>NC_052067.1:47043196-47688292 GCF_015852505.1 Tachyglossus aculeatus
TCCCCTAGACTCTATCCAAACTTCCACCTGCCTCCTGCTTCTTTAGGAATAAAACCCTCGGCCAGCAAAGATAAACTCATTCGGTTTTTCTCCGCCCCGACCCCACCACCCCGCTTCCCCTCCAACCAGGGGCCAGGCTTTGTAGACGCCCAAGAAATCCCGGAAACTCCATCTTGGAGGACCAGCAAATCACACCAGCCCTTCCGCCTGAGGGAATCTGTATTTTTTTATTATTTATTTATTTATTTATTTATTATTTGTCATTATTATATTATTATTAATAAATTATTTATTTATTTAGAGAAGCAGCGTGGCTCAGTGGAAAGAGCATGGGCTTTGGAGTCAGAGGTCATGGGTTCAAATCCCGGTTCCACCAATTGTCAGCTGCGTGACTTTGGGCAAGTCACAACTTCTCTGTGCCTCAGTTACCTCATCTGTAAAATGGGGATTAAGACTGTGAGCCCCCCGTAGGACACGCTGATTACCTTGTAACCTCCCCAGTGCTTCGAACAGTGCTTTACACGTAGTAAATGCCTAACAAATGCCATTATTATCATTATTACTTATTATATCTAATTTATTTCTGCTCATCTGTCTACCCCTCTGGACTGTAAGCCCGCTGTGGGAAGTGAACACGTCAGTTATAGTGTTCTATTGTCCTCTCCAGTGAGCTGAGTACAGAGCTCTGCACACAGTAAGTGCTCAAGTAAGTACAGCTGACTGACTAACCCAGGAGCTGCCAGAGGATCGATGGTCTGGGTCACCGAGTCTCTGTCCGGCCTGCCCATTCACTCGGGGTCTCATAGAGGACCCCATTTTGCTTGTGGGACCCTCCCGGCCTCACCCCCATATCTTCAGCCCCTGTGCACCAGTCCCAGAACAGAGAGGGCCTCCTCCCTCCCCTCTCCCCACTTCCCAGCCCCACAACATTTATGCCCATATCTGTAATTTACTTATTTGTAATAATAATGATGGCATTTGTTAAATGCTTACTATGTGCCAGGCATTCACTCATTCATTCAATCGTATTTATTGAGCGCTTACTGTGTGCAGAGCACCGTACTAAGCACTTGGGAAGTACAAGTCGGCAACATATAGAAATGGTCCCCTACCCAACAACGGGCTCACAGTCTAGGCATTGTACTAAGTGCTGATAATTATGGTATTTGTTAAGTGCTTACAAGGCACTGTTCTAAGCTCTGGAGTAATAATAATAATAATGATGGTATTTGTTAAGTGCTTACTATGTGCAAATCACTGTTCTAAGCACTGGGGGGATACAAGGTGATCAGGTTGTCCCACGTGGGGCTCACAGTCTTAATCCCCATTTTACAGATGAGGTAACTGAGGCACACAGAAGTTAAGTGACTTGCCCAAAGTCAACAGCTGACAAGTGGCAGAACCAGGATTAGAACCCACGACCTCTTACTCCCAAGCCCAGGCTCTTTCCACTTAGCCATGCTGCTTCTTGTATGCCAATGTCTGTTTCCCCCTCTAGACCATAAGTAAGCTCACTGTGGGAGGGAATGCATCTGTTTTTTGTTCTATTGTACTCTCCCAAGCCCTTAGTACAGTACTCTGCACACAGTAAGAGCTCAATTAGTATGACTGAATGAATTAATTCCGCCTAGCACAGGGCTAGTTTGGGGTCACCTCCAGAGGCTCCTGCAGGCCTTCTGGAATCTCTGCCAGGGAAAAAAAGGCAGGAGTGAGGGATGCAGAGGACTCTGCCATCCTGCCGCTTCTAAGCCACGGCCTTCAACCCACGTGGTAGAATTGATTGCTGGGCTTTGACCAGGGTCTCCGTCAAAGATGTATTCTCCATCTACACCCACTCCCTCGGAGAACTCATTCACTCCCATGGCTTCCCCTACCACCTCTATGCAGGTGACACCCAAATCTACATCTCCAGCCCTGATCTCTCTCCTTCTCTCCAGTCTTGCATTTCCTCCTGCCTTTGAGACATCTCTACTTGGATGTCCTCCTGTCCAAGCTTAACATGTCCAAAACAGAGCTCCTTATCTTCCCACCCAAACTCTGGCCTCCCCGACTTTCCCATCACTGTAGCCAGCACCACCATCCTTCCTGCAAGCCTGTAACCCTGGCATTATCCTTGATTCTCATTCAACCCAAATACTCAGTCTATTTACAAATTTTACAGTAAACAAATTTATTTATTTGTACTTATGTCTGTTTACCGCGCCCGCCCCCCCCGACCACTGCAGACTGTAAACTCCTCGTGGGCAGAGAATGTGTATGTTTATTGTTGTATTGTATTCTCCCAAGTGCTTAGTATAGTGCTCTGCCCACAGTAAGTGCTCAATAAATACTATTGAATGAATGAATGAATCCATCACAAACTACTAGCAGTACCAACTTCACAACATTGCTAAAATCCACCCTCTCCTCTCCATCCAAACTGCTACCACATTAATACAGTCGCTCATCCTATCCCACTTCTAGACTGTGAGCCCGCTGTTGGGTAGGAACCATCTCTATATGTTGCCAACTTGTACTTCCCATGCGCTTAGTACAGTGCTCTGCACACAGTAAGCGCTCAATAAATATGATTGAATGAATGAATGAAATTACTGCCTCAGCTTCCTTGCTGACCTCCCAGCCTCCTGTCTCTCCCCACTCCGTCCACACTTCACTCTGCTGCCTGGATCATTTTTCTACAAAAACATACAGAACATGTTCCCTGTTCCTCAAGACACTCTAGCCGTTGCCCATCCACCTCCACATCAAACAAAAACTCCTCACCATTGGCTTTAAAGCATTTCATCACCTTGCCCCCTCCAACCTCACTTCACTACTCTCCTACTATAACCCAGCCCACACACTTGATTCCTCTAATGCTAACCTTCTCAGTGGGCCTCAATCTCATCTATCTCACCACCAACCCCTGGTCCACAGTCTACCTCTGGCCTGAAATTCCCTCCTTCCTCAAATACAGCAGACAATGACTCTCCCCTCCTCAAAGCTTTATTGAAGGCACATCACCTTCAAGAGGTCTTTCCTCTTCTCCCACTCCCTTCTGCGTCACCTGAACTTACTCCCTTTATTCATCCCCCCACATCACTTATGTCCATATCTGTAATTTATTTCTTAAAATTAAAGTGTCTCCCCTTCTAGACTGTAAGCTCGTTGTGGCAGGGAATGTGTCTGCTTATTATTATATCGTACTCTCCCAAGCTTTTAATACAGTGCTCAGCACACAGTGAGTGCTCAATAAATATGATTGAATGAATGAATGAATACCCCCACCACCCTCCTGAAGAGATGCTAAATGAGGAGGGGGCTGTCCTCCTGCAAGGGGTCGGTATGTCTCAGAGCGGACCCAGTAGTGCCAACCCAACTGGACCTGCCCTGCTGTTACATAATCCTCTGGCTGTGTCCCGAAGCCTGCGAGGACTATTAAACAGGAAAGCACTCCAGCAAATAAATTCCACCGACGTTAGGCAAACTGGCTCTTGGACATAAACAATCTTCCTTGCCTTCGTACAGAGAGGTCCTCGGGGTGAGAAAGAAGAGCGGTTTTCACTCTGGGTGGTTATCCTAGGGAGGAGGGCTGGGATAAGGGGGAGGGTCTGGGCTGGGATCTGAGCTGACCTCCCCATCTAGTGCTGGGGCTCGATCCCTACCAGGGGGAGGAGAAGAGGCGGGAAGAGAGGGTGGATTGGGGCAGATCCCAGAGCGGGCAAGGAGAGGAGCATGGAAACAGTCAGTCAGTCCATGATATTTATTGAGCACTTGCCATGTGCAGAGCACTGTAGTAAGTGCTTGGGAGGGTCCAATAGAACAATAAACAGACATATTCCCTACCCACAGTGAGCTGTTTCAGGGGCCGCCACGCATCTCCACCTAGAAAGAACCTGCCTGAGACCGCTAAGGTCCTAATTTTAGAGAAGCAGCATGGCCTAGTGGCAGGAGCACAGGAGCACAAGCCTGGGGGTCAGTAGGTCAAGGGTTCTAATTCCAGCTCTGCCACTTGTCTGCTGGGTGACCTTGGACATGTCATTTCCCTTCACTGGGCCTCAGTTCCCTCATCTGTGAAATGGGGATTGAGACTGTGAGCCCCACATGGGACAGGGACTGTGTCCAACTTGATTTGCTTGTATCCACCCCAGCGCTTAGTACAGTGCCTGGCACATAGTAAGCACTTAAATACCATCATTATTATTAGGAGCCTCTGGAGTTTTCTTTCAAGTGAACCAGGACCTATGACTGACTCATATCTATAATTTATTTATATACCTGTAATTTATTTATCATATCTGTAATTGATTTACTTATATTAATGTCTATCTCCCCCTCTAGACTGTAGGCTCTTTGTGGGCAGGGAATGTGTCAGTTACATTGTTCTATTGCACCCTTCCATGTGCTTAGTACAGTGTTCTGCACAAAGGAAGGGCTCAGTAAATACAATTGAAGGAAGGTGGGAAGCAGTATGGTCTAGTGGAGGGAGCCTGGGCCTGGGGGTCAGAGGACTTGGGCTCTATTCCCAGGTCACTTCACTTATCTGAACTTCAGTTTCCTCATCTGTAAAGTGGTGATTAAATCATGCTCTCCTACTTAGACTATCAGCCCCATGTGCCACAGGGACTGCTGTCCAACCTGATAGTATTTTTTCTACCCCAGTGCTTAGTACAGTGATTGGAAAGAACACTGTAAGCACTTAAAAAGTACCATAGTAAAAACATTAGAAGGAGCTGGGGTGCACCTTCTCTCCCTCTCTCTCTTTGGCTCCTTCCCTCCCTCCCTTCCTCTCTTTCTTCCTTTTCCTCTCTCTCTCTGTCTTTCTTCCATTTCCTCTTTCTCCTTCCTTTCCTCTTTTTCTTTCCCTCTCTATCTCTGCTCCTCTTTTTTTCTCTCCCTCCCCTTCTCCTCTCTCTCACTCCCCTTTTTATGGTATTTGTTAAATGCTTAGTATGTGTCAAGCACTGCTCTAAGCTCTGAAGTAGATACAAGTTAATTATGTTGGATGCAGTCCCTGTCCCAAATGAGACTCACAGTCTAAGTAGGAGGAAGAGCAGGAGAATTGAGGCATAGGGAGGTGAATTGCTTGCCCAAGTCCTCTGACTCCTAGGCCCATGCTCTTTCCACTAAGCCACACTGCTTCCATACTTCACGCCGCTGCCCGGATCGTCTTTGTCCAGAAATGCTCTGGGCATGTTACTCCCCTCCTCAAAAATCTCCAGTGGCTACCAATCAACCTACACATCAGACAAAAACTAGTCACCCTCAGCTTCAAGGCTCTCCATCACCTCGCCCCCTCCTACCTCACCTCCCTTCTCTCTTTCTACAGCCCAGCCCACACCCTCTGCTCCTCTTCCGCTAATCTCCTCACCATGCCTCATTCTCACCTGTCCTGCCGTCGATCTCCGGCCCACGTCATTCCCCTGGCCTGGAATGTCCTCTCTCCGCACGTCCGCCACGCTATCTCTCTTCCTCCCTTTAAAGCCCTACTGAGAGCTCACCTCCTCCAGGAGCCCTTCCCAGACTGAGCCCCCTCCTTCCTCTCCTCCTCCTTCCCCTCCCCATCCCCCCCGCCTTATCTCCTTCCCCTCCCCACAGCACCTGTATATATGTATATATGTTTGTACGTATTTATTACTCTATTTTATTTGTACATATTTATTCTATTTATTTTATTATGTTAATATGTTTTGTTTTGTTCTCTGTCTCCCCCTTCTAGACTGTGAGCCCACTGTTGGGTAGGGACCGTCTCTATATGTTGCCAACTTGTACTTCCCAAGAGCTTTGTACAGTGCCCTGCACACAGTAAGCACTCAATGAATACAATTGAATGAATGCTTCTCATTTTCACCTCTCTCCTTCTTGCTTCTTGTTTTTTTCTCTCCTGGTGGAAAAACGTGGATGCTCTAATCCTGGGCCCAGAAATCCATACCAGGCCTCCCGGGGGACTGCAAGGCCACCAGAGCCCTGTTCCTACTCTGAAGGAGGAGTTCTCATCACTAAGGAGCCAAGATCATCCAGATCCTCACTTGGACAGAACTCAGGATGGCAGCCCTAACCAGGGCATAGATCTGAATCTACATTTCTCCAATCCTGTGCTTGATGAACACAGCAAACAATCAACCAATGGCATTCATTGAGCGCTTACTATGTTCAGAGCACTGTACTAAGCAATTGGGAGAATACAAAGTAGCTGAACTAGCGGATACGCTTCCTGCCCATAATGACACACCTGTGAGGTCCACTCTTAGGGAAAGTGTGGTAAAAGTTAATAAGTAGGTGGACTCAAAAACTGGGGTTTTTTTGTTTTTCACACTAATTCCTGACTGGGAAACATCCGTTTCTTTCATTATTTTAGGTTAAACTGGCTCTACAGCCCAAAGGCAAGGAACATACCTGCGAATTCAATCATATTTACTGAACACTTACTGTGTGCAAAGCACTGTACTAAGTGCTTGGGAGAGTACAATATAACAACAAACAGACACATTTCTGCCCACCAAAAGCTCACAGTCTAGAGATTTTGTTGTATTCTCCCAAGTGGTTAGTTCTCTAATCTGCTCCTTGAATTTCCAATTTCCCTGAATCTTCATGTTCCAGGAGGCAACCTCTTTCCTGGTTGCTCCTCAAGAGCTGCTAATGCCAACCATTAGGCTATATTGCTGCTTCTTTTTTCATGGTATTTGTTAAGAGCTTACTATGTGCCACACACTGTTCTAAGTGTTAGGGTAGATAGAAAGTAACCAGGTCCCTGTCCCCTATGGGGTTCAGTCTTAATCTGTTTACTGCGACATTGTTCTCTCCCAAACAGTACAGCACGCTGCATGCAGTAAGCACTCAATAAATATGACAATGAATTTTACATATGAGGTAAATGAGGCAAAGAAAAATGAAGGGACTTGCCTGAGGTCACACAGAGAACAAGTGGCAGAGCCAGGATTAGAACACTGCTTGAAACTGAACCTAAAACAATTATTCTGCCATCCCAGTTTTTGTTTGTCCCACTTTCAGCTCACCATAGAGCAGGTGTTTATTTTGTTTTGTTTAATGCCATTTGTTAAGTTCTTATGCTGTGCCAGACACTGTATTAAGCACTGGGGTAGATACAAGCTAATCAGTTGGACACAGTCCATGCCCCACATGGGGCTCACAATCTTAATCCTCTTGGAGTCAAAGGTCATAGGTTCTAATCCCGGCTCCATCTGTCAGCTGTATGACTTTGGGCAAGTCAATTCACTCCTACGGGCCTCAGTTACCTCATCTGTAAAATGGGGATGAAGCCTGTGAGCCCCCACGGGGAACAACCTGATGACCTTGTATCTACCCCAGAGCTTAGTACAGTGCTTGGCACATAGTAAACACTTAACAAATACCATCATTATTATAATTATTTAGCCGATGAGGTAACTGAGGCATGGAAAAGTGAAATGCCTTGTCCGAGGTCATTTGTAAGCTCATTGTGGGCAAGGAACGTGTCTTACATTATTATACTATACTCTCCCAAGCACTTAGTATAGTGCTTTACACATAGAAAGTGCTCACTAAATAGACTGACTGACTTAGAACTCAAGTCCTTCTGACTCCTAGGTCCGAGCTCTATCCACTAGGCACACTGTTTCTGATGCTTGTTACTTTGGAATCTTACGATCACCCATTCTCCACTTAAACTCCACCCAATGGAGGTATGCTCTTGTGCTATCAACAAACACATCAAAGTCACATATCCACCCGACAAGGAAACTGGGACCCTGGGAGAGAGCTGGGTAGTAGAGTCTCCTTTCCCCTCTGACTCCCAAGCCACATTCAATCCTATATGTATTCTCACCCTGCAATTGAGTCAAAGCGGTCCCAGTTTTCCCGAAAGGCAATAGAGTCCCTGATGAAAAAGAGAGCCTTGAGAATACAGGACAGGGAGGAGTGAAAGGGAATCAGTGGGCCTAATGGATACAGCCGAGATCTGGGAGTCAGAAGGGCCTGTGGTCTAACCCTGTCTCCTCCACTTGTCTGCTGTGTGACCCTGGATGAGTCACTTCATTTGTGCCTCAGTGATGTCATCTGTAAAGTGAGGATGAAGATTGTGACCCCCATGTGGGACAGGGACTGTGACCAAACTGATTAGCTTGTATCTACCCTAGCACTTAGTACAGTGTCTGGCACACAGCAAGTGCTTCACAAATACCATAAAAAACAGAAATGAAAGGGGAGAGGGGCCAACGTCCAGAATTGTTTCCCCAGGTTTCCTGTACTGCTGTTTCCTGCCCTGGGTTGCTAGAGCTTGGGTTTAGAGAGAAGATGTCAGACCTAGGGGGTCAGAGGCTGCTTCGTACTGTTCCCTCAATCAGAAGTGGTAATTATTGAGGGCTTGCTAAGTGCAGAGCACTATATTAAACCCCTGGGACAGTACGATACAAGGCTGGCAGAAACGTTTCCTGTCCATGATGAGCTTGCAGTCTAGAGGAAGTTGCCATGAATCTTGCCACTGACAAATCCCAGTGTCACCTGCAGAAGAGTGAAAGAGCTTGGTCTGCCCTGAGAGGAAAATAAGTCCCCACAGTGTCCAAAGGCCTGCATCTGGAGTTGTATAATTTCTTTTTTTCCTTCCCTGTCTTAGAAGATGAGGCTGCCTTATCAACTGCCAGAGGCCCTCTAAATCCCCAGGGTCAAGGCCCTCCGCCAACGAGCCAGAAGGGGTTGATACGTGTGTCTTGGAAGGCCCCGGGAGAGAGGACTCTCAGCATGACCTTGTTAGGAGGGAACGGCTTTCCCGCCTCTCTGCAGAGTGGCCTGTGTGATCTCCCTTCAACTAAACATGTCGAGCCAGAGTCATTCCCTTTAAAACACAGCCAGCTTCTTCTCAGGCAGAGACGCGGGCAAGAAAAGATGTCCAAGTCACGGAGGATCAGGCCTCCAAGCCGGCTCAGCCTCTGAGATTATCTTTGTTTTTTGAAAACCTCCCAGGAGGGGAGTCCTTGCCTCCCGCCTCAGGCGATCCAGAAGTTAACAATCCTCTCTGCAGAGTAACCCTTCCCCAGAACTCAAAAGCCCCTCACGCGAACGGTTGCCATATTTCTGTCCTCAGGGCTGCTGTCTTCTCCTGATGGATGCTTGCTGTACTTCAAGAAACCCTTCCCCAGACCTCAAAAGTCCCTCAACGCAGATGGTTGCTATCTTTCTGTCCTCAGGACCATCATACTTCAAGATGGCTTTGGATTCCCCCCCAGCCTTGTCTTGTTGTGGGCAGGCAATGTGTTTACCAACTCTGTTAGATTGTTCTATTGTATGCTTCCAAGCGCTTAGTACAGTGCTCGGAACACAGTAAGTATTCAATAAATACCATTGATTGATTGGATCTCCAAGCTGTCAAGTCCAAATCCCTGCCAGGAGTAGTCAGTCAGGATTGAGGGTTGGTCGTAGGCAAGGTGCTAGGTGGTAAGCCACCTAAGGAATATTTTCATTGTGTTCCATATTAGAACAGAAGCTTCTTGAGGTCAGTTGTTCATTCAGTAACATTTATCGAGGGCTTTCTGTGTGCAAGGCACTGTAATAAGCACTTTGGGGAGTACAATACAACCATACAAGGATGAATTTCCTAACCACAACAAGCTTTGTCTCTATAATGTACTTCCCAGGTACTCACTGCACCAAGTGAGCATACAATAAATACTGCTACCACTATTTCTACTACTATTATATTCTGGTGTATCATACTCTCCCAAGTGTTTAGTACTATGCTTTGCACATAGTAAGTGCTCAATAAATACAATTGATTGACACTACTGCTACTACCCCCACTCAAAAACAAATACACTTTACAGATGCTCCCTGGACCAAGGGAGACAGAGACATCCCCTTCACCCCACCGCCCAAGTCAGGCAGGTAGGTCTCTATCAGCAAAGGTGGAATGAGGTGAATCCTCTCCCTCCTTGTTGTCCCTCTCCCACCTCATTCAGGACCTTTTGGGGCTGCCCAGCCAAATGGCAGGAACACAGATGTGATGAGAGGGGGAAGCAGTGTGGCCTAGTCAAACAAGCATAGGTCTGGAAGTCAGAGGACCTGGGTTCTAATTCTGGCTTTGCTAGCTGTCTGCTGTGTGACCTTCAGCAAGTCACTGAACTTCTTTGTCCCTCAGTTTCCTCAATGGTAAAATAGGGATTCAGTACCTGTTCACCCTCTATTTAGACTTTGAGTCTCATGTGGGACAGGGACTAGGTCAAATCTGATTAAACTGTATCCACCCCAGCACTTAGAATAGCACTTGACCTAGACACAAAGTATGCACTTTACTAACATTATTATTATTATTATTATTAGTTACTCTCTGACAATGTCTTGACAATATAAGTATTTATTGATATTGTCTGTCTTCCCCTCTATAAGCTATCTGTGGACAGGAAACATGCCTATCAACTGTTATATTGTGTTCTCTCAAGCACTTATTAGAGTGTGCTGCACACAGTAAGTGCACAATAAATAGAATTCATTGATTGATTGATGACAACCACCTGGTGCCCAGAGACCACGGACTAATCACACTATTCTGAGTTACATATTAGCCTCAAACGCACCATTTCCAGAATTGATTGAAGTCCGTTCAAGACCACCTGAAGGTAGAGGATTTTTTCCAGGGGCCAGAATTAGGGGCTCTCTGGCCTCCCACCCCTCCAGAACTTTTGCATTCCCTTCCCCAATCCCCGTGAAAACAGGCCTGGGAATTTGGTGATGGGGGCTGAGGCAATGGGAGTTTGGATGCTTCTCAGGAAAATATCAACATGGAGTCATCCAGTGAAAAATGGGGAGAAGGGCCACCCCAGGAGGCCTGAATGACCAGAGACATACTCTGTCACCTCTTTTCCTGACATCAACATCACATTGTCCCGACACTAGCCTGGTTTGATCAGCCCTCCTAGGCCCGCTGAATTTCAACTCCTGCAGCTGTCAGCCTGGAGAGATTCCCACTCCCTATAAAGTCCTAGCTCTCGCAAATCCAACCGAAGGCAAAGTTTCCCTCCTGAGGATCAATCCCTATTTGGAAATGTTTTCTACCCGTCCTTAACCGGGCTGTGATCTTGGGTCTGGGGACGTAAAACCGTTTGTTTAGCCTGTCAAGGAACCTGTTGAGTTGAGACAAACACAGCTGTATTTCAGCTGCTATTTTTAGAGCCCATGAATTCTGGTCTTAATTTTCTCCCTGAAACATTCTTGCCCAAAAAGGTTTACCCCAAGTTTAACCCTATAACAATATCCCAGAACGGCATAATTGGTTTAGGGGGCTTTTTGAGGGTTGTCTCTCGGAAGCAGGCCAGTGGGACACTTGGAGCCATTGAGAAGCAGTGTGGCTTAGTAGAAAGAGCATGGGTTTAGGAGTCAGAGGTCCTGGGTTCTAATCCCAGATCTGCTACTTATCAGCTGTGTGACTTCTGGCAAGTCCCTTAATAATAATAATAATTATAGCATTTACTAAGCACTTACTATGTGCAAAGTACTGTTCTAGGCGCTGGGGAGGTTACAAGGTGATCAGGTTGTACCATGGGGGGCTCACAGTCTTAATCCCCATTTTACAGATGAGGTAACTGAGGCCCAGAGAAGTGAAGTGACTTGCCCCAAGTCACACAGCTGACAATTGGTGGAGCCGGGGTTAGAACCCACGACTTCTGACTCCAAAGCCTGTGCTTTTTCCATTGAGCCACGCTGCTTCTCTGCTTAACTCTGTGCCTCAATTACCTCATCTGTAAAATGAGTATTAAGATTGTGAGCCCCACGTGGGACAACCTGATGACCTTGTATCTACCCCAGCACTTAGAACAGTACTTAGTACATAGTAAGCGCTTAACAAATACCATTATTATGATTATTATTCCTCCTGGTGGGAAAGGGATCTGATTTCCTCATTCATTCATTCATTCAATTGTGTTTATTGAGCACTTACTGTGTGCAGAGCACTGTACTACGTGCTTGGGAAGTACAAGTTGGCAACATATAGAGACAGTCCCTACGCAACAATGGGCTCACAGTCTAGAAGGACTGTTTGTGACCTGAGCTGTGGATGGGAACAGGAAATGCTGCCCAAGGACCAATTTTTTAACAGGCGAGAGAGAGAGACAGAGAAGACAAAGAAGATGACAAAAAAGCCTTCCTATCCACATCCCCTTCCACATTTCCCCATCCATCTGGACTCCAAGATCATCCCCAGGCTTGGCTTTAGCCATCTCAGTCCGGGAAATGACTGACAGAATACTTACAAGCAGTCTGTGAGTCGCTGTCCTGAGGGAATCAAAGATGGAGCTCCCAAAGGCAAATGCTCTCCTTTTGCCAATGAGGCTGGTGAGGAAAGTGTAAAATGGACATTCCATCCCCCAGAGACCCTAGAAGAGTTGCCTCTGGCCTCATTGTTGGTTTAGCTTCCTCACAGGGCCTTGAGCTGATGAAACAGAGCTCAGGAACAGGGGTCTAATTTCTTCAGACCTTTCAAGACCTATATCCAAATCCAACTGCCTTCTTCACTTCAAATCTCGCCAACTGTCCTCAGGATTCAGTGGCAACAGGAAGGAAAGGACAGGGTACTGCCTCATTTCCACACTAAAGGATGAAGGGGTTTTTCATTCAGTCCATTCATGTTTACTGAGTGCTTACTAGGTACAGAGCACTGTACTAAGCACTCAGGAGAGTACAAAACAACAATAAACAGACTCATTCCCTACCCAGAACAAGCTTCAGGATCCTCACCTCTGCTTCCCCACCCTTCGGTTAGCTTAGTTTTCCCTTGCCTGGTTTTCAGCTGGGAGCTTCCTGAGGCTACCAAGTGGCCTCTTCTACTCCATAACGAATAGGCCCAGTGGGAGTTTAGTCCACATGAGCTCATTTTGTTAATTACCATATGAACCACTGTCAGATGTGGTGCTGATCAGAGAGGGCAGAGAGAAGGAGACAGGAAAGGGAAAGGAAAGCAGGGAGGGTAGCAGCCAGAACCACAAGAGAGGACAAAGAGGAGAGGAGATGGACATGAGAGGTTGTTAAGAGAAGAAAACAAAGGGGAAACGTAGGAAAAGGGTGGGGAAGTGGAGGTGAGGATCTTGAAGTTTGCTCTAGACAGAGAATAAGTCTGTTTATTGTTGTACTCTCCTGAATGCTTAGTACAGTGCTCTGCACACAGTAAGTGCCCAATAAATACAATAGAATTTACTGAATGGAAAACCCCTCCATCCCCTAATGTGGAAAAGAGGCAACACTCTGTCTTTTCCTCCTTGTTGCCGCTGTGTCCTGAGGACAGATGGTCTCTCTGGATTTCTTAGAGCAAAATCTCACTAGCTTTCTAACTGGGCCACGAAGCCCTGAAAGCAAACATGAGAAAATGGTCAAAAGCCACACATGGAGAAGTTGCACATCTGTCTGTTTGGCCAATCACAGGATGTGAGAACTTTGAGCCAAGAATCACTCAAACCATTCCCAAACCTTATCTGTCACCTTTCCCCTAACTCTTACTCCCTCCCACAGAAGCCTGGTCTGGTGGTCTGTTCTTTGGAACAACTGAGCTTTGACGTTATTGGTTTTCTGAATTTGGTGATCCACAATTGTGCAGGACTAAGTTTGCGACAATTGTCTGAAGGCAGAACATAAACTCACTCCAGCTTTAGGGGGCCAGAGCTGTGTGCAAGAGGGGATTTAATAATAACAACAACAATAATAATAATAATAATAACTGTGTTATCTCTTAAGTGCTTAAGTGTTAAGGAGAAGCAGCATGGCATACAGAAGCACGGCTCTGGGACTCGGAAGGATCTGGGTTCTAATCCCAGATCCTCCACTTGCCTGATTTGTAAACTTGGGCAAGAAACTTCACTTCTCCGGGACTCAGTGACCTCATCTGTAAAATGGGGATGAAGAGTGTGAGCCCCATGTGGGACAGGGACTGTGCCCAACCGGATTAACTTGTATCTACCCCAGTGATTAGAACAGTGCTTGGCACATACTAAGTACTTAAAACGTACCTTCATTTTTTTTAATGTGCCAGGCACTGTATTAAGCACTGGGGTGCATACAAGATAATTCGGATGGACACAGTTCCTGACCCACATAGGGCTCACGGCCTTCATCCCCATTTTACAGATGAGGAAACCAAGGCCCAGGGAAGAGAAGTGACTTGCCCGAGGTCACGCCACAGACAAGTGACGGAGTTGGGATTAGAACTCAGGTCCTTCTGACTCCCTGACCTGTTTCTATCCACTAGGCAATGTTGCTTCTCCTCAGCAGGCAGAAACTCCTCACCCTGGGCTTCAAGGCTCTCCATCACCTTGCCCCCTCCTACCTCACCTCCCTTCTCTCCTTCTATAGCCCACCCCGCACCCTCTGCTCCTCTGCCGCTAATCTCCTCACCGTACCTCGTTCTCACCTGTCCCGCCATCGACCCCTGGCCCATGTCATCCCCCGGGCCTGGAATGCCCTCCCTCTGCCCATCCGCCAAGTTAGCTCTCTTCCTCCCTTCAAGGCCCTACTGAGAACTCACCTCCTCCAGGAGGCCTTCCCAGACTGAGCCCCTTCCCTCCTCTCCCCCTCATCCCCTTCTCCATCCCCCCCATCTTACCTCCTTCCCTTCCCCACAGCACCTGTATATATGTATATATGTTTGTACATATTTATTACTCTATTTATTTATTTTACTTGTACATATCTATTCTATTTATTTTATTTTGTTAGTATGTTTGGTTTTGTTCTCTGTCTCCCACCTTTTAGACTGTGAGCCCACTGTTGGGCAGGGACTGTCTCTATATGTTGCCAATTTGTACTTCCCAAGCGCTTAGTACAGTGCTCTGCACACAGTAAGTGCTCAATAAATGCGATTGATGATGATGATGATGATGGTGCCTCTCAGGAGAATAAAGTGGATGGATGCTTGGTGGGAGGTCTCCAGTGTAAGAGACTGGTGCTTTCCCCTCATCAGATCTCACAAGATGGCAGTAGTCTTCTTCCATCTATTAAAATGTTCAGTTCATGTTTCCCCACTCCTCAAGAACCTCCAGTGGTTGCCCATCCACCTCCACCTCAAACAGAAACTCCTCACCTTTGGTTTTAAAGCACTCAATCACCTTGCCCCCTCCAACCTCACCTCCCTACTTTCCTACTATCACCGAGGACACGCACTTTGCTCCTTTAATGTTAACCTTCTCACTGTCCCTCAATTCCCTCAGTCTTGTCTATCTCACCGCCGACCTCTCACCCACATCCTGCCTCTGGCCTGGAACACCCTCCCTCTTCTTATTCATTCATTCATTCATTCAATCAATCATATTTATTGAGCGCTTACTGTGTGCAGAGCACTGTACTAAGTGCTTAGGAAGTACAGACGATGACTCTCTACCCCTTCAAAGCCTTACTGAAGGCCCATCTCCTCCAAGAGGCCTTCCACTACTAAGTCCTCCTCTCCTCTTCTCCCACTTCCTTCTGCATCCCCCCACCCAGCCCCACAGCTCTTATGTCCATATCCACAATTTTTTTATTTATAAAAACATCTGTCTCCCCTTCTAGACTGTAAGCTTGTTGTGGGCAGTGCTTGGTACCGTGCTCTGCACAAAGGAAGCACTCAATAAGTACGACCGACTGACTGGTTCTCGAGCAAAAGGGAAAGGCATTCACTTCAGGGCAGTAATGTGGCCCATTGCTATAACTCAGCTCTTGGCAGTAGCCTAACACTAAGCAGAACCCTGGCAAAAGGCAGAAAGCTGGCACATTGCACTGTGCTGGCACCCCCTCCTCCCGCATTAGGAAGTCTGGCAGTCCTGCCTATCTCACCGCCATGCCCTTGCCCATATCCCCCCTCATCCGACAGACTACCACTCTCCCTGCCTTCAAAACCCTCCTAAAATCTCATCTCCTCCAAGAGGCCTTCCTTGACTAAGCCATCATTTCTCCTACTCCATCTCCCTTCTGTGTCACCTACGCGCTCAGATCTGTATGCTTTAATCACCCCATCCTCTGTCCCACAGCACTTATGTCCATATCCAGTCATTTTAAAGTATGTCCCCTGCTCTAGACCATAAGTACACAGAAGGCAGGGAACATGTCTACCAACTCTGTAGTATTGTACTCTCCCAAGGGCTTTTCTTATTATTATTATTATTGTATTTTTAAGTGCTTACAATATGTCAAGCACTGTTCTAAGCACTGGGGTAGATACAAGGTAACCAGGTTTCTTAATACCCATTTTACAGATGAGGTGACTGAGGCACTGAGAAGTTACGTGGCTTGCTGAAGGTCACACAGCAGACAACTGGCGGAGCCGGGATCAGAACCCACGCCCTCTGACTCCCAAGTCTATGCTCTTTCCATTAAGCCACACTGCTAGTACAGTGCTCTGCATGGTGTAAGCGCTCAGTGAATATAATTGATCGCTTAGCTGATTGACAGGTCCTTGGGTGGCAGACAACCAGACTTGTCTTCCTGTAGCAAAAGTGGCCTGCTCTTGGCCTTGCTGCCTTGAGATCTCTAGCCACTGGGACATGTTCCTTCAGGACATTCATTCAATTGTATTTACTGGGTGCTTACTGTGTGCAGAGCACTATACTAAGCACTTGGGAAAGTGCAACATAATAATAAACAGACACATTCCCTGCCCATGATGAGCTTACAGTCTAGAGAGAAAAACAGCATGGAAGAGTGGCTAGAGCATGGGCCTGGGAGTCATGGGTTCTAATCCCAGTTCCACTACTTGTCTGTTGTGTGACCTTGGGCTAGTCACTTCACTTCTCTGTGCCTCATTTACCTCATTGGTAAAATGGGGGTTCAGACTGTGGGCCCCATGCAGGACAGGGACTGTGTCCAACCCGATTTGCTTATATCCACCTCAGTACTTAGAGCTGTGTCTGGCACTTAACAAATACCCTTATTATTATCATTATTTATTATTAGAGGGCTGTTTAAGGAGCAGGGCTGATGGGTCCCAGCTGAATGTTAGCACACCACCTTTTCTCTCCCTCAAAAGAGCCCACCCTTGCTGAAAGCAGCCAGATGGGCAGATAGATCAATAAATCACCCATCTCCTTGGTGACTGGAGCAGGATCTGTGACCCATTACCCCAGGACCCCCTGACCTCAAGAGATCAGTCTCTTGCCACTGAGTCAGTAAATAAACAAGCCTCTGGCCGCCCTGAGGACCTGCACCAGTTTGGGATAGAGAGGTCAGTGTTCCCACTGCTTGGGTTCCATGAGAAAGGGAAACTGCCATTGGTAAAGGGTCAGGGAAAAGGGTGGTCAGCCCAGAGCCAGGGTTGGGAGGAGAAGGAGCAGAGGGTGGACTCTTGTGAGGAGAATTGGTTCCAGAGAGAAAGAGGGAGAGAGAGAACTGCCCTCCCTACTTTCTCTCTCCCAAAGAATCTTCTCAGACCACCCTAGCCTCTCCCTCAGGCCTGAGGGACAGTTCCTGGCTGCCTTCTGCCTTTTTTTAGTCTGTAGCTCCTATTGCCATAAACGGGAATAAAGAAAACCTGGAGAGGAAAAAAAAAATCCCACCACATTTTTTAAATGGTATTTGTTAAGTGCTTACTATGTGCCAAGCACTGTAATAAGTTATGGAGTAGATACAAGTAAGTCGGGTTGGCTGCAGTTTGTGTCCCACATGGGGCTCACAATCTTAATCCCTATTTTACTAATGAGTTAACTGAGACCTAGAGAAGTGAAATGACTTGCCCAAGGTCACGCAGCCAATAGTGGCAGAGCTGGTATTAGAACCCAGTTCTTTCAGATTCCCAGGGCCGGGCTCTGTCCACTAGACCACACTGCTTCTCTATAATCATAATTGTGGTATGTGTTAAGCCTTGCTCTCTGCTGAGCACTTGATGTAAGCACGATGCAATCAGATCAGACCTGATCCCAGTCCCACATGAGGCTCACAGTCCCATGTCTTCAATCCCCATTTTACCCATGAGGAAACTGAGGCACAGTTTCCAATCCCATCAGCAGACAAGAGGCAGAGCCAGGATTAGAACCCAGGTCTCCTGACTCCCAATCCATTCTCTCTCCACTAGGCCACTCTGCTTCTTGGCATTATTTTGGCTATTTTTTTAAAATCCTAAAAAGAGCCCTGTAAATATGGGGTAAGGAGGCATTCCCCGATCCAGCTACTCATGTTCTGGGCAGGTCATTTTCTCCATCGGTAAAACGGGAATGGGGGTACCTGCCATCGGGGATCGAGATGAGGATGAAGAGGTCTGGACAAGCTCCATGGCTCTCCTTCTGGAAAGTCATGAAAGTGCTCGGTCGGGAGCTCATCCAAAGTTTCTGAGAAATAAATTCCAAAGGGCCAGTGGGATCCAGCGGACCTTTTTATGAGGTCTATGATGGCCTGAAATTCCTCTTATGTTACAATCAGAAACACTGGTCAATGAAGTGGGATTTTTAAAGATCCAAATATCCCCCCAAATCACGCCCCTTCAGAACATTGGTTCCAGAGAGAAAGGGTGTTTTTCCTCTCCATATAGAGTATGTCTGTGATGGAATATATTCTTGGCTTAATGGAATGAACACGCGTTTGGAAGTCAGAGGGACCTGGGTTCTAATCCTGGCCCTGCCACTTGCCTGCCGGGTGACCTTGGGTAAGTCAGTTAACTTCTCTGTGCCTCAGTCTCCTCATCTGTAAAGTGGGGATTTGATGACGGTTTCTCCCTCCTACTTGCAGGCTGCGACCCTTTTGCGGGACAGGGATTGTGTCTGACCTGATTACCCCAGTGCTTAATACACTGCTTGGCACATAGCAAGCGCTTAACAAATAACAAATACATTGTATTCATAAGCACAATAGGCCTAAATGAAGACTGTTTTGCCCTCAGATTGAAGAAGACACTGTTTTGGGAGAATTACCCTTGATAATCTCATGCATTGGGACTTATTTGGCCGGAGTGTATTGGAGGTTTTGAAAAGGTTTCTGAACGATGATTACCTGGGCAAAACCATTTTATATCCCAAAATGAATGATCTTTTCATTATTGTTATCATTATTATTATTATTATTATATTTATTATTATGGTATTTGTTAAGTGTTTACTAGGTGTCAATTGTTGTTCTAAGTGATGGGATAGATACAAAGTAATCAGGTTGGTCACAGTCCCTTGTCCCACATGAGGCTCACAGTCTAAGTAGGAGGGAGTAGGACTGCATCCCCATTTTACTAAGGAAACTGAGGCACAAAGAAGTGAAGTGACTCACCCAAAGTCACAAAGCAGGTAAACCAGCAGAGCCGGGATTAGAAGCCAGGACCCCTGATTCCCAGGCCCGGGCTTTCCCACGAGGTCTTGGATCTGTGACCTTTGGACATTTGATATTCGCCCCACTCCCAACCCCATGGCACTTATGTACCTATCTTTAAATTATATATTATAAATGATTTATTCATATTAATGTCTGTCTCCCCTCTAGACTGTAAACTCGCTATGAGCAGGGAATGTGTCTGCTAATTCTGTTGTATCGGACTCTCCCAAGCGCTTAGGACAGTGCTCTGTGCATGGCAAGTGTTCAATAAACACTACTTATCGATCGATTCTCCTCCACTAAATCTGTGAAGGATCCCAGCATTTCCATTAGGGGTGGATCCGGAGTCCAGTTTGTCTCTCTGCGTTGCATGGAGGGAGTCAAAGTCCTACAGAACTGGAGCCAGGCTTCTGGTTGTTTAAGAGCAAATCCAGCCAATTCTGGATGGTCCTGTCTTCAAGGAGACAGCTGGGGCAGATGGGACAACCCCCATAGGGAGACAGCTGAATGTGCTAAAATCCACCCTTTCCTCTCCATCCAACTTGCTACCAAGCTAATACAATCACTCATCCTATCCTGCCTGGATTACTGCATCAGCCTCCATGCTGACCTCTCATTCTCCTGTCTCTCCCCACTCCAGTCCACAGTTCATTCTGCTGCCCGGATCATCTTTCTACAAACAGGTTCAGGACATGTTACCCCCCTCATCAAAAATCCCAGTGGTTGCCCATCCACCTCTGTATCAAACAGAAACTCCTCACCCTGGCTTTAAGGCAGTCCATCACCTTGCTCCATCCTACCTCACCTCACTTCTCTCCTTCTACATCTCAGCCTGCACCTTCACTCCTCTAGTGCTAACCTTCTCACTGGGCCTCCACCTCACCTGACTCACCGCCAACTCCTGGCCCACATCCTGCCTCTGGCCTGGAATGCCCTCCCTCCTCAAATCCGCCAAACAATCACACTTCCTCACTTCAAAGCCCTACTGAAGGCTCACCTCTTCCAAGGGGCCTTTCCAGACTAAGCCCCAGTTTTCCTCATCTCCCACTCCCTTCTGCTTCACCCTAACTTGCTCCTCCCCCATCCCCCAGCACTTATGTATATATCTGTCGTTTTATTTATTTGTATTGATGTCTGTCTCCCTTGCTAGTCTGTGAGCTCATTGTGGGCAGGGATTGTCACTTTTTATTGCTGTATTGTACTTTCCCAAGTGCTTAGTACAGTGCTCTGCACACAGTACACACAGGGCCTGCACAAAGGGCCTGGGATCCCTGCCACCTAATCATAATAATAATGATGACTGTGGTATTTGTTAAGCACTTCCTATGTGCTAGGCACTTAACTAAGCTCTGGGGAAGATCCAAGGTAATCAAGTTGGACACAGTCTATGTCCCACATGGGGCTCACAGTCTTCATCCTCATTTTACAGATGAGGTAACTGAGGCCCAGAGAAATGAAGTGGCTTGCCCAAGTTTGCACAGCAGACAAGTCAGGGAGCTGGGGTTAGAACTCAGGTCCTTCTGACTCCCAGGTCAGCACTCTAACCACTAGGTTACACTGCTCCTTATACTGTATTGTATTTTCCGGATAAAATGCAGTGTATTCTTATATTGCACTCTCCCAAGCACTTAGTACAGTGCTCTGCACATAATAAGGGATCACCAAATACCATTGATGGGCCGATTGATTGTTCTGCTATGTGACCTCTGGGTGTAAAAATCTAAGTAGCATTCTACACACACCATCTGGGAAATAACAAATTATGGCAGGGGATGGTATGGATCAGATTTCCCAGCTTAGGCCCAGTTCCCCAAAAGTGAAAATCCCCCAAAGGAGAGGATGTGAAACTGCAAATTCTGAGACAGAAGAATCTTGGGTAACTATGGATTTCATTAGCAGCCTTTTTTTTTCCCCACAGCTCAAAGCTCATAACAAATAGCCTCTCCCTTAAGTTGTAGGTTCAGATGGCGGGTTTGTCAAGGGGCTGCATGGGAAACAGATTCCTCTAGACTGTAAGCTTGCTGTGGGCAGGGAATTTGTCTATTTATTGTATAGTACTCTCCCAAGCACTTAGTACAGTGCTGTGCACACAGTAAATGCTCAATAAATACGACAATGGATGAACTGAGACAATGACAGGCACATCAATGCTGAGAGCTGGGTGGGAGACAAACTGTACTGTACTCTCCCAAATGCTTAGTACAGTGCTCTGCACATAGTTGGTACTCCATAAATACCATCAATTGATTGATGGATGGACAAAGTTAGGGACGAGTCCTGTTTCACCAAAGGGGAAAGAAACCCAGGGGAGTTAATGTCCGTACCCTTTATCAGGCTGTGAATCAATGCTATGGGTGAGAATAGAATAATAATATCTGTGGTATTTGTTAATTACTTGCTAAGTACCGGGCACTGTACTAAGTGCTGGGGTGGATACAAGGAAATAGAATTGTACACAGTCCCTGTCCCATGTGGGGCTCACAGTCTTAATCCCCATTTTCCAGATGAGGTAACTGAGAGCCAGAGAAGTGAAGTGACTTGAACAATGTCACACAGCAGACAAGTGGTGGAGCCGAATTAGAACCCAGGTCCTTCTGACTTCCAGATCCATGGCTCTATCCAGTAGGCCATGCTGTTTTCCGTAAGGCTTTGGCCATTGTGAAGAAAAGTAAGCCATCGCCGACGGGGCTCGATGTTATCTTTCTAAGGGTGTTGTGTATTCTCCTTGTGGGCAGTGCACATGCCTAACACATCTGTTATATTGTACTCTCCTAAGCACTTATTACAGAGCTCTGCACAATAAATACCATTGATTGATTGATTTGCTTAGAAGCAGCATGACAGGCCTGGGAATCACAGGACCTGGGTTCTAATCCAAGCTTCGCCTCTAACATTCTGTGCAACCTTGGTTAAGTCACTTATCTCTGTGCTTCAGTTCCCTCATCTGTGAAATGGGGATTCAATATCTGTTCTCCCCCCTACTCAGACTATGAGCCGCATGTGGGACTTAGCACATCAATCAATCAATTTTATTTATTGAATGTTTACTGTATGCAAAGCACTGTACTAAGCTCTTGGGAGAGTACAATATAACAGTATAACAGATACATTCCCTGCCCGAGCTTACAGTCTAGAGGGGAGACAGACATTAACATAATTAAATTACAGATATGGACATAAGTGCTGTGAGGGTCATTCATTCATTCATTCAATCGTATTTATTGAGCGCTTACTGTGTGCAAAGCACTGTACTAAGCACTTGGGAAGTACAAATCGGCAACATATAGAGACCATCCCTATACAACAATGGGCTCACTGTCTAGAAGGAAAGAAAGACAACAAAACAAAACAAGTAGATAGGTGTCAATAGCATCAAAATAAATATAATTATAGCTATATACACATCATTAATAAAATAAATATAGTAAATATGTACAAATAAAATAAATAAAGTAATAAATATGTGCAAATATATACAAGTGCGGTGGGGAGAGGAAGGGGGTAGGGCAGAAGGAAGGAGGGGGGTGATGGGGGGGTGATGGGGAGGGGAGGAGGAGGAGGAGAGGGAAAAGGGAGGGGGCTCAGTCTGGGAAGACCTCCTGGAGGAGGTGAGCTCTCAGTAGGGCTTTGAAGGGAGGAAGAGAGCTAGCTTGGTGAATGTGTGGAGGGAGGGCATTGCAGGTTAGGGGAAGGACGTGGGCCAGGGTCGACAATGGGACAGGCAAGAACGAGGTACAGTGAGGAGCTAAGCGGCAGAGGAGTGGAGGGTGTGGGCTGGGCTGTAGAAGGAGAGAAGGGAGGTAAGGCAGGAGGGGGTGAGGTGATGGAAAGTCTTGAAGCCAAGAGTGAGGAGTTTTTGCTTGATTCGAAGGTTGACTGGCAACCACTGGAGATTTTTGAGGATGGGAGTTACATGCCCAAAGTGTTTCTGTACAAAGATAATCTGGGCAGCAGAGTGAAGTATAGACTGACGCGAGGAGAGACAGGAGGATGGGAGATCAGAGAGAAGGTTGATGCAGTCATCCAGTCTGGATAGGATGAGAGATTGAACCAGCAAGGTAGCGATTTGGATGGCGATATTGTGGAGGTGAGACCGGCAGGTTTTGGTGACGGATAGGATGTGTGGGGTGAATGAAAGAGCGGAGTCGAGGTTGACACCAAGGTTGTGGGCTAGTGAGACAGGAAGGATGGTAGTGCCATCTACAGTGACAGGAAAGTCAGGGAGAGGACAAGGTTTGGGAGGGAAGATAAGGAGCTCAGTCTTGGACATGTAAGTGCTTAACAAATACCACAATTACTATTATTATTTTTGGACGTTGTCCAGTGTCCCACTTGTGAGTGACATCCACAGCCTCAACCTGATGTGGATGGGTCTGTTTTCCTGCCAAAGACATTTGGAATCTCACCCAAGGAAGCTAGCGATGAGCATAAACCCAACCTCAACGTGGAACAGGGTTTCTATAAATCTCTCCCCAGAACTAATGAATCGATCTCTAGAACTAAGGAATTGCTACTGGGGAGACTGCTAGGAACTGGAAAACATTCCTTAATGGCAAACTGGATTTATGAATTATAGTGTGGGGAAGTATGGCTAGATAGTAGGAGAATACTACATTTGCTCTTGGGAAGCTACTGTATATCACTCTACCGGGCTTGAAAGTCACAGGCCTTGAAGACGGTTTAAAAATTAAAAAAATAATAATAATAATTGTCTGGGGACAGGTCATGAAAGGTGGAAAGCCATTGATAGTTTAGAAAGGAACACCTCCTAAATAAAGGGAACTGGGAATTAAAATAAACTTGCAAAGCCCGTGAAGTAAACAGAAAATGAAGGCTTCTACAGCGACACTTCTCCCAGGGCTAATTATGTTTTTTTTCTTTTTTCCTCCCTTGAAACAAAGAACATTTTCCAAGATGAACTTTTCACTTCTGAGAAAGCAAAATGGCTCCTTTTAAGGTTTAGTGCTAAACCTATAAATAAATCTGAAGACCTGCACTGTTCTCGCAAATATTTTTGCCCACAGAGACAGATTTCAGAAGCCACACTGCTATATTGGTAATATATCCATAATCACCTGAGTGTCTAGCCCAGTGTTGTGCACAATGAAGACATCCAGTACAGTGCTCTATACACTGCAAGCTCCTCATGCATCTAGTACAGTGCTCCACACACAGTAGGCACCTAGTGCAGTGTTCTGCATACAGTAGACCCTTATTTCAATGCCATGGGTAAGAACAGAATAATAATATCTGTGGTATCTATTTCAGTGCTGTTCCTAAAGTAGGTGTCCAGCACAGTGCTCTACATACACTAGCTTCCTAGCACAGTGCTCTGCCTAAAGTAGGTGCCCACTACAGAGTTCTGAACACAGTAGATGCCCAGTACAGATGCACCGCCACTTGCCTGCTGTGTGACCTTGGGAAAGTCACTTCACTTCTCTGTGCCTCAGTTGCCTCATCCATACAATGGTGATTGAAATTGCGAGCCCCAAGTGGGACAGGGACTGTGTCCAACCCGATTTGCTTGTATCCACCCCAGCGCTTAGTACAGTGTCTGGCACATAGTAAACACTTAACAAATACCATCATTATTATTGTTATCACAGTGCCCCACATAAAACAGGATCTCAATAATCAATCTATCAATTGTATTTATTGAGCACTTACTGTGTGCAGAGCCCTGTACTAAGCACTTGGGAGAGGACAATAGAGCAGAATTGGTAGACAGGTTCCCTGCCCAAAATGAACTTACAGTCTAGAGGGGAAGGCAGAGATTAATATAACTAAACTACAGATATGTAGATAACTCCTATGGGGCTGAGGGAGGGGTGAATAAAGTGTGCAAATCCAAGGGTCAGGGTGACAAGAAGGGCGTGGGAGAAGAGGAAAGGAGGGCTTAGTCAGGGAAAGGCTTCTAGAGGAGATATGCCTTCAATAAGGCTTTGAAGGGGGAGAGGACAGTGCAGTGTGGCTCAGTGGAAAGAGCATGGGCTTGGGAGTCAGAGGTCATGGGTTCAAATCCCAGCTCCACCACTTGTCAGCTGTGTGACTTTGGGCAAGTCACTTAACTTTTCTGTGCCTCAGTTACCTCATTTGTAAAATGGGGATTAAGATTGTGAGCCCCACATGAGACAACCTGATTACTTTCCTTCCTCCCCAGCACTTAGAAGTGCTTTGCACATAGTAAGCGCTTAACAAATACCAAAATTATCATTGTTCCTATTATTATTATTATTCCACTCGAGTTGAGTGCTCTGCCTACATTAGGCATTCAATACAGTGCTCTGTATCCAGTAAATTGTTGATAAATGTCTTCTGATACTGATGCATGAGGCTTGCCAAAGGTGAGATGGAAGACATTCTTGGCTGGGGAAAAGGCAGGAGCAAGGAATCAAAGAGAGTGTTGTGAGGATTGTTTGAATAAACTCGTTGTGGGGCGGAAATGTGTCTACCAACTCTTGTTATATCATACTCTCCCAGGCACTTAGTTCAGTGCTCTGCACAAAGTTGGAGCTCAATAAATACCATTGGCTGATTTTTTTCTTTCTTTATGGTATTTGTTAAGGGCTTATTATGTGCTAGACACTGTTCTAAGCTCTGGGGTAGATACAAAGTCATCAGGTTGGGCACAGTCCCTATCATTCATTCATTTATTTAATAGCATTTATTAAGTGCTTACTGTCCCTATCATTCATTCATTCATTTAATAGCATTTATTAAGTGCTTACTGTGTGCACAGCACTGTACTAAGCTCTTGGGACAGCACAACACAGCAATTAAGAGTGACAATTCCCTGCATGGGGCTCACAGACTTCATCCCCATTTTACAGATGAGGTAATTGAGAGACAGAGAAGTGAAGTGACTTGCCGAAGGTCACAGAGCAGACAAGTAACAGAATTGGGATTAGAACCCAGTTCCTTCTGGCTCCGGGTCCATACTGCTCCTCTATGATTGACTGCCTGAAAAAGCGTGAGCGTGGGAGCCTTTATAGAAATAAGTGGTGGAACTCTTTCTAAATGCTGGAGTCCCACAGGAGGCTCACAGTCTAAATAGGAGAGAAGGCAGGTATTAAAACCCCATTTCACAGAAGAGGGAACTGAGGCACAGAGAAGTAACTTGCCCAACATCACACAGCACGGAGCAGGGATCAGAACCCAGGTCCTCTGACTCCCAGACCTGTGCTCTTTCCACTAGCCATGCTGCAACCCAGTCAAATCAATCAATCAACAGTATTTATCGAGCACTTTCTGTGTGCAGAGAAGGAGAGAAAGAGAGGAGAGAGAGAGAGAAGGAAGGAGGGAGGGAGGGAGGGAGAGAGAGAGAGAGAGAGGGAAACGGCTATGTAGAAAGAGGGAGAAACAGAACATCGTTGCTCTTCCTCGGCCAGAAACATGTAGTGATTTTCCAGTGAAGCTGAGCGGGAATTCTACAAATAAAGCCCTGGCCTTGACCAGATGTGCTTCCAAAGAGGAAATCAGTTGGAATTAAAGCTCACCAATGGTGACACATGGGCTCTTTGTCCTTGCAAAATCCGAAGGCAGGCCTGAGTCTGTCATTTCCCAACCACCCTCTCTTTCCAGGGCCCTGCCCTGTGGCTGTCGATAATAACTATAATAATCATGTTATTTATTAAGTGCTTATTATGTGCCAGGCACTGAACTTAGTGCTGGGGTGGATACAAGCAAATCAGGTTGGACACAGTCCCTATCCCACATGGGACTCACCCTCTCGATCCCCATTTTCCAGATGTGGTAACTGAGAAAAAGGGAAATGACTTTTCTAAGGTCACACAGCAGACAAATGGTGGAACCGGAATTAGAACCCATGACCTCCTGACTCCCAGGCCCGTTTCTATCCACTAAGCCATGCTTCAGTGATAAATGATGAATGCGAGTCCCTGTCAGGTGAACTGGACGGTTTAATCCCTCCAGCTGGAAGTGTCCGAAGCTAGCATTACCCTAAGCAAATCCCATCCCAACATCTGTTCCCCAGGCAGGCCTCAAGTGACCATATCCGCTGTCAAGGAGGGTCTTCCTTTCCAGCAAGGGGAGAAAATCTGGGAAACTCCCTCTAACACTTCCCAGTAAACTGAGCAATGGGGATCCCAGTCAGACAAACCCCGGGTTCAATCAGTTAATCCTATTTATTGAGTGCTTACTGTGTGTCTGTACTAAGTGCTTCAGAGAGCACAATCGCATCTCCTCCAACCTTCCCTGACTAAGCCCTCCTTTCCTTTCCTCCCACTCCCTTCTGCATCACCCTGACTTGTTCCCTTCATTCATCCCCCCTCCCAGCCCCACAGCACTTATGTCCATATCTGTCATTTATTCATTTATATTAATGTCTGTCTCCCCCTGTAGACTGTAAGCTCGTTGTGGGCAGAGAATGTGTCTGCTTATTTTTACTATAATAATAATAATTGTTATGGTATTTATTATGTGGTTACTATGTGCCAAGCACTGTTCAAAGCGCTGGTAGATACAAGGTAACTTGGTCATCCCATGTGGGGCTCACAGTCTTAATCCCCATTTTACAGATGAGGGAACTGAGGCACAGAGAAGGTAAGTGGCTTGCCCAAGGTCACAGAGCAGACAAGTGGCAGAGCCGGGATTAGAACCCACATCCTCTGACTCCCAAGCCCACGTTCTTTCCACTAAGCCAGGCTGCTTCTCTCTTGTTCTATTACCCTCCCAAGGGCTTATCCCAAAGCTTAGAACAATGCCTGGCACTTATTAAGTGATTAACAAATACCATAATTATTCCTTATTATTATTACAGTGCTCTGCACACAGTAAGTGATTAACAAATACAATTGAATGAACGAATACATGCAATATAACATCATCATCATCAATGGTATTTATTGAGCATTTACTGTGTGCAGAGCCCTGTAGTAAGCATTCGGGAGGGTATGTAGATACGTTCCCTGCCCGCAACAAGCTTCCAGTCTGGAGGTTGAGGGGAGGGTGGGCATGAGCAGGGGAGGGGTCTGTCCAGGCTGGGCCAGAAGACAAGCCAAGCATTGACCAATGTGGAAATTGGTGGAGATGTGCATGAGAAGCTACAGATGTGTGGGAGCTCATCGTTTGCTTTGTTACATAAACATAAAATCAACACAAATAAACATACAGCAGGGAAAATTCTGGCTCTAAAATGCCAGAAGGACAAGCTTCCCCCATCCTCAATCTATCAATGGCATTAGATGAGCACCAGCTGTGAGCAGAACACTGTACTAAGCATTTGAGAAAATACAACAGAGTTGTCAGATATGATCCTTGCCCTCAAGTAGCTTACACACAGGACTAGAATCCAGGAGTCCCAGTTTTTCTTTGGTTTTGGTTTTTTATGGTATGTGTTAGACACCTCTTATGTGTCAGGCACCTTACTAAGCGCTGGGGTAGATACAAGCTAATCAGGTTGGACACAGTTCATATCCCAGTGGGGCTCACAGTCTTAATCCCCATTTTACAGATGAGGTAAATGAGGTGCATTTTACAGATGAGGTAACTGAGGCACAGAGAAGTGAAGCAACTTGCCCAGGGTCACAGAGCAGGCAAGTGGCAGAGCTGGGATTACAAGCCATGACCTTCTGACTCCCAGGCCTGTGCTCTATCCACTAGGCAATACTGCTTCTCATCAACATCATCATCATTATCATCATCATCATCATAACTGTACTATTTGGTTAAGCGCTTCATTATGTGCCACATGTTATACTGAGAGCCGAGATAGATACAGATTAATTGGGTTGGACACAAGTGTGTGTCCCATACAAGGTTCACAGTCTTAATCCCCATTTTACAGCTGAGGAAACTGGGGCACAGAGAAGTGAATTGACTTGCCCAAGGTCATTGAAGAGCCCAATCTGCAGAACCCATTGGCATGGATTCTGACAGCAGTTTTAGATGCTATCCCACAAATGCTTTGCTTCCTCAGGCAGAGAACAAACTCTAGACTTTGTTTGAAATGGTATTTTTTAGATGCTTACTACATAAGCACTCTCTAAGCCCTGGGATAGATACAAGTTAATCAGGCTGGATGGGCTCATAGTCCAGGGAGGAGGAAGGACAGGTATTGAATCTCCATTTTGCAGTTGTGGAACTCAGGTACAGAGAAATGAAGGGACTTGCCCAAGGCCACACAGCAGGCAAGTGGCAGTGTCGGGACTAGAACCTCTGGCTCCCAGGCCTATGATTTATCCACTAGATCATGCTGCTTAGATTTCCTTAAGATTGGTGATTTGGAACGAGAAATTCTCAAAGTGCTCCACCTAGGAATTGGGGGAGGGCCTCTGGCCTGTGGAACAGTGAAACCTAAGTCTACCCACAACATGGCCCCCAGCTAAATTGGGGGGTGGGGGGGTGTCACTGATGGTCCATCTCGATTTAACTGTCAGGAAATCTAAAGTGTGTCTCAGACATTTAGACATTTCCTCATCTGTAAAGTGGTGACTCATTACCATCCTCCCTCCTCCTTAGACTCGTGAGCCCCATGTGGGACAGAGACTGTCTGAGCTGATTATCTCATACCTACCCCAGAGCTTAGTAAAGTGGTTGGCACATAATAGACGCTTAACAAATACTACAATTACTATTATTGCGGGAACTGCTTGACTGTAAACTCATTTTGAGTAAGGAACGTGTCTGCCAATTCTGTTGTACTCTCCCAAGCACTTAGTACAGTGCTCTGCACATAGTAAGTGCTTAATAA
This sequence comes from Tachyglossus aculeatus, assembly GCF_015852505.1. Classification (NCBI taxonomy): domain Eukaryota; kingdom Metazoa; phylum Chordata; class Mammalia; order Monotremata; family Tachyglossidae; genus Tachyglossus; species Tachyglossus aculeatus. The sequence continues at coordinate 47,073,120 of NC_052067.1, forward strand.
ATACCATCGATGGATTGATTTTTTTAACAGTATCTGTTAAGTGCTTACTACGTACCAAGCACTGGGATTCTTTTGTCACCGACAGCTCCTGAGTTTGGGACCCCCCATTATAGGACCCTGTGTCCCAGGGACATTGTCTTTCTTCTCCCCCTCTCCCCACCCCAACCTCTACCATTGGCAAATCCACAGACACAAGGCCCACCCTGCCTTCCCATCGGCACCTTGTACAATTTCACTGAGGAAACCAAGCCCAGAGAAGTGTTCTAGGACTCTCAAAACAAACCATCGAGCAAAGAGTTAAGAATAGGAACATTCTGCCCTAATTTTGTCCTTTCGTCCTACCCCACGCCCACATCGGCCCGGAACAATCCTAGTGGAAATGCTGGCCCTTTAAAAAGCTGGCAGCTTCCAAAGGCAAAACAGACATCTCCTGGTTCAAGGCCATCATGGCGAGCTCTGAGACTTTCAGTTTTTCCATCTTTCCCAGTCTTCCCTTCGGGAATCCAATGAGTTCTTTTAACACCCACTGCCTTGGAGGGATGTTAGTGCTGTCTTGGATAGCACTGAGGGTGACCTCACAGATGCAAGTCAATCAGTTAATCAATTGATGAATTTATTGAGTGTTTACAGTGGGCAGAGCACTGTACTAAGCGCTTGGGAGGGGACGATAGCAGTAGCTCCTTGTGATCAGGGAACGTGTCTGTGATATCGCTCCAAGTCAGAAGTAGTAGACAGAAAAGTCTGGCTTCATGCAGGGGAATGTGTCTGCTTAGTGTTATATTATACTCTCCCATGCTCTTAGTACTGAACTCTGCACACAGTAAGCACTCAATAAATATGGTTGAATGAATAATAATTATGGTATTTGTTAATTGCTACGTGCCAAGCACTGTTCTAAGCACTGGGATAGACACAAGGCAATCAGATCGTCGCACATGGGAGTCACAGTTTTAATGCCCATTTTAGAGATGGAGTAACTGAGGCACAGAAAAGTTAAGTGACTTGACCATGGTTACAGAGCAGACAAATGGCAGATCCGGGATTAGAACCCCCGTCCTCTGACTCCCAAGCCCGTGCTCTTGCCACTAGGTCATGATGCAGGAAGGCAGAGGGAGAGCCTAAGGTATTTGTTAAAAGTTTACCCATGGCAAGCACTGTACTTAGGTAGATACAAGCAAATCGGGTCAGACACAGGCCTCGTCCCACATTAGGCTCACAGTCTTAATCCCCATTTTACAGATGAGGTCACTGAGGCCTAGAAAAGTGAAGTAACTTGTCCCAGGTCACTGAGCTGACATGTGGTGGAGTCAGGATTAGAACCCAGATCCTTCTGACTCCCAGGCCCGCGGTCTATCCGCCAAGCCACTCTGAAGCAGGATGTGGGAGAGAGGTCAGCATCAAAATAGATGAGATCGGGGTACAGTGATAAGGTTGAAATTAGAGGAGCAAAGCATTTGGGCTGGGTTGGAGAAGGAGAGTAGTGAGGTGAGGTAGGAGGGGACAAGGTGATTGAGGGTTTTAAAGGTAAGGAGTTTCTGTTTTGATATGGAGCTGGATGGGCAACCACTGGAGGTTCTCAAGGAGTGGTGAAACAAGCACTGAACCTTTCTGTAAAGCATGTGAGGAGAATGGATAGCAGATGGATTCCTAAAACAGCTGCAGGGTAGTGTCGTGACATGGGACCCATACAATAAATGATAATGATGGTGGTATCTTTTAAGTGCTTACTAAGTGCCGGGCACTGTGGTGAGTGCTGGGGCACAGATCATAGCAGAAAACAGAAAACTGCAGCCCAATGCCTGGACTAGGAACGGCAAAGCTTAGTGGATATAGCTAGGGACTGAGTTGTAATCCAGGGTCTGCCACTTTTCTGCTGGGTGACCTCAGGCCTCTGGGCCTCAGTTACCTCATCTGTAAAATGGGGATTAAGACTGTGAACCTTATGTGGGACAGAGACTGTGTCCGACCCTGTTAGCTTGTATCTACCCCAGAACTTAGTACAGTGCCTAGAACATAGTAAACATTAAGTAACATAAAAAAAAACTGAAAAAGTTCACAGACCTAGGGCACCATGGACTCATATGAGGTGGCTTTATAGATGAGGTGAGAAACTACTTGGAAACTGATCAGCTTTGCAACCACAAGGGAGAGGGAAGCTCCTCTGAGGCAGGTAGAAACCAAAACAGCAACCAACCACTTTTTATCAAACAATCCATCATTGGTATTTATTGAGCATTAACTGTGTGCAGAGCACTGTACTATGGGAAACAGTATGGCCTAATGAATACAGTACAATCCTGGGAGTCAGAAGAAGCAGGGTTCTAATCCCGTCTCTGCCACTTGTCTGCTGTGTGACCTTGGGCAAGTCACTTCACTTCTCTGTGCTTGTTATGTCATCTGTAAAATGAGGATTAAGGCTGTGAGCTCAATGTGGGACACTGACTGTGTCGAACCTGAATAGCTTCTATTTACCCCAGCACTTAGTCGAACCTGATTAGCTTTCTATTTACCCCAGAGCTTAGTATGGTGCCTGGCTCTTAGTAAGCACTAAACACATGCCATTAAAAAAAACCAACAAAACTCTGTTATATTATGCTCTCCCAACTACTTAGTACAGTGCTCTGCACACAGTAAGTGCTCAATAAATATGATAGATAACTTCTCTGTGCCTCAGTTACTTCATCTGTGAGCCCCCTGTGGGATTCGTTCATTCATTCATCCATTCATTCAATCGTCTTTATTGAGCAGCTGGAGTAACTTCTCTGGGCCTCAGTTCCCTCATCTGTAAAATGGGGATGAAGACTGTGAGCCCCCTGCGGGGTTCATTCATTCATTCATTCATTCATTCATCCATTCATTCAATCGTCTTTATTGAACAGCTGGAGAAACTTCTCTGGGTCTCAGTTCCCTCATCTGTAAAATGGGGATGAAGGCTGTGAGCCCCCTGTGGGATTCATTCATTCATTCATCCATTCATTCAATCGCCTTTTTTGAGCAGCTGGAGTCACTTCTCTGGGCCTCAGTTCCCTCATCTGTAAAATGGGGATGAAGACTGTGAGCCCCCTAAGGGATTCGTTCATTCATTCATCCATTCATTCGGTCGTCTTTATTGAGCAGCTGGAGTAACTTCTCTGTACCTCAGTTACCTCATCTGTAAAATGGGGGTGAAGACCGTGAGCCCTCTGTGGGACAACCTGATCACCTTGTAACCTCCCCAGCATTTAGAACAGTGCTTGGCACATAGTAAGCACTTAACAAATGCCAACATTATTATTATTATTAGCTACAAGATCATCAGGGTGGACAGGACCTGGCCCACATGGGGCTCACCATCTAACTCTGAGGAAGAACCGGTATTTAATCCCCAATTGATAGATGAGGAAACCGAGCACCTGTATATATGTATATATGTTGGTACGTATTTATTACTCTATTCATTTTATTTGTACATATTTAATCTATTTATTTTATTTTGTTAATATGTTTTGTTTTGTTGGCTGTCTCCCCCTTCTAGACTGTGAGCCCACTGTTGGGTAGGGACCACCGTCTCCATATGTTACCAACTTGTACTTCCCAAGCGCTTAGTACAGTGCTCTGCATACAGTAAGTGCTCCATAAATACGATTGAATGAATGAATGAATATTATTATTATTATTAGATACAAGATCATCAGGGTGGACAGGACCTGGCCCACATGGGACTCACCATCTAACTCTGAGGAAGAACCGGTGTTTAATCCCCAATTGATAGGTGAGGAAACCGAGCACCTGTATATATGTATATATGTTTGTACGTATTTATTACTCTATTTATTTATTTATTTTATTTGTACGTATTTATTCTATTTATTTTATTTTGTTAATATGTTTTGTTTTATTCTCTGTCTCCCCCCTTCTAGACTGTGAGCCCACTGTTGGGTAGAGACCATCTCTATATGTTGCCAACTTGTACTTCCCAAGCGCTTAGTACAGTGCTCTGCACACAGTAAGCGCTCAATAAATATGAGTGAATGAATGAATGAATGAATGAATGAATGAATGAATGAATCTGTATAATGGGGATTAAGTCTGTGAGCCCCACCTGGGACAACCTGATAATCTTGTATCTACCTTGGTTCTTAGAACTTTGCTTGGCACAAAGTAAGTGCTTAACAAATACAGTCATTATTATTATTATTGATCGACTGATTGACTAAGCATTTGGTTGAGTACAATACAGCGGAGTTGGTCAACACATTCCCTGCCCCAAGGACTTTCCTTGAGAAAGACAGTCCATGTAGGGGCCTGTTCTGTTACCCCCTTTGAGGGAAAATTTTACTGTCAGTGGTTTGGCCCTTGGACTTAGAGGGGGAGAGTGAGAGTGTGTCCCAGGGCTTGTGTGGATGAGGTGGCCATGTTCACAGCTGCCATCTTGCTCCCCCAAAGGAAAGCGGTACGCTGTTCTCAAGTCAGTCAGAGCAGAGGGCAACCACCTTCCTGTCCGACTAATTATGGTTTGGAGAAGGATGAGGATCAGCCCGCAGTGGTTTTTCGTCCAGGCTGACGGATTGTCCGATCTAATAACCCACCTGTCCCGTCCCAGTGCCACAGGGAGTCCCTCCTCACTCCAGAGAGTACTATCCCATTTCCGGTACACAATAAAGAGCATTTGTTACCAGGGCCATATCCCACCTCTTCCCGCCCTGCCATGCAGGCTCGCTCCCCTGCCTTCTCAACCCTTCCCCAGTGACCCTGACCCCATTTCCTCCTTCAGGTTGGGACACCAGGACATCGGCTATGATGGTTCCACCGCCCACTCCCACCCCCGCTCTCCTCACGGCACCGCACATGGTTCGCATTATCGTTCCTGAGGTTTTAATCAGGCAGCAGCTGTGGGAGCTGAGGGGTGAAGTGGCAGGAGGAGGAAATGTGTCTATTGTTGCACTGTCCTCTCCCAAGCGTTTAGTACAGTGCTCTGCACACAGTCAGGGCTCAATAATGGCAGGAATGAAAGAATGGTCCCGCTGGTCTGTTGTCCCCCTTGCCAGGGAAAGAGCCTGTCATTGATCTTAGTACAGTGCTCTGCACACAGTAAGCGCTCAATAAATACGTTTGATGATGATGATGATCGTACTCTTCACGTCCACCATTGAAGGGCTAAAGGGGTTCCGCCTGCAGCCCCCCACTTTGCTTGAAATCCAAGACAAAGCAGCAGGTCTTGAGGGTGGGGGTCTTCAGCTCTTTCCCTCTCCTCTCTCCTCTCCCACTACCACCCAGCCCACACATTTCACTCCTGTAATGCCGACTAACTCACTGTGCCCTCGATCTCCTTTCACCCTCTGACAACCCCTTGCTTACGCCCTCCTTCCTGCTTGGAACACTCTCCCACTTCATATTCGGCAGACCTGTGCTCTCCCCATCTTCAAAGTCCTACTGAAATCACACCTCCACCTGGAAGCCTTTCCAGATTAACCTCTCAACCCCCACCCCCACCGGATGGGGTCCACTGATCTGCTTTGCCTGGCTGCCCTGTAGTCAGTCACTCAGTCAGTCATATTTTTTGAGCACTTACTGTGTGCAGAGCACTGTACTAAGCACTCGGGAGAGCACACTAGAACAGTAAAGAGACACATTCCTTGACCACAGAGAGCTTACAGTCTAGAGGGGGAGACAGACATCAATATACGTAGCACCCATTCCATGGTAGGAGGGTCCTGGGGTCTCCTGGGTCCTGTGTGTCAGGGATGGGAGTGAGAAAAGGGAGAAACAGGGAAATTAGGAGGGAAGATCAAATCAAACAGCTTGCCTTCTATTCTTCTCTCCCAAGAGCTTCGTACAGTGTTTTGTGAGGAGCAGGTGCTCAATAAATCCAACAGATTGAGTGATAATCAGATGAGACACAGTTGCTGACCTATAAGGGACTCATAATCATTTCCCCCACCATCCTGAACCCTGGTAATGATAATGATGATGATGATAATGCAAATAATTAATAATATTTTCTAAGTGCTTACTATTTTCCAAGCATAGTACTAAGCACTAGGGTAGCACTGTGCTACTGTGCCACTGTGCTACTATGCTACTGTGCTAGTAGGGTAGCCCAGAGAAGCAGTGTGGCTCAGTGGAAAGAGCACGGGCTTTGGAGTCAGAGGTCATGGGTTCAAATCCCGGCTCTGCCAATTGTCAGCTGTGTGACTTTGGGCAAGTCACCTAACTTCTCCGTGCCTCAGTTACCTCATCTGTAAAATGAGGATTAAGACTGTGAGCCCCCTGTGGGACAACCTGATCACCTTGTAACCTCCCCAGTGCTTAGAACAGTGTTTTGCACATAGTAAGCACTTAATAAATGCATTATTATTATTATTATTATTAGATAAAAGATAATCAGGTTAGACACAGTCCCTGCTGCACCTAAGGGTCACAGTCCTAATCCCCATTTTTTTAGATGAGGAAACTGAAGCACAGAGCAGTGAAGTAATTTGCCTAAGGTTATGCAACAGGTGAGAGAAGCAGCGTGGCTCAGTGGAAAAGAGCATGGGCTTTGGAGTCAGAGGTCATGGGTTCAAATCCCCACTCTGCCAATTGTCAGCTGTGTGACTTTGGGCAAGTCACTTAACTTCTCTGAGCCTCAGTTCCCTCATCTGTAAAATGGGGATTAAGACTTTGAGCCCCACATGGGACAACCTGATCACTTTGTATCCCCCCCAGCGCTTAGAACAGTGCTTTGCACATAGTAAGCGCTTAACAAAATGCCATCATTATTATTATTAAGTGGAAGAGTCAGGATTGGAACCCAGGTTCTCTGATTCCTGTGCTCTTTCTACTAGGCAAAGCTGCTTCTCACTAAGCCATGCTGTTTCTCACTAGATAACGCTGCTTCTTAACAATTCCCTAGGGTCAGCCTTGTTCTTCCCGTGGGGTCCAAAGACAGTCCTTCACTGGTCCCAGCTCAGGGAATTGTGGGAAATGCACACAGACCTTTGCTGGTCCCAGCTCAGGGAACTGTGGGAAATGCAGGACAGGGAAGTGGTTGTGGAGATAGGGTGGTCATTTGTCTGGTTTTTAGCTGTACAGTCTCCTGGTGACAGTGAACAGAAGCAAAGGGTGAAACTGTCAGGCCTTCTCGGGTGTCATCAGTGATGACCCTCAGCAGGGCGTGAGGGCTTAGGAATCAGGAGCAATAAAGTAATGTATTTGTCTGTTTTAAATATGCATGACCTCAAGCTGATGCCAACATCTGGGAGCTCAGAGTATGGGAATGATTGAGTTAGCCTTCTGCTGAATGCAAAGCCCCTATGGTCCTTTCAGAAACCCACAGGAATTGTCCAGAACGGCTTACCATCCTATCAGGATCCCTGCAGGTGATGGGGGCTGGGTAAACAGGGGTGAACAGGAAAGGAGAAAGCTTCCTAGCCCAACAGTTAAATGCACATCCAGTTTTTTTCTCCTGCCCCGTCTCATTCCCCAGGACAGGAAGGGACTAGACAGGGCAAAGCATTCTGGGAGCAGGCCTACTGTAAAGGGTGGCCATTCGCGGTGGTGGCCGTTGCCGGTGCTGTGCTGACCCAGAAAGGGATCCTAACCCACTTCGGCCTCAACTATGCCCCCCTCCCCACATCCCTTCTGGCTCCTGGCAATGTCTTCTGGCATAGCCTTGGCCCTCTGTGGGACTCCCTGTACTAGATTTCAACCAGATTTTACACTTCTGTGGCCCATCCATGCTTTGATTCACTGGCCTGAGTCTTCTCCAGGCCTTTTAGTTTAGACACACATCCCTCAGCGAATAGCATGGCTGGCTGCCTATACACAAGACCACACCTTTCAACACTCCCAAATCCTGAGATCTTTAGACATCTCTAAACTCTCTCTTGACTGCTATCTCCAGTTCTGCGGGCCTCTTAGAGTCAAATGCTTGCCATCCTCCACAACACCAAGAAAATCGTCTCCACAAACCTAAGGGTGGGAGTATGGCTGAGTAGGGGAGCCTGGGAATTAAATCACCGGGAGAAGAGAAACACTTGTGAGCTGTTTTTTGGAGCAAGAAGGGATTCCAGCCCCTCAAGACTCCAAAAGATAAGCAACCAACAAAGCCTGAAGAGAAAGCCTGCCACCCAACAATGGATACCTCATTCGGGATAATCCCGGGCAAAAGGTGAGCTGAGCAAACAAGGCCGCAAGTCAAAATGGTGCCTTATTGTTGGGTTTTCTCCAAATGCCGAGAATTCTGGGTCTTGGGAGGGTCAGATCAACACAACTCTCACAGGAGATTCAGAGATTCCTGATGATCACTCAAAGGACTCCGAGAGTGAGCCAGTGAGCCAAGATGCCTCCAGTAGCCGAGCCACTCCAGTATTTGAGAGTTGAGGAAAGCAGGCATCTTGCTCTCCTGGTGGGCGACAGGGTCTCTTATTTCCCACTTTGCTTCAGCCAGTGACTCACCAAGAGATGGCTGCAACAAAAGCGGAAAGGGCCGGGACTGACCTTGATGTGGGCTTGGTAGTGTCGGCACTTCTCCTCCATGACTGAGAGCTGCAGTTTCTCCGACAACTGACCCAGAGCTTCTCCCGAGGACACGAAATACACCCGGGGCTTCTCTTTGTCCACGTCGGCCGTCAGGACGTAACTCAGGCCTGCCGTAGGAGAGGAAGTTGGGCATCAGACTGGATCCCAGCTGACAGGAGAGGGGGCTCTACTTCCTCCATGACCCCAGCTTCCAAGTCCCCGTAACAATAGTAATGATAACAATAGTATTTGTTAAGCGCTTACTATGTGCCAAGCACTGTTCTAGCACTGGAGGAATAGCATAGTGGATACAGCAGGGGCCTGGGAGTCAGAAGGTGCTGGGTTCTAATTCTCACCTCATCATTTGTCTCCTATGTGACCTTGGGCAAGTCACTTAAATTCTCTGGGCCTCAGTTCCCTCAACTGCAAAATGGAGTTTGAATACCTCTTCTCTCTTCTATTTATTCGGTGAACCTCATATGGCCCTGATTGTCTTGTATCTGCCCCAGCGCTTAGTGCTTGTTATCGTGATTATTTTGGGTGCTTAATAAAGGCCACAGACACACGGTCACAGGTCAGGATTCCATATCCATTCATTCCCTCTAGACTGTAAGCTTGCTATGGGCAGGGAATATGCCTGTTATATTGTTGCACTGTACTCTCTCAAGCGTCTAGTACAGTGCTTTTCACACATTAAGTGCTCAATAAATACGATTGACTGGCTGACTCCTCCCCAGGACCCTCTCCCATAGCACCAAGTTCCAGAGGGTTAGAAAAAAACCACTGAAGCTTCCACTGCCAAGGGACAGAATTCCACTTCACCGGATTCCCAGGACAGAGAAGTGGGAGACGGACAGTTCCAGGTGCACACTAATTTTATAATAGTCATATTTATTGAGCACTTATTGAGCTCTCTGTGCAGAGAGCTGGATTAATCACTTAGCAGGGTTCAATAGAGTTGGAAGAAACAATCTTTGTCCTTAAGAAGCTTACAGTGTAGCTGTGGAGCTAGGCACTAAAATGAAGAGGCAACAATAGAGCATAAATACATGTATACTCATGAACATAGATGCTTTATGGCGATCAATTTACTTAACTCCGGTTTTTCTGATTTGCATTTCAGTTTTTTGGACTTTTTCAAATGATATTTGTTAAGTGTTTACTATGTGTCAGACACTGTATTAAGCACTGGGGTAGATACGAAGTTGTCAGGTTAGACAGAGTCCCTGTCCTGCAGGGGGCTCACAGTCTTAATCCCCATTTTGCAGATGAGGTAAGTGAGACCCAAAGAAGTAAAGCGACTTGACCAAGGTCCCGCAGCAGAAAGTGGCAGAGCCGGGATTAGAACCCAGGTCCTTCTGATTCCGGGGCCAGGGCTCTATCCATTAGGCCATGCTCCTTCAGCTCTTGTTCTTTAACTACTTTATAATAATAATAATTGTAGCTTTTATTAAGCACTTACTATGTGCCAGGCACTGTACTAAGCACTGGGATGGAGACAAGCAAATTGGGTCAGACCCAATCCCTGTCCCATGTGGAGCTCACAGTCTTAATCTGCACTTTATGTTTGAGGTAACTGATGCCCAAAGAAGTCAAGTGACTGGCCAAGGGTCACACAGCAGACAAGTTATGGAGCCAGGATTAGAGCCCAGGTCCCTCTGACTCCCAGGCCCCTGCTCTTTCCACTAGACCATGCTGCTTCTCTCTCTTTGATAGATTTTAATTTTCTTGAGGGCAAGGGCAGTCTTTTTCATCTATTGCCTGCTTCCCAGCACTCAGTATAGCACTCTGAACATAGTAGACTCCCCAGCAGGTGCCTGACACACAATAAAGGCTCAATAATGCGGTTGATGATTCAATCACACTGCCTCCTGCCAGCCACCCCTCAAAAACTGGCAGGGCAGGATCTTGGTTTATGACATCTGTCTGGGGTGAGCTGTGGTTTTAATAATAATAACTGGCATTTGTTAAGTGCTTACTATATGCCAGGTGCTATACTAAGCACTAGGGTGGATACAAGCAAATCGGGTTGGACACAGTCCCTGTCCCATGTGGAGCTCACAGTCTCAATCCCCATCTTACAGATGAGGGAACTGAGGCCCAGAGAAGTAGAGTGACTTGCCCAAGGTCACACAGCAAATGGAGCCCGATGCTGCTTGGCTGTCCATTTCCTCTCCCCTCCCTTCACTTCTAATCTACGAGTTTAGGCATTGAACAGTACGCAGTTGAGAGTTTTCACGTTTCTTGGGAGAGAGGCTTGAACTCCTCCCACTTCTGCCACTTGTCTGCTGTGTGTGACCTTGGGCCAGTTGCTTCACTTCTCTGGGCCTCAGTTACCTCATCTGTAAAATGGGGATTGAGACTGGGACTGTGAGCCCCTTGTGGGACAGGAACTGAGTCTAACCCGATTTGCGTATCTCCATCTCAGCGCTGAGTAGAGTGCCTGGCACATACTAAGAGCTTTACAAATATCACAATTATCATTACTCGGAGGAACGAGGAAAGGCTAAATAACTGCCAATCAATCAGTGGTATTTATTAAGCGCTTACTGTGTGCAGAGGACTGTACTAAGCACTTGGGAGAGGACAATAGAGCAGAATTAGCAGGCATGTTCCCTGACTACAACAAATTTATAGTCTAGAGGGGGAGACAGATTTTAATATCAATAAATAATGTATAATATATAATGTCAAGATGTATACCAAAGAACTAAGGGGTTGAGGGTGGGGAGGTGTGCTCGCATACTTTACAGAAGCAGCATGGCCTAATGGCAAAAGCATAGGCTTGAGAATCAGAGAACGTGAGTTCTAATCCCAGCTCCACCACTTGTCTGCTGTGTAACCTTGGGCAAATCACTTCACTTCTCTGTGCCTCAGTTACTTCATCTGTAAAATGGGGATGAAGACTGTGAGCCCCATGTGGGACAGGGACTGTGTCCAACCTGATTACCTTGTACCTACCCCAGTGCTTAGAACAGTGCTCGGTACATTGTAAATGCTTAACAAATATCATAATAATAATAATAGTAATTATTATTAGACATTAGACTTTGGGATTCATGAGAGAGTGTTCAACAACCAGGTGGCTACCAAAACAACAAGCATTTCCTGGTCTAGCACTGCTTAGGAATTCTTTTTCACCTAAGGAGTCAAACAATTAAGGCAACAGTGAAGGATGGTTTAATCAAAGCACTTGGAAAAATGAGGAACTTCCAGGCAATGTCTTCTGGAGAAACACTCGACTAATTGGCTTGGGAAATAAAGCATTGGCTAGAGAACCAGTGGGCCCAGACTCTGCCTCTGACTCCTCCGCAGGCTGTGTGACCTTTGGCAAGTCGTTTGACCTCTCTGGGCCCCAAAAGAGTTTTTCCCTGCTGTAAATCTCTCACCACTACCTACTTGGTTACCAGATGACAAGCTGTGGCGAGGCAACTGTCTGGAGTTGAGGCGCTGGATTACATCACCTCTCTAGGACTCTTCCAGCTCTCTGAAACTATGGAAACACCATCAGAACCTTAAAAAAATGGCTCTACAACAAGCCAATGGTGAATTTGCTCTGTGTGTTTGGAGAAGGGCAAGCTGAAAATTCACAAGCAGGAACTGAGCTTGGGTGGCCCAGATCCATCAATCAATCATATTTATTGAGTGCTTACTGTGTGCAGAGCACTATACTAAGCACTTGGGAGAGTACAATATAACAAAAACATTCCCCACTCACAATGTGCTTATAGTCTAGGGGAAGAAGAAGAATAGTAAATTGAAACCATCAGACATGATCTCCTTTTGAAAGCACTTGCCGCCTCCCTTCTCCCCTCCCTGACAGCCATCTTCTCCATTCACTCTCCCCATCTCCTTCCTACTATTCCTCTCCAAACTCCTAGAATGGGTTGTCTATACCCTCTGCCTCCAATTCATCTCCTCCAATTCTCTCCTTGAATCCCTCATTCATTCATTCATTCAATCGTATTTATTGAGCGCTTACTGTGTGCAGAGCACTGTACTAAGTGCTTGGGAAGTACAAGTTGGCAACATCCCTCCAGTCTGGCTCCCACCCACTTCACTCCACTCTCACAGCTCACCAGTGATCTTCTTCTTGCCAAATCCAACGGCCTCTACTCCATCCTAATCCTCCTCGACCTCTCAGCTGCCTTCGACACTGTCCACCATCCCCTTCTCCTGGAAACGTTATCCAACTTGGGCTTTACTGACACTGTCCTCTCTTGGTTCTCCTCCTATTTCTTGGGCCGCTCCTTCTCAGTCTCTTTCTCAGGCTCCTCCACCGTCTCCCCACTCCTAATCGAGGGAGTCCCTCAAGGCTCAGTTCTGGGTCCCCTTCTATTCTCCATCTACACTCACCTCCCTTGGAGAACTCATTTGCTCCCACAGCTTCAACTATCATCTCTAAACAGATGATTCCGAAACCTACATCTCCAGCCCTGACCTCTCTCCCTCTCCGCAGTATTGCATTTCCTCCTGCCTTCAAGACACCTCTATCTGGATGTCCCACCGACATCTCCAATTTTATACATACAAATCAGAATTCCTCATCTTCCCACTCAAACCCTGTCCTCCCCCTGACTTACCCATCACTGTATACCACACCAATATCCTCCCTATCTCGCAAGCCCATAACCTTGGCATTATCCTCGACTCACCTCTCTCGTTCCATGAACATATTCCATGTCACCAAATCCTGGTGGTTCTACCTTTACAACATTTCTAGAATATGCTCTTTCCTCTCCATCCAGACTACTACTATGCTGATCCAAGCCCTGGATTATTGCATGAGCCTCTTCACTGACCTCCCTGCCTCTCCACACTCTGGTCTATGCTTCACTCTGCTACACGGATCATTTCTCTCCTCCAGCCCCAAGCACTTCGCCCCACCTTCTGCTCCTGGGCTTAGGCCTGGGACCCAAGTTCGATGGGAGTCTGTGCAGATAGCAGGAGAGGGAGGTCATTTGCTCACTTCAGGCCTACATCATAAGAACAGTAAGTGTGGCATTCATTAAGCGCTTACTCTGTGCCAAGCCCTATGCTAGTCAGATCAGACACCCCTGTCCCACACGGAACTCACAATACAAGAGGGAGGTAGAACAGGTACTGTATCCTCCTTTTATAGATAAGAAAAGCTGAGGTACAGAGGAATGACTTTCCCAAGGTCCCACAGAAAGTAGAGGTGCTGGGATTAGAATCAAAATAATAAAAAGGATGGTATTTGTTAAGCACTTATTTTGTGCCAGGCACCATACTAAGTGCAAGGGTGGATACAAGCAGATTGAGTTGGACACAGTCCCTGTCCCATGTGGGGCCCACAGTCTCAATCCCCTTTTTACAGGTGAGGTAACTGAGGCACAGAGAAATGAAGTGACTTGCCCAAGATCACACATCGGACAAGCAGTAGAGCCAGGATTAGAACCTAGGGCTCCGGACTCCCAGGGCCATGCTTTTCGTGGTCTAGTGGAAAGAGTCTGGACTTGGGAGTCAGAGGACCTGAATTCTAATCCTGCCTCCACTGCTTGACTGCTATGTGACCTTGAGCAAATCACTTCACTTCTCTGTGCCTCAGTTCCCTCATCTGTAAAATGGAGATTCAGTACTTGCTCTCCCTCCTACTTAGACTGTGAGCCCTATGGGCTCACCTGCACAGACTCCCATCGAACTCGGGTCCCACACCCAGGAGCAGAGACCAGGGCAAAGTGCTCGGGGCTAGGAAGGAGAAATGATCTGGGCACAGGGTGAAGCGTGGACTAGAGCAGGGAGAGACAGGAGGCAGGGAGGTCAGTGAGGATCTTCTATCTACCCCAACACTTAGTACAGTGCATGGAACATAGTAAGCACTTGACAACTACCACAATGAGCATTATTTCCACTAGGCATGCCACTTTCTGCCACAGCATGCCATATACCCTTCCGTCCTGCCACCATCTTGCCTCCCACTGCCACCCTCCTGGAAAGCAGGACTCTCCCCAATCCCATTTCTCTCCCAAAGTTCCATAGCATGTAACAATAAAAATAAAAATACTAATTATCGTACTTCTTAAGCACTTAGAGAAGCAGCGTGGCTCAGTGGAGAAGAGCAAGGGCTTTGGAGTCAGAGGTCATGGGTTCAAACCCCGGCTCCGCCAATTGTCAGCTGTGTGACTTTGGGCAAGTCACTTAACTTCTCTGTGCCTCAGTTACCTCATCTGTAAAATGGGGAATGAGACTGTGAGCCCCATGTGGGACAACCTGATCACCTTGTAACATCCCCAGCGCTTAGAACAGTGCTTTGCACATAGTAAGCGCTTAATAAAATGCCATCATTATTACTTAGTATGTGCCAGGCACTATTCTAAGCTCTGAGGTAGATACAAGATAATCAGGTTGGACACAGTCCCTGTCCCACATGGGGCTCACAGTCTTCATTCATCCTCATTTTACAGATGAGGTAACTGAAGCCCAGAGGTTAAATGACTTGCCCAGGGTTACACAGTGGACATGTCAGAAGACATGTCAGTTCACTTCTTATCCCGGCTTCGCCACACGTCTGCTGTGTGACCTTAGACAAGTCACTTCACTTCTCTGGGCCTCAGTTCCCTCATCTGGAAAATGGGGATTAAGACCGTGAGCCACGCATGGGACAGGGACTGTGTCCAACCTGCTTGACTTGTATCTACCCCAGTGTTTGGCACATAGTAAGCACTTAACAAATACCATAATTATTATCATTTAGCAGAACCAGGATTAGGAGCCAGGTCCTTCTGATTCCCAGACCCGTGCTCTATCGACTAAGTCATGCTGCTTCCCACCTCACTGGCCAAGTCTCTCCAGACCGAGCGCACCGGCTACTAACAAAAGCACCACCCCCCCACCCCCCACCCCGGAGAGACCTCAGGAGTGAGGAGAGGCCGAGGAGCGGCCGGAAGATTGAGGATGCAGGCATTACCTATCTCTCCGGGCACGTGCTTGCCACGGAAGCGGAAGCAAGTGGTCACATTGAGGCAGTTCACTGGCTGCTGGCCATCATGGCACTGGGGAGCGGTGATGTTGATGGAGGCTGGAAGGAAGATGGAGATGTCCACGGTAACCACCGGCCTGGCCCTGTCAAAAAGAGAATGGCATTTTTTAAAATAATATTTCTTAAAGCACTCAACCATGTGCCAGGCAGTTTACTAAGTGCTGGAATAGAGATAAGATAATCATGTTGGATCCAGTCCATGTTCCACGTGGAGCTCGCTGACTTAATACCTATTTTTTTTTTACAAATGAGGGAACTGAGGCACAGAGCAGTTAAAGGACTGGCCCATTTTTTTAATGGTATTTGTTAAGCTCTTACTATGTGCCAGGCACTGTCCTAAGCGCTAGGGTAGGTACAAGTTTCTCAGATAGTCCTAGTCCCACAGGGGGCTCACAATCTTAATTCCAATTTTACTTTTGAGGCAACTGATGCACAAAGAAGTGGAGTGACATGCCCAAGGTCATGCAGCAAAGGGCACTGCCAGAATTAAAACCCAGGTGCTTCTGACTTCCTGATCTGTGATCTTACCACTATGCATGCTGCTTCTCAGCTCTCTCCTGCTGGCAGAACTGAGGGGAAATTCAGGAGACAGGGAAATTCTAGGGTGCCACTCCACATTTAATTAAAGTTCCAAAAAAACCCAAGAGAGAAGACTTGAAGCGTAAACGCATTCTGTCAGTCTTCCCCTTAGTTCTTGAAGTTACCAGTCAGTGAACAGCTCCATGAGAACAGGGTCGGGTTAATAGGTTAATAAAACACATGTGGCTTGGAGCCATAAATGAACTTCCAGATGTTGAATGACCACTGAAAATGTTACCAATTAAGTCTCTGGTGCCCCTTTACTAGGGTGATGTGTACACAGATGGGGTGTCCCAGAATGCTGTGCTTTGATGAGGCACCAGAGTTTCTTAAAGACTTCTACAGTTTTGTTTCTTATCTCCCAAGCATTTGGTACTGTGCTCGGCAAACAGTAAGCCCTCGATGAATACCGAATGGTATGCCTTTGAAGACTGTCCATTGCATTAATATTCCATTTGCTACCCACCAATCCTGGTGCCATTTTGGATTCTCTCTCTCCCTGTCCTAAACTGCCCAGAATCACTATTTTAAAACGGCTGAATCATTTTTTGTCAATCAATGTTATTGATAATTATTATGATGATTATAATAACAATAATCATAATAATGGGATTTGATAAGCTCCTCCTATGTGCCAGGCACCGTACTAAGCACTGGGGGAGATACAAGTAAATTGGGTTGAACACAGTTCCGGTCTCTCATGGGGCTCACAGTCTCAATCCCTATTTTATAAATGAGGTAACTGAGGTACAGAGAAGTGAAGCAACTTGCCCAAGGTCACACAGCAGACAAGTGGTGATGCCAGGATCAGAAGAACAAAAACAAGGACAAGAACCCAGCAGAGCAAAACTGTTTCCTCCTGGGTCACTTCAGAGGTCAGAGAAAAAGCCCTTGAGAAAATCAAGCCACTTTGCACTGATAGCTAACATCTGGTGGTAAAGAGGTCATTTAGTCCCTGGCTTGATCTTAACTGTGGTTTTCTGTACAAAGAGCACATCCCCTTGGTGGAGGAGAGGAATTAATTTGATTGGGAGGGGGACGGTGGGTTAGGGGAAATAATTTGATTTGGAGGAATTAGGGACTGGGGGATCTTGCCCTCACTGAAGAGAGTTCACTTATCAGAGAAAGTAGGATGGAGAGAGGAGAGGCAGACAGCTGGTAAGTGAGTAAAGACAGATGTGCAATTCAGGGGAAAGGAAGAATTCAGAGGGACCGAAAGAGAAACCAAGTGGGGAGTAGGAGAAGGGGAGCCCGGCAGAGAGACAGTGTGTCCAGCACATGTCTATTACTGTTGCTATGGAACCAGAGACGAGGAAGCAAAACAGTAGACACTAAGCACAGCAACACAACAAGTGACAGCTTTCTTTGCCTGCACAGGACTATCACTTCGCTATTGGCCTCTTCAGCCACCCACACAGATGAGCTTCTTGGTCAGTGCTGTCTTCTCCGGATACATAGTACCAACGCTCTATTATTAATAATAATTATTGAGGTATTTGTTAAGCGCCTTCGATGTGCCAGCCAATGTTCTGAGCGCTGGGGTGGTTACAAGAAAATAGGGTTGGACACAGTCCCTGTCCCACGTGGGATTTGTGGTTTTAATCCCCATTTTACAGATGAGGTCCCTGAGGCCCAGAGATGTGAAGTGACATGGCCAAGGTCACACAGCAGACAAGTGGCAGAGCTGGGATTCGAACCTGTGACCTTCTGACTCCCAGGCCCGTGCCCTATCCATTACACCATGCTGCTTCTGTTATTACTGTGCTAGGGCAGCCTCCTGCTTCAGCACAACAACACTTCATAATTACGGTAATAATGATGCTATTTGTTAAGTGCTACTATGTGCCAGGCACTGTTCTAAATCCTGAGCTAGATTCAAGCAAATTAGTTTGGACACAGTCCCTGTCCCACACGGGGCTCACAGTCTTAGTCCCCATTTTACAGATAAGGCACAGCAAAGTTAAATGACCTACCCAAGGTCAAACAGTGGCAGTGCAGGGACTCGAATCCAGGACCTTCTGACTCCCAGGCCCGTGCTCTGTCCACTAGGCCATGCCACTTCCAACACTTGGGCACCAGTAGCCAATTTCCTGTCCATATTCCACACCCACTTGCCCACCAGCATCTAAGAAGCAGAATCAGCGTGGCTCACTGGAAAGAGCACGGGCTTGGGAGCCAGAGGTCAGGGGTTCTAATCCCAGCTCTGCCACTTGTCAGCTTTGTGACTTTGGGCAAGTCACTTACCTTCTCTGTGCCTCTGTTACTTCATCTGTAAAATAGAGATGAAGACTGTGAGCCCCACGTGGGGCAATCTGATCACCTTGTATCCCCCACCAGCACTTAGAACAGTGCTTCGCACATAGTAAGTGCTTAACAAATGTCATTATTGTTATTATTATTAGCTAAATTCACTATGGAGCAAGCTTTCTACAGAAGAGGATTGGCTGCTTCTACCTTTCAGCTTATTGCTAGGGGATGGAACTTTGAAAGGATGGAATCATTCGAACCGACAGATCACCCCCAAGCTGGAGGGTTTGGGGGTCTGATGGTATCTTATCTCCTTGTCGTTGGTTCCAGGTTCAGCTGTGGGATTAAAGCCCATGAATGGTTTACCTCCCAGCCCTTGCCTCTGAATCCCTCTCAGGGACTTTAAGTTTCCTTTAAGTTTCCTTAGTGGGAGGAAACTAAGCACTTAGTACAGTGCACTGCACACAGTAAGCACTCAATAAATACTATCGAATGATGATTCGTGCTGTCTCAGGTGCCGGTAACTGCAGATCCCTAGTGGACATTGTCCAACTCCCTGGTGGACGTTGTCCACCTCCCCTCTCCGGCCCAGGTGCCGTGTGCATTATGGGACGTAAAGGCTGGGTCTCAGGTATGACCCATGTACACTCAAGGAGAAATGGTACTTCAAGAGAAGTCAGGAAGCTGCTACCTGTGGTCAACCAGGGATGGCCGGGGTGGGGGAGTGTGGAGGTTGTGTGTGTCTGGGTGTGTTTGTACCTGAGCGGCAGTGTGTGTGGACACAGCTGAGAGACAGACATCACCCTTCTCAATCAATCAGTCATATTCGCTGAGTGCTTACTGTGTGCAGAGTACTGTATTAAGTAGAGCACTGTATCAAGTACTTGGGAAGTACAATTCAGCAACAGAGACAATCCCTGCCCCTCCACCCACATTTCCTCCCCAGCGCCAGGAAAGGGGAGAGGTCACTGACGGTGACCACCCCAGGTGACAGTAACTGAACCTCCCTGGTGGACATCGCCCATCTCCCTTGCACCAGTCCAGGCAATCTGTGCCAGAAGGCAATCCGGATGCAGAAGCCAAAACCAACAGGCAAACCCTCGGTCCGCATCCTCTGGAAGCAGAGCAAGAATGGGAGTGGAAAAATAGAAGCGAAAGGACCGCTGTCTCACCTTAGAAGAACAACGCTGTCCGACATGAAGGCCCCGATGGTCACATCTGAAAACAGAAGGTTCAGAGTTTTTAGCACATTGCCAAGGAGCCTAAGGACAAGGGGTTCCTCCATGGGGGGCAGAGTTTCTGAGGTCACCCCCCTTGTGCCCCTTTCTGTGACAACCTCCCCAGGAAAAGGCATTCAAACACAGCAGCTTGAAGGAGGGGAAGGAGAATGGTTCTGGGAAACAGAGATCAGGGACGGAAATGTATTTCCTCTTGTGTTTCAGTTGCCTTAGAGACCACCTCCTAAATGCAGCCTCTCCATCCTTGGCAGAAGAGAGGGACAATGAGATTGTTGCCGAATTGTAATTTCCAAGCGCTTAGTACAGTGCTCTGCACACAGTACTTAATAAATACAATTGAAGGAATGAATGAATGACAATGAGACTGTGTTCTGTGGTCCAAAGAACTCAGCCCAAATATGTTTAAGAATCACAATCTCTATGGCTACTTTTACTCACAGAATCCCTGCTCAAATAAGGTAAATGCCCTCCCCTCTTCCCTCTACCACAGATCTTCTTTCCTCAAATAATAATAATGGTATTTGTGAAGTGCACATAATAAGCACAAGCCAAGTAAGCTCTGATGTGGATACAAGTGCAGTCCCTGTCCCCCATGGGGCTCAGAGTCTTAATCCCCATTTTTTACAGATGAGGTAACTGAGACCCAGAGAAGTGAAATGCCTTGCCCAAGGTCACACAGCAGACAAGTGGCAGAGCGAGGATTAGAACCCAGGCCCTTCTGACTCCCAGGCCCGAGCTCTATCCACTAAGCCATGCAAATGAAATTCTTCAGCTTCAGCCCTCATAATTATGAACATCAAATTTCTCAAGCAGTTGGAATTCACATGAACACACACACACACACACACACACACACACACACACATTCACGTGGAGTTTGTCTTTAGTTGAAAGATGACCGTTGACAACAGGAGACCCCATCCACATTTGCACTCTTTGTCCATGAAAACCTAGTCATGCACCTTTTCTAGCTCCTGGCCATTTGGGAGAGGATTGCTCAGACACCAATGGGGAAGAGGGGAAAGATAGGTCCACCTGCCAGTAGGACAGCCATGGGGACTGAACTTAAGTCTGAAGCCTTTCATTTGCACAGCCTAGTGAATACGGCACGGGCCTGGGAGTCAGAAGGACCTGGGTTCTAATCCCGGCTCTGCCAAGTGTCTGCTCTGTGACTTTGGGCCAGGCACTTCACTTCCTTTTCAGTAGTGGTGATAGTCTGCCCTGAGCCATTCATACTCTCTTGCCCAGTTTCCCTTGTGCTCCAGAGGCTGGCAGGGAGAATGGGTACAGGCTGGGTCCCCAGAAGCTAGCGTCTTTGAGATTTAAGAATAGCAAACGTCACTGTGCCCCATGGCTTGAGTATGAATCTCAGAGTGTTTAGTAAGATTAGAGGATGTGCCCTTTCTTATGAAAACCAGGGGGAAATAAAAATAAAAAAACTCAAATCACTGTTATCCTCAGGCCTATTAGACAGACCAGAGCTGGGAAACAGCGGGTGAGCTTTTCAAGTCTTCTCCAAGATGGATGTTTAGTTCTCTGTTCATCAATCAATCAATCAATCAATGGTATTTTTTGAACACTTATTGTGTGCAGAGCACTGTACTAAGTGCTTGGGAGAATATAATGAAATAGAGGTGGTAGAGGTGTTTCCTGACCTGTAGAGCTTACAGTTTAGAGAGGGAAACAGACATGAAAATAAGTAAATTATGGATATGTACATAAGTACTATGGGGCTGAACGGGGGGTGATTATCAAGTGCTGAAAGGGTACTGATTCAAGTGCAATATGATGCAGAAGGGAGAGGGAAGAAGGGGAAAGAGGGTTTAATCAGGGAGGAGACATGCTTTTAATAAGGCCTTGAAGGTTGGGAGAGTAGGGGTCTCTCAGATATGAAGGAGGGAATTCCAGTCAAAGGCAGGGTGTGGGCAAGAGGTCGGCAATGAGATAGATGAGATCGAGGTACCCTGATTAAATTGGCATCAGAGGAAAAAATTGTGCTGACTGGCTTATAATAGGAAATCAGCGAGGTAAGGTAGGAGGGGGTGAGCTGACTCAGTGCTTTAAAGCTGAGGTAAGGCGTTTCCAATGGTGCTCATCCTTTTTATTGCAAATATCCTAAACTCTGCTGATAATTATGACAATTGTGGCATTTATTAAGCAATTACTGTGTGTCAAGCACTATACTAAGCACTGAAGTAGACACAAGATAATCAGATCGGACACAGTTCCTTTCCCACACGAGGCCCAAAATCTAAGCAGGAAGGAGATACAGCTATTGAACCGGAGTGGAGCCGTGATTAAAACCTAGATGTTCTGACTCCCAGGCCCGTGCTCATTCATTCATTCACTCAATCTTATTTATTAAACGCTTACTGTGTGCACAGCACTGTACAAAGCACTTGGGAAAGTACAATACAACAATAAACAGTAATAATCCTTGCCCACAACAAGCTCACAGTCTAGCGAGATCTTCCCATGCTGTCTTCCAAAACAATTGGATCGAAACAAAAGTCTCCGTTTGAGTGCCCGGTCGATTCTGCATAAATTATATGTTTGTAACCTGTTTCTTGTTGCTTGAAAATCCCTCCTCCCTCATTCAATTTGTCATCCATCAGAACCCCTCAGACTTCACCAGTAAAAGTCCTCAATCAATAAAGAAAGCATGGCAGAAACCATTCAACCAATTTGCTGATACAACTGAGAGGATCATAATAGGATAAAGGGATTGGAGCCCTCAAGGCTTCAAACTGAAGAAAATTTAGTCACTTTTTTTTCCCTTGTTCCCATCCTACTACTTCCTCTGAGAATTTATTATTGTTCCATTTTTGAGGCCAGCCCCTCCCACGACTCATGAAGGAGTCTCTTGGTTCGCAGACCTCCGCCTCCAGGTCCGGCTCTCGGCCTGTGGAATTGCATTTTGGGGATTTGGTCTTTATTTTCTTTACTGCAGCTGGGCACTTTTATTTTCCAAATTAGGAGCCAATTCCTAGCATTCACTGGGATGCTTCAAACCCTCTGTCTCATTCAAATAGGAGGTGTAACCGTGGGACTAGTTGGTTCGAGCTATTTTCTTCCAGAAGGAGAAAGTCCTAAATCTTGGGATCCCCATAACAAAGGAGAAGCCAACAGAGCCATACAGAGCCAACTTGTAAAAATGGACCTCCTTGTAAACTGATGGAAATATAATAATAATAATGGTACTTTGTTAAGCACTTACTACATGCCAAGCGCTGTTCTAAGCACTGGGGTAGATACAAGTTAATCAGGTTGAAAAGAGTCCCTGTTCCACATGGGTTCACACTCTTAATCCCCATTTGACAGATGAGGTAACTGAGGCCCAGAGAAGTGAAGTGACTTGCTCGAGGTCACACAGCAGATATGTGGCAGAGAGGGGATTAGAACCCAGGTCCTTCTGGAATAAGCTGGGGAAGGGGTCGGGAGGTATTCTAGCATCCGTTGAGGAGGTTTGTCTTCTATTGAGTGGTCCCCCTGCTGTTGTTTTTGACTTACCCGGGTAACCGTTTCCATCCATATCGATGCCCCCCGAGATGGCCTGCCCGAACATCTGGAGGGTTGGGCTTATCCTTCGCCCAGACAGTTTCTGTAACAGATAACAAAGGATGGAGTCACTGGAAGGAACTGGAGTAATCAGAGAGAAGCATGGGGATTTCTCAAGGAGACTGTGGGGCTTAATGGAAAGATGATGATGATAAGTGGTATTTAACAATAATTATTATGGTATTTGTCAAGCACTTACTATATGCCAAGCACTGTTCTAAGCACCAGGGTAGGTACAAGGTAATCAGGGTGGACACAGTCCCCATCCCATCTGGGGCTCACAGTCTCAATCCTCCTTTACTGGGGATAAATGGGGATAACGTGTTATTTGTTATTTGTTAAGCTCTTTGTGCCAAGCACTGTACTAAGCACTGGGGTAATAACAATAATTGTGGAATTTGTTAAGTGCTTACTATGTGCCGAGCGCTGTACTAAGAGCTGGGGTGAATACAAGATAATCGAGTTGGACACAGTCTGTCCCACATGGGGCTCACTGTCTCAACTCCCATTTTACGGATGAAGTCACTGAAGCCCAGAGAAGTGAAGGGACTTGTCCAAGGTCACACAGCAGACAAGTGGCAGAGTTGGTATTAGAACCCATGACCTTCTGACTCCCAGGCCTGGGCTCTATCCACTATGCCATGCTGCTTCTCTAAATACAAGTCAACCGGACCCCACATGTGGCTCACAGTATAAGTAGGCTGGAGAAGAGGTTTTGACTCCTCATTTTGCAGATGAGGAAACTGAAGCCCAGAGAAGTAAGTGACTTGCCCAAGGTCACACAGCAGACAAGTGGCAGAGCCAGAATTAGATCCCAGGTCCTCTGACTCCCCAGCTTGTGCTCTTTCCTCTAGGCTATGCTGCTTTCCCTAGAAAGAGATCAGGACTGGGAATCAAGAAAATATCGTTCTAATCCTGGTTCTGCCACTTGTCTGCTATGTGTTCTTGGGCAATTCACTTACCCTCTCTGTGCCTTGGTTTCCTCCTCTGGAAGGTGGGAACTAAATGTCTGTTCTCCTTCCCTCAGACTGTGAGCCCCGTGTGTATCGAATCTGATTATCTTACTCTAGCCCAAGCACATACTAATTGCTTACTGAGTAACTCCATTACCTCTCCCATCATTCTTAGCTTGGCCTGACCCCTACTTAATATACTAGAGAAAAATAATAATACCCAATACCATTTGTTTAATAGAAAGAGGAACCCTCATTCCAGTAAGCAACTGGGCAAAATTAGAATTTTTTTTAATAAGTTCCATTCACTGAACAAGAAAAATCCTCTACATCCATTCACTAAGATAAAATGTGCTGGCATTTTTAAAATTTAAATGATGATTCATTTCCACACCCAAATGGAAATCTTCCCTGGAGCCCCAAAGTTGGAGTTCAGAGGCCATATCCAATTTCTGCCTCTTCCACTCGGTGATTTAACTGACTCCGCAAAGCACCTCCCTTAAGAATCGCTAATGCGAAGGAACGTTCCTTAAAAACAGGGCAAATGGTAAACGTTTCTGTGTTTCCACCTCCCCATCTGGAGAGAATCAAGAGCCTGAAATTACATCCTGATTGACCTACCAGAAAATTCTACGGGCTATGCTCCACTATGCTTTATTAACACACACACACAAACACACCTGGCCTGCAAACGCAAAATGCCCAATATCAACATTTTGAGATTTTTATCCAAGAGTGGTTGAATAAATCTAAGTGCAACCACCAATCCATCCCATGCTGTCAACAGAAAGATAAGCCCTTTGCTGGGTTCACATGCTTAAGATCCACGTTCAGCTCTTTTTCACAAGGGCAAGCGAGAACAAGTGACGTTTCATAAACCGCCCATGAGACAATCAGTTTCTCCACACGGATTCTCAACCTCGAAGTCATCACTTCACAACCGTGGCTTGCCCTTGGTCCCCTATAGATTGCAAGCTCGCTGTGGTCAGGGAGTGTGTCTGTTGACTCTCCCAAGTGCATGGTACAGTGCTCTGCACACAGTAAGCACTCAATAACGAGTGAATGAATAAACAAAACATCTCCTGAAGGGGTTTAGCCCCTCTCCAGGCTGCTTACCCCAAGCTGGTCTTTTGGCCTTTATTGTCTCTGAGTTGCACAGCACCTTGCTCAAGACTGTGTGTCACTCGGTTGTTAACAGGTTTGTTTTGCAGTCCCCTGCTTCTGTGGGCCTTGTGTCACTGCAGCAGAGAGTAGCTGCTTGGCTATCGTTTCCCTTACCCCTCCTTCCCAGTGATGCTGTCCTTCCCTTTGATGCTGTGTCTGACTCAGTAATGACTGTCGTATTTGTTAAGCGCTTACTGTGTGCCAGGTACTGTACAAAGCACTGGGGTGGATACAAACTAATAGGGTCCCTGTCTCACATAAGGCTCACAGTCTCAATCTCCACTATACAGATGAGGTAACTGAAGCACAGAGAAGTGAAGTGACTTGCCCAAGGTCATGCAGCAGACAAGTGGCGGAGCCGGGATTAGAATTTATGACCCCTTGACTCTCAGGCCCTTGTTCTATCCACTAGGCCATTCTGCTTCTATGAACAGGATATAGAAGCAGTTTGTCCTATCTGTGAGGGAACCATGTCTCTCAGCCAAACAGAAGAAAACTGGATACTCATCACACCTCTGGAGATGGTCACTTTAGTACAAAGCTTTTTTTTAATGGTATTTGTTAAGTGCTTACTATGTGGCAGCCACTGTACTAAGCACTGCAGCAGATACAAGTTAATCAGGATGAACACAGTCCCTGTCCCACAGGGGGCTCACAGTCTTAATCCCCATTTTATGGATTAGTGAACTGAGGCACAGAGAAGTGGCTTGCCCAAGGTCACACAGCAGACAAGCGGCAGAGCTGGGATTAGAAGCCAGGACATCCTGACTTTCAGGCCCGCGCTCTACCCACTAGACCATACTTCTTCTCTAGGTACTACTGTTGCCAAACCATCGTCCAAAAGAAGTCCTGGTCTTCTCGACTTGGTTTTCTCCCTTTGGAAACTGTTCTGCGTGGGTAGCAGAATAGGATGTCCTCTTAGAGCTCTAGACGACCAGTGTAAATCCTTGGTTGTGTGTTGGATTTCCTAATGCAGGCTGGTGTTTCAGACTTATTGTCAGCCTACAGCACGGAGTTGCCTCTGCAAAGCAATTCTTACTTACATTACCTCCACAGCACAATACCTCAATAGCACAAGCATCAGCATTAAGCAGTTCCCAAAAGACCGTTTTTGACGTTAGAAGCCTACTGAATTGGAAATCTCCCAGCGGATTGGAAGAATACAGCATTCCATCTCTGCTTTCCAGGACTTGTCACTACTTCAAGCTGCATATCTTAATGAGCATTTCATGGACTATTCCTCATCTGTCAAGCAGGCTAACACTGTTCTTCCCAATTTATAGATGAGGAAACTGAGGTGGAAAGTTTAAGGCCTTATTCCCAAGGGCACAAAGTGATCAGGTCAATGCTGGCAAACTGGAGAACAGAGGCACTTAACCCAGATAACTGAGGTCAAAAAAAAGCTTTGACCTGAAAAATGCAGATAACTAAGATAAAAAATGGCTTGGGGGTGCGGGGCATGGAGAAGTGGATAAAGCATGGGCCTGGGAGTCAGAAGGTCATGAGTTCTAATCACAGCTCTGACACTTGTCTGATAGGTAACCTTGGGCAAGTCACTTCACTTCTCTGTGCCTCAGTTATCTTATCTGTAAAATGGGGATTGAGGCTGTGAGGCCCACATGGGACAGGGACTATGTCTAATCTGATTAGCCTGTAACCACCCCAGTGCTTAGGACAGTGTCTGGCACATAGTAAGCACTTAACAAGTACCACAATACTTATTAATAACCTGGATAATCATCTCAGCTCTCCGATTCCCTTTGATATTCCAGACCTCTTAAGTCTTCGGCAGAACTAGGGTTTGACTCAACTGCTGGTATTTATTGAGTGCTTACTGTGTGAAAAGCACTGTACTAAGCACTTGGGAAAGTACACTACAACAGAGTTGTTGTGGCAAAGTGGCCTAGTGGAAAGAGCACCAGCGTGGGAGTCAGAGGACCTGGTTTCTAATTCTGCCTCCACCACTTGTCAGCTGTGTGACCTTAACTTCCCTGGGCCTCAGTTTCCTCACCTGAAAAATGGGGATTAAGACTGTGAGCCCCATTTGGGGCACGGAGACTGTGACCATTCTTGTAACAACCTCAGCCATTAGTACAGTGCCTGGCACATTGTAAGCGCTTAACAAATGCTATTAAAAAATGAGTTGGTAGACATGATCCCTCCCTACAGAGATTTTACAGTCTACAGGATGCAAACATTTTTTCATGGTACCTGTTAAGTGCTTACTATGTGTCAGAGACTGTACTAAGCACTGGGTTAGGTACAAGCTATACAGTTAGACACAGTCCTTGTCCCACCTGGGGCTCATAGTCTTAATCCCCCTTTTACAGATGAGGTAACTGAGGCACAGAGAAGTTGTGTCTTGCCCAAGGTTGCAAAGCTGACAAGTGGAGAAGCAGTGTGGCTCAGTGGAAAGAGCATGGGCTGGGATTCAGAGGTCATGGGTTCAAATCCCAGCTCTGCAGCTTGTCAGCTGTGTGACTTTGGGAAAGTCACTTCACTTCTCTGTGCCTCAGTTACCTCATCTGTAAAATGGGGATGAAGACTGTGAGCCCCACATGGGACAACCTGATCACCTTTAGCCTCCCCAGCGCTTAGAACAGTGCTTTGCACATAGCAAGCACCTAACAAATGCCATCATTATTATTATTGTTATTATTATCTATTTTCCTAAATGTCCCTCTGTGCTCTGAACCAATATGAAAAGGCGGGGAAGAGATGATGGTAGAGGATTATGGAAGAAAATTTTATCCCAGGATCTGACTCTGGAAAAGAGGAGACCAATCCTCAGGGATTCAGAAGGACCCAAACCCAATTATCAGCCTAAAAATGGGCGGACATCTCCCCCTTCTAGACTGTACGCTCACTGTGGGCAGGGATCACATCTCCCAGCCCTGTTATACTATACTCTCCCAAATGCTTAGTCCAGTGCTCTGCACCTAGAAAATGCTCAATAAACACCACTGATTTTTGGATTATTTGTTCTACACACAGTAAGTGCTCAATAAATATCACTGCAATAAATATGACAGAAGCAGCATGGCCTAGTGGAAAGAGTACAAGCCTGGGAGTAGGAAGGACCTGGGTTCTAATCCTGGCTCTGCCCCTTATCTGCTGTGTGACCTTGGGCAAGTCACTTAACTTCTCTATGCTTCAGTTTCCTCATCTGTAAAATGGGGATTAAGACTGTAAGCCCTATGTGGAACACAGACTGTGTCCAACATGATTAGCTTGTATCTACCCCAGTATTTAGTACAGTGCCTGGCACATAGTAAGCACCTAACAAAAGCCATTAAAAAATTCACCAATTGATTGATCGATTGGGAGTTTGGGAGACCATAGTTTGCTCCTCTAACTCATGAACCCCTGCATCGCACAGCTGAAACTAAGTAAGAGAAGACCTTTTCTGACTGCCTGATGAAACAGACTGTCCAGCCTCCATCCTAACTCTGAACCCTCAACAACTGGAAGCACTGTTGCCTAGTGGCTAGAGCATGGGCCTGGGTTCTATTCCACCACCCATCTCCCATGTGACCTTGGGCAAGTTACTTCACTTCTCTGGGCCTCAGTTACCTCATCCGTAAAATGAGGATTAAGACTGTGAGTCCCATGTGGGACAGGGACTGTATCCAATCCGATTATCTTGTGTCTAACCCAGTGCTTAGTACAGGGCTGGCACATAGTAAGCGCTTAACAAATAGAATAAAAAAGGCCTGTCATTCTCTGTTCGTGCCATCCTTTAAGTCGATGTCTCTGATGATCCCGGTGGCAAAAGAGGTGGCCTGCTTTGGAGTGGCCGAGCCGAGCTAGCTCTCACCTAGACATGTGTGAGCCATTAAGCTGCAAAGCTAGGAGGATTGAGGCATTTGGCTGGAGCAGCCCTGAACGAATATGAGAGCCCCTAAAATCTCCAGGGTGTGCTCAGAAGCAGGCCTCATTCCCAGGGCCAGTGGGGCCAGGCAGGACTACAAGAAGCTTCTAGAGGAAGCCAACCCCGCTCGGCATTCAGAAAGGCTGACAGGACTCGCTCAGCTGGGAGCCTCCAGGGAACCCAGGGGGGATGGGAGGGGTTGAGAGGTGAGTGGGAGGAGGGAGGGACCCGTTACATGGTGAAAGCTATTGGATCCTGAGGTGCAATCCCACGGCACCCTGGCTCTCCCTGCATCCCAGCCATGCTTGTCGTCAGTCACCCTAAACTGGCCTCCTGGAGGAAGGGCACCGTGACAGAGAGCCCCAGGCACTCTGGGAGCTGGCGAAGGCAGATTCAAGTCTCAGCACCGCACTCCCGGGCCTCTGTCCCGGGCCTCTGTCCGAGGCCCGGCCTTCCGACTCGACTTCCCCCACCGCCCCTGAGGGGGTTCCACACCCAGCAACCAAACAAAACATTAGATCAGAGCCACAGTTGGCTGCCCAGGAGAGGGAGGAGGAGGAGGGCGAGATGGGGAGCCTCCCTGGAACTGTTGTCGAGCAGAGAGCCGAGGGCCTGGGGCCTGTTTCTGGTAGGGTGGCATGGGTAGAGAACCAGCCCTGCCACCCCTGGAGCTTCTGAGAAACTCCTTTGTTTTCTTCAGGGCTTCAGCCACCCTTAGGGAAACATTCCCAGGCCAGGATCCATTATGGCCCTGAGTCTGGAAGGGATTCTCAGGACTCTCCTCCATCACCACGACTCCCCGGAAGCCAGGTCTGCCCCTCTATACTTCTCTCACCCTCCTCTGGCAGAAGTGGAATGTGGAAAGAAGCCCAGGGGCTTGATTCATTGATTGAGTTAGTGGGGAGACATGGACTGAGTGTTTTTGTTGAAAAACGATCCGTGCAGCACAATGAAGTATGGAGTGGAGTGGGGAGAGACAGGAGGCCAGGAGGTCAGCGAGGAGGAAGAAGCAGTAATCAAGGCACGATATGATAAGTGCTTGGATCAGGATGGAAGCAGTTTGGATGCAGAGGAAAGGGTGGGTTTTAGCAGTATTTCCTATATATTAAGCACTGGGCTAAAATACAATGCAATCAGATTGAATGCACTCTCCACCTTACCTGGGTCTCTCAGTCAAAGGGGAAGGGAGAAGGGGGATTGAATTCCCATTTAATAGATGATGAAACTGAAGACCAGAGAAGTGAAGTGACTTGCCCAAGGTCAGTCAAATAGCAGGCAGAAGGCAGAGCCCAGACTGACACTCATTGCAGCACAACTGTTTGGAAAGTTACATTGAACCATTCGGGCCATGGCCTTTGGGTCCTTCTCATGCCTGAAAAGAGATATTTATCTAGCAGGATGCACATGGCTCAATCAATTAATCAGTAGCATTTATGGAGCGCTTACTGTGTGCACAGCACTGTACTAAGTGCTTGGAAGAGTACACGTTGACAGAGTTCGTAGACATGTTCCCCACCCACGATGAGCTTACAGCCTAGAGGGCTCATAGGCATTGTTGGTATTTTTTAAGAGCTTACTCTGTCCTTAGCACTGGGCTATATACAAGTTAATCAGGTTGGACATCGTTCTTGTCCCATATGGGGACTCACTATTTAAGAAGGAGGGAATAAGATTTAATCCTGATTTTACAGATGAGTCAGTCAGTCAATCATATTTATTGAGCTCTTCCTGTTGCAGATCACTGTCCTTAGTGCTTGGGAGAGTACAATATAACAATATAACAGACACATTCCCTGCCCACAACACACTTACAGTCTAGAAGGAGATGAGGAAA
Organism: Tachyglossus aculeatus; assembly: GCF_015852505.1. Lineage (NCBI taxonomy): Eukaryota > Metazoa > Chordata > Mammalia > Monotremata > Tachyglossidae > Tachyglossus > Tachyglossus aculeatus. The sequence continues at coordinate 47,104,045 of NC_052067.1, forward strand.
ACCAAGGCCCAGAGAAGTGGAGTGTCTTGGCCAAGGTCACACAGCTGATGAGTGGTGTAGTCAACATTAGAACCTAGGTCCTTCTGACTCCCCAGGCCCTTTCCCCTAGGCCATGTGGCTTCCTCAAGGGCAGAACCAACCCTCGGGCTTGTGCCCTGGAAGAATTTGGCCAAATCTTTGACAGCCCTAGCTTCGGGGACAGTTGGCCCTGTCCTCAACTTACCATAGAATACTGTGGGACAATCCCATCTGAGTCTCCGTGGTAGATATAAACCGCTCCCATGTACTCATCTTCCTTAGGAGCTCCAATGGCGACATCTGAAGAAGTCAGAGAGATAAGGGATGGGCGATGGGAGAGGCTTTAAACCAGGACAACTGGAATTTTGGCTCAATATATACATTTGTATCAATGGCATTCCTTGATACAGAACACCATACTAAGGGCTTGAGAGAGCACGATACAACAGAGTTTGGTTGACATGTCCCCTGCCCACAGTGAGCTTACAGCCTATGGGGGAGACAGACAATGGTATAAATAAATGATTTATAATGCATAATTCATAACTATGTACCTAAGTCGTGGGGCTAATACAAATGCCCAAAGATCACAGATCCAAGTGTATAGATAACACAGAAGGGGGAGGGAGAGGGGGAAAAGAGGGCTTAATCAGGGAAGGCCTCTTGGAGGAGATGTGACAGCCAACTGTGGGCATGAAAGGAGTGTGGTTTGGGAGAGGCCAGAGGGAAAATTTCAATGACTATACGACTCATGGAACCCAAAGCTCTCATTTTCAGTGGGAGGAAAGGAGTGTGTGAATTTTCACTGGAAAGAAGGAGCTGGAGTCGGGTAGAGGACCCGAGGAAGTCTTAATCCAGCCCGAGCCACCCTCGTCTTGCTCACTTCTGGGATGGTGGCAACCCCTCAGTTTGGCCGATGACGGCTGAACTCTTCAGAGAGAGCCAAACTGGGCACCTGAGAAGCTTCATCCTTTCCCAGCTCATACCCAAACCACATTGGCAATAAACAAAGCCACAGCAGGGGACTTCACCATGGTAATGGTAGTGTCCCTGTAAAATCCTGCTCCCTGGATGGTTTTCTCTAGCTAATAAGGATGGCCCATCAGCCCCCGCAACTCCCCCGACCGCTACCCAATGGCTCCAGGGTAGCAATGGGAGTTGAACGTAGGTGTGGATTGTAGCAGCAGTCAAGGGGTTGCCCTTGGGTACCCATGATTCTGGGTTTTAAGGATGCCTTCACACTCCTTGTTTCCCATTCCTCTCGATTGTGAGCTTGTTGTGGGCAGGGAAAGTGTCTGTTGCATTGTTTTATTGTGCTCTCCCAAGCACTTAGTTCAGTGCTCTGCACACAGTAGGCCCTCAATCAATACGATTGACTGACTGACAGACTGTGAGTTCCTTGTGGGCAGGGAATTTGTCTACCTACTCTGTTGTACTCTCATGAATGCCTAGTACAGCTCTCTACAGGCAGTAAATGTTCAATAAATACCACTAATTAATCGATTCCCCACCCCTGCTCTGGTCAGACCACAAGAATCTATGTCTTTAATAACTGGGAGAGTTCATAAATGGAAGAAATGAGGTAAGTATAATAATCAATAATTATGGTATTTTTAATCGTTTACTATGTACTTAAGCACTGTACTAAGCACTGGAGTGGACACAAGCAAATCGGGTTGGACACAGTCCCCATCCCACATGGGGCTCACAGACTCAATCCCCATTTTCCAGATGAGACAACTGAAACAAATAAAAGTGCTTAATAAATACAATTGAGTAAATAAATGAATGAATGAATAGGGAAGTGATAGCAATTAGTCAATAATATTTATTGAGTGCTTACTGTGTGCAGGGCACTGTGCTAAGCACTTGGGAGAGGAGAATATAACATATAACATAAAACAGCATGGTGTAGTAGATAGAGTGTGGGCCTGGGAGTCAGAAGGTCATGGGTTCTAATCCCAGCTCTGCCACATGTCTGCTGTATGTGTGTGTATATATGTGTATATATATATCTGTAATTTATTTTTCTATTTATTTATATTAATGTCTATCTCCCCTCTAGACTGTGAGCTCGTGGGCAGGAATGTGTCTGTTTGTTGTTATGTTGTACTCTCCCAAATTCTTAGTACAGTGCTTTGCACACAGTAAGTGCTCAATAAATATGATTGAGTGAATGAGTGAATGAATGCTGTGTGACCTTAGGCAAGTCACTTCACTTCTCTGTGCCTCAGTTCCCTCATCTGTAAAATAAGGATTGAGACTATGAGCCCCACGTGGAACAGGGACTGTGTCTGACCTGATTTGCTTGTATCCATCCCAGCGCTTTAGTACAGTCCTTGGCACATAGTGAGCGCTTAACAAATATCACAATTATTATTATTATTAACAATATCACAGACATATTTCCTGCCCATAAGGAGCTCAAAGTTAGGCCAGCAATGTGGGAATGATGCTAAAGGTTGAGATGCCCATAGCCCATGAAGAAGGAATGATGAGCATTTGTTTTGAAAAGCCGAGAACGGGGAAAAGCCGAAGTTGTTTCTAAACATGGATAAAACTCCAAGCAGGGCACTGCGGAAATGGAGCTGGCTAAACCGAATGCGTCTGTTTTGGAAAATCACCCTCAAATCAAAGGCATTTGGATGTGGCTCAGAAAACCACAGCCAGGGTAGTCTATTTTAAGGAAATGTTTTTTTCGGCCCAAGAAGACGAAGCTCAGCCGTCTAGTTCTCATGGTCTGACTGTCGGATGGAATGGCCTGCACCGGTCACAGAAAACCAAGCAGCCAATCGATTGTTTATTGAGCACTTACTACTTGCAGAGCACTGTTCCAAGAGCTTGGGAGAGAACAATACAGCAAAATTAGCTGACATACTCCCTACCCACAATGAGCTTACAGTCTAGTTGGGGAGACAGACAGTACTAGGAATAAATAAGTAATTTGCAATATATAATTGAAAGGTATGTAAATAACCAAATTGTTGTTCTCAAACAAAGCCATGGGGAAGTTGGGTCACGCTGCAGATATGGCATTTATGTCCATATCTGTAATTCATTTATTTGTATTAATGTCTATCTCCCCCTCTAGATTGTAAGCTCACTGTGGGTAAAGAACGTGTCTGTTATACTGCTGGACTGAACACTTCCAAAGTTCTTAGTACAGTGCACTGCACTCAGTAAGTGCTCAATAAATCAGAGAAGCAGTGCGGCTCAGTGGAAAGAGTATGGGCTTTGGAGTCAGAGGTCATGGTTTCAAACCCCGGCTCCACCAACTGTCAGCTGCGTGACTTTGGGCAAGTCATTTAACTTCTCTGTGCCTCAGTTACCTCATCTGTAAAATGGGGATTAAAACTGTGAGCCCCTGGTGGGACAATCTTATCACCTTGTAACCTCCTCAGTGTTTCGAACAGTGCTTTGCACATAGTAAACGCTTAACAAATACCTTAAAAAATAAATATGACTGAATGAATATGACCCCCATGGATACAATCCTCATGACTATGAACCCCTGGAGAAACAACCTCCCTGGATTTTCATTCAATCATATTTATTGAGTGCTTACTGTGTGCAAAGCACTGTACTAAGCACTTGACATGACCCCTTGTAGCTATGACTACTGTGGATATGACCCCCACAGTTATGACTCCCTGTGGTTATGACCCCCCACAGATACAATCCCAATAGGCATACCCCCCACCTTGTAGATATGTCTCTAAATAGACATGACCCCCATGGACACAATCCCTGTGGCTACACCTCCCCCCTCCATTGGAATGATGCCCCCTCCCCCCAGCTCCCTGATAATATGACCCTGTGGACATGGCCCTCTGTGGATTCGACCCCCATGGACATGGCCTCCTGCTGATATGACCCTGTGAACAAGACCCCCTGATTATATGACCCCTGTGGACATGGTTCCCTGAAGATATGACCCTGTGGACACAGCCCACTGAAGATATGATGATGATGAACACAGCCCCTCCCAGTGACTCTAACCCCGATGGACATGGCCTCCTGATGATATGACCCTGTGGACAAGGCCCCCTGATTACATGACCCCTGAAGACATGGTTCCCTGAAGATATGACCCCATGGATTTGGCCCCCTGAAGAATATGACACCTATGAACACAACTCTCCCCTGCCCCTCCCCACCCCCCACCACCATAACTCTGATCCCCATGGACACACCCTGCAGAAGATATGACCCTGTGGACCCCATGGCTACATGGCTACAGTATGAACCCCATGGCTACAACCTCCATGGCCACAGCCCCCTAGTTGCTATGACCCCCGTGGCTACGACCCTCATTCCCATGAGGAGGAATCAGCACTGACCTGGAAAGCCGTCATCATCCATGTCCTCCAGGCTGGCTATGCTCTCACCAAAGTGGGCGTTGTAAGCGTTGTCGCCATTCAAGGCCGGCTGCTCCTCCAGAATGCCCTATGGACAGAAAACGGGCCTGGCTAAGAGACGGTCAAGAAGCCAGGGCCTCCCACTGGACGGGAAGACCAAGAAGCCAGGGCCTCCTGCTGGATGGGAAGACCTCGTCTTGGCTGCCCTCTCTCCTCACAGCATCGCCTGCCCAGTGTGACGACACAAGCTGTTCAGAGGAAACTGGCCAGCTCCCAACCAAAACCCATCACCAGAGACACATTCCAGCCCCAAACTGTCTTCCTCTATGACACATTTCAGCAGAGAACACCTACTTTTTGTTGATTTGTTTGGTTTTTTAATGGTATTAGTTGAGTGCTCACTATGTGCCGGGTACTGTAATCAATCAACCAATCATATTTATTGAGCGCTTACTGTGTATAGAGCACAGTAATAAGCCTTTGGGAGAGTACAGTACAACAGAGTTGATGGACACATTCCCTGCCCACAGCAAGCTCACAAGTCTAGAGGGGGAGACAGATGTTAATATAAAAAATAAATTACAGAAATGTACATAAGTGCTATACTGTACTAAGTGCTGGGGTAGATACAAGGTAACAATTAATCAGCATATTCCCTGCCGACAACGAGTTGACAAGCTAGAGGGGAAGAAAGGCATGAATATAAATAAATAAATTATGGATATGGTCATAAGAGCTGAAGAGCTGAGGGAGGGGTGAAAAAAGGGAGCAGCATGTGCTGGAAGATAGAGCGCAGGCCTGGGAGTCAGAAGGACCTGGGTTCTAATCCCAGCTCTGCCACTTTTCTGCTGGGTGATCTTGGGCAAATCACTTCATCTGTACCTCATCTGTAAAATAGGGATAAAGACTGTGAGCCCCACATTGGGCAAGGACTCTATCCAACCTGATTAGCTTGTATCTATCCCAGAGCTTAAAACAGAGCTTGACACAAAGTAAGCGCTTAACAAATACCATCATTATTATTATTAATAAGGCTCTGAGGTGGGGAGAATAATTGTCTGTCAGATACAAAGAGGGGAAGGCATTCCAGGCCAGAGGCAGGACAAGATGGAGGCACAGTGAGAAGGTTAGCATTACAGGAGTGAAGTGTGTGGGCTGAGTTGATGTAGAAAAGTAGTGAGGTGAAGTAGGAGGGGGAAGGAGGGGGTTGAGTGCCTTAAAGCTAATGGTAAGGAGATTCTGTTTGAGGTGAAGATGGCTGGGTGATCACTGGAGGTTCTTGAGGAGGGAGGAAACATGGAGTGAATGTTTTTGTACAGAAATGACCTGGACAGCAGGATAAAGTATGGACTGGAGTGGGGAGAGACAGGAGGAAGGGAGGTCAGCAAGGAGGCTGATGCAGTAATCAAAATAGGATAGGATAAGTGTTTGGATTAACGTTGCTGCAGTTTGAATGGAGAGGAAAGGGTGATTTTAGTGATGTTGTGAAGGTTGAACTGACAGAATTCAGTGGCAGATTGAATACGTAGGTATAGTAAGAGAGATGAGTCAAGGATTATGCCAAGGTTACAGGCTTGTGAGACAGGAAGGATCGTGGAGCTGTAGACAGTGATGGGAAAACCTGGAAAAGATTTTCCTGTGAGGAAACGATTAAGGAATTGGGAGTGCTTAAGTCAGGAATAGAGAAATTTAGGGGGAGCTAATTTACTGCCTTCAAAAATACAAGAGTTGTTTACATAGAGAGAGACAGGATGTTGACCAGTTGTTTTCCATTTTCACCAAAGACCCAAAGAAAAGAAATGGACTTCTCTATCCTAAAAGAAACCTTCTCTGGACCCCTCTGCACCATTCAGCTACCCTCTCTACTCCCTCGTCACATTCTTGTCCAAACTCTTCAGACAAGTTGCACAAAAGCCTCCACTCCCTCTCCTCCAACTCCCTTCTTGACCCTCTGCGATACAGTTTCCGCCCCCTCCATTCCATTGAGACCGACCTCTCCGAGGTCACTAATGACCTCCTTCTTGCCAAATCTAATGGACTCTACTCTGAATCCTCCTCAGCCTTTGGCCTGCCTTTGCACTCTAGATCTCCCCTTCTCCTGGAATCATTACCTAACCTTGGTTTTTCTGATGCAGTTTCCTCCTGGTTCTCCTCTTACCCTCTCTGGTCAAACCTTTTTTTATGGCATTTGTTAAGAATACACCTTTCCCACATACTCATCTTCTTTATGGGCACCGATGGCAACATCTGAAGAAGTCAGAGATATGAGGGGTGAGCAATGGGAAGGCTCAAAATGGGGAGGACAGACATTTTGACTCAGCTCCTGTTGCCCTGAAAGGAGTGTGATTTGGGAGGGCTGTGGTAAAATTAAAAAATATCTATATCTATATCATATATAACATGTATACATCTATATAGATATAGATATAGATGTATGCATGTTATGAAACCCAAAGCTCTTGTTTTCATCAGGTGGGAAGAAGCACATGAATTTTCATTGGAAAGAAGGTGCTGGAGCCCAGGAGAGGACAAAAGGGAGTTTGTAAACTCCCTGGGGGCAGGGAACATGAATCCTAATTCTACTGTACTCCCTCAGTGCTTAGTGCAGTGCTCTGCACACAGTAGGTGCTTAATGAAGCAGAGTGGCTTAGTGGAAAGCGGAAGGGCTTGGGAGTCAGAGGTCGTGGGTTCTAATCCTGGCTCCACCACTTGTCAGCTGTGTGACTTTGGGCAAGTCACCTAACTTCTCTGTGCCTCAGTTACCTCTCTGTAAAATGGGGATTAAGACTGTAAGCCCCACGTGGGACAACCTAATCACCTCGTAACGTCCCCAGTGTTTAGAACAATGCTTTGCACATAGTAGGTGCTTAATAAATGCCATTATAAAAACAGTACTTGGCACATAGTAAGTGCTTAACAAATAAAACCATTATTATTAATAAACATTACTGACTCATTAACTTTCTACTAAGTCATGCTGCTTCCCAGGTAAAGGGAAGAATCAGAGAAAGAAAGAGGAAGAAGCAGCATGGCCCAGTGGATAGTGCACAACTCAGGAAGGACCTGAGTTGTGATCCCGGCTCCTCCATTTATCTGCTGTTGAACCTTGGGAACGTCACTTCACTTCTCTGTGCTTCAGTTCCCTCAGTTGTAAAATGGGGATTAAGCTCTGAGCCCCATGTGGGACAGGAACTGTGTCCAATATGATTGTCTTGCATCTGCCCCAGTGTTTAATACAGTGCCTGGCACATACTAAGTGCTTAACAAAAAACAGAAAAAGGAAGACATTAAAAAGAAAGAAACTGACCCCAAAAGACAAAGCTTTTATAGCATCCTTATCCCTGAGTTGAATGTCAGCAGAATTTTCAGTGGTCACAATTCTGCATCCCCAGCTTCCCATAGTGAAGTTTAATTCCCTATAATCTGACATCTCCAGGGGCTGGGTGAAAATCCATTCGGAAACCCAACGTGATTTCCCTTGCCAAGTTCTTGCCCATCACAAGTGCTTATTTGTCTTGTGAATGTATGCACCCCAAGCTCTCTGGAAAGTCCTAGCTGTTTCCTGGCTAAGGGAAGTTGCTGACACGGAGAGAATCCAACCAAATGGACTTGGCACAGAAAAATGGGGAAAAAGCATGCAATCCTACAGTTCAGTACAACTAACTCATGAAAGGCAAATGGGCATGATGGTTCCTCATAGAATCTACCCCTCTAACCCAGCTGCAGTGCTCCTTAGCAAAGCACCACATAATAATAATAATAACAACGGTATTTGTTAAGTGCTTACTATGTGCTAGGCACTGTACTAAGTGATGGGGTGGATGAAAGCAAATCGGATGGGACACAGTCTCTGTCCCACATGGGGCTCACAGTCTCAATCCCCATTTTACAGATGAGGGAACTGAAGCACAGAGAAGTGGAGTGACTTGCCCAAGGTTACCCAGCAGACAAGTGGCAGTGGCACAACCTTCTGACTCCTTCTGACTCCTAGACCAGAGCTCTATTCACTACCCCAGGCTGCTTCTTGAAATCAGATTTTTTTTCCAACCACCATACTGGGGTTCCTATCTCAGGACAGATCTCACATTGGTACCCCCCCCCCCCCCACACACACACACATCAGTGTTATTTATTGAGCACTTCCTGGGCAGAGCACTGTACTAAGCACTTGGGAGAGTACAATGTAACAGAAAGAAGAGGTACACTCTCTGCCCACAAAGAGCATCCAGTCTAGAGAGTGAGGCAGACATTAATAGAAGTAAACAAATTACAGATATGGACGGAAGCGCTGTCCACCTGAGGGAGGTGGGGGTGATTATCAAACTCTCAAAAGGTATAGATCCAAATGCGTAGATGACACAGAAGGGAGTCGGAAAGAAGATGACTTAATCAGGAAAGGTCTCTTGGAGGAGATCATTCATTCGTTCATTCAATTGTATTTATTGAGTGCTTACTGTGTGCAGAGCACTGTACTAAGCGCTTGGGAAGTACAAGTTGGTAACATATAGAGACGGTCCCTACCCAACAACGGGCTCACAGTCTAGAGGGGGAGACAGACAACAAAACAAAACAAAACATCAGTGGTATTTATTGTATGCCTACTATATGCGGAGGACTGTACTAAGCGCTTGTGAGAGGAGTATAATACAACAGAGTTGGTAGACACATTCCTTGCCCACAACGAGTTTATAGCCTAGAGGGGGAAGAGAGACATTTATACAAAATTTTTTTCATGGTATTTATTAAGCACTTACTAAGTGCCAGGCACAGTTTTAAGCACTGGAATAGACACAAGGTGATCAGTTGGGGCCCAGTCCCTGTCCCACAGTGGGCTCACAGTCTTAATCTCCATTTTACAGATACGGGAACTGAGGCCTGGAGAAGTGAAGCCGGCTTGCCCAAGATCACACAGCAGAGAAGCACCAGAGCCTGGATTAGAATCTAGGTCCTTCTGCCTCCCGGGCCCTTGCTCTATCCATTAGGCCATGCTGCTTCTCAATGTGACCTTGATTTGTTCAATTGTATTTATTGTGTAGAGCACCATTATTAGACTACACTCCAAGCCACCTCCCACCCCCTCACATGCACACACAGACACCCACGTAATCCGGCCCAGCCCCATACTCACATTGCCTCTGCTGAGGTAGACCGTAACTTGCCCCTCGTCCCTGATCTCCGAAAACATGGGCGCGCCGACCAGCAGGTCTGACAGACCGTCAGAATTCAGATCAACTGCACATAAGGAGGAGCCAAAGTAAGAGCCCATCTGCAACCAAGCCGAGTCACAACAGAGCGTTCAGTATCTGCCCGCACATCAGAAGATCGCGCACATTCCACGGGGTTTGAATTCCACTAGGCCTAGGGCAGCGCTGGGAATCAATCGATCATGGTCTTTATTGAGCACTTCCTGTACTCTGTGCATTGTACTAAGCACTTGGGAGAGGACAGTCGTAACGGTAACAACTGTGGTATTTAAGTGTTTACTATTGCTAGGCACTGTGCTAAGCGCTGGGGTGAACACAAGCAAATCTGGTAGGATGCAGTCCCTGTCGCACATGGGGCTCATGGGCTTCAACATGGCCCTGCGGATAGAGCACGGGCCTTGGGAGTCAAAAGGACCTGGGTTCTAATTACAGCTCTGCCTGCTGGGCCTCAGTTACCTCATCTGTTAAATGGGGATTAAGAGTGTGAGCCCTGTGTAGGACAGGGACTGTGTCCAACCTGACTAACTTGTATCTCTCCCAGCCCTCAGAACAGTGCTTAACACAGTAAGCACTTAACAAATACCATAATTATTATTTTACAGATAAGGAAACTGGCAGAGTTGGTAGACACGGTCCCTGCCCATGACATGGTTATGGTCTAGAGGGAACCCACTTAATAATCCAAGAGGGCCTTGGGGTGACAATGGTGAGACCTCAGGGACAGACGAGACTCATTCATTCAATCATATTTATTGAGCACTTACTGTGTGTACAGCACTGTACTAAGCACTTGGAAAGTACAATACAGCATTAGAGACAATCCCTGCCCACGACAGGCTCACGGTCAGCAAGTCCCCATGGACATGTAGAGTGATGTCACTGAGGCCCCATGGACATGTAGAGTGATGTCACTGAGGCCATGGCACAATCCACGGGCCTGGGAGTCAGTAGGTCATGGGTTCTAATCCAGGCTCCGCCACTTAATAATCATAATAATGATGGCATTTGTTAAGCGCTTACTATGTGCCGAGCACTGTTCTAAGCACTGGAGTAGATACAAGGTAATAAGGTTGTCCCACATGGGGCTCACAGTCTTAATCCCCATTTTACAGGTGAGGTAACTGAGGCAGAGAGAAGTCAAGTGTCTTGCCCAAAGTTACACAGCTGATCAATGGTGGAGCTGGGATTAGAACCCACAACCTCTGACTCCCAAGCCTGGGCTCTTTCCACTAAGCCCACACCCTCCACTCCTAGCCTGTACCCTCCACTCCTCTGCCGCTAATCTCCTCACCATGCCTCTTTCTCGCCTGTCCTGCAGTTGACCCCCGGCTCATGTCATCCCCCTGGCCTGGAATGCCCTCCCTCCCCACATCTGCCAAGCTAGCTCTCTTCCTCCCTTCAAGGCCCTGCTGAGAGCTCAGCTCCTCCAGGAGGCCTTCGCAGACTGAGCCCCCTCCTTCCTCTCCCCCTCCTCCTCCTCTCCATCCCCCTCCACTTTACCTCCTTCCCCTCCCCACAGCACCTGTATATATGTTTGTATGTATTTATTACTCTATTTATTTATTTATTTTATTTGTACATATTTATTCTATTTATTTTATTTTGTTAATATGTTTTGTTTTGCTCTCTGTCTCCCCCTTATAGACTGTGAGTCCACTGTTGGGAAGGGACTGTCTCTGTATGTTGCCAACTTGTACTTCCCAAGCACTTAGTACAGTGGTCTGCACACAGTAAGCACTCAATAAATACGATTGAATGAATGAATGAAATGCTGCTGTGTGATCTTGGGTGAGTCACTTCACTTCTCTGGGTCTTGGTTACCTCATCTGGAAAATGGGATTGAGACTGTGAGCCCTACGTGGGTCAGGGATTGTGTCCAACCCGATTTGCTTGTATGTACCCCAGTGCTTAGAACAGTCCCTGGCACATAGTGAGAGCTTAATCAATACCACTACTATTATTATGTGGTGTGATGTTGGTGGGTTCCCACGGATACGAGCTGTGATGTCACTGAGGCCCCAAAGACACCTGGTGTGATGTCAGCGAAGACACAAGGGAATTGGAGAATCTGTGGGGGGAACTAACAGTTTGTTGCCTTTCCCCAGGGACACACCAATCAATCAATCAGGGGTACTCATTGAGCACTTACTATAGGCAGAGCACAGCACTTGGCACTTAGTATGGTAAAGGGGACCTGGAGATACCACATGGAAACAAATGCTCCCTTAAGATTGTAAATGTGGCCAATGAACTTAATAAATGCACACCACTTATCAACGGCAAAGCATTTCACTTGACAGAGCCAAGCCAACTAGGAAAAAAGAATTTCCTGAGCTCCGCCAGAATCAAAGAGAAATATTTGCACTAGGAAACATATTGGACTTTCTTTTCCCTTTCAAGTGGGGGAGATACTGGATTGAAACTCATAAAAATGAGACATGAAAGTGGCACTCTGATAAAGAGGGAAACACCCTTCTGATGGTTTGCCAATGATTGTTCGGGCATCTAGCGTTGCCTCTGCAAGATCTCTCCACCCAGGTTTGGTCAAGTTGAACTATAACCACCCCAAAATAACCAAAATAACCTTGGAATCCTAACCCTTTTCTCCCTCAGTTTTCAAATGAAATCTAGGTAGGAGGCCTCACCCTCCAGAACCCACTTCGGCCTTAATGGTAGTTTGCTGGAGGGAAACTGAGGTGAGAAAGAATTAGGCTTTGCTTCAAACTGCCTCCTGTGGCTGAGCCCAGGGTGAGGGAGAGGTCAGTCAGTCAGTCAATCTTATTTATTGGGCACTTAATGTGTGCAGAGCAGTGTACTGAGTGCTTAGCACTGTATTAAATGCTGACATTGTACTAAGCAGGGACAGCAGCTCTGGGGGAAAAGACAGACAAGGAGGTACAAACAGAAGATCACACCTCTAAGTCGGCTGCCTCCCACCCTTTTTTTCTTCTTTCAATGGTATGTATTGAGCGCCTGCTATGTGCATAGCACTGTTCAAAGCACTTGGGCGAGGAATAATAATTATGGTACTTGTTAAGCACTATGTGCCCAGCACTGTTCTAAGTGCTAGGGTAAATACAAGTTTTTCAAGTTGGACACAGTCCCTGTCCCACATGGGGCTCATACTCTTATCCCCATTTTACAGATGAGGTAATAGAGACACAGAAAAGTTAAGTGACTTGTCACCCAGAAGACATGTGGCAGAACCGGGATTAGAATCCAGGTCCACACTCTATCCACCAAGACACACTGCTTCTCCTCCAAAACAACAGAATTAGCAGACATGTTTTCTGCCCATAACGAGCTTACGGTCTAGAGGGGTTGACAGATAATAATAATAATAATAATGGTATTTGTTAAGAGCTTACTATGTTCCAGGCACTGTACTAAGTGCTGGGGTGGATAGAAGCAACTCAAGTTGGACATAGTTCGTCCCATGTGGGGCTTACAGTCCCAATACCCATTTTACAGATGAGGTTACTGAGGCACAGAGAAGTGAAGTGATTTGCCAAGGTCACACGGAGAACAGGTGGTGGATCCGCAATTAGAACCCATGACCTTCTGACTTCCAGGCCTGTGCTCTATCCACTATGCCATGCTGCTTCCACAGATATGAAGATATGATATCAATATTGATATGAATAAATGTGTAATTTTATAGCATATGATTTAATGGTATGTACACCAGCCAAAACCTGCTCCAAGCCTCTCTCTGACCATTTCAGTGAGGTCGAGAACAGGGGAAACTTCCCAGGAAAAGTTGTCCATAGGATGGCAAAGTGGGAAGGAGGATGTGTCTCCAGGATGACTCTCCCCGCAAGCTGGGAGATCCAAACTTGCCCCCAGTTGGTCCTCAGGGAACAAGTTTCTCAGGAAAACAGGGATATTTTGCTTGGCTTCTTACTAAATTTCATATCAGAAATTCCTCTCGAAAAGCTTCTTATCTGAGCTCCGATATCTAAATGCCTAAAACCTTTCAGTTGCGTCAATCGTCGGGCTCTCAAAAGAGTAAAAAACACACCTGAGGTTTATGTTCCTTAGCCAAGCAATATTCCCTCTCCATGGCACGTTGGCAAGTTCATTATACTCTTGCTCCCGACTGTGTGGACTGCACACGTGATATTGGGTAGAGTTGGTGGGAAGTAGCATGGCCTAGTGGCAAGAGCACAGGTTTGGGAGCCAGAGATCGTGGGTTCTAATCCCGGCTCCACTACTTGTCTGCTGTATGACCTTGGGCAAGTCACTGAATTTCTCTATGCCTGAGTTACCTCATCTGTAACTGGGGATTAAGACTGTGAGCCCCATGTGGGACGGGGACAGTGTCCAACCTGATTAGCTTATATCCACCCCAAGCAGATATAAGCTATATATAAGCGATCCTGTGAGCACCATTGGTGAGAGTCCTAAGGGAATAAGTTTGATTTCCCCCCCACCTTCTGACAGTCCTCCCCACCAGAAAACGCCACAACCCTTCATCATTGGAGATTCAAAAAAGCAGAAGCCATTTCACTGGGTAGGAAAGCCTGAATCTCCCCACCCCTTCTTCCAACACCCTGCCTCCTTCAGCATCTGAGGCTTCCTAATAATAATAATTGTGGTATTTGTTAAGTGCTTACTATATACCAGGCACTGCACTAAGCACTGGGGTAGATACAAGCTAATTGGGTTGAACACAGTCCTTGTCCTACATTGGACTCATAGTCTTCATCCTCTGAAGATGAGGGAACTGGGGCACAGAGAAGTCACACAGCAGATAAAATGGCAGGGCCAAGATTAGAATTCAGGTCCTTCTGACTCCCAGGCCTGTGTAGTATCCACTGGGTCATGCTGCTTCCTGCCTCTGCCCAGGTCCCAAGGTCTGAGCTAACTGATGTGACCCCTTTAAATTTCTGGGTTTCACTTCAGGCCTGGAGCTTCAAAAGGCAGAAACATGCAAAGCTCAATGGAGGAAGGGGTTTTCGTACCACCCTGGGCTCAGATCCGGGAACTGCCAAGTCCAGACTAATCTTAGGGTGATTCTCCCCTCGAAATGTCTGTCTGTAACTTGAACCCGGGATGTTTGTGGCAGCAGAAAGAGGTGGAAGCTAGCTGATCATGTCTAAATGTCATGAGTTTGCTAAACCCCGCCTGTGATCATGCCAGGCACAGGTATTTACCAAGGAATATACTAGTATTAATATTATTGTATTTGTTAAGCACTTATTATGCATCAACCTCTAGTCTAAGTCCTGGGGTAGATGCAAGTTAATCAGGCCGGACACAGTCTCTGTCCCACATGGGGCTCAGAGTCTAAGTAGTGGGGAGAACAGGCATTGAACCCCCATTTTACATGATGAGGAAAATGAGGCACAGAGAGTGAAGTGACTTGCCCTCGGTTACACAACAGGTGGGTGGCATAGTCGGGGTTAGAACTCAAGTCAATCAATCAGTGGTACTTACTGAGCACTGACTTTGTGCAGAGCACTGTACTAAGCACTTGGGGGAGTACAAGATAATAGTTGATAGACATGTTCCCTGCCCACAACGAACCTACAGTCCTCTGCCTCCCAGGCCTGAGCTCTTTCCTCTAGGCCATGGTGCTTGTTCTAAAATAGGAGGTGTCTATTCCATATCTTACCAGTTCTACTACCCCACTGGAGATGCTACAATCAATCCATCAGTGGTACAAGTGAGACTTACTATGTGCAGAGCACTGTACTAACTGCTTGGCAGAGTACAATAGAACAGAGTTAGATGCATCCCCTACCCACGAGGAGCAGAAGGGTAGATTTACGAAATGCAGTGTGCCGTAGTGGATAGAGCATGGGCCTGGAAGTCAGGACGACCCGGGTTCTAATCCTGGCTCCACCACATGTCTGCTTGGGCAAGGCACTTCACTTCTTTGGGACTCAGTTACCTCATCTGTAAAATGGGGATGAAGACTGTGAGGCTCATGCAGGACAGGGACTGTGTCCAACCTCATTAAGTTGTATCTACCCCAGCGCTCAGAATGGTGCCCAGAACACAGTAAACTCTTGACATGTACCATAATTATTTTTGATATTATTATTATTTGGTAGAATGGCATTTCCTCCATCTCTGTTGTTAGTCTCTGCTCTTAACTCTGAAAGAAGGGTTTCCTGGACTGACCTTTACTACACATCGCCTCTATGATATTACCTCCCCACAGAGCTGAGGTTTTTGGTTTCTGGTTGGTTTTTTTTTTTTTTTTTTTTTGTGTGTGTGTGTGTGTGTGTGTGTGTGTGCACGCGTACGTGCATGTGTGTGTGTCTGGGGACACTCTCCTAGGAAGGCATCAGGACTGGAAAGTCAGGTCTCATGAAATGACATGTTTGGAAATGCAGTTTGAAGGAAAAGATTATTGTTTTCCCAACCGCAGCCTTTTATAAGGACAGGAAGAAATGAAATTTGGGCAAAGATTTCTGGGAGATCCTCTGAGCCTAAGATCGAGTGGCCGGGCAAGAAAGGAAGCCCACATTTCAGATGCCACCTGCATCAGGAGTCCCCAGATTACCCAGAGAGTATACCCTTGGGGTATCTGGACATCTTCCACTAGGGGACACTCCCTCATAAATCACATCAGGTGCTGCCCCCACCACCACCCCCAAACCGGGCCAGGGTAAATAATAATAATTGTGGCATTTGTTAAGGGCTTACTATGTGCCAGGCACTGTTCTAAGTGCTGGTGTAGATACAAGATAATCGAGTTTGGACAAAGTCCCTGTCTCTCACGGGGATCCCATCTTAATCCCCATTTTCCAGATGAGGGGCCTGAGGCCCAGAGAAGTGAAGTGACTTGCCCAAGGTCCCCCAGCAGATAAGTGGTGAAGCCGGGATTAGAACCCAGCTCCTTCTGCTTCCCAGGCCTGTGCTCTATCCATTAGACCACACTGTTCTCTAAGGGTTCCTTCCTCTAGGCCTGGCTTTCTCCAATGCTAGCTCACCTCCTTCCTGGATAGGTGGTCCCAGAGAGAGACCCCATTCCTTCCAAATTGATTCGGGGCTCAGTCTCAGCCAATCAGACCCATTCAGTCTGTCCCACACCTTCTTGGCAGGGCAGGTGTGCCCCACGAGCTGATTTGAGCCCTATTGGCTTTGGCCAGAGCAAGCATTAAGATGCTCATGCCAGGCCAGGATCAAACCCAATTAGCCAGTCCTTCCCGCCCCAAAGCTCACCTTCTTTCCTGATGCTTGGAAAATCTTGATTAAAGATCCAGATCGCCTGTCGGTTCGGAAAATGTAGACCTGTGGGTTGGATAAGGGGGCGTCAGTTGTTCAGCCATAAATCCACAGGGAGGCTGGTCTTGCCTCGCTTTCAGCATTCCCTGACCAGTCCAGGGGCATGTAGTACAATGGTTACAGATAGCCATGGTGACAACACTTAATACAGTGCTCTGCACACAGTAAGCGTTCAATAAATATGATCCAATGAATGAATTAGTGACAAGGTCTGGCCTAGGCCAACAAGAATGCCAGGTGGCTTCTTTTTTTGTTTCTTTTTTTTCGTGGTATTTGTTAAGTGCTTACTATGTACCAGGCACTTTACTAAGCGCTGGGGTAGGTACAAGCTAATTGTGTTGGACACAGTTCATGTCCCACAGGGGACTTACAGTCTTATTTCCCATTTTATAGATGAGGGAACTGAGGCAAGGAGAAGTGAAATGCCCAAGGTCCCACAACAGACATGTGGCAGAGCTGAGATTAGAACCCAGGTCCTTCTGGCTCCCAGGCAAGTGCTCTATCCACTAGGCCAAGCTGCTTCTTCTTGGCAACCCACTGGGCTAGTCAATGGGACTCTAACAATAATCATCTTCCCCTTCCAAGAGAAGGTCTCGCTTATCCCCTAAGAGTTAGACCAAGACCAGGGATGCCACTGAGTCAGGAAGGAAAGATTAACAGGTGACTCCTGCCCCTTCCCCAACCTCCCACCGAGAGGCTGTTGCACTAGCTCTGATATCATTGTCTTGACTTGACTCAGGACCTCTTGAGCCAAACATGGCCAGATCTGGTGAGGGGGACCTCAAAAAAAATAGGTACTACTGGAATTTCTGGCTGCAGGGAGGTTGAAAAAGCAGCTGTAAGAGATAGGAAGTAAGAGATGAAGTCTGTTCTACTGTCCCCGCTTCTCAACTAGAGTTAAGGCAGTCAGGTTGGGGGTGGGGGGGGCGGGAAGGGGAGAAGAGTGTGGAATGCAGCTAGGTCTCAGGGGGACAGAAGCATAGCTGCGGGGGTAATAGGAGGAGGATGAAGAGGACAAGGAGAAGGAGATGAAAAGGATGAAGAGGAGGACAAGGACAAGGACAAGGAAGAGGACAAGGGTGAGGGGAATGAGGAGGAGGAGGAGGGGGGCAAGGTCAAGGAAGAGAACAAGAAAAAAAGGAAAGAGGAGGATGAGGACAAGGGGAAGGAAGAGGAGGAGGGGGAAGAGGAAGAGGAGGGAGAGAAAAAGGGGTAGGAGGGGAAGGAGGAAGAAGAGGAAAAGGGGAGGATGGAGGAAGAGGACAAGGACAAGAGGAAAGAGGAGGATGAGGATGGGGAGAAGAATAAGGAGGAGGAGAGTGAGAAGGTAGAGAAGGAAGAGGAAGAGGGGGACGGGAAGAAGGAGAAGGGGTGGGTGGGTAAAGAGGGAGAGAAGGAGGATGAGGAGGAAGAGAAAGAGAAGGAGGAGGAGGGGGAGGAGGAGGACAAGGACAAGGAGCAGGATGAGAACGGGGATGATGGGGAGGAGGAGGAAGAGGGCAAAGAGGTAGAAGAGGAAGAGGAGGAGGGAGGGGAAGGCGGAGGAGTGGGAAGGAGGAAGAGGAGGAGAATGAGGATGAGAAGGAGGGGAAGAAGGAGGAGGAGGAGGGTAAGGAGGAAGAGGCGAATGACAACGGAGAGGAGGAGGAAAGAATGAGGAGTGGGAGGAGAAGGAACAGGGAGACAGGAGTTCAGAGTTATACAAGAAGTGCAGTCAGAGGCTGAGAGGAGCCATCTCTGAGCCGCAATAAATTACCCCACAAGTTTGTGGCTATCAGCTTGTTGGCCAGTACTAGTGCCTGATTCCTGTGGCTCCTCTCCGGAGCCACCGATACCATCAGAACAACCCGTGCCCCGTGGGGTCTGCCCCTGGGCGAGCAAAACAGGATGTGAGCATTTCCCCAACACCAGCGAGCCATCTCCTGGCGCCAGCTTCAGCAGGCCCTGGAGGGATGCAGTTCCCCTCAGCCCCATCGTGAGCAGGGCAGGGACTCATGGGACTTGGGGGCTGACTCAATCTCCCTCAGGGTTATCGGAGGTCATGCATTGGCTTCTCCCTGGCTCTGACCTGCGGTGGGCTGCTTTGCTGGTGATGCTTGGCCAGAGACACTGTCGCTTGAAGGAGGAGACGGATGGCGGGAAAGCCCAAGATAATAATAATAATGATGATGGTACTTGTTAAGTGCTTACTATGTGCCAAGCACTGTTCTAAGCACTGGGGTACATACAAGGTTATCAGGTTGTTATCAGGCTCATAGTCTTAATCTCCATTTTACAGATGAGGCAACTGAGGCACAGAGAAGTTAAGTGACTTGCCCAAAGTCACACAGCAGGCAAGTGGCAGAGTCAGGATTAGAACCCATGACTTCTGACTCCCAAGCCTGTGATCCTTCCACTAAGCCATGCTACTTGATTCTCTGCTCCTCGATCTGTAGGTACGGGGGAGGGGTTTGGAATGGGAGAGACACAGATCGATCTCAAGGCAGCCAAGCATGGCTTGAGACACCAAATTTTCCAGGGGTGAGAAGAGACTCCACCCATCTTCCTTCTCTACTGCCTCCAGCCTCCAGACCACTGAGAAACTCATATCCCTCACTCCCTTCGAGACGGCTGGCCAGGGGCTCAATCAATCAATCAATTATAGTTATTGAGCACTTACTATGGGCAGAATACCGTACTAAGTGCTCAGGAGAGTATAGATACCTCTCTCTCTTTGGGCCAGCTGCCCAGGATGCTCAGTAAATAAATCGTATTTACGGAACACTTACTGTGTGCAGAGCACAGTTCTAGGCATTTGGGAAATTATGATATAACGGAGTTGGTAGACACGTTCAGTAAATAATGTGACTCAGTAAAGGAGCCCCAAAGTAAATGATAAAAAAATCTGCGTTTGAAACCACCCAAATGCTAATTAAAGATCAATGTATTTGCTCTGCATTTTCCCATCCTAATCAATCAAGCCTGGACCCCTGGCAACCGGGGCCATTTCTGCCCATCCTCATTGCCATGACAGCTGTTAGGCCCCAATGGGACCTCCAGAATGCCTTTAAACTCTCCTCCTCCCATTCGCAGCCATCCAGCATTTTTGCTAGGCTTTTGCCTGGATTTCCCAGGAGGACTAGGAGAGATAGACTATTTCCCAGAACAAGGAGGACTGGCCCCATCAGGAAAGACAGAAACCATTGCTGAAAATTCTCCTTGCAACCATCCACCGCAAGCAGCGTGGCCTACTGGAAAGAGCACAGGCCTGGGAGTCAGAGAACCTGGGTTCTAATCCCAGTTCCGCCACTTGCTAGCTGTGTGACCTGGAGAAGTCGTTTAAATTCCCTGGGCCTCAGTGACCTCACCTGTAAAATACACTCATTCATTCAGTCGATTGTATTTATTCAGCACTTACTGTGTGCAAAGCACTGTACTAAGCACTTGGAAGAGTACCATATAACAATAAACATGGGAATGAAGACTGTGAACCCCATGTGGGGCAGGGATGGCATCCAACCTGATAACTTTGGACCTACCCCAGTGCTTAGAACAATGCTTGGCTCATAGTTAGTGCTTAACAAATGTCATCATCATCATCATCATCACAGCAGAAGACCCTCATGTGCAACAGGGTGTCCTGGGACTCTCTCCCCACACCCTAGTGCTTTGTGGGAGAAATGTTCAGAACTGAGGCAACAGGCAAGTGGTGCAGAGGGAATGGAATCATCACCATTGGCCTTAAAGCACTCAAGTCACCTTGCCCCCTCCTACCTCAACTTGCTACTCTCCTACTATGATCCAGCCCACACACTTGGTTCCAATTCCAACCTTCTCACAGTACCTCCATCTCGTCTATCTTGCCTTCGACCTCTCACCCACTTCTAACCTCTGCCCTGGAATGCCCTCCCTCCTCCTATCAGACAGATAATTGCTCTCCCCCACTTCAAAGCCTTATTGAAGGCACATCTCCTCCAAGAAGTCTTCCCTTACTGAGCCTTCCTCTCGTTTCTCCCATCCCTCTGCGTTGCTCTTACTTGCTCCTTCATTCACCCTCCCTCCCGTCCCCACAGCATATATGCATATATCTTTATACAATTCACTTCTCCTTGACTCAGTTACTTCATCTGTAAAAAGAGGATTAAGACCGTGAGCCTCATGTGGACCAGGGACTTTGTCCACCCTGATTATGCTGTATCCATCCCAGGACTTAAAACAGTGCCTGGCACATAGTAAGTGCTTAACAAATACCACAGTTATTATTATTATTATTGCCCTCTACACCTTTCCACGCCCACTGGGCATTACAGAGCCACCGAAGATGGCTGATTTGATCCCTGCCCTGCCCGATGCCGGGGGGCTAGAAGAGGCTGGCTGAGCTGCTGGGCAGAGGGATGCCACCTTTCATCCAGGACATTGCTCGACTGGCGGGGCCTTTTACCTTGCCGATGCCTTCATCCTGAGGAGCTCCTCCTACCACATCGGTGGCGGTCGGATGGGAGAAGTGTCCCGCGGTCACGGCATAGCCTGAGTGGGAGGGGGCGGGTGGGGTCGAGAGAGTGAGAGTGAGAGAGGGAGGAAGCAGGAGGTCAGTGCACCAGGATGGCCATGCGCCTTCAGCCCCCAGCCACCCTCCGGAGAAAAAAATAATCAACAACACCCAGAAAGGTACCAGCACCATGAGAAGGGACCACCAGGATTTTGGGCCTTTGGTGGTTGCCCGTCCACTTCCACATCGAACAGAAATGCCTCACTAAAGTGGTCAATCACCATGCCCACCTCTACCTCACTTCGCCTGATTAATTTGGATCTACCCCAGTGCTCAGAACAGTGCTTGACACATACTAAGAGCTTAAAAAAATACCATAGAAAACCCCGATACCTACAAATTTTTAAGTCATTCATTCATTCAATCGTTTTTATTGAGCGCTTACTGTGTGCAGAGCACTGTACTAAGCACTTGGGAAGTACAATTCCTCAACAAAAAGAGACAATTCCTGCCCACAATGGGCTCACAGTCTAGAAGGGGGGAGAAGTCTATGGAAGAGTGATATAATAACAATAATAATGGCATTTATTAAGCGCTTACTCTGTGCAAAGCACTGTTCTAAGTGCTGGGGAGGTTACAAGGTGATCAGGTTGTCCCACAGGGGGCTCACATTCTTAATCCTCATTTTACAAATGAGGTAACTGAGGCACAGAGAAGTGAAGTGACTTGCCCAAAGTCCCACAGCTGACAATTGGCGGAGTGGGGATTTGAACCCATGACCTCTGACTCCAAAGCCCGGGCCCTTTCCACTGAGCCACGCTGCTTCTCATGATATCAAGATATCAAGATATCAAGCTCTCAGCTGATGCTTGATCTGTCTTGATGATCACTAAAGGTCATTTGTCCTCACTTCTTATGCCTTCATCACCATCACCACCATCACTACCACTTCAAGAAGCAGCATGGCATCATGGAAAGAGCACAGGCCTGAGTGTCTGGGGACCTAGGTTCTAATCCTGGCTCTGCTACTTGTCTGCTGGATGACCTTGGACAAGTCACTTCACTTCTTTGTGCCTCAATGACCTCATCTGTAAAATGGGGATTAAGATTGGGAGTCTTAAGTGGACCAGGGACTGTGTTCAACCTGATTATTTTGTATCTGCCCCAGGACTTAGTACAGTGCCTGGAACATAGTAAGTGTTTAACAAATACCGTTTCAAAAAAAAGCAATGGCAGAAGGAAAATGCAGGTCAGGAGAGACCAGAGTGCAGAGTCCAGAGTGCAGTCCCCACCAGATGAACAAATACAGATTTCTGTTCCTTCTCCCCGGGAATTTAATGATGTCCTAATGGATAGCTCACACCCCTGGGAGTCAAAAGGACCTGGGTTCTAAACCCAGCTCTACCACTCATCTGCTGTGTGACTTTGGGCAACTCCCTTCACTTTTCTGTGCTTCAGTTATCTCATCTGTAAAGTGAATGTTAAGAATGTGAGCCCCATGTGGGATAAGGACTGTGCCTAATCTGATTATCTTGTTTGCTTGAATCTACCCCAGCACTTAGTACAATGCCTGACACATAGTAATCGTTTAACAAATATCATTAAAAAATGAAAAATAAATAAAGGCAAAGCAGACATGAGCCATGAATTACCCGAGCAGCCCACTGGGCAGGGAAATCTCTTTTCCCATTTTAGAGATTGACTCTGTCCAA
Source organism: Tachyglossus aculeatus (assembly GCF_015852505.1). Classification (NCBI taxonomy): domain Eukaryota; kingdom Metazoa; phylum Chordata; class Mammalia; order Monotremata; family Tachyglossidae; genus Tachyglossus; species Tachyglossus aculeatus. Next base: position 47,127,044 of record NC_052067.1, read on the forward strand.
GGACAGGAGTGGGCGGAGAGGTCTGGGCTGGGTAGGGGGACAAGGGAGGGGTCAGCAAGATTCCGAGGAGGAGGAGGTTGACCTTGGGTGTGGCCATCTGGCCAGCTCAGCGGAAACCAAGTTTCAATCAGACTTTTGCCCAATTCTGAAGATGTTGCAATTCCACACTAATCCAATTGGAGACTGGAGCTTTGGCTCCACATCCAGACACTCCAGGAAGGATCCAGAGTGGAAGCACTGCCAAAATCCCAGATATTTCCCCTCGTGGGTGGAGGGGAGGGTGGTGCAGAAGGCGTGGGGCGTCGGCAGGGATTCCCCTCCTCTTTGGCAAGGAAGAAATCACTGTGGAGTCCTGGAAGCTTTAGGGGACAATGAAGTTGGGATTCCCCATCTCCTGAGAAAGGGGGTGTCAACTTAAATATGGACTGCTAACTTGTCAGTCAATCATATTTATTGAGCACTTACTGTATGTAGGGCACTGTACTAAGCTCTTGGGACAGTACAATATAACAATATAATGGGCACATTCCCTGCCCACAATGAGCTTACAGTCTAGAGAAGAAACAGCATGGCCTAGTGGATAGAGCAAGGGCCTGTAAAGTCAAAAGGACCTGGGTTCTAATCCCGGCTCCACCACTTGTCTCCTGTGTGTGACCTTAGGCGAGTCATTTCACTTTTCTGTGCCTCTCTTCCCTCATCTGTAAAATGGGGATTAAGAGAGTGAGTCCTATGTGGGTTATAGTGTCCTCACCCAAGTGCTTAGTACAGTGCAGTGCACACAGTGTGTACTCAATAAATACAATTGACTGACTGACATGGACTGTGTCCAATTTGATTACCTTGATTCTACTCCAGAGCTTAGTACAGTGCCTGGCACATAGTCTACTCCAGAGCTTAGTACAGTGCCTTGGCACATAGTAAATATTTAACAAATACCATAAAAAGTCCCACAAGACTCCACCCTGAAAACTGATCCAGCCCATCAGGGGGTACTAGAAAGGGTCCATGCCCACTTTACCATGAATTTATCCCAGTTCTGGACTCACACACACTCCTCCTCTGGGATTTGCAGCATGGCACAGTGGATAGAGTATGAGCCTGGGAGTCAGAAGGTCAAGGGTTCTAATCCCTGAACTTTTTGTTGCACATTTGGAATTGAGATGAATCCAGACCAGTCAAGCTCAGAGTTGGGGGAAAGGGAGACAAGGGGGGCTTTTTGCTTTACCCCTGGTCCCCAAAATGAGAACAGACCCAGATTTGGGTGGATTCAGGTCTTCCTCAAGGCTATAGGGAGTCAAACATTTCAAAACCCCACCTGGCCTTGGATCCCAGCACCCAAGGACATCACCAAACACAAATCAACTTTCACTGGCACCTACAAGCTTCCCCACCCAGGCCTAGGAGGCCTTATTTCAGGGAGAGAAGAAAGAACAAAAGGAGGTAGAGAATGGAGGAGGAGGAGGAGGGGAATGAGAATGAAAAGGATGAAGAGAATGAGGAGGAGGAGAACAAGGAAGAGGAGGAAAACGAGGAGGAGGAGAAAGTGAAAGAGCAGGGAGAGTAGAAAGTAAAGGAAGAGCAGAAAGAGGAGGTGAAGGACATGGAAGAGGAGAAGGAGAATGAGGAGGAGGAAGTGAAATAGGAGGAAGAGTAGAAAAAGGAGGAGGTGGAGGAGAAGGAAGAGGAGGAGGGGAAGGTAAAAGAGGAGGAAGAGGAGGGAGAGAATGAGGAGGAAGAGGAAGAGGTGAAAGAGGTGAAAGAGGAGGAAGAGTAGAAGGTGGAGAAAGGGGAAAGAGGAGGACATGGAGAAGGAAGAGGAGGAGAGGAAGGTGAAAGAAGAGGAGGAAGAGAAGAAGGAGGAGGTAGAAGAGAAGGAAGAGGAGAAGGAGGAAACAGAAGATGAGGAAGGGAAGGTGAAAGAAGAGGAAAAGCAGGAGAATAATACAGGAGGAAACAATTATTGTAATTAAGAAGGTAAAGTATAACTCATTGCTACATTCAAACAACATCTTATGTTTTCTTCCAATTCCGTGGCCATCCAGTATTCCACTCCATTTTCAATTGGGGATTACAGACCTACTGCCTTACCCAAGGTCTAAGCCTTATAATTCACAGGTGAAGAAGGAAAGGCAAGCCAAAGCCCTTAAACACATATGTGCACTTCCCTGAATTATGTTTGGAGGGGCAGCTGCTCAATTTGTTGTTTTTTTTTCAAGACAAGAGAACTGGGATGAGAAGAGGGAGACTCCTTGGTACCTTTAATTAACATTAATATTAGGCTGCTGCTGCCTGCCGGGATAGTTTCCGACTCCAGGTTTTTTAAAAGAAAGCCCTCGACCACTGTGCGATTGTCGAGTTCTAAATTTCAGGGTTGGAGCTGGGAAACCACTAATAGTTTCCTATTTATTATAAAGCACCATCCACTCTGTTTGGACTTTTGAACTGGCAGCTGAACTTTGCCACTATGCCTACCTGAAAGGGGACTGAACTTAATCAATCAATTGATAGGTTTCCTTTAAATTTTTAAATTGTTTTTGTTAAGCGCTTACTTTGTACCAGGCACTGTACTAAGCGCCAGGATAGATACAAGCGAATCAGGTTGGACACAGTCCATGTCCCACATGAGGCTCACAGTCTTCATCCCCATTTTAGAGAAGAGGGAACTGAGGTCCAGAGAAGTGAAGTGACTTGCCCAAGGTCACCCGGCAGACAAGTGGTAGAGCCAGGGTTTTGAACCCAGGTCCTTCTGACTCCCAGGCCTGTGCTCTACCTCCAACCAAAGAACCAGACTGCTCTGGCCATGTCCCTCTGTGCCGGAGAGGCCTACGTTAAATAGGCTCACTAGCCGCAGAGGCCTATGGGATAGGATGGCCACTCACCCAGGTAAGTGTAGCGCCGATTCACAGCTTCATCATTCAGCTTGAAATATGTGTTGTCAGTGAGGTTCAGCACTTTGACGGTTCCGGCCCAGTAGAAGGAGCCAGGAGCTCCCATAATCACCAGCTCCTGCAGGAAACAGAGCCAAATGTGCATAGAAAGGCAGAAGGGAGGGAAGGCTATAAGGGACATGAAAGCAGAGACAAATCGTGGCTGTTGGTGTGAATGGTATTTGTTAAGTACTTACTAGGTGCCAGGCACTGTACTAAATTCTGGGGTAGATACATGATAACCACATTGGACCCAATCCCAGGCCTAATTGCCATTACAGATGAGGTAACTGAAACACAGAGAAAAGAAGTGTCTTGCCCAAGGTCACATAGCAGACAAGTGGCAGGGCCAGGATTAGAACCCAGTTCCTTCTGACTTCCAGGCCCACGCTGAATCCACTAGGCCATGCTGCTTCTCTTGTGGGCAGGGAACATGTCTACCAACCGTATTATACTGTACTCTCCCAAGCACTTTGTACAGTGTTCTGCAGGGCCTCCACCAGGACTTTCCTCACTCCACTTGAAAGCCTGATTGAAGGCACATCTCTTCCTAGAAGCCTTCCCTGACTAAGTCCTCATTTCCTCTTCTCCCACACCCATCTGCATCATCCTGACTTGCTCCCTTTATTCATCCCCCCTCCCAGCCCCACAGCACTTTCGTCCATACCTGTCACTTATTCATTTGTATTAATGTCTGTCTACCCTTCCAGACTCTAAGCTTGCTGTGGGCAGGTAATGTGTCCCTTCATTGTTATACTGTCCTCTCACAAGAGTTACTCTGGTCTGCACAAAATAAGTGCTCAGTAAATATGATTGAAAGAATGAATGAATGAATGACTCTTTTGCATGATTTCCCGGGGCTTTATGGACTCTCCCAGAAGTGTAATGTTCCAGGAACTCAACTAACACTCATTCATTCATTCATTCATTCATTCATTCAATTGTATTTATTGAATGCTTACTGTGTGCAGAACACTGTACTAAGCACTTGGGAGAGGACACTATAACAATAAACCAACACATTCCCTGTCCACATGAGCTTACAGTCTAGAGGGGGAGAGAGACATTAATTGGGCTGGGTCAGGCATGGGCAAAAGATTTCTTTCAACCAACTTTTTCTTGGAAATCCCTCGTTTGGCCCTATGTCTGTATGGAGAGAAACCAGCCAATTATTATTATTTCATTGTTAAGCACCTACTATGTATCAAGCACTGTTCTAAGTGCTGGAGTAGATACAAGTTAATCAAGTTGGACCCAATCCCTGTCCCACACGGGGCTCATGGTTTAAGTAAGGAGGGGATGGTATTTAACCCTTGGTGCTCAAGTTCATGAGGATTTCCCCAGCCCATCAGAGAGTGTGTATTAATAATAATAATAATAATAATAATAATAATGATGATGATGGTATTTATTAAGCGCTTACTATGTGCAAAGCACTGTTCTAAGGTTGGGGGAATACAAGGTGATCAGGTTGTCCCACGTGGGGCTCACAACTTTAATCCCCATTTTACAGATGAGGGAACTGAGGCACAGAAAAGTTAAGTGACTTGCCCAAGGTCACACAGCAGACAAGTGGCGGAGGTGGGATTAGAACCCAATGACCTCTGACTCCCAAACCTGGGCTCTTGCCATGGAGCCACACTGCTTCTTCTTAGAAGAAGAAGACTCTTTTCAGAGTCTTGTTCCTCCAGATCTGTCCTCTGTTCTCTTCTCGTGGGGGATGTCGGGAAGACTATGGGCACCCTAAAAATAGCCACCTAACACAGCACCCTAACACAGCCACCTAAAACAGAAGACTACACTTCATCTCTTTCTAGTTGGTTTGGTTACTCTTTATTATTATTATTAACAGTAATAATAATAATAATTATAATAATGGCATTTGTTAGGCACTTAGTATATGCCACGCACTGTACTAAGCACTGGGGTGGATAGAAGCAAATCAGGTTGGACACAGTCCTTGTCCCATATGGGGCTCACAGTCTCAATCCCCATTTAACAGATGAGGGAACTGAAGCACAGAGAAGTGAAGTGACTTGCACAAGGTCACAAAGCAGACAAGTGGCAGAGCTGTGATGAGAACTCATGACCTTCCGACTCCCAGGCCCATGCTCTATCCACTATGCCATGCTGCTTTGAATCCTTCTCTTCCTCTATCCTTCTCATTGCAAAGGAGAATGGAAAGAAATGAGGGGAGAGACAAAATTGAGGGGGGGGGGGGTCATATACAGGATCTCTCTAGATTTGAATGCGTCGCAAATAACAGCATCATGAGGCTTTGCTGAACTGAGCTATTAATGAGTTCAAAGCCAGAAGAGATTTAGAAAGAGCATAGGCCAGGGAGTCAGAGGCCCTAGGTTATAATTCTGGCTCTGTCAGTTGCCTGCTGTGTAACCTTGGGCAAGTCACTTCACTTCTCTGGGCCTCAGTTTCCTCAGTTGTAAAATAGGGATTCAACACTTGCTCTCCCTTGTACTTAACACTGTGAGTCCCATGTTATATTGCTATATTGTAGTCTCCCAAGCACTTAGTACAGTGCTCTGCACACAGTAAGGGCTCAATAAATAAGATTGAATGAATGAATGGCAATAAGCACTCAATAAATTGAATTGACCGACTGAAAGGGACTGTGTCCTATCTGCTTAACTTAACTGATCTACCCACTGCTTAGAACAGTGCTTGACACATCAATTCATGGGTTCATAGGTTCTAATCACAGGTCTGCCACATATTTGCTGTGTGGCCTTGTGCAAATCACTTCACTTTTCAGTGCTTCAGTTACCTCATCTGTCAAATGGGGATGGAGATGCTATTATTTGCAACACACATTCAAATCTAGAGAGATCCTGTATATGATCCCCCCCCCCCCCCCCCCATCAATTCTGTCTCTCCCCTCATTCCTTTCCACTCTCCTCTGCAAGGAGAGGGAGAAAGGAAGAGAAGAATTCACTGTTGACAGCACTACCATCCTTCCCATCTCACAAGCCCGCAACTTTGGTGTCACCCTCGACTCCGCTCTCTCGTTCACCCCTCACATCCAAGCCGTCACCAAAACCTGCCAGTCTCACCTCCGCAACAATGCCAAGATCCGCCCTTTCCTCTCCATCCAAACCACTACCCTGCTTGTTCAAGCTCTCATCCTATCTCGTCTGGATTACTGTATCAGCCTCCTCTCCGATCTCCCATCTTCCCGTCTCTCCCCTCTTCAATCCATACTTCACACTGCTGCCCGGATTGTTTTTGTCCAGAAATGCTCTGGTCATGTTACTCCCCTCCTCAAAAATCTCCAGTGGCTACCAATCAACCTACACATCAGGCAGAAACTCCTCACCCTCGGCTTCAAGGCTCTCCATCACCTCGCCCCCTCCTACCTCATCTCCCTTCTCTCCATTTACAGCCCAGCCCACACCCTCTGCTCCTCTGCCGCTAATCTCCTCACCGTGCCTCGTTCTTGCCTGTCCCGCCGTCGACGCCCAGCCCACATCATCCCCCTGGCCTGGAATGCCCTCCTTCCACACGTCCACCAAGAGCTAGCTCTCTTCCTCCCTTCAAGGCCCTACTGAGAACTCACCTCCTCCAGGAGGCCTTCCCAGACTGAGCCCCCTCCTTCCTCTCCCCCCTTCCCCCCTCCATCCCCACTGCCTTACCTCCTTCCCCTCCCCACAGCACCTGTATATATGTTTGTACGTATTTATTACCCTATTTATTTATTTATTTTACTTTGTACATATTTATTCTACTTATTTTATTTTGTTAATATGTTTTGTTTTGTTCTCTGTCTCCCCCTTCTAGACTGTGAGCCCACTGCTGGGTAGGGACTGTCTCTATATGTTGCCAACTTGTACTTCCCAAGTGCTTAGTGCAGTGCTCTGCACACAGTAAGCGCTCAATAAATATGATTGAATGAATGAATTCAAAGCAGCATGGCATAGTGGATAGAGCACGGGCCTGGGAGTCAGAAGGTCAGCGTTTAGTACAGTGCCTGGCACATAGTAAGCACTTAACAGATGCCATAATCATTATCATTATTATAGTAAGCACTTAACAAGGACCATAAATAAATCATAAATAGAATAGAATTCACAGCTTCTGCCAAGCCAGGGCCGGAGGCTGCAACTTGGACTTCCCGGTGCCTGAAGTCACATGTTCCAGGCTAGGCAATGAGACACTTTGGAGTCAATATGGAACCAAATGGGTACATTTCAAATACAGCAGAAGGGTACATTTCCCCTTCTGAAGAGGGAGGCGGCTTCTAGGAGAGACGGACGGACAGACAGGAAGTGTCCAGCGAACAGATTCCCAGGCAGAGTGGAAAGCACGCCCTCTGGCAATGTACCATTCTGCCCCCGGAGAAACAGGATGGGTGTCAGCTGACTTATACAAACCGGGAAGGAAATGGGTGTTCCAGGCACCTGCTCTGTGGGTCTGGGATTCGGGGCTGGAGCCATCCTTTGGTTGGGAGAGTTGTTGGTGATAGTAGTAACACTAGTAGTCAATCATTCATTCAATCGTATTTTTTTATGGCATTTGTTAAGTGTTTACTATGTGCAAAGCACTGTTTTAAGCGCTGGGTGAATACAAGGTGATCAGGTTGTCCCACGTGGGGCTCACAATCTTAATCCCCATTTTACAGATGAGGGAAATGAGGCTTCGAGAAGTTAAGTAACTTGCCCAAGGTCACACAGCAGACATGTGGTGGAGCCTGGATTTGAACCCATGACCATTTACTGAGTGCTTACACAGACTCTGTCCCACGTGGGGTTCACAGTCTTAAACCCCATTGTACAGATGAGGTAACTGAGGTGCAGAGAAGCAAATTAATTTGCCCAGGGTCACACAGCAGACAAGTGGCGGAAGCAGAATTAGAACCTATGACCTTCTGACTCCCAGGCCCATGCTCCATCCACTATGCCATGCTGCTTCTCATCTGTAAAATGGGGGTTAAGATTGTGAATCCTACGTGGGACAGGCACCACGCCCAACCTGATTTCCTTGTATCCACCTCAGCATTTGGTACAGTGCCTGGCACATAACAAGTGCCTAACAAATGCCACAATCGTTATTATTATTCCGTTGACCTGGTGTCTCTCCAGTTGGGCTCAGGGCCAGACCACCACGGTCTCCAGGGGGAAGGGAGGTGGCGATCCCGGGAGCAAAGCGGGTTGGGCTCGGCAGAGACAGAGGGGACAGAGGGCCTGGGAAGAGAAGCAGGGTTTGACGCCACACGCGGATCAGGAAACAGCTGCTAGTGACCGGCTACAGCTGGTGGGCCAGGGTGGTGACTTCCTCTGCTGCTGCCGCCCATCCCAGCTCAGAGTCTCCCTCACCAGTGACCGCTCCAACCACTTGCCTGCTGCTACCCACCTCTCCCACCCGTTCCCCTGAGCCAGATCGCCTCAGCCCGGGAAACACAGGTGCAGTCGCTCATCAATCCATGGTATTTATTATGGTATCTGTTAAGTGCTTACTATGTTCCAGGCCCTGTACGAAGCGCTGCAGTGGGGGCCAAGCACAGGGTTGGACACAGTCCTTGTCTCACATGGGGCTCACAGTCTCAATCCCCATTGGGCAGATGAGGTAACTGAGGCCCAGAGAAGTGAAGTGACTTGCCCAAGGTCACACAGCAAAAAAGTGGCAGAGGGGGGATTTAATACAGTTCTCTGCACACAGTAAGTGCTCAATAGATACGATTGAATGAATAATAATAATAATAATAATGGCATTTGTTAAGCGCTTACTATGTGCAAAGCACTGTTCTAAGCGCTGGGGAGGTTACAAGGTGATCAGGTTGTCCCACGGGGGGCTCACAGTCTTAATCCCCATTTTACAGATGAGGGAACTGAGGCACAGAGAAGTTAAGTGACCTGCCCAAAGTCACACAGCTGACAATTGGCGGAGTCGGAATTTGAACCCATGACATCTGACTCCAAAGCCCGTGCTCTTTCCACTGAGCCATGCTGCTTCTCTGTGGCCTTCTGACTCCAGGCTGATGCTTTATCCTCTATGCCATGAGTGCTTTTTGTGTGCAGAGCGCTATACTAAGCACTTGGAAGAGCACAATACAACAATATAGCAGACACATTCCCTGCCCATGACGAGCTTATGGTCTAGAGGACCGTATAGTGCAGTACGGGTGGAGGGGACTCTGGGGCTCATGGTCACTAGGGGACTGACAGAGGATTCTCCTCTAGCTCTCACAGGCTTGTGGAGCTAGAGGAGGGGCAAATGGAAACTCCTCACCAACGGCTTTAAAGCACTCAATCAGCTTGCCCCCTCCTACCTCGCTGCTCTGCTGCTACAACCCAGCTCGCACACTTCGCTCGCCTAATGCCAACCTACTCACTGTGCGTCAATCTCATCTACTTCATTGTCGATGTCTCGCTTCTGTCCTGCCTCTGGGCTGAAACGCCTTCCCACTTCATATCTGACAGACCACCATTCTCTCCACCTTCATACTTTCTTAAAATCCCATCACCTCCAAGAGGCCTTCCCCATCTAAGCCCTTATTCCCCTACTCCGTCTCCCTTCTGTATCACCCATGCACTTGGATCTGTGCCCTTATTATTAATATTAAGTGCCGTCGAGTCATTTCTCCATAGACAGACTTTCTCCAGAACGTCCTGTTTTCTGCCATAATCTGTAACCTTGCTAACAGTTCTTCCATTATCATTGTTGTGGTCTCTATCCATCTAACAGCCTGTATGCCTCTTCCACATTTTCCCTGTACTTTTCCTAGCATTAGTGTCTTCTCTAGAGAATTAGTCCTCCTGATGATGTGTCTAAAATATGCTAATCTAAGTCGAGTCATTTGGCCTTCCAAAGGCCACTTTGGTTTAATTTGCTCCAAAATCCATCTGTGTCCACTGGATAATCACCCCATCTTCAGCCCCACAGCATTTATGTACATGCCAGTGAATCAAACAGTGGTATTTATTGAACACTTTCTATGTACAGAGTACTGTAGTAAGCTCTTGGGAGAGTATAGTAGAACAGAGTTAGTAGATATGTTCCCAGCCCAAAGTGAGATTACAATCTAGAGGACGCTTACAATCTACCATCTAGTAAAATCATATCCCTTACTCTGCTATTTCCCCTGTTTCTATTTTACCTTACTGTCATTCTCCCTTTCTAGACTGTAAGCTCCTTGTGAGCACGGAACGTGTCTACCAACTATATTATATTGTACACTCCCAAGCACTTAATTCAGTGCCTGCCTATGGTAAGCACTCAACAAATTCCATTGATTGATTGATGGATGATTGGGAAGACAAGTGGCCTAGTGTACAGAGTCAGCTTGGGAGTCAGTGAACCTAGTTTTTCCTCCCAGCCCTGAAAATTTACCCACTGAATGATCTTGGGCCTGTCATTTAACTTCCCTGGGCCTCAGTTTTATCATCTGTGAAATGGGGATTCAATACCTCCCTTCCTATAAAGCACTCAATCACCTTGCCTCCTCCTACCTCACATCACTACTCTCCTACTACAAACCAGCCACACTCTTTATTCTTCTAATGTTAACCTACTCACTGTACCTCCATCTCGTGTATCTCTCCCACATCCTGCCTCAGGCTTGGAACATCCTCCCTCTTCACAACTGGCAGATGATCACTCTCCCCACCTTCAGAGTCTTACTGAAGGTAGACTTCCTCCAAAAGACCTTCCCTGACTAAGCTCCCATTTCCTTTTCTCCCACTCCCTTTTGTGTCCCCCCCGAATTGCTCCCTTCATTCACCACCCCCTCAGCCCCACAGCGCCTATGTCCATATCTGTAATTTATTTGTTTATATTAATGTTGGTGTCCCCTTCTAGGCTGAAAGCTGGTTGTGGGCAGAGAATGTGTTTGTGATACTGTTATACTGTACTCTCTCAAGTACTTTGTACAGTGCTCTGCACACAGCAAGTGCTGAATAAATACCGTTGTTAGATTGCAGGCAAAGGAGGACAAGACCCACAGCCCAGGGTACTGGTTGCTTCTGTGCTGGAAGCAGTGGAGGGCCTGGGTGAGTGTTGCTCATGCCAGCAGGTACCTGAGGTGAGAGCAGATGGGAAACAGAAATATCCAAACATCTACCCACCTCAGTGAAGACACCGGCTATCCCAGCCTGACAGGAGCCATGCTCCTCTCCGTACTTCTTCTTGTACTCTGTGGGAGAGAAGAAATGAACCACAGTCACATGGGCTGGTCCCAGCTGTGGGGGGCTAAGAACCGGGCCCCTCCCCCTCACCCCACCCCCAGCCTCCGCCCTGTCTCACATGTCCTTCCGGAGTGCCGCGACAAACCAAGTCAGGGAAGGAAAACCTTGGGAATCCAGGGAACTCAGAAATGTGGACCTTCCCACCATCACCATCACCAAGAAGACAGATGTGTGGCTAGCCCAAGCATACAACCTGCTTTGATTTCTGCTCCCGGGTGTGGAAGGAAGGGAAGGAAGAAGAGAGGGAGGGAGGGAGGAAAGGAAGAAAGTGCAGAAGGGAGAGAGGGTGGAAGGAAAAGTGGGAGGGAAGGAGGGAGGAAGGAAGAGCAGGAGGGAAGGAGGTAGGGAGAAAGAGAGGGAGGGAGGGAGCGAGAGGGGCAGCATAGGTGCAGGGAGAAGCAGTGTGCCCTAGTGGATGCAGCACAGACGTAGGAGTCAGAGGATCTGGGTTCTAATCCCAGCTTTGACAATTGCTGCTTGTGTGACCATGGGCAAGTCATTTAACTTCTCTGTGCCTCAGTTTCTTCAAATGTAAAATGGGGACTAAATACCTCTACTCCCTCCTACTCAGACTGTGAGCCCCATGTGGGATAGTGACTGTCTCCAAACTGATGGCCAGTGCTTAGAACAATGCCACAAAGCACTTAACAAGTATGATTATTATCATTATTATCATTATTAATAATCCTGGCTCCGCTGCTTGTCTGCTAGGTGACCTTGTGCCAGTCACTTCTCCGTGCCTCGGTTACCTCATCTATAAAATGGGGATTAAGACTGTGATTCCTATGTGGGACAGGGGCTGTGTCCAACCTGGTTACCTTGTATCTACCACAGTGCTTAGTACAGAGCCCCGAACATAGTAGGCTTTTAATAAATATCATGAAATAAAAAACTGCAGACTCCACACCTGAAAAGGAAAAGCCGACAAGCCACAATAAAGCCACATCCCTTACCCACTCCAAGCTCCCCTAGATGGGGAGGGATGGTGATGGGGACAGAGTCAGGGGAATTCAATCCACTGCACCTCACAGCTGGGCTACAGAATACAATAAGTGGCCATTAGCAGACTGCGGAATAACAATGGAATTTCAATTCAATTACTTCTCTTCCTGAGTGGCCCCTGCTGACTCCTTGTTCTCCCTCCTGCTGACCCTGGGAGCATCAGAAGGCTCCATTCCTTCTCGCTTTCCACTCCAATTGGATGGAACTCAGGATGAGGCTCCCTGAACCATTATACCACCCCTAGGCACACGAAGACCAGAGGAACCTACCCCCCAGAGGAGGCTTGAGTCTACTGAACTATTGGCTACCGGCTCACCCCGCACCATGCCCACTGCGGGGAGGGGCCCGGTTCCAGGAAATGATGGGGGTGACCAGTTGGTGGTGGAAAATCCTGGGAAATGCACTTAGCTTCTAGCAGCTGGGTGGAAACATAGGGCCCTCCTAGGCCCTACGGCAAATTCAGCCCGCTACAGTCATGGTGGCAGAGGGAGAAATGCCTGGGCCCAATAAGATTACCTTGTAACTACACCAGCCCTTAAGATAGTGCTTGGCACAAGGTAAGCACTTAAATTCTGCTATAATAACAAGTCTCATTTCCTGAGGAAACCAGCCTTTTTTTTTTTAATGGTATTTGTTACGCACTTACTATGTACCAAGCTCCGTTCTAAGCGATGGGGTAGGTACAAGGTAATCAGGTTGGACACAGTCCATGTCCCTCATGGGGCTCGCAGTCATAATCCCCATTTTATAGATGAGGTAAATGAAGCCCAGAGAAGTGAAGTGATTTCCCCAAGCTCACACAGCAGACAAGTGGCAGAGCTGGGACTAGAACTCAGGACTAGAACTCAGGTCCTTCTGACTTCCAGGCCCGGGCTCTAGCCATTAGGCCATGCCCTCTGCCTTGCCCCAGGGTGGCTGGGAAGTTGCCCAGATTGGGGCGGGGGGGGGTGGGGGGTAATACTGCAAGAAGATGCCAAGTGCTGTTGGGATGCCATGACTTTGATCAATCAATAGCATTTATTGAGTACACTTGGGAGAGTACAATAGCATTAGTACACAAGATCTTCCCCTCAAGGAACTTGTGCAGGAGACAGACGCTTAAATAAATTATAGACAGGAGAAAGTAAAACAGAATACGTGTACATTAAAGGCTAGGGGAGTTGTGAGAATTTAACTGTAGGTGGCACAGATGGGCTCAAGTGACAATTGGGGGGCAAAGAGGAAAGAGGAGAGATTCATCCAGGAAGGATTCCTGGAAAAGGAGTGATTTTGGAAGGGCTTTGGAGATGGGGAGAGAGGGAACCCATCGGAAATAATCCCAGCCCACGCACTTTGCTCCTCTAGTGCTAACCTTCTGACCCCTCGCCCACATCCTGCCTCTGGCCTGGAACGCCCTGCCTGCTCAGATCTGACAGACAATTACTCTCCCTGTCTTCAAAACCTTTCATTCATTCATTTGTTCAATCGTATTTATTGAGCACTTACTGTGTGCAGAGCACTGTACTAAGTGCTTGGGAAGTAGAGATGGTCCCTACCCAACAACGGGCTCACAGTCTACTGTTCGAGGCCTTCCCAGACTAAGCCCCACTTTTCCTCATCTCCCACTCCATTCTGCATCATCCTGACTTGTTCCCTTTGCTCTGCCCCTCTCTCAGCCTCACAGCACTTATGTACATATCAGTTGTTCATTTGTTTGTATTGATGTCTGTCCCCCGCCCCGGCAGACAGCTCATTGTGGGCAGGGAATGTGACTGTTTATTGTTGTGATGTACTCTCCCAAGCACTCAGGACAGTGCTCTGCACACAGTAAGCACTCAATAAATACTACTGAATGAATACATGAATACAAAAGGGAAGCGAGTTCCAGGCAGGGAAGTGGGTGTGAGCAAGATGTCAGTGGGAGGAGAGAGAACAAGGCATAACAAGTCATAGCTTAGGAGGTGTGAGCTGGGAAGTAGTGGGAGAGAAGAGTGGATTCATTCAATCTTGTTTATTGACTGCTCACTGTGTACTAAGCGCTTGGGAGTGTACATTATAACAATAAGCAGACACATTCCCTGCCCAAAAAGAGGTTACAGTCTAGAAGGGGAGGTCAAGTACAGTGCCTTGCACACAGTAAGTGCTCAATAAATACAATTGAATGAATGAATGAATAAGTAGAAAAGTAGAAAGGAGTGAGGAGATGGAGCACCTTATGGTAAAAGATCTAATATTGAAGCACCATGGCCCAATGGATAGAGCTTGGGCTGGTGAGTCAGTCTAATCCTGGCTCTGCCACATGTCTGTTGTGTGACCTTGGGCAAGTCACTTCACTGCTCTGGGCCTGAGCTCCCTCATCTGTAAAATGGGGATTAAGAGTATGAGCCCCACGATGAGCATGGATTGAGGATAATGAGCCCTATGTGGGACAGGGACTGTGTCCAACCTGATTATGTTGCAATAATAATAATAGTAATGATAATGATGGTATTTGTTAAGTGCTTACTATGTGCCAAGCACTGTTCTAAGCACTGGGGTAGATACAAGGTGATCAGGTTATCCCACGTGGGGCTCACAGTCTTAATCCCCATTTTACAGAAGAGGTAACTGAGGCACAGAGAAGTTAAGTGACTTGCCCAAAGTCACACAGCTGATAAGTGGCATAGCCGGGATTAGAAGCCACAACTTCTGATTCTCAAGCCCGTGCTCTGTCCACTAAGCCACGCTGCTCCAAAATAATATTAATTGTGGTATTTGTTAAGCACTTACTGTGTGCAAGGCACTGTACTAAGCGCTGGGGTAAATACAAGCAAATAGGGTTGGACACGGTCCCCAGCATTTAGAACAGTGCCTTGCACTTAGCAAGCACTAAGAAATACGTAAAACAAAAAAAAAAAACGGTCAAGGTGTTTCCACTTCGTGTGGAGAGGAATAGTTAGCTAGTGAAGGTTTGCTTGTTTATATGTTTGTTTGGTTTTTTTGTGGGGAGGGGTTTCTCTGAGCTCCCAAGCCTCCAGTCAGTCTGAAACCACCCAGAATGAGACCCTCTCCTTCTGCCGCTTCTTAATGGAACAGAGGAAAGGGGATTTCATGCCTCTTAAGGGACTTTTCAAATCACGTCTTTCTCTGAAGCTGACGGTTCCCTGGACTGTTGCCACTGACTGGCAACATTTGGCATCCGTCAGAGGAGGCTTCCAGAGGCCCGGGAATGGTGCCAGTGGTGGGCAGGAAGACCAACTGTGGGGGGAAGTGGAGTTTCAGAGGGATGGAGGGGCAGCCCCTCACCACCCACGGAGTCTCGGCCAAACCCTGGAGCCAAGGCTGGGGGGAGGCAAGGAGGGAGAAGAGGGAGAATGCTTTATTCCCATTCTTGATCTGCCCCAAGCTCCCCTTACTTGTCCCACGTTCACCCCCAAGTAAAAAGCAGCTGACAATATTGGACAGTTGCTGAGCCCCAGAATGCAGGTTGGCGTAATGGACAGAGCACGGGCCTGAGAGTCAGAAGGTCATGGGGTCTGAATTCCAGCTCCACCACTTATCTGCTGTATGACCTTGGTCAAGTCACTTCACTTCTCTGGGCCTCAGTTACCTCATCTCTAAAATAGGGATTGAGCCCCACATAGGACAGGGAGTGTGTCCAACCTGATTTGCTTGTAACAACCCCAGCACGTAGTACAGTGCCTGGTACACTGTAAGTGCTTAACAAATACCGCAATTAAATACCACAGCTCAGACAGAGGAAAGCTCTCTCTTCTAAATATTCACATTATGCATCAAAATAATAAATGGACAAGGCTAAAGTAATGAATGTTTATGTCAGCCCCTAGAAGATTTCTCCCCATAGAGGAGAGGAAGATTAAGAAGACAACTCAAACATGTCATAATATTTACTCTTTCTAATAATTTCTTTCCTTAATCTCCATCTCCAATCTTTTCAGTTTTTTTTGAGGGGGGGGGCTAATTTTTTTTCCCTCACTGGGCTCAGGCAACATTGCATATTTTCAGAGCATCCTTCTTTTTTGACATGTCTGTTTACATATGCGAGACTTCATCCCTGTGTTTTGAAAAGGCTCTGTCCCCCACGAAGACAGCAGTACACCGTAATCACCCCCTAAACCCAATCAAGTGAGATTTCATTTCTAAATAAAACAGCTCAGATACCAGGGTCAAAATGGCAGAGAAGCAGCATGGTCTAGTGGATAGAGCACAGACCTGGAAGTCAGAAAGACCTGGGTTTTAATTCCAGCTGTGTCTGCTCTGACAATTATTATCTGCAATTATATCTGCAAATTATTTCACTTCTCTCTGCCTGAGTTACTTCATCTGTAAAATGGGGATTAAGATTATGAGCTCCATGAGGAAAGTGGACTATGATTATCAAACCCAGAGCTTAGTATAGTGCCTGGCAGATAATAAGTTCTTAAAAAACACCATACAAACCACACAAATAAGCAAGCAAACAAATGGTATGGCTGATTCCAGAGGACGTTGGCTGGATCAGTCAATCAAGGCTATTTATGGAGACCTTAATGTATGCAAAGCACAATACAATAGAACCGGTAGAGGCAATTCCCATCTTCAAGGAACTTACAGGGGAAGACGGACAGTAAAATAAATTAGAGGCAGGGAAAGCAAGGAAGTATAAGGATATGTATACAAGTGCTGGGGGCGGTGCCCGTGGAGGTGATGAAGGAGTAATTGAGTGCTTGGGGTGTGGGGCTAAGTGTGTGGAAAAGGCAAAAGGAAGGGAAAATATGATGGGTGGAAGAGAGCTTGGTCCGGAAGGTTTCCTGGAAGAGACGCAATTTCAGCAGGGCTTTGAAAATGGGGAAAGTGCCTGTCTGAAAGAAGCAGCATAGCCTAATGGATAGAACCCGGGCCTGAGAGTTACAGGGACCTGGGTTTTATTCCCCGGCTCTGCCAACTGTCTGCTGGGTGACCTTGGGCAAGTCACCTCACTTCTCTGGGCCTGGTTCCCTCATTTGAAAAATGGGGATTAAGAGTGTAAGCCCCATGTGGGACCAGGGACTGTGTCCAACCCAATTACCCTGTATCTACCCTAGTGCTTAGTGCAGTGCCTGGCACATAGTAAGAACTTAAATACCACAATTATTATTATTGTTTTTGTCTGCTGGAGAGGAGAAGAGTGTATGGGCTGGGCTGTAGTGGGAGAGGACCCAGGATTAGTTAGGGGGAAGAGAGGTCCTGTCTCTGATGGTGAGGACCTACTCAAGACTTGGCTTTGGGACCGTGAGAAGAGGCGGAGAGTCAGCTTCCTGTTCTGTCAGTTTAAGGTGAGATGGAAGAACATCCGAAAACACCATCTCTCCAAGCATATGACACTTTCCAGTAGCCTGATGGAAAGGAAACCTAAGGGTTTGGACACTAATAATCTAGACAGCTGAGATCGCTCAGTTATCTGTCATCGTGATCCTGCTGCGGATGGACATTTCAAAGCTTAGAGTGCCTGGAGGAAGCATCAAAATGGCATTAAAGCCACACTTCCGTGGGAGAAATGGTAGAATCATTTGTGATGGCGTAGGTTTGTTTTTCATTTCAGAGGAGGCAGGGTGGTTACTGAGGGTCCAGTGTACCGCTGCAGGGGTCCTTGGTTCAACACAGCGTGGGGTGAAATGCTGCTCATCTCATCCCTCTTCAGCTGCTCACATATGGGCCGGGAGTCCCCCCTGAGGTGCCAACCCTGGGCTGCTAAAATGGCCATCAGTCCATTGATGCTTGGACACCTTCCCTCCCGTCATTTCATTCCTGAAGGACCAGGACCAGTTCCCACTGGGACAATCCCATCCACCCACCAACCCTGCCCTGTCTGCCCGCATATGTTTCCCCTCCCCTGGTTCTCCACACAACACTGCTCCCCTCATCAGTGATGATGAGGCCCAGAGGGAAGTTGCTCAGGCCTCACAAGACTGGGAGTCAGATGCGCTAGAACCTACTCCAACATCTTAAGGTAAGAAGCAGGCCTCAACCCCGTCCCTCCCCCAGCCTGAGAGATCCAGGTGGAACCAACTGACCGGTGCGATTTTCCTGGAGGTGGTCACTTAGCCAGGCCCTTCTAAGCCGGCCCCTCTTCAACTCCTGCCCCCAAGGCTGGACTGTTTGTCGGACTTCCAGATGTGTTCTGTTTGGGCCCATTTCCTGAAATCCCTCTCATTTCCTCCCACCTCGGCACTTCCTGTCTCTCCTCAGGCTGCGCTGGTGACACTTCCCACCCAGCCGGACACAGGAAACACCTGAAAGTTTGCCAAAATGGACTCTTCGAGCCAAACAGCTACCTGGTTTCTGCAGGAGCCGGGGGTCCTAGTTCTGGGGAGGCCCCCCTCACCAACCAAGAGCCCCACGTCCTAAAGAGCTCCCATGTCCAGAGAGCCAGTTGAGCCATCTTGCCTTCCAGTGAGGCACTGGTTTCCCCAAAGATATGCTCTGTGTCTTGGGGCAAATCAATCTATCAATCAGTGGTATTTATTGAACGCTAACTGTGTACGGAGCACCATACTAAGCACTCAGAAGAATACAATAAAACCGAGCAGGTTAGACACGTTCCCTGCCCACAAGGAGCTTCCAGTCTAGAGGGGAAGACAAACATTAAAAAATACATTATGGATATGTACTAAAGTGTTGTGGGGCTGAAGGTGGAGTGAATAAGGGGTAATAATAATAGTAATAATGATGGCATTTATTAAGCGCTTACTATGTGCAAAGCACTGTTCTAAGCACTGGAGAGGTTACAAGGTGATCAGGTTGTCCCACGTGGGGCTCAGAGTCTTAATCCTCATTTTACAGATGAGGTAACTGAGGCACAAAGAAGTGAAGTGACTTGCCCAAAGTCACATAGCTGACAATTGACAATTGCCAGGATTTGAACCCATGACCTCTGACTCCGAAGCCCGCGCTCCCATGATCCAAGTGTGAAAGTCACCCTTACACAGTTTTCCATTTCTCCATCCGCAAGGTGAAGTGGCAAGTGGGCCCTAACACCTGGACAGACAGAGCCCTCTTCCTTGGACACCCCACATCTCCCATGTGACCCCGGAACAAGTGGTGACATTCATTAAGCATTCACTCTGTACCAAGCACTGTACTAAACACTGGGGTAGAAACAAGATAGGCTGAACACAGTTCCTCGCAGGAATCCCAGTCTAAGTAGGAGGAAGAACTGGTTGTATTGTACTCTCCCAAACGCTTAGTACTGTGCTCTGTACACAAAAGTACTCGATAAATAAGACTGATTGAATGAATTAATGAAGGGGTATTGAAGCTCCATTCTACAGATGAGGTCACTGAGGCACAGAGAAGTGACTTGTCCAAAGTCTCACTGCAAGGAAGTGGCAGAGATGGGATTAATCAATCAATCAAGAAATCAGTGGTATTTACTGAACACTTACTACGTGCAAAGCACTGGACTAGCACTTGAGAGAGCACAATATAACAGTTGGAAGAGAGTAGGACCCAGGTCCTCTGACTCCCAGGCCCGTGCTCTATCCACTAGGCCATACTGCTTCTCAACTGTTGCCCTTCTCCACCCCAACACAACCTTCACTCCAATGGGTCCTCAGGCAGCTTCTCTGTTTTGGGGGATGAAGAGTTCCTTATCAGGACACTTCCTCTCAGAAGGGGAAGTCGAGTCACCCTAGAATCAGATGGTCATGTTTTTTAAAGGATAAAGCATCCCACAGCAGGAGATGGGGAACATGTGCTGGAATGTCGGGGGCGGGGGGGGGGGAGGGGGCAGGAGACCCCACTGCTCACCATCCTCATGAGCCCCCACTGGGCTATGGTCTCTCCCCAGGTGCCCGGTGATCCTGGCAGCCAAGAGGATACTGACTGCAGGAAATGCTTGGGGCACCTCAGAAGCTTCTGGAAACCAAGTGACCTCCTGGTGGCATCAGGAGAGCCACTATCTGGCCTGCTTTGCCCCCACTGCTCTCCACATGGAGGTAGAGGCCAATTATGCCAGACTCTGCAAGCTGCCTTTTTGTTCTCTGGGAGGATTTTATAAATAATAATGAAAATAATAATGAGAATCATAATAATTACTGTACTTGTTAAGCACTTACTATGTGTCACACACTGTTCTAAGCACTGAAATAGAGACAAGCAAATCGGGTTGGACACAGTCCCTGTCCCATAGTGGGCTTCCAGTCTTAATCCCCATTTTACAGATGAGGTAACTGAGGCTCAGAGAAGTAAGGCTTCTTGCCCATGTTCACCCAGCAGACATGTGGCAGGCCTGTGCTTGATTCACTAAGCCAAGCTGTTTCCCTGGAGCCACTGCTATTTGCTCATTGTAAGCTCGCTGTGGGCAGGGATTATGTCTGGTATATTGTTTTATTGTACTCTCCCAAGCACTTAGTACAGTGCTTAGTGCACAGAAATAGCTCACTAAATAGGATTTTGAAATCAAAAACCATATAAACCAGTCACCACTCTGTCCTCAATCTGGGCTCTCCCCCAACTCACCACCACACACCTCGGTCTAGACCAAGAAGCAGCATGGACTAGTGGTTAGATCGTGGGCCTAGGAGTCAGAAGGACTTGAGTTCTAATCCCGGATCCACCACTCACCTGCTGGGTGACCTTAGGGCAAGTCACTTCTTTTCTCTGAGCCTCCCTTCCCTCATCAGTAAAATGGAGATGAAGACTATGAGCCCCATGAGGGACAGGGACTGCGTCCAGCCTGATTAGCTTCTATTCACCCCAGTGCTTACTATGGTGCCTGGCAGATATTAAGCGCTTAACAAATACAACAAAAAAAAAGGAGAAGTAGTCCAGGGGGCTGTGAGAATTTCCATCAGCCCTTTCTACAGGGACGCAACAGAGAGGGAAGAGGGCCAGAGCCAATTTTCTCATTTCTTAGTTGGCTCCTTTTGGCACCCGCTAGACCTGGGGATAATGAGAGGAAAGCAGAAGTGGGTGGAGGGAGAGCACCAGTCATAGCCCTAACCACAAAGTGGCCCAGCTTATCCCAGAGATCAGCCTCAAGCCAGGGAGCTTCCATCCATCTCCCCTCCCTGGCCAGAATGCTCTCCGTGGTGGCAGGGTTTCCCTCTACTGCTTCCAGACAACCAGAGAAGAGGGAGGTAGGGGTGGCTTCCTTTCTCGATAAGCACCGCTGTCCCATGGGAAGGGAGGGATTGTCGCTATTCTGTTTTCAAGACAGTTAAAAAGAAAGAGGCTTGCCAGTGCCCCCTCATGTGTGGGGCATGCATGTGTGTCCGTGTGCGTCTGCCTGTGTCATTGTGTCTCTGTGTGTCTGCGCATGTCCGTGTTTGTGTCTTTCTGTGTGTGTCTGTGTGTGCCTGTATGTGTGTCTGTCAGTGAGCACGTCTGTCTCTGTGTACTTGTCTCTGTGTGTGCCTGTGTTTGTGTGCGAGTGTCTGTGTATGCAAGTCTGTGAGCACGTCTGTGTGCATGTGAATGTCTGCAAATGTGACAGTGTTATTATTCCCCTGTGTGTGTGTGTGCAACTGTGTTTGTGTCTGTCTATCTGTGTCTGAGTGTGCCTGTGTGTGTGTCTGTCTGTGAGCTTGTCTGTCTGTGTGTGTGCTGGTCTGTGTGTGTCTGTGTGTGTGTCTGAGTTATTGTGTCTGTGCGTGTCTGTGTGTGTCTGGGTGCGTGTCTGTCTTTGAGTAACATCTGTGTGTGTGTGTGTGTGTGTGTGTGTGCCTGTGCATTTCTGTGTTTGTGTGTCTCTGTGTCCATTCTGTGTGTATCCTGTCTTCCTATTCCACCCTCCAAGACAAGGATGATCTCTTATTCATTCATTTATCCATTCATTCATTCACTCATTCAATCAATCGTATTTACTGAGCACTTACTGTGGGCAGAGCACAGTACTAAGTGCTTGGGAAAGTACAATACACCAATAAACAATGACATTCCCTGTCCACAATGAATTTACAGTCTAGAGGGGTCCAGCAAGCTAGGCCACTGCCCGGGGCGTTCTCTGGCTCAGAACAACTAAATGCTTGATGCCTGCCTCATGGTCCTACTGCCCCCGCCATCCCACATGCCTTCTCATAAGGGCACGGCCCAGCCCGGTGTTTAATAATAATAAATAATAATGATGGCATTTGTTAAGCACTTACTATGGGCAAAGCACTGTTCTAAGCGCTGGGGGGGATACAAGGTGATCAGGTTGTCCCACATTGGGCTCACAGTTTTAATCCCCATTTTACAGATGAGGTAACTGAGGCTCAGAGAAGTTAAGTGACTTGCCCAAGGTCACACAGCAGACATGTGGTGGAGCAGAGATTCGAACCCATGACCTCTGACTCCAAAGCCCGTGCTCTTTCCACTGAGCCACGCTTCTTCGCTGTTTGACAGGCAGCGGCTCTCCTAACCCCACCAGGAGGCCGCTTGCTCTCCAGAAGTTTCTGAGGCGCCTAAGCGACTCCTGCCAATCGATATCTGCTCCACTGCGGGAAGCACCAGGCACCTGGGGAGACAGCTTAGCCCAGAAGGGGCTTGCAAGGACGGGGAGCAATGGAGTCTCCTGCTTTCCCCTCCCCGCATTCCACCACTTATTTCTCTTCCCCTCCCGCCACATGTTTTACCCTTTAAAAACAAAGCCGCCTGATTCTAGGGCGGTTAGACTTCCCCTTCTGAAAGGAAGTGCCCTGATAAGGAACTCTTCATCCCCCAAAACAGAGAAGCTGCCTGAAGCTGCCACAGGAGTGGGGGCTGGGGAGAGGGAGGGAGGAGGGGCAACAACTGAGAAGCTGCTCGGCATAGTGGATAGACCATGGGCCTGGGAGTCAGAAAGTCATGGTACTAACCCCAGCTCCACCACTTGTCTGCAGTGTGACCTTGGGCAAATCACTTCACTTCTCTGGGCCTCAGTTACCTAATCTGGAAAATGGGGATTGAGACTGTGAGCCCCATGCGGGGCAGGGACTGGGTCCGACTTTATTAGCTTGTATTCGGCCCAGTGCTTAGTACAGGGCCTGGCACAGAGTAGGCGCTTAACAAACACCATAACTATTATTGTTAAGACTCCCCTGCCCTAGGACCTTTATGAGCCTCAGCAAGCAACCCTCAAGACCCACTGGGGATGGGATGGAGGTTTCCCCGGTTCTTCAACCGGGACTAAAGTGGTGCATTGGGAAATTGCTTTTATTTTTTCCTAACTTCCCCAGGAAACATGGAAACCTCCCCTCCTCTACAGGACAGCAGCTTTGACAGCATGTGGCTTGTTAAGATAAATAGAAGAGCGTGAAGGCCCCTTTATTGTTCTGAATATAAAAATAAACAGTTCGGCAATGGCCTACAGGTCACTAGGGGAACGCTGATGCCAAACACAGGTGGGATCGTGGGATCCTAGAGATGGGAAGGAACTGCCCACCCAGAGGTCATCTGGGACAGCCCCCTGCCTCCTGACAGGAGGGTGCCAAACCTGCTCGGGGCTCTGCGTTAGTCTGTAAACAATAATAAACCAAGTTCCAGGTGGAGCAGAGACATTTTGTTCAAGAATATCGAGAAAAATATCAAGAAAGAGCCCTGGGCCTTTTCCAATGAATGTTCAAGTAGGGCGGCAGAGAGGGGCCAGATCAGAAAAGGGAGCCTGCTGGGACTAAATCGCTCTGAGGTCTGTCTGAGGACCACCGCTGCCCCAAGGCAGGCTGGGAAATATTGCCAAGTGGGTGGCTTGGAGGGATCGGGCCCTTACCTTCATAGCAAGGAATCAGGGTCCTGCCGTTGGCCTGGAGATTGGAGGGGATGATGTAGCAGAAGCCATGAGGGAGGATGTGGTCCGTCTCATAGTAGATGTTCTTCCAGCGATGGGCACAGGCCTACAGGGAAGCAATGTTGAGGGGGAGATCAGTATGGCCACCCACAGGCAGGGAGGGCTGGCCAGAGGATGGGGAGGGGCTTGGGGTGAAGAGAACTGGGAGGGCAGTCTGCGTATCACTTTGGATAGAAAGGTCCCATAGCATTTCCTCTCCTCAACTCCAAGGAGGCTGAATCAACTCTTCCATCACTGCCAGGCTCACTGACTCTCTCCATCGTCCTATTGATCGATGGTATTTATTCAGCATTTACTGTGTGCAGAGCACTGTACTAAGTAAGCATTTGGGGAAATATAGTATAGGTAGTAATAATAATAATAATAATTATGTGTTTGTTAAGTGCTTACTAAGTGCCAAACACTGTTCTAAGCACTGAGATAGATATGGGGTAATCAGGTTGTCCCACATGGGGCTCACACTTTTAATCCCCATTTTACAGAGGAGGTAACTGAGGCACAGAGAAGTGAAGTGACTTGCCCAAGGTCACACAGCAGACAAGTGGCCGAGCCAGGATTAGAACCCATACCCTCTGACTCCCAAGCTTGTGCTCTTTCCACCAAGGCACGCTGCTGGGTAGACACAGTAGACATGTTCCCAGCCCACAAGGAACTTCTAGTCTGGAATCTAAAACATCAAAGACCAGTCTGGATGTCCTCTGAACCAGGGCCTCTCCCCAGACCCATGGGGTGGCGAGGTTTTGAAGTTGCAGCAGCGAGCGGCCATTGAAAATGGTAGAATGATGGGAAGTTTGAGATGGGACTGGACTCCAGACGGCATGGGCAGCAGCACACTGGGGCCTCTCCTGGTCCCCCTGACCACCTGACCTGTTAGATTCCGAACTTGGTCTTTCATCTTGTTCTGGCATTTATCTTGTCTTCTTCTTTCCTAATGCAATTGTCACTAAACCCTTCCCTGATAATTCTTTGACTGAGAGCCCTCAAAGAGTTAGGGTCTGGGTCTAACTCTCTCCTGGTCTACCCTCTTCCCAGTGCTTAGCTCAGTGCTCTGCATCCAGGAGATGCTTCATAAGTACTATATCACAACTGTCACTAGCCTAATAAGCCTGTTTCCACGGGCCTTTGTGCAGATTTTAGAACATTTCTGAGGCTAATTCTAAGCAACACAAGCAGAGAGGGGTGGCAGAACACAGACAGTGCCAAGATTTTGGAAAAGGAAAGGAAAATCTAGGCATATTTCCTCAACTCCACCCTTCTCAGACTCTCCATCCTTCTCTCTCTCCTACATGAAATCTTTCCACTCAGACTAGGATACATGCCCACAAAACCTCACTGGGGTGGGCTATAGGCAGGCAGCCCTGTGCTCATCCACACTGACACTGGCAAGCATAGATTAGAATCAATGGTAATTACTGGGCACTTACTGTGTACATAGCACTGTACTAAGCACCTGGGGCAGTACAATACAAGGGGGTTTGTAGACCTGTTCCCTGCCCACAGGAAGCTTTCAGTCTAGAGGCAAACATAATATAGAGGAAGCTTCTAAAAGAGCAGGGTCTGGTGTGTTTGACATGCTTTCTACAGATTACAGCATGTCACATAGCTCTGCACCTGGATTAGCATGGCATAGTGAATAGAGCCTGGGCCTGGGAGTCAGAAGGTCATGGGTTCTAATCCCAGCTCCACCACTTGTCTGCTGCGTGACCTCGGGCAAGTCACTTCACATCTCAGCCTCAGTTACCTCATCTGTAAAATGGGGATTAAGATTGTAAACCCATCGCGGGACAGGGACTGTGTCCAACCCGATGTGTTTGTATTCACCCCAGCACTTAGTACAGTGCCTGGCACATAGTAACTGCTTAACAAATACCATAATGATTGTTATCATTATTATTATAAGCAATGATGTTGCTCTGTGTTCATTCTTTCCCTACCACACTGCACACACCTGGATTATTCTCCAAGAGCCATGCTTCTAAAAGCCTGGTTCATTTTCCCTCCCATTATCTAGTTCACTTGGGAAAGTCCAAGCTCCTAAAATAAGGGCTGTAATTGAAAATTCCCCTCAGAATCGCACCTGGAGAGTTTCCAGTACTTTATCAATCTTTGGCTGTGGGAGGGAGAGTCAAACAGAGTCCTATCCATTCCATTCCTAGCTTGGCCAGTGGTTTGAGAGTGGAAGGCAATCTGCTACAAGTCAAAACTCACCTGTGCTGGGCAGCAGTGGCATGAGAGAGAGTGGAGGGTGGAGACTTAAGTTTACTGCATGGAAGGAGGCAATTGTAAACCACTTCCAGATTTTTACCAAGAAAATTCTACGGATCCACTACCAGGACGATTGCAGACAGTGGTGGGGTATTCTGGGAGAGATGTGTCCATGGAGTCGCTATGGGCCTGGAAACGACTCAATGGCATAAGATGAGTCAATTGAAAACTCCCAAAGCCTTCAGGCTTTGTTTAAGATATCCTCTGAGTGAAAATCTCCATCCAGTGTGGGAATGCTGTTGGATTTGGTCCCCATTTTTACACCTTTCCCTCAGTCCCACAGAATTTACAGAACTTTATCTATATTAATGCCTGTCTCCCCCACTAGTCTGAAGCTCGCTGAGGGCAGAGAACGTCTAATGTTTTATACTGTACTCTTCCAAGCACTTAGTACAGTGTTCTGCACTCAGTAAATAAAATTAACTGATTGACTGGGAACTCATCGAGAGCAATTCATGGGGTTGGCCATGTTTCATTAGCTTCAGGAGCAGGTTGAATTTAATCAGCTCCGAGTCACAAAAATAATAATAATAATTATGGTATTTGTTAACTATTTACTCTGTGTTAAGCACTGTTCTAAGCACTGGGGTAGATACAAGCTAATCAGGTTGGACACAGTCCCTTTTCCACAAGGAGCTCACATTTTACAAAATCCCCATTTTACAAATACGGTAACTGAGGCATAGGGAAGTTAAGTGACTTGCCTGAGGTCACACAGCAGACAAGCTTGGCGATTTTCGGAGTCACCCCTGACCTCTGAGCTGGTCATTTTAATTATGAAAGTGCAAAGAAAATCCATGTTTTATCTATGAAAACACCTTATAAAGAGAAAGCTATCACTTGTACAACATTATCCTAAGAGGCTGCTCTTTCAAACTCATAACTGAAATTTGTGGCAATATTACTGTCATTTAATGACAGTGACACTGCCATGCATTCAAAATCACACCTAATTTAAAATTGGGCAATTGCTTGAGTATTGCCAATTAAGCATGGCATGGGAGAGGACACACAACCCACAAGCCTCAGCTAGAACAATGACAAAAGCACTCACGTGAGAAGCAGCAGGGCCTAGTGGATATAGCACGGACCTGGGTCCTAATTCTAGCCCTGTCACTTGTCTGCTGTGTGACCTACAACAAATCACTTTGCTTCTCTGCACCTCAGTTACCTCATCTGTAAAATGGGGATTAAGAGTGTGAGCCCTCTGTGGGACATGGACTGTCTCCAACTTGACTAGGCTTGTATCTATCCAGCACTTACAGTACTGAGCACTTGGGAGACTACGATATAACAGAACTAACAGACGTGTTCCGTGCCCATAACAAACTTGCAGTCTAGAGGACTGTAAATACAAGGGCCAAGCACTGTACTAAACAAAGTATTGTAGTCTCCCAATGGCTTAGTACGGTGCTCTCAACATAGTAAGCGCTCAGTAAATATCATTGATTAATTGACACATTCCTGCTCAGAGAATCTTTGGAGGAGACAGAATACTGACGTGGTCAGCCTGACCCATGATCCTTGTTTCTGGTATTTGTTAAGGGCCTACTATGTCCCAGGCACTGTACTAAGCACTAGGGTAGATACAAGATAGTCTGATTGGACACGGTCCCTGTCCCACCTAATAGCACTCACAGTCTTAATCTCCATTCTACAGCTGAGGTAACTGAGGCACAGAGAAATTAAGTGACTTGCCCAAGGTCAAACAGCGGACAAGTGGCAGAGCCGGGACTAGAACCCAGGGCCTCCGACTCCCAGGCCCGGGCTCTTTCCACTACTCCACACTGTGCCTCTCGGTACCCTTATACACCGAGGCATGCAGAATCTCAGGAATAATCCATTGAATTAATGCTGCCACTTTTAATAATAATGATGGTATTTGCTAAGCGCTTACTATGTGCCAAGCACAATACAAAACCCATGGGCACTACTTAACTTGCATAGTCCCCCCCTCTCTCCACAGAGGATTGCTTGGGCTAAAATAGCATCCCCATAGTCTATAAATGCAAGTCTGAGAACAGCTACTCATATAAAACAATTCCAATTGCCCATTTTTACTCATGAGTCAAATTTTTATGGCTTGAGAACTTAAAGTACTTAACAATATTATTTATGCCGGACACATTAATTATCTGGGAGTTTGTGAGGGCTGGTGGAGAGGAGCTCGACCTTCGGGGCTAGAGCTTTCCATTGCCCTTTTTGTCAGCGAGCCATACATTAGGAGGAGGTTGTTTATAATGGCCCTTTCCTCAACAGTCCAGAGCCTTGTCAGAAAGAGTGGAGTGGATTTAACAACTTCTTCCTTTAAGCGAGTCGGGCGAGGGCACTCTCCGTAAGGATCATTCTTCAAGGACTGGGAATTATTGCTTTTCAACCTGATCTGGAAGTGATTTCTCTCCTGAACCATTTCTAGACAGCAAAGGCCCCAGAGACTCACGTTTCTGGTTCAGACCTGAATAACCGTACGATGACATTAAATCCTTACTGTGAGGCCGGAAGCCAATATCCCTGAATGGAAAAGGGCCCAATGTGGAAAAGCCAAGGGAAATTCCTCAGGATCTGCTTATAAGTGATGGAAAACACACTGAAGTATCGCTCAGTATCACAAATGACCGTGGCCACTTCTCATTTGAACATCCTGCTGACTGCCCCAGCCTGATTAATGACCACAGGAATCTCTCCCAGAGGAGAAGTCAGGAATGAGGGAGAGCAAAAAGAGGAGACTAGTTCCGGCTGAAGGGAAGTTTTGAGGCTGGGGGGAGGGGAAGGAATGAGGCAGATAGAATTCCCTAAACTGGAGAGCGGAGGTTTGTCCAGACTCTCAGGGCCGACAGGAATTCCTCTTCCACAGAAGAAAAAAAAAGTGGGGGTCAGGGGAGAGGACAAGGGAAGGGGGTGGGAGAGCAAAAAGTGATGAGACAGCATGACTTTGTGAATAGAGCACAGGACGGGGAATCAGAAAGACCTGATTTTTAATCCCAGCTCTGTTACTAAAAAGTGAAGAAGCAGCAGAACCTGGCAAATAGAGCATGGGCCCGGGAGTCAGAAGGACCTGGGTTCTAATCCCAGCTCTGCCACTTGTCTGCTGTGTTACTTTAGGCAAGTCACTTCACTTCTCTGGTCTTCAGTTCCCTCATCTGCAAAATGTTCTCCTTCCTACTTAGAGACTGTGAGCTCCATGTGGGGCAGGGAATGTGTCCAACCTGATTACCTCCTATCTACTCCACTGCTCAGGACAGTGTTCTGCACACAGTAAGCACTCAATAAATACAATCGATCAATCAACTGAAGGATTGAGAGAAAGTACCTGCAGAGGCAGCTCACTTAAGGAGGAGTCATTCAGTCATATTTATTGAGTGCTTACTGTGTGCAGGGCACTGTTCTAAGCAGCTGGGAGAGTACAATACAACAATAGAACAGACACATTCCCTGCCCAAAACAAGTTTACGGTCTAGAGGGTGAGACACATTAATATAAATAAATAAATTACAGATAGTGCTGTGGGGCTGGGAGGGGGGATGAATAAAGAAAGCAAGTTAGGGCTACACAGAAGGGAACTGAAGAAAAGGAAAAGAAGGTTTAGTCAGGGAAGGCCTTTCAGAGGAGACATGCCATCAAATAAGGCTTTGAAGTTGCAGGGAGGGGGAGCATCTGTTGGATGTGAAGAGGGACAGCATTCCAGGCCAGAGGCAGGACATGGCTGAGAGAGACAAGTTCGAGGTCCCCTCACAAAGAGTTACCAGAGTCAACAACCCCCAGGCAGACCCCCACCCATTCAGGCCCAAATGGCTCTATTCCCCACCCCGGGTCAGCACGGAGGTGCGGTTCTTACCAACACGCGGCCATCGGCTTTGGGCTGCCTTGCCAGGCTCACCCCCATCCACTCGTCATCTCGGTCCTCTTTGCAGGTCTTTCCACAGAGACTGCCCCGGATCTTCCCTGGAGATGGGGGACAGTGGGAAAAGGTGTCATGTTTTTAGGGAGAGGGACTTTCCCCTCAAAGGGAGGAAGACACCACCTCTGCTGCTTTAAAAAATTTGTCTCCCTCTCTGCCTATTCACATGAAGAAACCACCACCTCTCGTCACTCAGAAATGAAATTATGGACCCAAACATTGAGGCAGGGAGAGAAAGGGGCTAGGGGAGAGAGGCAGGGGCTCTCTGCAGGATAAAAGGGCAGACAAGGCCAGCCTGGTGGAAAATCAATCAGTGGCATTTATTGAGCACTTACTGTGTGAAAAGCATGGTATTAAGCACTTGGGAGAGTGGACTACAAGTGTTTTTCATTTGTTTGTTTTTGTGATATTTGTTAAGTACTTCTTATGGGCCAGGCACTGTTCTAAGCGCTGGGGTAGATATGAGGTAATTAGATTGGATACAATCCATGTCCCACAATGGGGCTCCCAATCTTAATCCTCATTTTGCATGTGAGGTAACTGAGGGCTCAGAGAACTAAAATGACTTGCCCAAGGTCACAGCAGACAATTGGTGGAGGCAGGATTAGAATCCAGGTCCTTCTCACCTCCAGGTCCGCGCTTCATCCCTGACCATGAGCAGCAGAGGAAGAAATAGGCATGAAAATAAATGACAGATATGCACTTAAATGCTGCGGGGCTGAGGAGGGGGTAACTCTCATAGTGCTGAAAGGTCACAGATCCAAGGGCAGAGACAACACAGAAGAGAGAGGGAGTAGGGGACTTGACTGTGAGCCCGTTGTTGGGTAGGGACCATCTCTATATGTTGCCAACTTGTACTTCCCAAGCGCTTAGTACAGTGATCTGCACACAGTAAGTGCTCAATAAATATGATTGAATGAATGAAAGGGGAGATGAGGGCTTAGTCAGGGAAGACCTCTTGGAATCTGTTGGCTGTGAAGAGGGAGGGCATTCCAGGCCAGAGGCAGGACGTGGGTGAGAGAGATGAGATAGAGGTCCCCCTCTCAAAGAGATACCAGAGTCAACCCCCTGGTGGGCCCCCATCCATTCAAGCCCAGACAGCTCCAATCCCCACCCTGAGTCGGCTTCCAAGAGAAGAGATGTGATTTTAATAATGCTCTGAAGGTGAAGAGAGTGGACGTCTGTGGGATATGAAGGGGGAGGGGATTCCAGACCAGAAGGAGGAGGTGGGCAAGTGTTCTGGGAGGGCAAGGATGTGGAGGTCCAGCGGTCCTCGTCCTCTCACCTCGGGCCATGTCCAGCTCGGTGCACCTCCTGTCTGGGTTGGTGTGCACGCGGCATTTAAAGATGGCTCCAGGTGACTTAACCAGGGTACTGTACTTGGAATCCGCCTTGGGAGCTCCCACCAGGATCCTGGAAAGCCGAGGGAAAGCACAAGATCAGGACATTGCCATCACTTCTCCACACCGTGCAGATTTTCCATGGCTTTTCCGTCCCCTCGAAAATCTGTCTCAGCAGTCTGTATCTGCGGAACACCAGAAGTCACTACAATAGTAATAATAATTAATAATTATGGGACTTTTTAAACACTTACTATGTGCCCAGCACTGTTCTAAGTGCAAGTTAACCAGGTTAGAAACAATCCCTGCCCCACATGGGGCTCACATGTTTAATCCCCATTTTACGAATGAGGTCACTGAGGCCCAGAGAAGTGAAGTGACTTGCCTAAGGCCACACGGCAGGCAAGTGGCAGAGCCGGGATTAGGACGCAGGTCACTATGACTCTCAGGCCCGGACTCTATCCACTAAGCCATGCTGCACCTTATGCATTCATTCATTCATTCATTCAATCGTATATATTGAGTGCCTAATGTGTGCAACATGCTTGTACTTGGGAGAGTACAAGACAACAATAAATGGACACATTCCCAGCCCACAGTGAGCTTACAGTCTAGGGAGGGAGACAGACAGTAATATAAATAAATAAGTAAATCACAGATATGGACATACCCATGTGTCCACTGTTCTCATTTTCCCCAAACCATTTCCATGTTGATGTCATCCCACATCACACCATGACTGCTGGGAGTGACAATCAGTCAATCATATTTATTGAGTACTTACGGTGTGCAAAGCACTATACTAAGTGCTTGGGAAAGTACAACCTAAAAATCTAACAGACACATTATCTGTGCACCCTGAAGACTCCAAGCTCACTGTGGGAAGGGGATGAATCTACCAACTCTGTTATGTGGTTATATTGTACTCTTCCAACCTCTTAGTGCAGTGTTCTGCACACAATAAGTGTGCAATAAATATGACTGATTGACTGATTGATCATTTACCTCACCTGTAAAATGGGGATTAAGACTGTGAGTTCCTCATGGGGCACAGACTGTGTCCTACCTGCTTATCATGTGTCCATCTCAGCGCTCAGTACAGTGCCTAAACATAGCATAGTAAGCGCTTAACAAATACCTTAAAAAAATGCACAGGTAGAAATTAGAATCACCCCTGTCCCTCAAGGGGCTCACAATCTAAGAGTTTAAGTGGGGAGAAGGGATTGGAGACAGACCCATCAGGAGTGATGAAAAACTAAAACACAATACAAATAGGTGAAACAGGGAAAGCAGCATGGCCTACTAGACAAAGCACAGGCCAGGGAGTCAGAGGACTTGGGTTCTAATCCCAGCTCCACCACTCTTCTGTGTGAATCTGGGCAAGTCACATACCTTTTCTGTTCCTCGGTTACCTCATCTATAAAATGGGGATGAAGTCCATGAGCCCTATGTGGGACACGGGCTGTGTCCAACCAGGCCCGTGATCTACCCATTAGGCCACACTGCTTCTCTAGTTACAATCATTGTGCTGTTCAAGTTAAAACAGCAAACTGAGATTTTTCCCAAACCTTGCTCTGCAAAGAAACCTTTTCATTCTGCTGTTGGAATGACCATGTGTGGGGGAGAGTAGGGGTGGTTAAGACAGGTTTACCCCTCCTCTGGCATCGATCTTTACCTCAAGCTTTTATTCAGCCTAGATTCTACTTCAATCAAACTACCCTTATCTAAAGCTAATTCAGCTTCCTGAGATTCTGCTTCAATCAAAGAGACCACCCTTATCTGAAGCTAATTCGGCTACCTGATCAAAAGGGTCGGAGAGGACCAGATGGCTTTCAACTCCAAAAACTCACTGGAAAGTTGGCATCAGCTTTGTTCCTTGCTAAACTCGGAGTTGAAAGAGAGCTAACCAGCCTCATTACAACACCTATTAAAATCTCCCCTGGCCCAGTTCCCGAGATTAGAGTAGGAAGTGTTTTCTTATTCAATACCCACTGCCTGGCTCTTCTACAAAGGCATCCGGGGAGAAGGACGTATAATAATAAATGTTAATTTAATTTAATTTTGGTATTTATTAAGTACTTACTACATGCCAAGCACTGGGGTGGAAACAAGATAATCAGGTGAACACAGGGACCATCTCCCAGGCACTGTACTAAGAATAAGTTATCAAGTTAGGAAGCAGCATGGCTCAGTTGAAAGAGCCCGGGCTTGGGAGTCAGAGATCATGGGTTCTAATCCCAGCTCCGCTGTCAGCTGTGTGACTTTGGGCAAGTCACTTAACTTCTCTGTGCCTCAGTTCCCTCATCTATAAAATGGGGATTAAGACTGTGAGCACCACAAGGAATCATCTGATTATCTTGTATCCCCCCCAGTGCTTAGAACGGTGCTTGGCACATAGTAAGTGCTTAACAAATGCCATCATTATTACTATTACTATCAGATTAGACACAGTCCTTGGCCCACAAGGGGCTCACAGTCATACTCCCCATGTTACTGATGAGGGAACTGAGGCACAGGAAAGTGAAGTGACTGGTCCAAGGTCACACAGAGGAAAAGTGGCGGAGCCAGGAATAGGACCTAAGTCCTTCTGACTCCCAGGCCCATGCTCTATCCACTAGGCCACACTGCTTCACACTGCTCTTCCTACCCTAGGGAGTGGATTTCCACTCCCCAGGCCAGGGAGCAGCATCTCAGGAATCAACATGCCTGTTCTTGCGGGAAGAGAGTTCCCAAAAAAGTGGTGAGTTCAGCTGAGGGAATGGGACGGTGCCGAGACATGAGGAACCTTCCTCCCCCTCCTGGCCCCTAGACTTGGCATCCACAACTCAAGCACTGCAGTGTCTCCTCATCTGATCACCCAGCTGTGTGAAGTGCTGAGGACATTCTTTTTTTTAAATAGGCCCATTTCTGGCTGTGGACTAAAAAGAGAATAATGGAACACAGCCAAGAAGACCCAGGGCTTCCAGTGACTGCAAGCATCCACCCCCACAAAACGCATGCACACACACACACACACACACACACACACACACACACACACACACACACACACACAGACCAGAGACCGCAAACCGCGTTACAAGCTCCCAAATGCCTCACCCATCTTGGTCAACCCAATAGTTCTGTTCCTCCTGATAAATCTCGGGTCCCCATTTTGCTCCAGAAGCCGCCCCAATTGTGATCTGGAGGGACCCATTCCGGACCTGGGAGTCAAACTCTGGGCATGTCCAGGGGGAAACTCCAGGTGCTGCCTAAATCCAATCCCACAAGGGCCAAGGGGCCTCGGGCAGAGAACAGGGGAGGCAAGGGACAAACAACAGGAAATGCCCGTAATCCGTTCCCACAGGAAACAGAGCGGGAGAAACTAGCTGCAGCTTCTGGGGGGTGGGCGTGGGGAGGTGGGATGGAGAGATCCACTCTGGGTCACTAGAGTCGGTCCATCAGTCCTATTTATTGAATGCGTACTGTGTGCAGAGCCCTCTACTAAGTGCTTGGGAGAAGACAACAGAACAATAGAACAAACACATTCCCTGACTGTGATGCAACGGGCTCATAGTCTGAAGAGGTTAGGGATGGAGACAAAGAGAGTTAAAGGTGTTAGATGATCCATCCTTCATCACCTGATTACTCCAAGCAATCTAATACAAATGTCAGAGACAGAGTGCTGAGCTCAATGGTCCATCCCCCCCACCCTACCTCCTTCCCCTACCCACGGCACCTGTAAATATGTTTGTACAGATTTATTACTCTATTTTACTTGTACATATTTACTATTGTATTTATTTTGTTAATAATGTGCATCTAGCTTTATTTTTATTTATTCAGATGAACTGACACCTGTCCATATGTTTTGTTTTGTTGTCTGTCTCCCCTTTCTAAACTGTGAGCCAGCCTGTCCACTTCCCAAGCACTTAGTACAGTGCTCTGCACACAGTAAGCACTCAATAAATAAGAATTAATGAATGAATGTCTTATGGTCTTCTTTAGCACACGCGCGTGCGCGCGCACACACACACACACACTCGCATGTCCCATAGACTCATGAACTTATATACACCCATGTACAAGGAAACAAAACCCACACTTCCTTTTAACTCTTCCTAGGTGTCACTATTCCCCTCGCCTCCAAATCCACCAGACCCCATCTCCCCACATCTTTAAATCCCCCCTGACACTTCAACTCCCTCAGGGAGTCTTCACTGAACAACAGAAGCGGCATGGCCCAGTGGGTAGAGCACAGGCCTTGGTGTCAGAAGGACCTGTTTTCTAATCCAGCTCCACCACTTGACTGCTGTCTGACCTTGGGAAAATCACTTCGCTTGCAATATGCCTCCATTACCTCATCTGTAAAACAGGGATTAAGACTGGGAGTCCCACGTGGGACATGGACTGTGTCCAACCTGATTAGCTTGTATCTACCTCAGTGCTTAGTACAGTGCCTGACACACAGTAAGCACCTAATACCATAAAAAAAAAACAATTCCCAACACCCAGTCACTTAAACACAACGGTCAATCTTAGCACTTGTCGATTTTGCCCCTTGCCTCAACACTTAACATACACATGAAGAATTTCTTTGGTATTTTCATTTTCATTTTCAGTTATTTATTTGGTGAATGCACCGTGATTTGTGGGGGTTTCTTCCTTATTTTCTTCTAGTTCTTCCTCCTGCTTCTGCTATTTGCAAACATTTCTCCACTACTAGGACTGCAAGCTCCTTGAGGGCGGGGAACTTGAGCATCTTGCTTCTGTTTTCTCTCCCAAGCACTTAGTTCAATACCCCACACTCAACAGGAGCCCATTAAATACAGCTGATTTATAGATTTAATCTGATATATGCCCTAGATTATTGAGGCTCTAGTCCAAGGGGCTGTCACCTCCAATCAATCAATCAATCAATCCTATTTACAGAGTGCTTACTGTGTGCTGAGCATCTTAGTGCTTGAAAGAATACAATAGAATAGAACAATAAAACAGACGCATTCCCTGCCCACAACAAGTCTAGAAAGGGAGACAGACATTAATAAAAATAAATAAATTATGGATATGGCCATGAGTGATGTGAGCCTGGGAGTGGGGATGAATAAAGGAAGCAAGTCACCCCCATATGGTATTCCTACCTCTTCCACACCTCATAATTCCCTTCAGGGTCCTCAGCCCTTGCAGGAACAGCTCATCAATCCTCTGTCCTGCCCCACACTGGTGTTTCTGAATGCCAAATTCCCACCAGTTAGGGACACAACTTCTCAAGCCAACCTGCTCACTGTGCTATTTTCTCACCTCTCCTGCAGCCAAACTCTTGCTCATGTCCTCCCTTCTCCCTGGAACTCACTCCTCCTACACATCCGACAAGCCATGGCTCTCCCCATCTTCAAGGCCCTTTGGAAATCACATCTCCAGGAGGCCTTTCCTGATCTCCCCCAAACAATCAATCAATCAATGGTATCTAACAATTGATTGACTGATCAAGCCCTTACTGTGTGGAGAGCACTGTACTAAGCGCTTGGGAGAGTACAATACAAAGTTGGTAGACACATTCCTGGACCTCAGCGAGTTTAGTCTCTCCATCATAATTCCTTCCCCTACTACAATTTCAGCACTCCTGCATCACCTAAGCACTCACCGTCCTCTCCTCTCCTGCACATAGCACTCATATCCATATATATATATATATATATATTTAAAGGTACTTGTTAACACTCACTATGTACCAGACACTGTACTAAGCACGAGGATAGATACAAGAACATCAGGTTGGAGACAGTTCTTGTCTCACGTGGGGCTCACTGTCTTAATCCTCATTTTACCGATGATGTAACTGAGACATCGTTACATAGACATAGAGAAGTTAAAGTGACTTGCCCAAGATCACGCAGCAAACAAGTGGTGGGGGCAGGATTAGAACCCAGGACCTCTGACTCCCAGGCCTGTGCTCTTTCCACTAGGCCACACTGCTTTGAACTCTGTTTTAGTACCCAGCACTCCCACTAGATTCTGAACTCCTCAGGGACGGGGATCAGGTCTACCAACTCCAATGTGCTCTCCCAAGCTCTTGATACAGTGCTCTGCACAGAGTAATACTCTCTGCGTTCTCCAGCATCTACCTTTTCAGGGCTTAGAACAGTGCTTGGCACATAGTAAGTGCTTAACAAATACCATAATTATTACCTATGGTACACTAGCCCCCCACCATGTCATGTCGGGAGGAGCGCTGGGAATGCCAGACAGAGAAGAAATGCTGCCTGGTGGATAGAGCACGTGCCTGGGAGTAAGAGGAACCTAGGTTCTAATCTCAGCTCCACAACTTGTCTGCTGTGTAACCTTGGACAAGTTTCTTCACTTCTCTGTGCCTCAGTTCCCTATTCTGTAAAATGCGGATGAAGACTGTGAGCCCCATGTGGGAAAGGGTTTGTGTCCAATCTGATTAGCTTGTCTGCACCCCAGTGGTTAGTACAGTGCCTGGCACTTAACAAATAGCTTTAAAAAAAAAAAGTCCAGAAAATCAACATGACTTAGTGGATAGAGCACAGGCCTGGGTCTCAGAAGGACCTGGGTTTTAATCCCGGCAGCACCACTTGTCTTCTGTGTGACCTTGGACAAGTCACTCTGATTCTCTGGACCTCAGTTACCTCACCTGTAATATGGGGATTAAGATTGGGACACAGGGACTGTGTCCAACCTGATTAAACTTAAAATCCACCCCAGCGCTTAGATCAGTGTCTGGCACATAGTCAGTGCTCAACAAATACCATTAAAAAAGCAACAATTTAATAAACACCACAAAGCAGCAGGCAGTGAGTGGCAGGCCCGTTAAGAGGCTGCTGCCTTGGCTACCAGCAAAGCTCACTGGAAAGGAGGCGAGGTTCAGTTCAGACCAGGAAATGAAGGGTGATGGTGAGCTCCCATCTAGGAGAAGAAAGGAAAGAATCATTCTTTGGAAAACCAAAGCAAAGGGCAACTTCCAAAGTCTTGAGAGGGAGTTATAAAAGCCTGCTGGTTTCTTCTAATAATCTCCCCTCTCGAAGAAAAAAAAAATCAATGAATCCAGTTTTTCTCCAAGGATTTCCCTTCTTTGGGGCAGAAGCCCAGAATTCCAGCCTCTCTTGGGGGCCAAGGGTGTCCGTTGCTTGTCTTGGGGCATCATCAAATAAGCTGCCAACTTCCAAATCCGGG
Organism: Tachyglossus aculeatus; assembly: GCF_015852505.1. NCBI lineage: Eukaryota > Metazoa > Chordata > Mammalia > Monotremata > Tachyglossidae > Tachyglossus > Tachyglossus aculeatus. The sequence continues at coordinate 47,165,587 of NC_052067.1, forward strand.
CCCTGCCAAGAGGAGGAGCCAAGCAAACCCTTAGAGACTTTCACTCCAAACCCTCCAAAGCAAGGAAAGAGAGGGTTTTATCTGGGAGAAGGGTGGGGCCTCTCCTTCCGGTCAGACGCAGGGAGGAGCTTAGAGAGCTCAAACTGGGTCATTCAGTCAGTTGTATTTATTGATCACTTACTGTGTTCAGAGCACTGGACTAAGGGCTTGGGAAAGTATGATAGAACAATAGAACAGACACATTCCCTGTCCACAGTCAAATTACATTGGCTCTCCCCAGGTGCAGGCCTTTCAGGGTGAGGGATAGCATACTCTCTCAATCATATAGTACAGTGCTCTACACACGGTAAGTGCTCAATAAATACCACTGACTGACTGATTGACTGACTCGGTGAAATGGAAAAAGAGAGTGGAGCAGGTCTTTTCTGCGTCGTAGGCATTTCTCGAACTCGAGATTTTGGAGGCAAGACCTCAATATCCTGATTTCAGGTCCAGCTTTTGTCCTGGTGGGGCTACTGTGAGAGAGTCCAGGGCTCCAAACAGGAACCCGCTCCTCCTCTCCTGCCAGGGAAGGGGTTGGCATTCCCACACAAGAGAATGGCCCGCCCCTTCCCAGGGAGGCTCCAGAAGAATGCTTTGTTTCTCTGTGTTTAGGCTTTTTCTCCTCGTTATGATGTGGGCTTGGCCTGTCTGGTCTGTCACACACCGAAAGGGAGGCTGAACAGGGTATGTTCCTGCTAACTCTGTCACACTGCGTGGCCGAGTGGAGTCGGAAGGACCTGGGTTCTAACCCCAGCTCCTCCACTGGTCAGCGATGTGACCTCTGCCAAGTGACTTCACTTCTCTGGGCCTCAGTTATCTCATCTGGAAAATGGGGGTTGAGACTGTGATCCCCCTATGGGACAGGGAGACTGTGTCCAACCCAATTAGCTTGTATCTACCCCAGGACTTAGTACAGTGCCTGGCACATAGTAAGCACTTAATAAAATACTGGCCTTCCTCTTTGTCACTTAGGGAAGAGTTCTGGGAATGCCAATCAGACCAGTGGGAAAGATGGCTGGAAAACCTGTGCCTCAGTGACCTCATCTATAAAATGGGGATGAAGACTGTGAGCCCCATGTGGGACAGGGACTGTGTCCAACCTGTTTAGCTTGTATCTACCCCAGTGCTTAGAAACAGTGCTTGCCACATGGTAAGTGCTGAACAAATGCCAAATCACCATCATTATTATTATTATTATTACTCTCCCAAGTGCTTAGTATGGTGCTCTGCACATAGTAAGCGCTTGAGAAATTATTATTATTATGGCATCTGTTGAGTTCTAAGTGCTGGGATAGATACAAGTTCATCAGGTTGGACACCACCCCCATTCCACAAGGGGCTCACAGTCTACATAGGAGGGAGTAATAGTTAACCCCCATTATACCGATGGGGTAATTGAGGCCCAGGGAAATGAAGTGACTTGCCCCAGGCCATGCAGCTGACAAGGGGCAGAGCCCAGGTCCTCTGACCCCCAAGCAGGGGCTCTTTTCACTAGGCCACACTGCTTCTTGATTAATTGATTGATCGAGGCTGACCAGTCCTGCATCTGATTGGCTGCCCGCCGCCATCTGGAGGGAAGCCAAATCCTTCTCCCTCCCCTGTGCTGATCACTCTCAATCTGCAGGTTCTACCCACCCGAATCATTCCAGCACACTCTTTGGCTCCACCACTTGTCTGCTGTGTGACCTGGAGCAAGTCACTTTGCTTCTCTGTGCCTCAGTTATCTCATCTGTAAAAATGGGGATTAAAACTGTGAGCCTCATAAGGGACAGGGACTGTGTCCAACCTGATAACCTTCTATCTACACCAGTGTTTAGAACAGTGCTTGGCACATATTAAGTGCTTAACAAATACTATTATTACTATTATTATCATCATTTGGCTCTAAACAGGCAACCAGCATTTACTTCAGTTAAGGGTTTCAACCACAACGGTAGCTGTTTAATCATTCAATCAATCCATCGATGGAATTTATTGAGGGCTTACTGTGTTCAGAGCACTGTGTTCAGTGCTTGGGAGGGGGCAATATACCCTGCCCACGAGCAGCAGAGTCTAGAGGAGATAAGAGAATCTTAAAACTTCACCTGGGAACACCAGCCAATCCCCTTCAGATGCTTGCTCCTAACATACCCAGGGGACCCTTGGGGCTCTCTGCTAGTGTACCCCAAGATCGCTCCTGTAGTTTGATGCTAGCCTTTCTGGGTGCTTAGAGGTGGAAACTCCAAAAGTCATGGGAGGTCTTCACAGATGTGGAATTAGTCCCTTCCTTAAAGCAAGGGGTTACCTTCCCTTCCCCAGATACTGCTCACACCTCCCAGGAACACACAAGCTTCCACTCCCATTTCCCTACCCCCTCCTCCTGGCCCAGTTCCTCCCCTGTCATTGGCTGAGCTCTGTCTGTTGTCACCAAGGGAGTGACTGACACCCAGTGCTTAGTACAGTGCTTGGTACATAGTAAGGGTTTAACAAATACCATTATTATTATTATTATTATTCCAGCCAACGAGCATTCCCTCTGGAGGGAGAAGCAGCGCGGCCTAGTGAAAAGAACACAGGCTTGGGAATCAGAGGACCTGGGTTCTAGTCCCGGCTCTGCCACTTGTCTGCTGGGTGACCTTGGGCAAGTCACTTCTCTTCTCTGGGCCTCAGTTCCCTCATCTGGAAAATGGGGATGAAGACCGTGAGCCTTATGTGGGACAGGGACTGTGTCTCACCTGATTAGCTTATGTCAGCCCCAATGCTTATTACAGTGCCTGTCATATAGTAAGCACTTAACAAATGACATTATTACTGCTATGATTATTATTACTAATAATAATAATAATAATAGATTCCCTATTCTAGAATCTTCAGGCCTTACCCCCTTATACACACACACACACATGCACACACACACACACACATGTGTATGTGCATATATATATACATATATATATACATCTACATATATGTTGGGGGGGAGGGGAGAAGCAGTGTTATGCTGGATCTTGTTGGCCCTAAATCCCCACAAAACAGCCCCAGGAGTCACTTTAGAGTGTCCAGACCCCTTGCTAGATGGCTTTAGCCTTCAAGACAATCTGGTCAGCCACAGGGAGAAGGACCCATTGATGAGGAGTGGGATTTTATTGGAGCCAGACTGTATCATGGTGCAGCCGGCTAAGGAATCTGATCCAACTTGAAGAGACCCCCTCCACTGCCCCCATCCTCCCTGGTTGTCTCTCCAAGGCTTTGTCAGGAGCTGTGCGAACCAGGTAGCTTTCCAGGTCTGACTTGTTGCCAGTCAATGAGGACTCCCCGGGAGTCACCAGCTTGGGAAAATAGCACCTCCCCACCCTCTTCCCAGAGTCCCTGGGGGCATCAGTGATTCGGCCATCCTCAGCTGGAACAATGGCAGGAAGCATTGCTCTGAGATAGTAATAATAATAATTGTGGTATTTGTTAAGCAGTTATTATTTGCCAGGCACTGTACTAAGCGCTGGGGCGGATACAGGCAAATCAAGTTGGACCCAATCCATGTCCCAAATGGGGCTCACAGTCTCAATCCCCAATTTACAGATAAGGGAACTACTTAGGCGCAGAGGAGTGAAGTGAATCACCCAAGGTCACACAGCAGACAAGTGGAGGAGATGTGATTAGAACTCAGGTCCTTCTGACACCCAGGTCTGGGCTCTATCCACTAGGCCACCCTGATTCCCTTTTGATGCCAACTCCTTCCCCCAAGGGCCCTGCCTCAAAACTGCCTGATGACCTCATCAAACCTCCTAAGTCAGATTCCTTCTCCCTCCTTCATTTGTTTTCCTCTGGAGCATCACGTATCTATCCATCCCCAGAGCCAGAGACGTGAGAGGCGAGATGCCAGGGAGGAAGGCAGACCACCCAAATCATTCTGGGGGCCAAGGGGGGGGGTGAAAGAAATGCATTGGGGAGTGTTGGACATTGGCCTGAATCCACTCATTTCTATTCTGGGCTACTCCAGTTCCAGTCTCGCCAGCTGAGGGCTTGATCCGTATCGAGGAGTGAGAGAGAGGCAGGCTTTGTGGATGTTTGCAGACACGCGCTGCTCCTGTTCACATTCAGAGCACGCCCCCTGATACCAGCTATGACTACTAAAGGAAAAGCTCATTTGGTGTTTAAATAAGTTCTTTAGCACTAATGTAATCATAATAATCGTCGTGGCGTTTGTTAAGCGCTTACTATGTGCGTGGCGTTTGTTAAATGCTGGGGTAGATCCAAGCAAATCAGGTCCCACAACCTGTCCCACAACAGCCTCAGGGTCTTGATCCTTATTTTACAGATAAGGAGACTGAGGCAAAGAGAAATGAAGTGAGTTGCCCTGGGTCGCACAGCAGACAAGTGGTGGAGGCGAGATTAGAACCCAGGAACTTCTGACGCCCAGGCCCATCCTGGGAAGAAGTGTGTCCTAATGGAGAGTACGGGCTTGGGGATCAGAGGAGCTGGGGTCTAAATCCAGCTCTGCCACGTACCTGTGGTTGACCTTAGTCAAGTCACAGCTTCTCTGGGCCTCGGTTCTTTCAACTGCAAAATGGAGATTCAATACCAGTTCTCTCTCTCCTACTTAAAAGCTCCACATGGGACTTGATTACCTTTTATCTACCCCACTTCTTAGTACAGTGCTTGGCTCATAGTAAATGATTAACAAATATCACAATTATGATTATTTTTGTTATACTGATCTGTGAACACCACTTATTTATGCCATCTTTGCTTTTGCTATTTGTATCATTGATCTTCTTGCTACTCCTACTGACAGTAAATGATTTGGGTCTGATGGTCTCCCCTACTAAAGCTGTGCCCAAGCCCCAGAAAAGGCCCGGATCCTTGTCCCTGTCATACTCTGGGCTCCCTCAGACCCACTGGGGAGCCCCCAAATGACCCTCTCTGGGAACAGATGCCCAGGGTCAGAAGAGGCCTGGATATTTGTCTCTCCCTCTGGACTCCGCCGGGGTCCTCTCCCGGAATTAGACACCTGTTGCTGCTGCTTCTTCCGGGGTCTCCTGACCCAGACCGGGTTGAGGAGCATTAGTGCAGAAAAAGGCAGGGGGCTGGCCGATCCCAACTCCCACATCTGCCCTGGGGCTTGGGATGGATGTGGCTCCTTTCACTCATTCATTCAATCGTTCTTATTGAGTGCTTACTGTGTGCAGAGCACTGTACTCAGCACTTGGGAGAGTACAATGCAACAGTAAACAGACAGGTTCCTGATCCCTCCTCACGGGGAGCAAATTCAGAGGAGTAACCCATAAGAGGAAAGGTCTTGGGTGCCACAGATAAATATCGTACTCTCCCCAGCACTTAGGATAGTGTTTGGCACACAGTAAGGAGCAGCATGCCCTAGTGGAAAGAGCACTGGTCTGGGAGTCAGAGGACTTGGGTTCTACTCCCAGCTCTGCCATATGTCTGCTGGGCAGCCTGAGGCAAGTCACTTCACTTCTCTGGGCCTCATCTGTAAAATAGGGATTTAGACTGTGAGCCCAGTTCATAGAACAGTGCTTAGCACATACTAGATGCTTAACAAATACCATAGTTACTATTATTATTGCTAAACATTCAGTAAATGCGCTTGACTCTCAGAGCAAGAAAGCCAAAGTTCAAGGAGGAAGGGGAAGGGGGCTGAACATGAGGTGAGGTTTGGTTTTTTTTTAGCTTTAATTCTATTTGTTCTGACGACTTGACACCTGTCCACGTTTTGTTTTGTTGTCTGCCTCCCCGTTCTAGACTGTGAGCCCGTTGTTGGGTAGGGACCGTCTCTATATGTTGCCGACTTGTACTTCCCAAGCGCTTTGTACAGTGCTCTGCATACAGTAAGTGCTCAATAAAAACGATTGAATGAATGAATGAATAAATGAATGAATGAATTTTAATGTCCCTCTGTTCACGGATGTGTGGCCTAGGCTGGTTTACTAGGGGGAAAAAGAAGGCCATTATAGTGGGTGGAGAGGGGATGCTAGCAGGGTCAAATGACCAAGAGAAGCAGCATGGGGTAGTGGATAGAGCACAGGCCTGGGAGTCAGAAGATCATGAGTTCTGATCTCGACTCCTCCACTTGTCTGCTGTATGACCTTGGGAAAATCACTTCAGTTCTCTGTGCTTCAGTTACCTCATCTGTTCAATGGGGATTAAGACTGTGAGCCCCATGTGGGACAGGGACTGTGTCCGGCCCGATTTGCTTGTATCTACCCCAGCACTTAATACAGTGCCTGGCACAAAGTAAGTGCTTAATAAATACCATAATTTTTATTATAAGGGTGGAGGTCAGAGAGAAACACGATCACACGGTTCCTCCATGCGTCCTGGGGTCGCCTGTTAATTAGAACCAGAACCGGCTTTACTCACAGTATGGTGCTCTTCTGTGGTTGCAGGGAAGACCAATAGTTGTGAAGGTTCCAAAGGAAAGCACTCGGGCCCAAAAGCAGCATCAGAATCAGGCGTGTCAGAACCCTGAGTATTCCCAAACGGGGAAGCTACCAACTATCAATTAATCAATGGTAGTTTTTGAGCACTTACTTTGTACAGAGCACTACTTGGCACTTGGAAGAGTATACTAGAGCAGAGTCAGTAGTCATGTTCTCTGCTCATGACTACCAGGTTCCATAGCCATCTGCCCACCCTCCCACCATCTTCCGAAAAAACAGCCCAACCTTGATTCTCCTCTTAACCCCTCTCAGAAGGGTTTCGAATTGGGGGGGGAGGGGGGCGGGAAACTGCCACTGTGTGTGTGTGTGTGTGTGTGTGTGTGTGTGTGTGTGTGTGTGTGTGTGTGTGTGTGTGCGCACGTGCACGTGTGTGTGTGTTTGAGGGCCCACCTGGTCAGCGAGAACTTCCTCCCTCCCCGGGGGCCTGGATCGAACCTCAGGCTGGCCGTCAAAAGAGGGACAATTTCCCAGGTCCCTGCTGAAGCAGCAGTTTCACTGCTCAATCCCAGACTGCAAATACTCAGCCACGAGATTGGCAGGCACTGAGAAGGAGAGGGGAACCTCCAAGGAACCTGGTGTGGGGGGATGCATTCCCACCCCCACCCCCTGCCCTGCCTGTCTTGCTCAGAACCAGCCCCAGGCCCAGACTTTCGGCCATGCCTCCAAACTGAGGAGACCCCAGCCCTTCCCTTTTTCCCAGCTATTTTGGGAATGGAGAAAATGTGTCAGAAAAGGGCAGGCAGTTTTTTCCGTGGTTGGTGCTTTTCCTCAACGCACTTGTTCCAGCCCACTGTGAATGAAGTGACTTGGGGGTGGTCAGGGAGAAGGGTTTGGGTCCCATAAGTGGCCCCCAATTCCCTGGTAAGGGCACCAGGAGGGAGGAGGGGGATCGGGGTGGGGGTGGGGGTGGGGAATGAGCAGGCAAACATGGTGACAGAGGCAGGGGGTTGCTTGGGGAGAAAGGGAGAAAGAGGCTTGGGTCTACTGTTGGGAGAGGGTGAGCCCAAGGTCAATAGAGGAAGCTGTAGCAAGTCCTGTCTCTCCCCCCATTTGGGACGAGCTGCTCCTTGTCCACACCCTCTTCCTCTTCCCTGCCCCTCAATCCCGCAGCCTTAGAAGCTCCTGTTTCTGCAAATTGGAGCAGGGTAGTCTTAGCACCCAGCTCTCTCTCTGTCTCTCTCTCTCTCTCTCTCTCTCATTTATTAATAATTATAACGATGGTATTTGTTAAGCGCTTACTATGTGCAAAGTTCTAAGCATTGGGGGATACAAGGTGATCAGGTTGTCCCACGTGGGGCTCACAGTCTTCATCCCCATTTGACAGATGAGGTAACTGAGGCACAGAGAAGTTAAGTGGCATGCCCACGGTCACACAGCTGACAAGTGGCAGAGCCAGGATTCAAACCGATGACCTCCGACTCCCAAACCTGCACTCTTTCCACTGAACCACGCTGCTTCTCTATTGAGTGCTTACTGTGTGCAGAGCACTGTACTAAGTGCTTGGGAGAGTATTACACAACAATAAACAGACACATTCCCGGCCCTCAATTAGCTTACTGTCTAGTTTCGGGGAGACAGACGTCGATGCCAATAAATAAATGACAGTTATGGACATAAGCCCTGTGTGGCTGGGAGGGGGGACGAGCAAAGGGAACAGGTCAGGGAGACTCAGAAGGGAGTGGGAGATGAAGAAAAGTGGGGGCTTAGTCAGGGAAGGCCTCTTGGAGGAGATGGGCCTTCAATAAGGGCTTTGAAGGAGGGGAGAGTTATTGTCTGTCAGATTGGAGGAGGGAGGGCATTCCAGACCGGAGGCAAGACGTGGGCCAGGGATCAGCGTTGAGATAGAAGAGATGGAGGTACATTGAGGTGATTGGCATTAGCTGGGCGAAGTGTGCAGGCTGGGTTGTAGTAATAATGATGGCATTTATGAAGTGCTTACTATGTGCAAAGCACTATTCTAAGCGCTGAATCACTGTTCTAAGCGAGGTGAGGTAGAAGGGGGCAAGGTGGTGGAGTGCCTTAAAGCCGATGGTGAGGAGCTTTTGTCACACACACACACACACACACACACACACACGCACCTACACATTCACAGCCCCGGGACTGTTTCAAGTACTTTCCCATAAATGGCCCACGTGCGAGTACACACACACACACACACACACACACACACACACACACACACACACACACACACACACACACACACACACATCACACAACCCCCCACCCCCCACATGCCCGACCCCGGTACACAAACAAACAACGCGCCCGAAAGGCCGCTGGGCCCTCCTGCCCCATCCCCCAGGCGCTGGAGAGGGGATCCCCCAAGACTCCAACACCGGGGGCCTTTAAACTTGCTCCGTCGTGCTTGCCCTAAGCGCTCAGTACAGAGTCAGCGCCCGACTCCACAGCACCGAAGGGACAGCTCCGGGGATGGGATCGGTGGAGAGTGGGGGACTCCGGGGTCCTTGGGGATGGAGTCGGGAGGGAGTGAGGGATTCCAGGGTCCTTGAGGATGCGATTCTAGACTGTGAGCCCTTTACTGGGTAGGGACCGTCTCTATATGTTGCCGATTTGTACTGTCCAAGCGCATGGTACAGTGCTCTGCACACAGTAAGTGCTCAATAAATACGATTGAATGAATGAATGAATCAATGGGGAGTGGGGGACTCTGGGGTTCTCGGGGATGGGGGGGGGACTCCGGGGTCCTGGGGATGGGATCGGAGGGTTTCGGGGAGGGACAGTCTTTTAGACTGTGAGCCCACTGTTGGGTAGGGACTGTCTCTATATGTTGTCAACTTGTACTTCCCAAGCGCTTAGTACAGTGCTCTGCACACAGTGAGCGCTCAATAAATACGATTGATTGATTGATTGATTGAGGGGGAACTCCGGGGTCCTCGGGGATGGGATCAGTGGGGGGTGGAGGACTCTGGGGTCCTCGGGGACTGTGGGGGGGGGGGGGGGACGACTCCGGGGTCCTGGAGATGGGATCGGAGGGTGTTGGAGAGGGGGACTCCGGGGTACTGGGGATGGGATCCGTGGGGAGTGGAGGACTCTGGGGTCCTCGGGGATGGGGATGGGGGGGACTCCGGGGTACTACTGGGGATGGGATCCGTGGGGGGTGGAGGACTCTGGGGTCCTCGGGGATGGAGATGGGGGGGGACTCCGGGGTCCTGGGGACGGGGTCGGAGGATGTCGGGTCGGGGGCCTCACCATCGCGTGTTGTCGTGGACGTGCTGGAGGACGGCGTAGCCGAAGAAGGAGGCGGGGGGCCCCTGGAAGAGCAGGCTCTGGTCCGGGCCCAGGTTGTAGCCCCAGCCCAGAGACCCCAGCGCCGCCGCCGCCGCAGACAGCGCCCCCAGCAGCGCCCCGAGACCCCCGGGAACCCCCCGGGAACCCCGGGACGCCCCCGGGACCCACCGCCGGACCATGGCTCTCGACGACCGGCCCCGAGAGGACGGCTAGAAGGCGGGCGGCGGGAGGGCCGAAAGCGGGCGGCGGTGGGGAGGGGGGGCGCCGGACCCCTCCCCCCTCCCCTCTCCCCTCCGGGCCGGGACGGGGGTGGGGGTGGTCTCTCTGCCGCGACCACGACCCCCGGGGAGGTGTGTGTGTGATGTGTGAGTGTGTGTGTGTGAGTGTGCGCCCGCGTGTGCAGCCCTGGAGAAGAGAGAGGGGTGTGTGTGTGTGTGTGTGTGTGTGTGTGTGTGTGTGTGTGTGTGTGTGTGTGTGTGTGTGGTGTGTGTGCCGGGGTGTGAATGCGTGGGCCTGTCCCCGCTGGTGGTCGGCGGCGCGGTGCTGGGCGGTGCGTTGCGTTGCGGTGCGATGCGGAGAGGAGATGATGCTTCGTGCAGCGCGCTTTTTCCGCTCCCGGACCCGCGGCGCCCCCTGCAGGCCCCGACCGGACACCGGACGGGGGGCGGGGGCCGCGGGACGGGGCGGGCGGGCGGTTGGGACGGGACCCAACACCCGAAACCTACCGCCAGCAGCCGCCCGGCAGGACGAGGACCAGGACCAGGACGAGGAGGAGGAAAAGGAGGAGGAAGAGGTGGAGGAAGAGAAGGAGAAGAGAAGCAGCGTGGCTCAGTGCAAAGAGCACGGGCTTTGGAGCCGGAAGTCATGGGTTCAAAGCCCTGCCCTGCCAGTTGTCAGCTGCGTGACTTTGGGCAAGCCACTTCACTTCTCTGGGCCTCAGCTACCTCATCTGGAAAATGGGGATTAAGACTGTGAGCCCTCCATGGGACAACCTGATCACCTTGTAACCTACCCAGTGCTTAGAACAGTGCTTTGCGCAGAGTAAGCGCTTAATAAATGCAATCATTATTATTATTATTATTAAGGAGGAGGTGAAGGAGGAGAAAGAGGAGGAGGAAGAGAAGGGTGTCTTCCCTATTGACACCCGTGCCCATCACCCCCATCAGCTGTTCCGGACATTTAACTCCCTCCTCAGACCCCCTGTTCCTCTCCCTCCTCCATCTCTCACCCCCAACGATCTGGCCACCTACTTCATTAGGAAAATTAACACCATCAGGTCTCAGCTCGCCAAAGTCGCCCCTCCCCCTCCTGCATCCCCCCTCCTCTCTACCCCCTCTTCTACTTGCCCATCCTTCCCAGCAGTATCTTCAGAGGAGATCTCCTCCCTCCTCTCAAGTGCCACCCCATACACCTGTGCTTCAGACCCCATTCCCTCTCATCTTATAAAAACTCTTGCCCCTTCCCTCCTCCCCTCCTCAACTTCCATCTTCATCTGCTCACTCTCCAATGGCTTCTTCCCCTCTGCCTTCAAACATGCCCATATCTCCCCCATCCTAAAAAACCCTCTCTTGACCCCACTGCCCCTTTCAGTTATTGCCCCATCTCCCTCCTACCCTTCCTTTCCAAACTACTAGAGCGAGTCATCTATGCTTGCTGCCCCAAATTCCTCGACTCCAACTCTCTCCTGGACCCTCTTCAATCTGGCTTCCATCCTCTCCACTCCACCAGAACTGCCTTCTCAAAGATCACCAATGACCTCCTACTTGCCAAATCCAATGGCTCCTACTCTATCCTAATCCTCCTCAACCTCTCAGCTGCCTTTGACACTGTTGACCAACACCTTCTTCTCAACACGTTATCCAACATTGGCTTCATGGACTCTGTCCTGTCCTGGTTCTCCTCATCTCTCTAGCCATATATTCTCAGTCTCCTTGGCAGGCTCCTCCTCCCCCTCCCATCCCCTAATTGTAGGGGTTCCTTCAGGGTCAGTTCTTGGTCCCTTTCTGTTCTCCATTAATACTCACTCCCTTGATGAACTCATTCACTCCACAGCTTCAACTATCATCTCTACACAGATGACACCCAAATCTACCTCTCTTCCCCTGTTCTCTCTCCTTTCCAGGCTTATATCTCCTCCTGCTTTCGGGACATCTCCACCTGGATGTCCGCCTGCCACCTAAAACTCAACATGTCCAAGACTGAGCTCCCTATCTTCCCTCCCAAACCCTGTCCTCTCCCTGACTTTCCTGTCACTGTGGACGGCACTACCATCCTTCCTGTCTCACAAGTCCACAACCTTCATCCTTGACTCTGCTCTCTCATTCACCCCAACATCCACTCCGTCACCAAAACCTGCCGGTCTCACCTTCACAACATTGTCAAGATCCACCCTTTCCTCTCCATCCAAACTGCTACCTTGTTGGTACAATCTCACAACCTATACCATCTGGATTACTGCATCAGCCTCCTTTCTGATCTCCCATCCACTCTCCCCCCGCTTCAGTTTAAACTTCACTCTGCTGCCCAGATTAACTTTCTACAGAAGCACTCTGGACATGTCCCCTCCTCAAAAATCTCCAGTGGTTGCCTGTCAACCTTCGCATGAAGGAAAAACTCCTCACTCTCGGCTTCAAGGTTCTCCATCACCTTGCCCCCTCCTACCTCACCTCCCTTCTCTCCTTCTACAGCCCAGCCAGCACACTCCACTCCTCTGCCGCCCACTCCTCACTGGGCCTTGTTCTTGCCTGTCCCGCCATTGACCCCTGGCCCACGTCCTACCTCTGGCCTGGAATGTCCTCCCTCCTCACATCTGCCAAACTAGCTCTCTTCCCCTACTGAGAGCTCACCTCCTCCAGGAGGCCTTCCCAGACTGAACCCCCCTTTTCCTCTGCTCCTCCTCCCCTCCCCATCGCCCCTACTCCCTCCCTCTGCTCTACTCCCTTCCCCTCCCCACAGCACTTGTGTACATTTGTACATATTTATTACTCCATTTTATTATGTGAATATATGTGTAATTATATTTATCTATTTTGATGGTATTGACGCCCATCTACTTGTTTTGTTTTGTTGTCTGTCTACCCCTTCTAGACTGTGAGCCCATTGTTGGGTCGGGATTGTGTCTATCTGTTGCTGAATTGTACTTTCCAAGGGCTTAGTACAGTGTTCTGCACACAGTAAGTGCTCAATAAATATGATTGAATGAATGGATGAAAGAAGGAGGAGGAATAGGGGGATAAAGAGGAGGAAGAGGAGGACAAGGAGAAGGAGGAGGTGAAGGAGGAGGAAGAGGAGGATGAAGAGTAGAAGTAGGAGAAGAAGGAGGAAGAAGGAGGATGAGAAGGAGGAGGAGGAAGAGGAGGAGGAGGAGAGGAAGGAAGAAGATGAGGAGGAGGAAGAGCTGGAGGAGGAAGAGGAGAAAGAGGAGGACGAGGAGGATAAGGAGGAAGAGGAGAAGGAAGAGGAGGAGGAGAAGGAGGAGGAGGAGGAGGAGGAGGAGCAGGAGGAGAGGCAGGCAACCTTCTGCCTGGGTTGGTTGTGGGTAGGAAAGAAAGGTCCTCCCTTGAGGCAGGAGACTGGAATCAACAGTTTCTGATGCTCCCTTCTGGTTCTACGTCATTGATGAACAATTTTAATTGTATTTGTTAAGTGCCTACTAGGTGCCAGGCACCGTACTAAGTGCTAGGGTAGATACAGGCTGATTAGGTTAGACACAGTCCGTGTCCCACATGGGGCTCGCAATCTTCATCCACATTTTACAGATGAGGGAACTGAGGCACAGAGAAGTGAAATGAGCTCATATGGGAATGGAACGTGTCTGTTTATTGTAACGATTATGCTTAGTCCAGTGCCCTACACCGAGTTAGTGCTCAATAAGTACGATTGACTGACAGCAGACAAGTGGTGGAGCCAAGCTAAGAACCCAGGTCCTTCTGACTCCTAGGCCCGTGCTCTATCCACTAGGCCACATTGCTTGGCCCCCTGTTCCAAAACAACTGCCCACAGTCACACTCTGGAGAGTCAAACAGTTGAAATCGGAAATCAATCTTTCTTGGGTTTGTGGTGGGGAGGGAAAAGAAAATAGTTCTGCCATTCCAACCAGCAGAGATGGCAAACCACCCTCAGTCTGGTTGGAAAGGTTTCCAGCCCAGATATGTAATCAATTCTTTGCATTTAGTGGTGGTGGTGGTGGGGGGGTCCCCTTGGGGAAATTCCACATGTATTTTGAAACCCACCAAGGAAACCAGTGGGCCAGATTCTCTAGGTTTTCCACAAGGATAGCTCTGGAGTTCCCTAATTAACTATCTGTGAGTGTTGGGTAACAGTAACCGGCTCTCCTTAACATGAACTGAAATTGAGTTGCCATTCTGGGAGAGAAGATTCTGAGCATCTTAACAGGCTCCAATTGCTCAATAACCAATAATAATAATGGTATTTTTTTTATAATGGCATTTATTAAGTGCTTACTATGTGCAAAGCTCTGTTCTAAATGCTGGGATTTGTTAAGCGCTTACTTTATGCCAGGCACTGTACTAAGCACTGATTTAGATGCAAAGTAATTGAGCTGGATGCAGTCCCTGTCCCACATGGGGCTCACAGTCTTAATCTCCATTTTACAGATGAGGTAACTGAGGCACAGTTACCCATGGTCACCCGGCAGACATGTGGCTGAGACGGGATTAGAAGCCAGGCCCTTCATACTCCCAGGCCCTTGCTCTATGGCCAGGGATGCCAATGCGGGCTTTTTTCATCCAGGCTATTGGATGAAGTGACTGACCCACTTTCAAGTCTGCAGTGCCTTGTGTGCAGTGGTCATTTGGAAGTCGAGATGCCTCTAGACAATAAACTCATTGTGGGTAGGGAATGTGTCTGCTTATTGTTGTAGTGTAGTCTCCAAGGGCTTAGTACAGTGCTCTGCATACGGTAAACACTCAATAAATACGACTGACTGACTGAATGATTCTCAACTGTAAGCACATTGTGGACAGGGAATGTGTCTGTTCATTGTCATGTTGTACACTTCATACAGAGCTCTGCACGCAGTAAGTGCTTACTTTATGGTTGAATTGTACTTTCCAAGCACTTAGTACAGTGCTCTGTACACAGTAAGCACTCAATAAATTCAATTGAATGAATGAGTGAATAAACACAATTCACTGACTGGATTCACAACTCATTGCCCAGGATAATTTTTCTACAATCTACTGAACTAGGTTAGCCTGTCTATACCTCTAGGAGCTGGTAGACAGTTGGGTAACATCACAAACACCTGATACACACCTACCCAGTGAGCAAACCTGAGTCCTAATAACAATAATAACAATAACAATAATAAATTTCAATCAATGGTATTTACCAAGCACTTGTGGGCAGGGAACATCTCTATCAACTCTGTTGTATTGTACTCCCCGAAGCTCTTACTACAGTGCTCTGCGTGAAGTGTGTGTTCAATAAATATGATTGATGGAATGATTGTAGAGCACTGTACTAAGCACTTGGAAGAGGGCACTTCAGCAGAGTTGACAGACGCATTCCTTGCCCAGACTGTACAAAGTATTGTACTAAGCACTGGGGTAGTTAGAGTGCATTCAGATCGAACTCAGTCCTGTCCCAAAGAGTGCTCACACTCTAAGTGGGAGGGAGAACAGGTATTCAATCCCCATTTTACAGATGAGGAAAGAGAGGCACAGAAAAGTTAAGACGACTTGACCAAGGTCACACAGCAGGCAAGCGGCAGAGACGGTATCAGAACCCAGCTCCTCTGACTCCCAGGCCCGTGCTCTTTCCACTAGATTACACTCCTTCCAGAATGACTTTAGACCAAACGGGTTTCCTGAGGGCTGGATATCACAGCGGGAGTGGGGATCCTGGAGGGGCAGATTCACATATCTGAGGTAGCTCCCAGAATCAGTCCTTGTCTCTTGGAGGGAAGCTTGGGGGAGATAGTGAGCCAAGGCCAAGCTGATTTCAAGCCAAGAGGTTTCTTTAGGTGTTTAACATTCACTGCTCAACTCTGCTAACCTCCTGCTCCAATCCATCTCGCCCATATGCCAACTTGCATACCCACTGGATTCCAACACGAGTCACTGTGCCATTTCCAAAATCACCAGCCCCAAAAGGCTCCGCGATAGCGCCATTGACTTTTATTTTGGCAGAACTAAAATAGTCGTGTTGGCCCGGCTGGCCTAGGAAAAGCTAATTCCACCTGGCCTCGGGCCTGCCTCACCCCATACCCAGGCATCTTCTTTTCTTACCTTACCCCTGTTCAAAGCTTTATCCCTCTCCTCCATGTTCGGTAACCTTGCAGATGCAGAAGCAGTGGATAGAGCCCAGGCTTGAGAGTCAGAAGGATCTGGGTTCTAATCCCAGCTCCACTTCTTTGTCTGCTGCGTGGCTTTGGTCAAATCACTTCACTTCTTGGTCCCTCAGTTCCCTCATCTGTAAAATGGGGATTAAGACTATGAGCCCCATTTGGGACGTGAACAATGACCGACTTGATTATGTATCTACCCCAGTACTTATGCCTGGCACATAGTAAGCCTTCAACAAATAACATTAAAAAAGTGGATGATCATTATTAATTATTATCATTGTTAATCTTATTTAATTGGAGCATGGATGGCCACCATTGTCTCCTTTTTACAGCAATTCTCCGCTTCCCCTCCCTCTCCTACCACCCTCAAAATAAAGGAATCTCTTAAAAAGGTTTGGTGTCGGTTTTGTTTTTATATTTATTTAAGCAACAGGAAGCCACAGGGTGGCAGGAAACAGAACAATTCTGTATCTATTTAGTAGGGACAAGATTAACAAGATGCCAAATCAGCTAAACACAAAAATCTTCAGCAGTCTTAAGAATAAATGAGAGAGTTACCAATGGTCAAAATTAGATCAGGTCAGTAAAGAAGACTACAAAAGAAATAGCACACTTGGGAGGAGACAACGTGAAACGAGCTAGAGTGGGAAAAGAGAAGCGATTAGCAGGAACCCTAAAAGATAACGTCCCAAACGTGTCCCAAACCTAAAAGGGGAGGCCAGGGACAATGTCAACTTCTCAGCAAACAGGAAGGAAAACAGACTAGATGCCACTGTGAAAAAGCAGGCATTTGTAATGTGATTTTTTTTCACTTTTATCATTCTGAAAAGGTCTAATGGGAAGTCCTGACCAGGACAATTCTCCCTTGAGATGGAAGATTGGAAAGTCAAATCAGACTAGGGGAAGAAATGATTAAGGAAGGTAAAACAAACAAACAACAAAAAAAAACAGGATGTATTTTCATCAGCTGGACCTTAAGACACGTTTCCCAGGGAGCTTTTTTTGTAATGGTACTTGTTAGTGCTTATTATGTGGCAGGCACTGTACTAAGCACTGGGGTAGCTATAAACTAATAAGATTGGACACAGTCTATGTCCCACAGGGGGCTCCCGGTTTTAATACTCATTTAACAGATGAGGTAACTGAGACACAGAAAAGTGAAGTGACTTGCCTAAGGTCACACAGCAGGTAAGTGGCAGGGCCAAGGTACAGCTAGAAGGTCGGCTTGGGAGGAACAGAGCAACCTGGAAAGTAGAAGGGGAAGAGAGTGGATAAGGAGAATGAGGCCAGGTGGTGGACAGATTTGAAACTAATTGCTAAGATGTCTTGTCTGATGCAAAGAGACATACGTGTGTGTCTGTGTGTGCATGGGAGGGGGTGGGAGGTGACTTGGAGTGTAGTCTCATAAAGGTGCGCTACACAATAAATACAATTGAACAAATCAAGGTCACATTGAGAAGCAGCATGGCCTAATGGATAGAGCAAGGGCCCGGGAGGCAGAAGGACCAGGCTCTGGTGCTTCTCTGCTGTGTGATCTTGGGCAAGCCGGCTTCACTTCTCCAGGCCTCAGTTACCGCATCTGTTAAATGGAGATTAAGACTGTGAGCCCCCTGTGGGACAGGGACTGGGCCCCAACTGATCACCTTGTGTCTATTCCAGTGCTTAAAACTGTGCCTGGCACTTAGTAAGTGCTTAATAAATACCATGAAAAAAAATTTGTATAAATGTCTCTCTTCCCCCTCTAGGCTATAAACTCGTTGTGGGCAAGGAATGTGTCTACCAACTCTGTTGTATTATACTCCTCTCACAAGCGCTTAGTACAGTCCTCCGCATATAGTAGGCATACAATAAATACCACTGATGTTTTGTTTTGTTGTCTGTCTCCCCCACTAGACTGTGAGCCCGTTGTTGGGTAGGGACCGTCTCTATATGTTACCGACTTGTACTTCCCAAGCGCTTAGTACAGTGCTCTGCACACAGTAAGCACTCAATAAATACAATTGAATGAATGAATAGGGAGCCAGTGGGGAGAGCGGTGCGTCAAACCTTAACCTGAAGATCCCCTCGTTCTCACTGCCCCGGATCCTCTGGGGTCAAAATATGAACCAAATTATGTCACTTCATCTTTGTGAGGGGTTACAGTACCATGATGGATAGAAATAGACACAAAACCACCTACTTTTTATTACTAGAATTCTTTGAAAGGCAGAAAGACCTAGCTAATGACAAGCTGTATCTAAAGGAAGAATCGTCCTCAGTCCTGTCTCTTTCTGAAGCAGAATAAAGATTGCAGACAATGCCAAAGAAGGAGGGGATGTGGATGTGAGCGTAGGAGGATGTCTTGTGGGGGGAAATATAAATCCTGATCAAATCCCATTCCTCCACTCAGGCCCATCAGTGAGCTGAGATCACCATGGCAGGATAACTACTACCATATTTCACAAACACCAGACAAAGGCAGAAACAGGGCCAAGTCAAAGATTCAGCATCTTGATTCTTTCAAGGTGATCCTTTCAAGACCTCAACTTCTAATGCACGTGCCTGCTTGTCTGACTCTCCACACAATTATCATTTCATCCAAATATTCGGCCGATAAACAGAGATCTACGGAGTCACTTTAATTTCAGAGCTGGCATCCAGTTGGAGGACAGTTGCACTGATGGCGAAAGCAGCGTGGCCTAGAGGATATAGCATGGCCCTGGGAATCAGAAGGACCTGGGTTCTAATTCCGGCTCCACTACTTGTCTGCTGTGTGACTTTGGGAATGTCACTTCACTTCTCTGTGCCTCATTTCCCTCATTTGTTGAATGGGGATTAAGACGGTGAGCCCCATGTGGGACAGGGACTGTGTCCAACCTTATTAGCTTGTATCTACTCCAATTCTTAGTACAGGGACTGGCATATAGTAAGTGCTTAGCAAATACCCTGAAAAAAAAAGGTGGGGAAGTGAGAGGGCATCAGGGCCGTGATTAACAATGCAACAGTGTAGCAAAAGCCAATTGTTACCTAATAACAATGCGCGAGGGATTATCTATCACAGCCACATCAATCTTAACAGCCTCCTCACTGTATGCCCCACTAAAATAATAATGATAATAGTGGCATTTGTTAAGTGCTTACTACGTGCCAGGAACTATTCTAAGTAATGGGGTCTTGCCTTGTCGTATGCTGTTGAGTCATCTCCAACCCATAGTGACTCCACGGACACATCTCTCCCACAACGCCCCACTTCCATCTGCAATCATTCTGGTAGCGGATCCATAGAGTTTTCTCAGTCAAAATATGGAAGTGCTTTACCATCGCCTTCTTCCACACAGTAAACTCGAGTCTCCACCCTTAACTCTCTCCCATGCTGCTGCTGCCCAGTGTGGGTGAGTTTTGACTTGTAGCAGATTGCCTTCCACTTGCTAGCCACTGCCCGAGCTAGGAATGGAATGGGCAGGCCTCTGCTTGACTCTCCCTCCTGTAGCCGAGATTGGTAGAGTACTGGAAACTCTCCAGGTGCCATCCTGAGAGGGGTAAGCACTGGGATAGGTACAGGCTAATCAGGTTGGACACAGTCCCTGTCCCACATGGGGCTCACAATCTTAATCCCCATTTTACAGCTGAAGTAACTGAGGCACAGAGAGGTGAAGTGACTTTCCCAAGATCACACAGCAGACAAGTGGTAGAGCTGGGATTAGATCCCAGGTCCTTCTGATTCTCAGGCCTGTGTTCTATCCACTGGGCCACACCCAAGCGCTTAGTACAGTGCTCTGCATACAGCAAGCGCTCAATAAATGTGATTGACTGACTGACTGCTTATCTAGACTCTCTTGGTGTCTTGATCATCCTTCCCCATTTCTAATTTGCTGAATTCCAGTTTGACCTGTATTCTGTGTCTTTCTCTCATCTGCCCACTATTTTACCACATTGTCTGAGGTTTTGGAAGGTGTCTAACAACTCTTTCATTGTACTCTCCCAAATTCTTACTTCAGTGCTCTGCACCCAGTAAGTGCTCGATAAATACTATTGGTTGATTGATTCATTGATTTAAAACACTTTTCTCTGTCCACCCTGTTTCAGATCTCCATGGACCAGCTGTTTGGATATCCTGTTGTCCATCATCCAGTCAATCAATCAGTGGTGTTTACTGAACACTTACTGTGTCCAAGGCACTCTATTAGTCTAATTAACTTGTAGTTGCTCCAGTGCTTAGAACAGTGCTTGATACATGGTAGAGAAGCACGTTTTGTTTTGTTGTCCATCTCCCGCTTGTAGACTGTGAGCATGTTGTTGGGTAGGGATTGTCTCTATCTGTTGCCGAATTGTACTTTTCAAGTGCTTAGTACAGTCTCTGCACCCAGTAATCACTCAATAAATATGATTGAATGAAGAAATGAATCCTGACCTAGTGGATCAAGCATGGGACTGGTAGTCCAAAGGACCTGGGTTCTAATCCCAGCTCTACCACTTGTTTATTGTGTGACTTGGGCAAATCACTTAACTTCTCTGTGACTCAGTTACCTCACTTGTAATAATTGTGGTATTAATAATAAATTATAGTATTTTTTAAGCATTTACTATGTGTCAAGCACTGTACTAAGCCCTTGGGTAGATACAAAATAATCAGGTCCCACATGGGCCTCACATTCTAAGTAGGCGGGAGAACAGGTATTGAATCCCATTCTACAAATGAGGTACCTGAGGCACAGAGAAATTAAGTAACACAGCAGACAGAGGCGGAGCTAGGATTAGAACCCAGATCCTTCTGGCTTCTGGATCTGTGCTCTATCCACGAGACTTTGCTGCTTTCCCGTCACTGTTTCAAGCCTGGCAGGGGCATAGTCAGTGATAATGGAGGAACACTATTTCCATTTTAGAATAATAATGATAATTATGGCATTTGTTAACTGCTGACTATGAGTTAAGCACTGTTGTAAACACTGCATTAGATACAAGATAATCGAGTTAAAGTAAGCAAAGATATTACCCTGATGCCTCAGAGTGGATTGGGAAGACTTGGGAAATCATTTGTTCTGATTGCAAAGGTGGGAAGACCCCTCTAGACTAAGAGGAATTCAACACTGTGGGCTAATGAAAGAGCATAGGCCTGGGAGTCAGAGGACCTGAGTTCTAATTCCAGCTCTGCTACTTGTCTGCTGTGTGACCTCAGGCAAGTCACTTAACTTCTCTGGGAAAACGGGAATAGGTTTCCTGTTCTCCCTCCCCTTTAGACTGTGAGACCCATGTGGGTCAGAGATGGTGTTGGACCTGATTATCCTGTAGCAGTGTTTAAGCATGTTATGGTATTTGTTAAGTGCTTACTATGGGACAGGCACTGTACTAAAGCCAGTGGTAGATACAAGCAAATCTGTTGGACAGGTGCTTGGCAT
Organism: Tachyglossus aculeatus; assembly: GCF_015852505.1. NCBI lineage: Eukaryota > Metazoa > Chordata > Mammalia > Monotremata > Tachyglossidae > Tachyglossus > Tachyglossus aculeatus. Next base: position 47,187,003 of record NC_052067.1, read on the forward strand.
ATAGTAAGCACTATAAGTATTATTACTATTATTATTATCATAGCCCCATTTTCTGTGAGCAAGAGGAAATTCTCTTTGGTTCAGCATTGTGGAAGGCAGGAAACAGCCATGGCCCTGCCCCCTTGCTAGATGAAGAAACCCCAGATTCTGTGATAGAATGAGTCCACATTCAGGCCAAAAGCAGAATCAAGTCTGCAGTTTCCCCAGTGTCCTTTTTCTTAACACCAGCTCTCCAAATTATAGACTCCCTTCCTGGCTTTTTGACCTAACAATTCATCCAGGTGTGGCCTTCAAAATCAGTAAAGGAGAGGTGAGAGCCCCTAGGAGAGTGAATTATTTCTAAATCACATCATGTACCACATTCACGTAGCCCAATCAATCCATCGATGGTATTGATTGAGCACTTACTGTGTCCAGAGCACTGTACTAAGTGCTTGGGAGAGTACAGTATAATAGAATTGGTAGGTGTGCTCCCTACCCATTTCAGGTTTACAGTCTAACCTTAGAGATCTATCAGATTTAATCTGGACACCTAAATCAAACATATGGAAGTCACCAGAAGCAGCATGCCCTAATGAATAGAGCACAGGCCTGGGAGTTGGAAGGACCTACGTTCTAATCCCAACTCTGCCACATGTCTGCTGTGTGATGCTGGGTAAATCATTTCACTTCTCTGTGTCTCAGTTACTTCATCTGTAAAATGGGGATTAAGAGTGTGAGCCCCATGTGGAATGGGGCCTGTATCAAACCTGATCAATTTGTAATTACCCCAGCGCTTAGAAGAGTGCTCGCACATAGCGCTTAACAAGTACCATAATTAATCAATGAAATGACCAGAAGAAAGTCAGTGGTGGAATGCATTATGTTCTTACTCTGAATAAAAAGCCGGGATAGTAATAATAATAATAATAATAATAATAATAATTGCCATAGTCATTAAGTGCTTACTATGTGCCAAGCCCCCTCCCAAACACTGGGGTAAATTCATGCTATTCAGATCAGACATAAGGGGCTCACAGGGGAAAGTAAACATATAGGAATAGAAATAAAGGATAACCAACTATAAAATATAGCTATTTCTTAATGTCAGCTTTGCAAACTGGCTGACTGAATCTCCCCTCAGCAGCAGCCCAGGCCCTTCATGACTTTCTAATCCAGATTCAGAGAAGAGCAGGCCTAATCCCCCAAACTTTCCGTGGTATTATCAGGCAGTGATTTAAGCAAATACTCTCCCACCCATCAAGCGTTCATTGACTAATAACACATGCCAACTTCTGTTTTTACAGTCAAAAGTCCATCTCCTCCCAGGGTTGTAGAGAGAAACTAATTCTCAATGAGTGATTTTATTAGCCACAGCTGGGGATTAAATAGAAAAGGAAGGCGGTTTTCTTTTCCTCCACTACCCGCCCTCCTTTTTATTTTCTTTTTAACTAATCAGGGGGTGTGTTTGCTGAAATAACTTTTTTTCTTCTATTCATTTTCAAGAGGATTGTTATTGAGTCCAATTGCTATTAAGTCAAAGCACCCCAGCGTGGCTTAGTGGCAAGAGCCTAGGCTTGGGAGTCGGAGGTTGTGGGTTCTAATCCCAGCTCCACCACTTGTCAGCTGTGTGACCTTGGGCAAGTCACTTAACTTCTCTGGGCCTCAGTTACCTCATCTGTAAAATGGGGATGAAGACTGTGAGCCCCACATGGGACAACCTGATACCTTGTATCTACTCCAGTGCTAAGAACAGTGCTTGGCACATAGTAAGCCCTTAACAAATAACAACATTATTATTGTAATGCCCACACCCATTCACATAACAATCTACAGCTCCTTGAAGTCATTTATATACCTACTTTCCAATTAGATAATTGCTACAATCCGTGAACTCCTTTCCTTCTCGTATCCACCCAGGATATTGTTGGGTGCCTGCAAAGTGACTCATGGTAATAGAACTAAAAATAGTTTAGCACCATTCTAGAACCACCTCTGCTCCTTTACTTCAGCTCACTTTAGCTCAAGCCTGACATAAATTTGACCTTAGAGTTTCTCTCACAGAAGAGAGAAGCGGGGAGAGAGGGTATCTGAGTGGCAATGCTAACCTTGGTTTCTGGCTATATTTTTTAGTGTGGTATTTGTTAAACTCTTTCTGTGTGCCAGGCACTCTTCTGAGCATTGGGATAGATACAAACATCAGTTTGGACATGGTCCATGTCCCACATGGGGCTCACAGTCCTATTCCTCATTTTGCAGAGGCTGTAAACTCATTATGGGCAGGAAACGTGTCTGCTAATTCTGTACTTTCCCAAGCACTTAATACAGTGCTCTGTACACAGTAAGCACTCAATAAATACCATTAATTGATTGATTGATTCATTCAATCTTATTTATTGACTGCTTATTGTTTGCAGAGCACTATATTAAGCGCTTGGGAGAGTACCATTCAACAATAAACAGAATCTTTCCCTGCCCACAATGAGTTTACAGTCTAGAAAGGGGGAGCCAGACATTAATAAAAAGAAATAAATGACAGATGTGGACATAAGTGCTGTGGGGCTGGGGGGGGGGGGGGTGAACAAAGGGAGCAAGTCAGGGCAACTTCAATGACCGATTAGGTAACTGAGGTACAGAAAAGTGAAGTAACTTGCCCAAGGTCACACATAGCAGACAAGGGGTGGAGTTGGGATTAGGACCCAGGTCTTTCTGACTTCAAGGCCCGGACTCTATCCACTAGGCAATGCTGCTTCTCACTTCCTCCCTCCTCTCCCTGTGTTCCAACTTCCACCCTGGACCTAGCTCTCATGGGGAATGTGGCTCATTTCCTTCAGCACATTGGGGAGGGGGCCTCTTCTGAGAGTGTAGCTCGACACGGACCTGTCAGAGAGGGACACCTGATGTCCCCCATCCATATATGTACCCTCTCGGTGTGCAGCCAGCTTCTGCCAGACCCTTTGGGAATGGTGTCCAGTGCCCACTGAGGGCTGAATGTTGTGATTCTCTGCTGGCTTCAGTGACCATCCTGGTCTCTGCTGCTGCTTTTTGAATGGTTGCCGAGGTCAGGGGTGGGGAGAAGAGCAGTTCTAGTTCTAATGGATAGAGCACAGGCCTGAGAGTCGGAAGGACCTGGGTTCTAATCCCACTCAGCCACATGTCTGCTGTGTGACCTTAGTCAAGTTACTTCACTTCTCTATCTCTTAGTTACTTCATCTGTAAAATGGAGATTAAGACTGCGAGCCCAATTAACTTGTATCTACCCAATGCTTAGTACAGTGCCTGGCACGTAGTAAGCGCTTGACTAATACCACAGTTATTATTTTTATTACGATGGAGACCCCACTGTTTCCTGCTATGAAGCCACATCCTGCTACCAGAGGCCAAGGAATTCAATCATTCATTCAATCATATTCATTGAACATTACTATGTGCAGACCACTGAACTAAGTGCTCGGGAGAGTATAATACAACAATAGACACATTCCCTGCCCGCAATGAGCTTACAATCTAGAGGTGGGGAGATGGGACCACCATCTTGACTCCCCCTTGATTCCTTTCTGACTCAAAGGGGCCAAGCGGGCAAGCAACTTCCTGCCCAGAAAGTCATGAGGGGGGAATTCTCAGCATCTTCTTGAAGACTATAAGCTCATGGTGGGCAGGGATCGCACCTACCGACTTTGTTGTAGGGTACTTTCCCAAGCGCTTCCTCTAGTGCTCTACACATGGTGAGTGCTCAATAAATGGCATCGATTGATTTATTGATTCTCCCTCTGGGTGCCGATTCTTCCCCTGGAGAGCCAAGGGAAGCCACATCTGGGATCATTCCAGCTTGCAAGCCACAGGAGAGGCAAAAATTGGAAAAGCAAACATTGACTTTCTGTCCCTTCACAAATGCATGCCCTTCCCTCTATTGTGGCATTTGTAGGGAGGTCAAATTATGTGTAAGTCACCTCTGTCCTCAAGGTAAGCCTTGGAGGCAAAGAAGGGTTTCATTCCCTTCCTCTCACTAGACTGTAAACTCCTTGTGGACAGGGAAACATAGTTGTTGAATTCTTGAAAACCTTTTTATGGACAATGATCTTGGGAGGTTAAATTTTTTGTTTGTTTGTTTTCAATGGTATATGCTATGTGCCGGAGAATGTATTAACCTCCGGAGTAGATAAAAGATTATCAAGCTGGACACAGTCCCTATGCAACATGGGGGTCACAGTATTAATCCCAATCAATCAATCATATTTATTGAGCACTTACTGTGTGCAGAGCATTATATTAAGCGCTTGAGAGACTACAATTTAACAATAAAACAGAGTTGGTAGACATATTCTCTGCCCACAAGTTTACAGTCCAGAACGGGAGACAGACAATAATACAAATCAATAAATTAAGGATATGTCCATAAGTTCTTTGGGGCTGAGGACGAGGTGAATGAAGGGAGCATATCCAAATGCAAGGGTAACGCAAAAGGAAGTGGACATCTTTCCTCTTACATTTCACAGGTGAGGAAACTGAGGCCCAGAGAAGTGACTCACCAAAGGCCACACAGCAGACAAGTGGTATTTGCTAAGCACTTACTATGTGCTTAGAACAGTGCTGGGATAGATACAAGATAACCGGGTTGGACACAGTTCCTGTCCCACATAGCGCTTGCAGTCATGTGGGTTTAGAACCCAGGTCCTCTTACACCCAGTCCCGTGCTCTTTCCAAGGTGCATCCCAAATCATCAAAGACGATCTGGTTCTCCCTGATGACACTAAGTTCTTTCCCATCGTCTGCCAGGACCTCAAGGAAGGAAGGGAAGCAATCCTGAAGGAGCATAAAGCTGGAAGCCCAGACTATGGAAAATACTGCAGCAATGCCCTGTAGCCTCGTCCCTCCATGAGCCAATCTAGAACGGAAGTGAATGGGATATCGGAGACAGTCTGTCTTGTGCTCTGACATCACCGCAATAGCCTCATCTCTGCCAGGAACTCTGCTTCTGTTGAAAAATGCAATAGGCCACCAAGAACTTCGCTCCTGGGCTTGCTGGCCAGAAGAATGACTCAGCTGTGAATCTCCAGACTGCTGAGATGGCGCGGCCCATGTCCGGAAGAAGGAATTGATCAATTGATGGTATTCACCGAGTGCTTACTTTGTCCAGAGCTCTGTACTAAGCACTTGGGAGAGTACTCTACAGCAGAATTAGCAGACACATTCCCTGATTAGAATAAGCAGCTGTGGGGCTGAGGGTGGGTGAATATCAAATCCTTAAAGGATAGAGATCCAAGTGCATAGGTGATGGTGGGTAGGGAAGATGAGGACTTAGGAAAGGCCTCTTAGAAGAGATGTGATTTCAGTGGGGCTTTGAAGTTGGGGAGAGTGGCAGTTGGCTCGATGTGATGGTGCAGGACTTCAGGCCAGAGGGAAGACGTGGGTGGGGGTTCGGTGGTGAGATTGATGAAACTGAGGTACAGTGAGTAGTTTGGAGTTAGAAGAGTGAAGTGTGTGGGAGAATAGTGAGGTAAGGGTTGTAGCAGTTGGGGAAGCAGCGTGGCTCAGTGGAAAGAGCCCGGGCTTTGGAATCAGAGGTCATTGGTTCAAATCCTGGCTCCGCCACTTGTCAGCTGTGTGACTTTGGGCAAGTCACTTAACTTCTCTGTGCCTCAGGTACCTCATCTGTAAAATGGGGATTAAGACTGTGAACCCCACGTGGGACAACCTGATCACCTTGTAAACTCCCCAGCACTTAGAACAGTGCTTTGCACATAGTAAGTGCTTAATAAATGCCATTATTATTAGTAGTAGTAGGAGGAGGAGGAGGAATTCAGTGAGGTAAGATAGGATGGGGCAAAGGGGTAAGGTAAGGATGGTAAGGGGTTTCTATTTGATGCAGAGGTGGATGGGCAACCACTGGAGGTACCTGAGGAGCGGGGAGACGTGGATGGAACTTTTTTGTAGAAGAATGATCCAGGCAGCAGAGTGAAGTAAGGACTGGAGCAGGGAGAAGCAGGAGGAAGGGAGGTACACTGTGGGCAGAGCAAAGAGAACAAGGAAGCTTCAGCTCCCTCCAACATCACGGGAGATCAGGAAGATGCCAGGCACGGAGCTTACACACGGTTCCGCTTTTGAGTGACTGACTGAACCTCCAGAAAAGCGGCAGACCCTCCTGAGTATCCAGACAAATTGGAGTACCGAGACTGTGAGCTCATCATGGGCAGGAAATGTGCCTGTTGTATTGTACTCTCCCAAGTGTTTGGTACAGTGCTTTGCACACAGTAAGTGCTCAATCAATGTGATTGATTGAATGAATGAATGGTTGTCAGCCTGAGAAGTCACTACGTGCAGCCAGGCATAGACACTGTGACCTTTGGCCTTTCCAGTCAGGGTCAGGCGATCATGAGGCAACTCGCCTCCGGCTTGGCCTTAAAAGGGCAACTTCCCTCGGCTTCAAATGGTAAGATGTTTCTGAGTCCCAAGCCCAACCACGGGTCTGGTTCTCATTTGGGGAAGAAGCCTTTCGTTCTGAAAATTGATGGGGAGGCCGCAGAATAATGAAGAAAGCTCAAAGCAGGGGAGAGGGAGTGAGCGATTCTGAGAGTCGCGGATGTGAAAACGGTTTCCAGAATGGCTGCCGTCTCTGACGTTTGAGGGTTCGGTGTTAACCGGTCCCTCCTTATCTAGGGATTCTCGGGTTCAAGAGTCATCCACTGGAGAAGTCAGAGACCCGATGATCCAGGAAGGTCCAATTCAGCTCAGCCTCCCGCTTTCAGTCCAGAATCTGGGTGGCATCTGCTTTTTGTTAGCTGGCCATCTGCTGTTCACCATTTCACATGTTCACTCTCTCTCACACGTGTGTGTGTGAGAAAAGTTCAGGCCTTCAACCAATTCATTCAATCATATTTATTGACCATTTACTGTGTGCAAAGCACTGTACTAAGCACTTAATAGAATGCAATATAATAGTAAAAAGACATGTCCCCTGCCCACAATGAGCTTACAGTCTAGAGGGGGATATCTAGAGGCAAAGGTGAGGGTTCTGTGTTTGAAGCCAGGACACATATTATGACACATATATCCTTAATCTCTGCTGCTACCCCTATCTGTAATTTATTTTAACATCTGTCTCCCTCACTAGAATGTCAGCTCCTTGAGGACAGAGATGGTGAGAAGCAGTATAGCGTAGTGGATAGAGCATGGGCCAAGGAATCAGAAGGGCATGGGTTCTAATCCCCACTCTGCCATTTGTCTGCTGTGTGACCTTGGGTAAGTCACTTTACTTTTCTGGGCCTCAGTTATCTGTAAAATGGGAATTGAGCCCCACATGTGACAGAGACTGTGTCCAATTCAATTTGCTTGTATCCCCCGTATCCTAGCTCACACACTTTGCTCCTTTCCAATTACCCTATTCTTGGACCTGATTCTCATTTATTCATTCAATCACATTTATTGAGCACTGTGTGCAGAGCACTGTACTAAGTGCTTGGGAGAATATGACACAACAACAAACAGGTTCCCTGCCCACTACGAGTTTACAGTCTAGAGGGGAGCTTACACTTCTCCCTCCCCCTTCACATCCAGTGACCCACTATACTTCCCACTTCCAAAGGCCCTTCTGAAATCAAATCTCCTCCAGGAGGCCTTCCCTGATTCATCTCTCATCTCCCCACCCTACCGTCCCCAACTTCAGCACTTCCACCTAAGCACTTCCATCTAAGCACTTCGGTAGCACTTAGGTACATTTTGTTAAACTCTGTTGATTCCCCCTAACTTTTTTTTTTTTAATTTCAGCATCTTTTTTCCCTGCTGGAATGTTAGGTCTTTATAGGAAAGGGATTGTGTTTACCAAATCTTGTTCACTCCCAAGGCTTAGAGCAGTGCTCTGCAAAGACTAATTGCTCAATAAATACTATTTAATTTATCAATCAATGGGATTTGAATGCTTATTGTGAACAGGGCACTGGACTAAGCACTTGGGAGAGTACAAACTACAGTTTACTACAGATTGATAGATCAGTAATATGGTTTATTAGTCATCTAAAGATAGAGGTGGCAGCCGGAAGTACTTTCTCAGTGAATCCTTTGGGAAGCTCATTTTGGAAAGGGAACATGTATACCAACTCTGTTTTATAGTACCCTCCCAAACGCTTAGTACAGGGCTCTGCAAATAGTAAGTGCTCAATAAATATGATTGATTATGAGAAGATTCCTCATATAATAATAATAATAATGGTGATGTTTGTGAAATGCTATGTCCCAAATACTGTATTAAGTGGTAAGGTTAATTCAGTACAAGTAGATTGGACAGTCTAGTGGATAGAGCACAGGCCTGGGAGTCAGAAGGACCTGGGTTCTAATCCTGGCTCTGCCACTAGTCTGGGTGACCTTGGGCAAGTCACTTCACTTCTCTGGACCTCAGTTCCCTTATCTGTAAAATGGGGATTAAGACTGTGAGCCCCATGTGGGATAGGAACTGTGGCCAGCCTGATTTGGTTGTGTTCCCCCAGGGCTTACTACAGTGCCTAGAATATTGTAAGCACTTGATACCACAATTATTATTACTATAACATGGGACTTGCAATCCGATGTGGAGGAAGAATGGGTACTTAATCTCCATACTGGATTACTGCATCAGCCTCCTCTCTGATCTCCCATCCTCCTATCTCTCCCCACTTCACTCTACTTCATGCTGCTGCCCGGATCGTCTTTGTGCAGAAACGCTCTATGTCACTCCCCTCCTCAAAAATCTCCAGTGGCTACCAATCAGACTATGCATCAGGCAAAAACTCCTCACTCTCGGCTTCAAGGCTCTCCATCACCTCGTCCCCTCTTACCCCACCTCCCTTCTTTCCTTCTACAGCCCAGCCTGCACCCTCCGCTCCTCTGCCGCTAACCTCCTCACTGTGCCTCGTTCTCGCCCGTCCCGCCATCGACCCCTGGCCCAAGTCCTCCCCCCCGGCCTGGAATGCTCTCCCTCCGCACATCCGCCAAGGTAGCTCTCTTCCTCCTTTCAAAGCCCTACTAAGAGCTCACCTCCTCCAGGAGACCTTCCCAGACTGAGCCCCCTCCTCCCTCTCCCCCTCCTCCCCCTCCCCATCACCCTGCCTTACCTCCTTCCCCTCCCCACAGCACCAGCATATATGTATATATGTCTATGTTTGTACATATTTAATACTCTATTTTACTTGTACATATTTATTCTATTTATTTTATTTTATTAATATGTTTTGTTTTGTTGTCTGTTTCCCCCTTCTAAACTGTGAGCCCACTGTTGGATAGGGACCATCTCTATATGTTGCCAAATTATACTTCCCAAGCGCTTAGTACAGTGCTCTGCACATAGTAAGTGCTCAGTAAATACGATTGAATGAATTTGGACAGATGAGGAAATTGAGGTACAGAGAAGCTAAGCAACTTGTTCAAGGTCGAACAGCGCGAGTGGATTAGAACCCTGGTCTCTTGACTGACAATGACTCTCTTCGCCTTCAAAGCCTTACTGATGGCACATCTCCTTCAAGAGGCCTTCCCTGACTAAGCCCTCATTTCCTCTTCTCCGACTCTCATCTGCATCATCCTGGCACTTGGATTTGCTGCCTTTACTCCCCCCTCCTTCAGTCCCACAGCACTTATATCCATACCCATAATTTCATTAATTTATAAATGTCTATCGCCCCCTCTAGATTGTAAACTCATTGTGGGCAGGGAATATGTCCACCAACTCTGTTATATTGTACAATATATTGGAGAAGCAGCATGCATGGCTTACTGGTAAGAGCATGGGCTTGGGAGTCAGAGGTCGTGGGTTCTAATCCCAGCTCTGTCATTTATCAGCTGTGTGACTTTGGGCCAGTCACTTAACTTCTCTGTGCCTCAGTTACCTCATCTGTAAAACAGGGATTAAGACTGTGAGTTCCACGTGCGACAACCTGATTACCTTGTATCTACCCCAGCACTTAGAACAGTGCTTGGCATGTAGTAAGTGCCTAACAAATACCATCATGGTCATTATTATTACTCTCCTAAGTCTTCTGCATGCAGTAAGCACTCAATAAATACGATTGATTGGTTGATCGGCTCCCATTCCTAGGGGCCACAAGCAGGCACGTCTGTGCCACCTCTTTCCAGCTACATTCCAGGGCCCGTTGGCCTTCTGCTGGCCCCAACTGGACCAAAACTATGCCACACAGCTGTTGTGAGTCTTTTCTAAGAAGCGAACAAGTCGTTGCATGTTTTAGAAATACTAGAGAGCTGATTTATTTATAGTTGGGAACTACCCATTGGCAAATCTGTCTTCTCCTCTGTTCTGCTGATGATGCTAATTCTCCCTGACTTCCTGTGTGTGGTGGGAAAGTTCCCTCAAACCACTTCCCCTCAAATGGACTCTCTCCCTCCGACAGCCATTATACCCCTCTGCTGTGGTTTGCCAGCCTGCTCTATTCTCTTTTAGATCCGTCCAAGTTCTGCTTTACATGGTGACCCTAGTGCTAGATAACTGCTTCATTCCCCGGCCAACCCCACTGAAGAAGCAGGGTGGCCTAGTGGATAGAGCCCAAGCCTTTGGAATCAGAAGAACCTGGGTTTTAATACCAGCTCTGCCACGTGTCTGCTGTGTGACCTTGGGTAAGTCATTTTACTTCTCTGTGCCTCAGTTACCTCATCTGTGAAACGGGGATTAAGACTGTGAGCCCAATGTGGGAACGGGACTGTGTCCAATGCAATTACTTTGCATCTACCCCAGCGCTTGGTACTGTGCCTGACATGTAGTAAGCACTCAACAGATACCACAATTATTATTATTATTCTTATTAAGAAGAAGAAAAAAGAGAGCAATGGTAGGGGACGAGGCATCCAAAGACATGAATAGCCCCCAACCCCCAGCCCTTTGTATCTGCCCTCTGACTATAGTAACCCCAGAAAGATGGGTGATTGCCGCTAAAGAACATCACAATACACATCTCTGTGTGCAGTCAGCCACGGCCTGTTACCATTTCTCTCTCCACTGGGCTTTAGGAGAGACTACCTCATCACAATGCCCAAGGCCTCCGCTCCCATCATGCGCTAAGCCTGCCGAGTCAAGGGGGATTTAAGCGATGGCAACACACAAACTCCACGAATTTTAGAAGGCCCATTTGTGTCCCCTGAACCACTGGACTTGTTGGACTCTGTGCTCTTATGTTGTATTTTATGATATTTTCTGTTTATTTCATCTTTCCTACTGTGTGTCACCTAATGCTTCCACACTTTATTTTTAGGTTGGGAGCCCCTAGAGGACCAGGAATTCTCTCTATCTTTCACCTGTGTATTTTTTTCCAGTGTTTAATTCAGTGTTCTGCATGCAGCAAATACCATCACCACCGCCACCGCCGCCGCTGCCACCGCCACCACCATGGAATAGCGGCTGCACCACTTGTGTGCTGTGTGACCTTGGGCAAATCACTTCACTTCTCTGGGCCTGAGTTACCTCATCTGTAAAATGACGATTGAGACTGTGAGCCCCATGTGGAACAGGGACTGTGTCCAACCCAGTATGCCTGTATCCACCCTAGTGCTTAGAACGGTACCTCGCACATAGTGCTTAACAAATACCATAATAATAATAATTATTATTATTATTAGAATGCAGGAGGTAAGATATAGGCTTGTAATTAAAAGATCTCTAGCTTTCCCCTCAGTATTGTAAGCGCCTTGAGGACAGGGATAGTGCCTATGTACTCTATTGCATTCGCCCAAGTGCTCAGTGTAGCACTCTGCACACAGTAAGCACTCAATAAATACCAGTGATGGATTGACTGAGCTTCGCCTTCTTCAGGAAAAAAGTGGAATTTCTCTGTTCAGTCTAAAGTGTGAGTACAACAAAATGTTTCAGTGTTTAGGTCTCCCAAGAAAGGCACAAATGAAGAGTCACCAGAAAATCACCAGGTAGAGAGAGGGGTCATCATCGCATCAAACACAAGACCGCAAAATTCCAGAGGATCATTCGTTCCAGACGGTTATCGCCCAACTTCACAGAAAGGTCCGAAGCTCAGGCCAAGGGGGATTTGATGCACTTTCAATAGGGCTTAACAGCTGGGCCCTTTTGATCCACCTGAAAGAGAACTATTGTTTGCACACAAAAGCCTTTAAGTGCTAAGGGTCTGGAAGAATTGGCACAAGTCTTCTTGATTTGAAACAGAAGGACACATTTTCTTTCAGACCCCAGGACACTGCCACAGGGAGAAACTCTCCAATGGTACTAAGACCCCTTGCTTGCATCCCCGCTCTGGCCTTCCTCTAGACTGTAAGGTTGTTGTGGGCAGGGAACGTGTCTACCAACTCTGTCATATTGCACTCTCCCAAGTGCTTAGTACATTGTTCTGCTCCCAGTAAGTGCTTGATAAATACCATTGAGGATTGATTCATATCTGCTTGGCCACCTCTCTCCCCACTTTCAAAGCCCTTCTATGCATGCTTAGAGAAGAGCATGGCAGAGTGGATAGAGTCCAGGCCTGAGAGTCAGAAGGTCATGGGTTCTAATCCCTGCTCTGCCCTTGTCTGCTGTATGACCTTGGGCAAGTCACTTAACTTCTCTGTGCCTAGGTTCCCTCATCTATAAAATGGGTATTGAGACTGTGAGTCCCACATGGCACAAGAGACTGTGTCCAATCCGATTTGCTTGTATCCACCGCAGCGCTTGGCACAGTGCCTGGCACAAAGTAAGCACTTAACAAGTACCGTAATTATTACTATTGCTATCATCTCCTCCAAGATACTTTCCCTAAGCCCTCATTTCCCCTACTTGCCTGCTATCAATCAGTCATTGGTATTTATCGAACACTTACGATGTGCAGAGCACTGTACTAAGTGCTTGGGAGAGTATGACAGATTTAGCAGACACATTCCCTGCCCAAAAAGAGCTTACAGTCTAGATATTTGAGTGCTTACTGGGTGCAGAGCACTGAACTAAGCTATGGGGAGAGTACAACAGAGATGGTAGACACATTCCCTGCCCACAAGGAGTGATGTTTAGGGACTCAGAACTGTACCCCTAAACATTTGACATTTATCCCCCCTCAGTCCTACGGCACATTATGCACTCTCCGTACATTCCCTTACATTGCTATTTCCCTCATCTGTAATTCATTTAGAGTGTAAGCTCCTTTTAGGCTCCTTTTAGCTCCTTTTAGGCAGGGAGGGTTTCTACACACTCTGATTTTTTTCCCTCCCAAAGAAGCTTCGTATAGTGTCTGCACACTGTAAGAACTCAATTAGTACTATTGGTTGGTTGATAATCGTCTGTCTCCCTCGTCTAGACTGTATGCTCTGTGTGGGCAGGGTACATGTTTAACAACTCCATTATATTCTCCCAAGTGCTCACAACATTGCTCTGCACACAGAAAGTGCTCAATTAATACCACTGATTGCTCAAAATATTAGCACAACCTCCCTACCCCCCCACCCAACCACCCGGCCAGGGCTCCAACCTTCATAACCGTTACTCATGGTACTTACTGGGTACATATTCTGTGCTAAGCACTATGCTAACTGCTGGGGATAGACACATGATGTGCACTGAGTCTCAGTTTCCTGACCCAAGGGCTAAGTTGAGGAGGACAGGCACACGTAGCATCAGCTTGGAATATGATGGGCATCTCTGTCATCCCTACAGACAAAAGTATCTCATTAGACTTAGCTTCCTTGACCACCATTCCCATTTTGCCGGACTGCGCCCTCAGTGGCATAATTCTTCCCAAACCTCTCCATTTTTCTGTTCTGTATTGAACGCTTGGCTATCACAAAAAAGGTAGAATGCCAGAAACCTGAATACAATTACAGTATGTGAGACAGAGATGAGATCTGGAGAAATCGTATGATCCGGGGAGGTGAACGACAAACTGTCTGGGACAATCTGGAACAGACATCCCTATTCATTGAACACTTACTGTGTGCAGAGCACTGTACTAAGCACTTGGGGGAGTACAATAGAACAATATAACAGAATTAGGGTAGACAAGTTTACTGCCCACAGTGAGCTTAAGTGTTCTATAAATTTGTATTTGCTTAAGACGTAGATAATGTATGCACATGGGAAGCAGCGTGGTCTAGAAGTGGAAACAGCCTGGGCCCGGGAGTCAGAAGCTGTGGGTTCTAATCGTAGCTCTGCCACTTTTCTGCTGTGTAACCTTGAGCAAGTCACTTAACGTCTCTGTGCCTCAGGTCCCACCTTTAAAAAATGGGGATTCAAATACCTACTTAGATTGTGAGCCCCATGTGGGACCTGATTATCTTGTATCTACCCCAGCACAGTGTTTGGCACATAGTAAGCACTTAACAAACACCTCAATTACCTGGGATTAAGCTGCCTTGAGTGCCTTTTAGTAGAAAAAGCAGTTTCAACAAAGGAAGAAACATGGAAATTGGATTTTATACAGTAAATAAACTTTTATTTTTCCTCTGTTCCTCCCAGATTAAGATTGCCAACAGTCACAGATCAGCAAATGAGAGTTAGATATTACCTATTTACAATTTACAGTAGTATTCTATTCTTCTGGAAAATATAAGTACAAAAGCTAAGTAAACAAATGAGGTACTGCCATTTGGATTTATTATAGGCAAAAGCTGAAAGAACTAGTCTTTAGCAAACACTCAAGTTGGAATAGAATAATCAAATAGTTTAATTTACCCAGAAATCATCTATTAAATTCCACCTCAAAATGTATTGCACAAGTCATTGAAAACATAAAAATCTTTTCTCTTCATTGCAGCTCTCAAAGATGACCCAGAAGCGAAGGTTTCCTAAGCAGCAGTTTTGGGAAAAAATCTTTAGAAAATGTCTTCAAGATTAAAATTGTAGCCATGACTGGAGAAGGAACAGAAGAAGAGGGGATGGGGGAGAAGGCGGCAAGTAAGAAGGCAAGTATTTTCAAGTGGTACAAACAAAATTAGACAAGGGATTAGGGCCCAAATAATCCTGGATGTCGAATCCCAGGGAATTTGAGTTGAGCCACATAGTTTAGACAGCTCTATAGGCAAAAATGAATTTCAGGGGAGTCCGGTAAAGCCTGATTTTGACGTGGTATGGAAATCTAAATTGAGGAAGAAAAGGTGTGCTTTTAAATGCATCTGCCTTTCATTACTAGGGCTCTGTGTCTATGTCTTTGGTTTTAGGCTAAACTCAGACAGCGTCCCACGGTCTTTAATGGTCTCTCTCTTTCTCTGTCTCTCTAAATCTGCTTAGGGTGACTGGAGACTCAGGAAGTCTCAGTGTTTCTCACTAGAATTTCTGGGTCAGCCTCGGTATGGGTCGCAAGTTTCCTTCTTCAGAGTTGGGAGGAAGCGGGGGCTAAGTGCTGATCCAAATTATCTCAAATTTTATACTTGTATACTCTTAATTTATGAAGGTTCACTATAAATCCAACACAGCACCTTGCTACCAGGTGTTAATTTTAGTTATTTATATCCTGGACCAAAAAGTGTCTACTCATTTGTATTTTTCCCAAAAGGGATTCTGATCAAGGCAGTGAATGACAGTCTGAAAAGTGTTTTTCACTGGGCTAACCCCCAGGAAGGAACCTGATTTTCCTAACAAGAACATGTCTCCCTGATCTTCTGAGCATTCTCCAAACCCCATCTTGATTTGCTTGGCAGCAATATTACAAATGACACTTTAGTCTGATCCTACAGGCCATATTTAGAGTTTGTGGACTAGTTTCATTCAATCCCTGGAATTCTGAAAAGCCAAGCTGTCACAAGATTCAACTCCCTGAATACGGATTGCACTTTTAAAATCTTCATGTCCACAGGTTAGATGCACTACGCTAAAAGTGCCAATGGGAATTTAAACCCAGGATAATGGAGGAGTCAGGAGATTTGCCTAAATTAATTTACACAACAAAACTCTCAGAGTCATTCACTGTAACACACTAAAACTTGGACATGTGGAAATTGTGCTAAGCAATGAAATTGGAAGCTGGTGTAGAAGACTTTTGAACACCTCTCTCATTTTGCTACTTAAAAATCCCTGGGGTGAGCTCTGTAGGGAAACTGAATTCAGAATCACTTCAGAGTTATCCATAAAACTATAACCAGTTGAGGTTTGAATGTCAAACTTACCTTATTTAAACTCAAATGGAAGAGGAATCAAACTGATCATTATCATAACTCTGAATAGACAGTGAGGGGCATTATAAAATGAAATGAATTAAAGATGTGTGGGTTATTCAAGGGAGTGTTTGGTTGAGTACAGGCAGCAATTTAGTTAAATGCACATGTAACGGATGCACACTTTGCACAATGACGAAGCACTTTACACAACGACGAAGAAACAATTTTCTTGAAGCAAATTAGGCTTTGGCATTGAATGTAGAATTAAAATCATCTAAAAAGAGAAAGCTCAAATGCAGAAATCATCATGACTCCCAGTACTGTTGGTAATCCAATAAAATGAGATGTCTCTGAGTGCATCTCAGATCACCGACCAATATGATTCTAATTTACTTGTTACCTTCTTTGCAACTAGAAAAGAGAGTCCTGGGAGAATGATTAAAAACAAACAGAAACCCATAACCTTTCTTATATCTTTTCTAATAATCCCCGAGAAAAATTTGAACTCAATCTGATTAATTTTTAAAAAAGGTAAAATCAAAGGATGGCATTAAAAAATAATTAGCAGAAACCAGATTATGAATCTAGAATTTAGACAATACCAGAATTAGCTCATGCAATCATCATTTTTATGAAAAGGAGCAAAAAAAAATTCACAAAAGGGGTAGCAGCAAGCGATACATTGACCTCAGTGTAAAAGATACAATAAAGTATTATGCTTAACTCACCCACATGCTAACTAAGCACAGACTGGTGGTTTACTCAGAAGATACCACTGCGAGGTGAGGTAAACTATAAAGCCAGGAAGGAAAAAGCTTATTGGATTATTTTCAAGAGTGAATAAAATACATAATGGATACATGCACATGAAACTCAGGGGATCAGACAAAATGTTTCCACTTTTCTCCTCGAGCAGGCACATTTTAAAGGCTCTGCTCCTCTTAAAAGAAGTCTGAGGCAATATGAACAGATTTCCAGTTTACCATGGATCACACAAGTAATCATCGTATGAATTTTGTCTTTAGGTACTCATAGTCTAAAAGAATAATAAAAAGTTGTCTAGATGAAACACTGACCAGGGAACAATTCTTATAAATTACATAACTCCCAAAGTCAGAGACTCACAGACTTGATCATACACATTAATACTGTGCTATGGCCAATTCCTCGAATGCACTGCACATTAAAAAGAAAGGTCACAGGGTAAACTTGCTTCAACCTTTGTTCAATGGGAAGATAAATAAAACAGCAGCTGATAGCTACCATATTTGCTCAGAAAACAGAGCCACATCTTTTCCACACTTTTGGCAACCCCAAAACATGTGAGAGGGCTACTACCTGGGAAATTAAATCAAGCAATCAGGGGAGGGGAAGAGAAAATAAAGGAGGGGGGAAGGAAGGGAAGAGGGCCCTGGAGACTCTCTCTTACTTCAATTGTATTTTTTCAAGGGCTGCAAGCACTATAACATCTCTGCTTCTGTTGTCTGAGTTTCTTACCCTCTACTCCTTCTGTCCCTAGGTGTTGGCAGTTTCTGCCAAAGTGGGTTCATACTTTTCCACTCCTCCTCTTGCCCCTCCCCAGTGACTATCACTGTTTACAATTGTGTGATACCAAAAATGATCTTGTATTTCCTCCTTAAAAAGTGGGGTGAGGGGCAATTATGCAGAGGAGGTAATTAAGCAGGTAAATACAGCAGTTACCCAGGGAAACCTCACTTCATTTACCTTTTACACTTACATTCAGAGGAAGAGTTAGTGAACGGTAGCAAAGTACTACTCAAAACAGATGAGAACCAAAAACTAGGATGTTAGTAAATGGTTAGGAGCAGCAGCTTTACAATCTTCATCCATTTGACTTCTCACCTTTTAGACTGTAAGCCCACTGTTGGGTAGGGACTGTCTCTATATGTTGCCAACTTGTACTTCCCAAGCGCTTAGTACAGTGCTCTGCACACAGTAAGCGCTCAATAGATATGATTGATTGATTGATTGATTGACTGGAAACCTATTTTCCCAAATCAAAACATATTGCCACAAGGCAACATTTTCACCTTTGCTTTGGTGGTAGGTGGACGCAAAGGTCGGATGCAAAGGTTGTTAAAGGGATCATCTGCAACAAGGCTCTTTTAGTGATCTTTCACAACAGCTCAGATGAATTATAACATCTTGCTTTCTTAGAAGGCTCACTCTCTACCTCGGTTTAAACACCTTCCTTCTCTTCTCTCAATCTTTTCACATATTTTGACTGACTCAAATGGAGTGAGTGATGCCAATTTACATTGGACGTAAGATAATACCAGCTCCCTAGTTTCTTTTCGCTGAGCAGAGAAGCATCATGACCTAGTGGACAGAGCACAGGCCTGGGAGTCAGAAGGCCCTGGGTTCTAATCCTGCCTCCACCACTTGTCTGCTGTGTGACCTTGGGCAAGTCACTTCGCTTCCTCTGTGCCTCAGTTACCTCAACAGAATTAGCAGACACTTTCCCTGCCCATAAAGATAAGGTCTAGAGGACTGTAAAACAACCTAAACAATCTAAATGCAGTTACATTATTAGATAGCAGTGTAAATACCCACTAATACCAAAAGACTTTGAGAGAGTTTTTCATGGTATTTGTTATGCATTTACTAACTGCCAGGCATTGTACTAAAAGCTGGCGTAGATATAAGCTAATTAGGTTATATGTTGCCAACTTGTACATCCCAAGTGCCTAGTACAGTGCTCTGCACACAGCAAGTGCTCAATAAATATGAATGAATAAATGAAAGGTTGGACTCAGTCCGTGTCCCACATCCCACATGGGGTTCACAGTTTTAATCCCCATTTTAAAGATGAGGTAACTGAGGCACAGAGAAGTGAAATGACTTGTCCAAAGTCACCTGGGTCCTTCCGATGCCCAGTTCCGCTTGGCCACGCTGCTTGTCATATTCTGGGGACACTGGGAAGGTGTCATCTCTCTGACAAACCCAAGTCAGGAATAATTATCTAGGATGATTTCCTCCTTATAAAAGTTTCAGGTGTTTAAAGTTAGTAAGTCCTGGGTTCAATTTTTGTCCCACCTATTTAGGCCAACACCTCACCTGGTTCCTGGGGACCAGTTAAGAATTATTTTCTCTAACATCCTGCTTAGGAGCTTCTTCCAGAGTTGGACCTTCTGGGTGGAATTTTAAGAGGGTGAGTACATTTAAGAGAAATACAAATAATTTCACCTGTAAACTATATTTTTGATACTGGGCTAAGGTCTGTGAGTTGTACGGGCTAAGCATTTATTATCCACCAGTTGCTGAAGGCTCCCCAAACCCAAAAACAACGGTGAGAAGGACTCAGGGTGTGAGGGAGGGAAGTGAGGAGGAGTAATGTTGTGCAAGCAATAATGCAAACCTTTTAATCAACATTGCAAGAGTAAAGGGTAGTCATCAAAGTCACCAAGGAAAGTTTCTGGATGCATTCTTACCTGCTAAATAATGTACGCCCTATTAAAACTTTATTGTCTGCATGTTATATAGCCCAGACTCTCTCTCAACCACATCCGCCTGATACTAATGGAGGAAAAGGGGGCTCCTGGATGTGTTTAGAGTTTGGTTTTTGCTTCTTTATCCAAGATTTTTTCATTAACACCGCTTGAAATAAAAAAGGCAACTACAAGTTATGGATGTGTGCACACAGGCAAATAAGGTTTGCTCTGCCTGCCTTGTTTCCTCTTTTGAAAATGACTTCTTGTAGATTTGCCAGAGTTCCCAATTACATTTCAAACCTTTTATTGTGATTATTAACATCCTTATTATCATTGTATTTGTACTGTGTGTCAAGCACTGCTCTAAGCACCGAAGTAGATACGTCAATCAGGTCAGACACAGTCCCTGTCGACACCCCTTAGGTATGAACGAGAGCAGGCATTGAATCCCCATTTTATAGATGAGGAAACTGGGGCCCAGAGAAGTGGAGTGACTTACCCAAGGTCACACTCAGCAGGTAACAGGCAGAGCTGGGATTAGAACCCAGGTCCTCAGACTCCCTGGCCTGCACTCCTTCTGCTAAGCCATGCTGCTCCTCACCTGACATTTATTTAGGCAAGAACTTTGCAGTCACTCTCTTGGTAAGAAAATGCTTTGCTCCTCTTCGGTATTTCGGCCCCAACTATAGGATTGTGGGTATTACGGTCATCGATATGAATAGGAGATACTGTAAATGTGATTCTTTGGGTTTATGGGGCTTATTCAGAGTTGACCCAGGAGGCTCAGGTAATAATAATTATGGTATTTGTTAAGTACTTACTATGTGCCAGGCACTATACTAAGCACTGGGGTGGATAATAGCAAATTGGGTTGGACACAGTCCCTGTCCCACATGGGGCTGACCATCTCCCTCACCATTTTACAGATGAGGTAACTGAGGCCCAGAGAAGTGACATGGCTTTCCCGAGATCACACAGCAGACAAGTGGTGGAGCTGGCATTAGAACCCAGGTCCTTCTGACGCCCAGGTCCATGCCCTATCACTACGTTATGCTGCTCTAGCCCAGGAATTCCAAATGAACAGCAGACTTGCTTCTGCTTGCAGACTGTGAGTGCGAACCCCGGCTGAAACCGCACTCAGCACGTACGAGCTCCCTGAGGGGAGCTTAGTGGCCCACAGGGCCAATGAAAGTCACTGAGAAGCCCACCTGGAAAGAGCTATTTTTTAGGAACAAGTTGAAGTGTCAGATGAGATTTTCCTTACAGAGGACAAGGAGTGGGGAGAAAGGGAGAGGTGATTAATAGTTTTCTGAGGGGGCAGAGGGGTGGAGACTGCCCAATTTCCATCCCTATTTGTCCTCCACTGTACTCTCCCTAGTGTGTAGGACAGTGCTCTGTAAACAGTAAACACAACTGGTTGTTTGTGTTGTTCTAGATTGAAATCCTATTATTCCCAAATGAGGCGATCTCCATTTAAACCAGGTAGGTGTTGAATAGCGGCTGTTCCTACTGCTGGTTTATTTTAAGGGATTTCTGGGTTTCAGGTTCTCCGATCAACGTATTTACCGCATGGGGAGTGTACTTCAAATAAACCAAATTCCAAGAAGGTTTGGGTACCCAAGATGGGGGAAGGGGGAACCCTCATCGCTACTTCCATTTTCTGCTGGGGTCTGGCCCAAAGGGTTGGGTGGCAAGGAGCTAGAGAGCCATTCATTCATTCATATTTATTAAGCACTTAATGTGTGCAGAACACTGTACTAAGCGCTTGGAAGAGTACAATATAATCATAAACAGACACATTCCCTGCCATGGACAGGAGACCAGAAAAATGACTCCGTTCAGTTTCAGGAGAGAGAGGGAATCTCATCCATTCCAGGGCCAGTTGCCCTGAATGGGAAGAGACAGAAGAGGACCTCGGTTGAGAATGTGCAAATTAGACTGAGGATCATCTCCTCTGCCACGGCTAGGATACACAGCAAAAATGTCCATTTCCCTTGTTTATTCAAAATGGCTACTTTCTGTAAACTTTACTTGGGAGCCACTTAATCCCTCTGCTCTTCCCCCCATCTCCCAGCCCCATAGCACTTATGTATGTATCTATTAATTTTATATATTTGTATTGCTGTCTGTCTCCCCCACTCTATACTGTGAGCCAGTTTTGGGCAGGGAATGTCACTGTTTATTATTGTATTGTACTTTCCCAAGCGCTGCGTACACTGCTCTGTACACAGTAAGCACTTAATAAATATGATTGAATGAATTGTTATTGCACAACGAGACAGCCTTATCTGGATCTGGGCATCGAGGGGCTAAATACATTAGAACGGAACTCTTTCTGTTTTCTCTTAAATTCCCCAATTGCCCCTGAATATGCCAAGTGTGGCCTAGACCACTGGCCTGGGAGCCCGAAGGATCTGGGTTCTAATCCCAGCTCTGCCACTTGTCACCCGTGTGAACTTGGGCACATCACTTCACTTCTCGGTGCCTCTGTTCCCTCATCTGTAAAATGGGGATTAAGACTGTACGCCCCATGTGGGATACAGGCTGTGTCTAACTTGATTACCTTGTATCTACTCCAGCACTTAGTACGGTACCTGGCACATAGTAAGCACTTTAAAACTGTAAAAAAAAAAATAAAATAAAGCCTAAAAACAGGGGCTTTATTTTGGGGCAAGGAGAGTCACTCTCTCCCCTGCAACCATTCATTCACATCTAATTTTCATCATGTCTCTCATTTTTCATGCCTGGCTACAAAAGGGAGAAAGGTCAGAACCTGCTAATTTTTTCACAGAATCTGTAAGAGTTCATTTAAAATTGCCTACCCGAGGTCGAGCATCTTCTCTTTCTAAGACTTTCTGAGCCTGATCAGCAGGGAATTTCAGCACGGTGGTGATCACTTTTGCCAGTGTCTACAAGGAAAGAGAAAGAGAGACAGAGAGAAAGAAAGAGGGAAGGGGAAAAAAACTGTTAAGAGCTAGCAAAGTAAATCGAGTACAAGGATATTAGCAATGTGTTACCTTGAGATTTATTAATTAACCTACAGTCTTTTTCTTTAGAAATCTCAACTCAAAAGGACCAGGATGTCAATAACACCCATCAGGGCAATGAGATGTGAAACTGAATCATGCATTATTCAGGCCAAATGGGAATCCGGAAAGCCAACAGATGGGCAGTTTCATAAAAACGGGGCTTTTGCAGGGCAGCATCAACTGGATGGAACCAAAAGCTCAAAAACTTTGGGCCCGTTTTCAGAAGGCAAATCCCTGTTATTGTATCTCTATTCCACCCATCATTCAGTCCGATCTTTTCCACGTCAGTAACCCAACCGGTAACTGAAAAATCAGGAATAGAGGACATGATCTGAGTTAGGCATTTTGAGAATCATATCGTATATCACCCAGTGACTGCTTGAATATTTGTATGGTTAGGTCATCCTTTAAGATATGCAGCGCACACCAGCCTACTGGAGCTAGGAATCAGATCCTAAATAAATACCCTATGGGTTACTTTCACAGAAGAGGAATTAGTCAAAACATGAGACGTGATGGCTCTGAAAAGCAATACAATGAGCTGAGCAAATACACCGTGTCAGACTAGCATTCCCTCCTGGGAAATTCTCCTGAGAGGCAGAAGCTTTCCCCTATTGTGTTTTGTGGTGAGGTCTTTTGAGGGGGAAATCAATCACTTAGCAGCAAAGAAGCAGCATGGCCTAGTGGACAGAGCCCGGGCCTGGGAGTCAGAAGGACCTTGGGTTCTAATCCCTGCTCTTCCATCTACCTTGGGCAAGTCACTTACTTCACTTCTTTGATACCCAGTTACTTCATCTGTAAAATGGGGATTAAGACTGTGAGGCCCATGTGCATCAGGAACTGTGCCCAACCTGATTTGCTGGTATCTAGCCCAGCATTAAGACCAATGCCTGGCAAACAGTAGGTGCTTAATAAATCAATCAAATAAAAAAATCCTATTTATTGAGCACTGCGGGCATGGAATGTGTCTGTTATATTGTACTCTCCCAAGTGCTTAGTACAGTGCTCTGCACACAGTAAGCGCTCAGTAAATATGATCGAACGAACTGAATGAACAAATACAACTGACTACTAAGCACTTAGAAAAGTACAACATAATAGAGTTGGCAAATGCGATCCTAGCCCACAAGGAGCCAGGAGACAGACATTAAAATTAATTGTGGATAGGGGAAATAGTAGAGTTTAAGGATATGCTCATAAGGGCTATGGGGCTGGGATGAATATCAAAATAATTAAGAGGCAAACATTAAAATTAATTACAGATAAGGGAAATAGTAGATTTTAAGGATATGTTCATTAGGGCTGTGGGGCTGGGATGAATATCAAAATAAGAGGCTTAAAAATGCTGCTAAAAAAAATGAATAGGATCATAATTCTGTGATGGAAGGGTGTTGCTAAACTATTCATTGTTTTAAAAAAGAGATCCCAAAATTGGTACAGTAGTTTTGTAGGATCAGCTCACCACAAAAAGTGACTTTCTTGGATGAAATAACTTTCTGAATTTACGGCCTGCCTATTTGAAGTTCTCGTCTAAGCATGACATCCCCACCAGTCCCAGAATCACGTTGCTTATTTTAATTTTAAATCAGTTAGCCATATTTACTGAGGGCTTGGCGGAATACGATATAACAGAGTTGGTAGATTCATTACTTGTCCATAAGAAGCTTGGAAGGTTTCACTCCCTTTTCCCGGCTTGTTGTCCTCCTCCCCTCAAATTCTTCATTGCACCCTTGACTCTGGGAGCACACGGAGTCAAATACCCAACCTGACTCTCAGGGATTTTATGGGAAGCCTCCTTGCCTGAATGTCGAGCAGGACTGAGTATTAGAAATTCTAAAACGCCAATATGTGTATGTTCTTATCCAATCAATCCATAGTATTTATTACCTGCTTACTTTGTGGAGAACACTGTGCTAAGTGCTTGGGAGAGCCCAAAACAACAGAGTTGGTAGACATGAGCCCTCCCTACAAGTAGCCTACTGTCTCTCAGGGGGCTATTCATCCCAAATCACTCGGAAATCTTCCCAAAATAATCCGTAGCGGTTTCCCTAGGGCTATAAGGTGCTTTTGAATTAACGGTCTTTAGTGTCTTAATCATTCTCCAAATTCTTGTGACCCCAAGGGATTCTTAGATATAAAATTGCTTCTTGTACAACTGATAAGCAAAGAGGACTGAAGGAAGAGAGAAAAACAGTGGCATTCAGAATTTTCACATCTTCCCAAGTCTGTACAAGCGTTTCTGAGACGATCGCAATTTTTCCTCACATGCTGCACTAAATCAAACAAGAACCCCAATACCATAGCGTAACATAATATGCAAGCGCTTACATGTACACACATGAGAATGCCCATATATTCTGCCTGTACAGGTCACGCCTACCAAGCTAAATTCACATTCCTAATGCCAGCCAGCCCATGATTCATGGCTTAAGTACCAACTGTGGGCAACTGACAGGACCTGTCAATGAGTTCAAGTAATAATTGTGATATTTGTTAAATACTTACAATGTGTCAAGCACTGTATTAAATGGTGGGGCAGATACAAGATCATAACTTGGACATATTCCCTGTCCCACATAGGTCTCATATTCTCTAGATAGGAGGGAGAACAGGTATGGAGAAGTAGTGTGGGCTAGTGGAAAGAGCATGGCCCTGGGAGTCAGGAGGACCTGGGTTCTAGTCCTGGCTCTGCCACTTGTCTGCTGTGTGACCTTGGGCAAGTCACACAAATTCCCTGTGCCTCAGCTGTAAAATGAGGCTTAGGACTGTGAGCCCCATGTGGGACATGGACTGCGTCCAACCCAATTACCCTGTATCTACCACAATGCTTGGAACAGTGCCGGGCACACAGCAGGCACTTAAAAATCATTAAAAAAATATAAAAAACAGGTACAGAACCCCCATTTTACAGATGAGGAAAATGAGGCACTGGTAAGTGAAATGACGTGCCTAAGGCCAAACTGCAGGAAAGTGGGAGAAGCTGGGATTAGAACCCAGGTCCCCTTGACTCCCAAGTTCATGGTCTTTCCACTAGGCTATCTGCTTGCTCAAAAGCTTCAACCTGGCCCCATTATAAAACAAGGGGGGCAAAGGTCAACTAAAGAGAAGGTTGTGCACTGGAAGCTATCCCCCTCTCCCCCCGCCCCTTCAATCAATCAATGGTATTTACTGAGCACTTACTATGTGTGGAGCAATGTATGAAGCACTTGAGAGTGGACAATATGGCAGAATTAGCAAACATGTTCCCTGCCTGTAACGAGCTCACAGTCTAGAGGACTGAGGTAAGAGGGGACAGGCTGGCTGTCTCTCCTGACAGACTGCGAAGCAGAAGTATGGGGACTGGGGTAGTTAGTAAAAGCCAGCCTTCATTTACTGCCCCTCAGAATGTGACGTCTTTGGAGACCATTTTTAATCACCTGGCTGACAGACCACTACCACCCCCATCTTCAAAGCCTTACCGAAATCATATCTCCTCCATGAAGCCTTCCCTGAGTATAGTCTTATCTCCCCATCCTATTCACCCATCCTTACGCGTCACCTGTTGTCTTGGGTTAGTGGAAGGAGCACGGGCTTGGGAGTCAGAGGACGTGAGTTCTAATCCTGGCTCCACCAACTGTCTGCTATGTGACCTTGGGCAAGCCACTTAACTTCTCTTTGCCTCAGTTACCTCATCTGTAAAACGTGGGACTGGGAGCCCCATGTGGGACAACCTGATTACCTTGTATCTACCCCAGTGCTTAGAACAGTGATTGGAACTTGTGTCTTACAAATACCATAATTATTATAACAGTTATAATTATAATGGTATTTGTTAAGCACTTCCTTAATCACTTTAATACTCATCCCATTCCCAACACCTCAGCATTTATGTATACATTCTTACACTTCGCTGCTTTCCCTATCTGTAATTTATTTTAATGTCTGTCGCTTCTACTAGACTTAAGCTCCTTGAGGGCAGGGATCCTGTTAATCAGCTTTAATATCCACCCAACCAACAGCTCCAGGGCACTTATGCACATATCCATAAATCACTTATTTGTATTATTTCTATTTATTTTGATGGTATTGACACCTGTCTACTTGTTCTGTTTTGCTGTCTGTCTCCCCCTTCTAGACTGTGAGCCCGTTGTTGGGCAGGGACTGTCTCTATATGTTGCCAAATTGTACTTTCCAAGTGCTTAGTACAGTGCTCTGCACACAGTAAGCGCTCAATAAATATGATTGAATGAATGAATTAATAATATCCATCTCCACTGAATGAATGAATGAATAATATCCATCTCCCCCTCTAGACTGTAAGCTCGTTGTGGGCTGGGGCTATGTCTACCAACTCTGTTGTATAGAAGCAGCATGGCTCATTGGAAAGAGCACGGGCTTTGGAGTCAGAAGTCATGGGTTCAAATCCCACTCCGCCAATTGTCAGCTGTGTGACTTCGGGCAAGTCACTTAACTTCTCTGTGCCTCAGCTACCTCATCTGTAAAATGGGGATTAAGACTGTGAGCTCCCTGTGGGACAACCTGATCATCTTGTAACCTCCCCAGCGCTTAGAACAGTGCTTTGCACATAGTAAGCACTTAATAAATACCATAATTATTACTCTCTCAAGTGCTTAGTACAGCACTCTCTCTGCACACAGTAAGTGTTCAAAAAATGCCATTGATTGATTACCAATTCTACTTAACTGCACTCTCCCAAGTGCTTACTCCAGTGATATGCACACAGTCAGGACACAATAAATACCATTAACTGACTGATTGCCTGGCGGATTCATCACATGTAGCAACTGGTCAGAGGACCCAAACCCTGGGAGGCTGAGCAACAGGTGATATGACTGCAAAGCCTTTGGCACCAACTGTTCTGTGTGGCCGTTACAGAGCAGTTCTAAGGCACCAACTGTTCTGTCTGGCTGCTACAGTCGGGGTTTTGGGGCACCAACTGATCTCTGAGGCCTCTACTGTGTGGTTCTACGGTCCCAACTCTTCTGTCAGGCTGCTATTGTGTGTAACTAAGGCACAAAGTGTTCTGTGTGGCTGCTACAGTGTGGTTCTGGGGCACCAACTTTTCTCTGAGGCTGCCTCAGTGCAGTTCTTGTGGCACCAACTGTTCTGTGTGGTTGCTACAATACAGTTCAGAGGCACTAACTATTCTCTGAGGCCTCTACCATGTGGTTCTAAGGCACCAACTCTTCTGTCAGGTCGCTACTGTGTGATTCTGCCTGAAGCAGCACGACTCAGTGGAAAGAGTACGGGCTTGGGAGTCGGAGGTCATGGGTTCTAATCCCGGCTTCGCCACGTCTGCTGTGTGACCTTGGACAAGTCACTTAACTTCTCTGAGCCTCAGTTACCTCATCTGTAAAATGGGGATTAAGACTGTGCGCACCGCGTGGGAAAACCTGATCACCTTGTATCCCCCCGCCTCCCCCCAGCACTTAGAACAGTGCTTTCCACATAGTAAGCGCTTAACAAATGCCATCATTATTATTATTCTTATTCTGTGGCACCAACTGTTCTGTGTGGCCACTACAATGTGGTTCTGAGGCACCAAGTGTTCTCTGAGGCTGCTACTGTGTGGTTCTCATTTTGTACCTTCAATCAGTGTCTAGGAAATGGGCCAGCGGTGAAAGCAGAGAGGGAGTGGGTTGCCTGGGTTGAAGTGTTTCTGAATGTCTGGTCGATGAAAGTGAACAACCTGGATTCCTTCCAGACCTCCTTGGTGGCTTAACACCTGTGAAGCTGAACTGGATAACGGCTTGGCTACACTTTCCCGCTAGGCTGCAAAGATTGAAAGACACCTTCCTTGACCTCTATCCCAGGCTCTCAATGCCTCATGAAGCTACAGGAACATTTTAATACGCTATCCCCTACACTAATCAATCAATCCATGGTATTTACTGAGCACCTACTGTGTCCAGAGCATTGAACTAGGCACTTGATGATGTACAATGTCACAGAGTTGGAAGATAATTCCCTGCCCACAATGAGCTTACAGTCTAGAAGGGTGTGGAGATGGGCATTAATAAAAATAAAACATTTATGGATCTGTACACAGGTGCTGTGGGGCTTGAGGTTGTGGTGAATACCAAATGCCCAAAAGGTGGGGGTGAGGGGGTAGCATTGCTATTAAAGCACTGCTTGTTTGGTTTTTAAAATGGCAGAGACCCAATGGACCAAATCATTGGTTAAATCCCTTTATGTGTCCTCCACAAAGTGGATAAGGAGCACCTTGAATTCACCTAACATCCTCTCCAACGACTTCATTTATTCATTCATTCAGTGGTATTTATTGAGCACTTACTGTGTGCAGAGCACTGTACTAAACACTTGGGAAGTACAAATCGGCAACATATAGAGACAGTCCCTACCCAACTTCAACGGTCCATAATCAGTCAATGATATTAGTTCAGAGCTTACTGTGTGCAGAGCACTGTATTAGGCTCTTGGAATAGTACAGCACAATTGGTAGGCATGATCCCTTCCCATAAGGAGCTTATACTGCCTTCTGGAGAGGTAGATTTGGGGCAGGTTTTATTCCTCATAGCATAGATCAGGAAACTGCGGCAGAGAGGTTAAAAGGGGTTGAATACAGTCCACGCTGGTGCCTTGGTTGGCCAGCAGCACAAGATACAGAGAGGCAACTTATACCCTAGCCGATGGCCCGAAAAGAATCTGAAGTTGTCTAAGGCGATGAAACACGGTGGTTGATTTAACAATGTAGACCTATGCAAATTCCCCTTGCACTTGGGAGAAAAGGCAGGGGAGACATTTATTGCATCCTTTTCCTCTTCAGCTACAATAGCACCCCTTTATGCAAAGCATCCCTACTTAGCGCCCCTTTATGAAAAAGACAGTACCAGGGACTGAAGGGATGGAAAGAGAAGAAAATGACAAGATCCTTCCCTTCAGAGAGCTTACAAATCTAAAGTGAAAGTTCACTGAAGGCAGAAACTGCTTTTCTGATGTGATTTCTGGGTTGCTCTCAGCACAGTACAATGCTCAAGAGGCTGCCTGATTATTATTTCCAGTAGCAGATCACTGTATTCTGGGAAATACTCTTTCAGCCAAGAATATGGCTTTGAGAAGTGTAACTCCTAATGTAGATTAATTGTGATACTTGTACATGCACTTGTACTTGGAACGTACACTGTTCCAAGCGCTGGGGTAGATACAAGATCATTAGGTCCAATGCAGTCCCTGTCCTACACGGGATTCACAGTCCGGAGGGAAGGAAGAAAAAGCATCAAAGCACCATTTTACAGATGAGGAAACTGAGGCATAGGGCAGTTGAGTATCTTTGCCCAAGGTTATGCAGCAGACAAGTGGTGGAACCAGGATTAGAACCCAAGTTCTCTGACTCGCAGGCCTGTGCTCTTTTCACTACATTGTTTGGAATCTCCTATATCTGTGCCTCACTGAAAGTATTCTTTTTAAAAAAAAAATGGCTTTATGGAATTGTTTAAGCACTTACTCTGTGCCAGGCATTGTTCTAAGAGCTGGAGTAGATAAGAGATAATCAGGTTGGACACAGCCCCTGTCCCTCATGGGGCTCACAGTCCTAATCCCCTGTTACAGATGAGGTAACAGAGGCCCAGAGAAGTGAAGTGAGTAGCCCAAGGTCACACAGCGACAGGCATCAGAGCCAGGATTTGAACCCAGGTCCTCTGATTCCCAGCTCTATGCTCTATTCACTAGGCTATGCTGCTTCTCTCTTCCTCCTGATTTGTTTAGATCCACCTTCAAAACAAAGGGGTTTTTGTTGTTTTATTCACCATAATTGCTAAGCACTTACTATGTGCCAGACACTGTTCTAAATGCTGGGATAGATCCAAGATAATCACATTGGACCCAGTCCCTGCCCCATGTGGGGCTCAAAGTCTTAATCTGCATTTTACAGATGAGGTAACTGAGGCCCAGAGAAGTGACGTGGCTTGCCCAAGTTCACACAGCAGACAAGTGGCAAGGCACAGATCAGACAACTGGTCCATCTGACACTCAGGCCTGTGTTCTATCCACTAGGCCACGCTGCCTCTAAATTCTGCTGAAAGTACCTGGTCTCTAATGCAAGAGCTGGCTACACTTGCCTCTGATTAGCTGTGAACTGTAGCTGTGATCGATCATCTTGAGATCAAAGCAGTTCTGCTTATTCAAGTGTTCAACTGCCTTTCTGACAGAGCCAATTTCTCTATCCCATGTTAAACGTTTACACCTAGAATAAAATCCTAGGAATCATTCAATGGAGTAGTTTAAAACAAAATAGGGTTACATTTGAGGAAAAAAAGGCAATAAGGGGAAGATTCAGTAAATGAAGAGGTTTAAGAGCACCTCTGAATTTCCCATAAACTTTCCCAGTCATACTTTACCCTGACTTTGAAAGTGGGCATCCCTCTGAAAAAGAAGCATATTTCATCCTCAAGTCATCAGCTACTCAATCCCTTGAATATTCATCCCACTGCATTGCCAAGAAAGCTCCTCATGGCCAGGAAGTTAATGCAAGCCTCAAATGTGATGGGAAGACTCAAAAAAGATTAACAGTCCCCACCTTTCCCCCAACGAAATCAGAACAAGGGAAACCATTTCAATCAAATCAAACAATGGTATTTATGGAGCACTTACTGTGTGCAGAGCACTGGACTAAGCACTTGGGAGAGGACAATAAAACAGAGTTGGTAGACACGTTCCCTGCCCACAGTGAACTTCTTCCGAAACACCTGTTTTTACTCGGAAATATCTTCCATCGATACTCAGTGAACACTGCTGAGGAGGAAATAATCTTACTGAAGCACCTTGGCCTAGTGGAAAAAGCACAGGCCTGGGAGTCAGGGGACCTAGGTTCCAATCCCGGCTCTACCGCTTGCCTATTGTGTGACCTTGGGTAAGTCACTTCACTTCTCTGGGGCCTGTTTCCTCAACTATAAAATGGGGAGTCAATCAGTCAATGGTGTTTATTGAGCGCTTAGTGTATGCACAGCACTGTACCAGGCGCTTGGGAGACTGCAATATGACAGAGTAGGTAGACTCATTCCCTGCCCACAGCAAACTTGCAGTCTACAGTCAAGACCTGTTCTCCTTCCTACACAGACTGTGAGCCCCTTCTGGGATAAGTTCTGTGTCTGATCTGATTAACTTGTACATACCTCAGCGCTTAGAATAAAAGTATTAATAACTGCGGTATTTGTTAAGTGTTTACTATGTGTCAGGCACTGTTCTGAGCCCTGGGATAGATACAAGATAATCAGGTTGGACATAGTCTCTTGTCCTACAAAGCACAGTCAATCCCCATTTTATAGATGAGGGAACTGAGGCACAGTGAAGTGAAGTGACTTCCCCAGGTTCACACAGCAGATAAGTGGCAGAGCTGGAATTGGAACACAAGTCCTTCTGACTCCCAGCCCCATGCTCTATCAAGTAGGGCATGCTGCTTCTCTTAGAACAGTGCCTGACACACAGCACACACTTTACAAATACCATAATAATTATCATTATTATTTATTATTACTTTAAAAAGTGCTAAAGATGCCAACCCAAAGTACCAATGGGATTCAAAACCACCCGGCCAGAGTCAACCTAGATCACTGTAATTTCTGCTATTTCGTTTCAGGAAATGGCGTTCTAAAATTAATATTTTACATGCAGAATGAACAGAACCATGATCTGCCAATTCACATTGCAAACCAAAAATGAAATCCTATCGCATAATCATCTTCTGCCTGCTCCTAACCCAGCATGTGATCTGCCAATAGAAAACACATGGTGCTCGTAGACAATACAGAGAGTGGGATACATTCTCGCCTAAGCAAAAACATATGCCAACATGGCCTAGTCAGCACAGCCTACCTTGGTCTCGTTGCCCATCATATATTCGAACATCACCTTTCGCAAATACTCAAACTCGGTAGGCTCGCCGAACTGCGTGACTGCTGTGTGGCACAGATTCCCATCTGTCAAATTAGAGAACAGAGCAAATCAGCAAAGTGAGAAAAATCATCCGTGGAAAGAAGGCCTGTGACTTGGAAAACAAATCCTGTCAGAGGGAGCAGGGGAAGAAACAGAACTGCACAGAAATTCAACTGTACGGGTGAAATCTGGCCAGATGACTTTCACGTTGCTTTCGACTTGGAATAACGAGATATGTCAATACATTTTTTCATCTCCAACACTTCATAGTTCACACCTTCTTTTCACGGGAAGAGAAACACATGAACCACAATCATTTCAAGAGAATACATTTAAAATCCTCCTAATTCCCTGCCTTTAGTGACATCCTTTTGAAATATATTTGATACAGGCCACTTATCTGCATTAAAGTTACTTTAAAGAGAATGCTTTCAGTTTTTTCTTCCCGTTCTTTCAGAGTAATATGTGAAGATTAATTGGTCCTTTTACGACTCTGAATTTAAGTTTAATTGTTCTTCGTTTCAGTGAGAGGCTTTACTTCACACTCCCAGTATAAAACCGGTGCAACAACCTGATCATATAAAAGATGCAATTAGATAACATCCTGTTTTAAGCACTTTCATCCTAACGGGGAATAACTCATTTAAAACCAATTGCACCCTGATTGTTATAACAATAATTCATCTCACCCTGTAACCCTACTTTAGTGCTTTCAACATGCAAATGAAAAAAAAACCTTTTGGAAAAACTTTTAAAGAGATAAATCAAGTTAACCAGTATGAAAAATAGTCTGCTTTCCCATTGGATCTTTGTTAATAGTTGCTAAAATTCATGATTTGAAATATCAATTTTTCCATAGGTGCAAATCAATCAATAAAATTTTTTGAGTGCTTACTGTGTGCAGAGTACTATACTCAGTGTTTGGGAAAGTATAATACAACCGAGTTGGCAGACACATTCTCTGCCCATAACGAACTTACAAAGAACTTTAGCTTTTGGTTTCTGCACCAACCTTTGTGGTTCCCGGGCATGGTCCTTGGGCATGTATGAGAACAGATCAATTTATGGTTTTTATTGAGCACTGTGCAGAGCACTGTACTAAGCCCTTGATGAAGTATGGTACAATACAATGGAGTTGGTAGATGTGATCGCTGCCCACAAAGAATTTACTGTTTACAGGGAGTAGCTGTCAGGTTAATGGCTCACTCTTAGACTGGGGACCTATGGGAGTTTGGTCAATCTGGGGTCCTGCTCTGGCTTCAGGTGATTCCAGGGGGCCCTAATAAAACCTTCTGGGACAAAAGAAGCAGTGTGGCCTAGTGAATCTGGCACGGGCCTGGGAGTCGAAGGGACATGGGTTCTAATCCCGGGTCCACTACTTGTCTGCTGTGTGACCTTGGGCAAGTCACTTCTCTGTACCTCAGTTACCTCATCTGAAAATGGGGACTAATACTGTGAGCCTCATGGGGGGCATGGAGTGGGTCCAATCTGATTAGCTTATATCTCCCCCAGCTCTTAATGTGGTGCCTGGCACACAGTAAGAACTTAATAAATTCCATTAAAAAAATAAAATAAATAAACCAAATAAGGACACTGATAGATTGGGCCAGAATCGTCCCTTCTGCTACCTCCCTATTGATTCCCTCCCTAATTCTGCGAGACACAGGTAGTGGAAGCAGGGAGAAGATGCAACTCAACCCAGCTCACCAAAAGGCTCATTCACCATGCGACTCACCCCAGCCCACCAAATGGCTTGTTCACCACGACTATCAATCAATCAATCATATTTATTGAGCGCTTACTGTGTGCAGAGCACTGTACTAAGCGCTTGGGAAGTACAAGTTGGCAACATATAGAGACAGTCCCTACCCAACAGAGGGCTCACAGTCTAAAAGGGGGAGACAGAGAACAAAACCAAGCATACTAACAAAATAAAATAAATAGAATAGATATGTACAGGTAAAATAAATAAATAAATAGAGTAATAAATATGTACAAACATATATACGTATATACAGGTGCTGTGGGGAAGGGAAGGAGGTAAGGCTGGGGGGATGGGGAGGGGGAGGAGGGGGAGAGGAAGAAGGGGGCTCAGTCTGGGAAGGCCTCCTGGAGGAGGTGAGCTCTCAGTAGGGCCGTGAAGGGAGGAAGAGAGCTAGCTTGGCGGATGGGCTGAGGGAGGGCATTCCAGGCCCGGGGGATGACATGGGCCGGGGTTTGATGGCGGGACAGGCGAGAACGAGGTACGGTGAGGGAAAATTCCTGCCTCTCCCTACCCCATAGGGATGTTCAGAGGAAAATAAATAATAATAATAATGGCATTTATTAAGCACTTACTACGTGCAAAGCACTGTTCTAAGTGCTGGGGAGGTTACAAGGTGATCAGGTTGTCCCACGGGGGGCTCACAGTCTTAATCCCCATTTTACAGATGAGATAACTGAGGCACAGAGAAGTGAAGTGACTTGCCCAAAGTCACACAGCTGACAATTGGCAGAGCAGGGATTTGAACCCATGACCTCTGACTCCAAAGCCCAGGCTCTTGCCACTGAGCCACGCTGCTTCTCAATTCCACTCACCTCAATTCCACTCTCAATTCCACTCACTACTATGCACTCACCCCGCTAGCTACTTTAGAGGCCCCCAGGGTGTGTGGGGAGTTTACAGTTCCTTGAAACACTTTTAATTAAAAAATCATTCTTCTACTATTCCTCATTAACTTAATCCTTTCCCTAAAGAACTGTTCTATCCCGTACCTAAAAATATATAAAATGGGCTGCATTTTACCCAGGCATAGAACATGGGCCAAAAACGAAATTTCCATCATTTCTTACTTTCCTTTCGCAAAGGCTTTACTTTGATGAGCATTTTCAATTTCAGCCATTTTCCAGTCAGGCTCTATTTCCGGGAATAGCAGAAAAGGTGCTCAACCTTCGTTTTCAAATGTAGGGTTGGTTCCTGGGACAGCCCTGACTTCTCCAAAAGGGATGAAAATGTGAGAATGTCTTCCTCCATTATATTTGCTGTTTCCTGGCTTCAAGCAATTATGGGGCAAATTGCTTACTATCTGAAGGAAAATGTTTGCCAAATAGTCTACCTGCTGCCACTGAGGGCCCATTTCGGGCACTGTGGACTGAATTCATCTTATTAGGGGGTTTTGAAGCATTACTTTATCTGGGCTGAAATCCAGGCTTTATTACTGTGACATCCACTTAACTGCATTAAGGCAGACACTTAATCACAGAAGAGTACTAGAGCACAAGATATAAGCACCAGCTAAATAAAGCGATAAGCTCGGTTTCTTCCAAAACAGCAAATGTATTCCTGTGACTTGCAAAATACTACTATCCGGGGCCCGTGGGTGCCTCAACACCAGATATGAGGTGAAATGGAAAAGAACACATTTCAGGGTCATCTCTTCTGTGTTTGAACCATGCAAAGATGAGTTAAAGTAAAACAAAGAACTGTGTGATCGTAATCCTTTGAATACGAGCCAAATGCTTGGTGAATGTAAATATCACATTTTTTTCCCCAATGGTATTTGATAAGCGTTTACTATGTGCCAAGCACTGTACTAAGGGGTGGGGAAGATACAAGATACTCTCCCAAGCACTTTGTACAGTGCTCTGCACACAGTGAGTGCTCAATACACATGATTGACTGAGGAAAACTGAGGCCCAGAGAAGCCAACTGACTTGCCCCAGGTAACACAGTTGACAAGTGGTAGAGCGGGGATTAGAACCCAGGTCCTCTGACTCCCAGGCCGCTGCTCTTTCCAATAGACCAAGCTGTTTCATCTCAAGTATCTTCCAAAATAAATCAATATTGGGACTGAAGTAGTCTTCTCGAATGATCTTCTGCTTAAATTTCCAACTTCGTGGGTGAGAACAGAAGCACGAAGAGTGGGAGTGCAGCTTTCATTCCTTGCTCTGGCTTTTAAGTACATCCTCTCCAGACTGTATTTTTCAAAGCTCTCATGTTTAATTCTC
The DNA here is from genome assembly GCF_015852505.1 of Tachyglossus aculeatus. Taxonomy (NCBI): domain Eukaryota; kingdom Metazoa; phylum Chordata; class Mammalia; order Monotremata; family Tachyglossidae; genus Tachyglossus; species Tachyglossus aculeatus. Next base: position 47,223,394 of record NC_052067.1, read on the forward strand.
CTTTTGTCTCGCAAACTTTTTCCTGAAGCAGCTTCAACTAAATCTCAAGAAGGAAGAAACTTTGGTACTCATGGGAAAATGGCAAACCTCTCCTTAAGACTTGACACCACCCTGGGTGATGCCTCCTGGGCAAGTCACTTAATTTCTCTGAGCCTCAGTTCCCTCATCTGTAAAATGGGGACTAAGACTGTGTCCCACCTGGGACAACCTGATAACCTTGTATCTCCCTAGTGCTTAGAACAGTGCTTGGCACCTAGAAAATGCTTAACAAATACCATCATTATTATTACTATTGTTCAGAGCCCTCCTAAAATCACACCTCCACCAAGAGGTCTTCCCTGACTAGGCACTCATTTCTCCTATTTGCCCTTCCTCTGTGACACAATATGCCTGTCCTCTGTGACAGGCATAAGCCTGTACCTCCTAAGTACTTGATTTTCACGCCACCTCCAACTCTTGTGTATATATCCTTTTACTCTCCCATTTCCCCTATCTGCAATTTATTCTGTCTCCCACTTAACCAATCAATCACTTCCTATCACTCCATCACTTCTAGACTGCAAGCTCATTGTGGGCAAGGAACTGTCTACTAATTCTGTTGTATTGTACTCTCCCAAACACTCAGTGCAATGCACTGCATGTGGTAAGAGCTCAATGAATACCACTGATTAATTAGTACAAGCTGATGATGGAGTGAAAAGATGAAATGTGGAGCTAACTGCAATCGGAAAAGATCAAGTCCACTCATAAAAGGTTTCTTTGTCCTCCTTTAACTTCTTCATTTCAAGAAGTTCGAATAGCAAAGGCACCAGAAAAAAATTAAACTGTCAAATCTATGAAAAATTTCCACAATATGTATCCACCTTTGAGCACCCAGTGGATCTTCTCCATTATCCAGGTCAACCAGAAGAGAGGGAAAATGACTGCATTTGTTAAGTACTTTCAATATGCCAAGCATTGTTCTAAGCGCTGGGTGAGATAAAAGCTAATCAGGTTGGACACAATCCATGTTCCACATAAGGCTCACAATCTAAATAGAAGGGACAGCAGGAATTGACTCCCCATTTTGAGGGTGAAGGAACTAGGGCAGAGAAGTTAAGTGACTTACCCAAGTTCACGTAGTGTGTTAAGTGGCGGACACACTATTAGAACTCAGGTCTTCTGACTCTCAGGCTCATGCCCTTTCACCTAGGCCACGCTAGAGCTAGATTTAAAATTCACAGGAGCTCTGATGGATTTTACTTTCCAAAAATAGAAATGAATCTAACATCAACCCCAAATTCTGTGAACTGTGGTTACCATTAAAAAGCACTTCTGTTGGCAGAGTACCTAATTGTCCCTCTTACAATGGTGAACAAACCACAGATCTGGAAAGTTTGGTAATATATGTACTGCCAAAGAGAAAAGATTTCTTTCATTTCAACACATCTGAATATTTATAAAATCCTTATTAAAATACCTTCAAAAAATCACTCCATTCACCCTTTTAGTAAATCAACTTGCCCTCTTAAAAGTTCCAAAGTGTTAACTATCACGTGATGAATTCTTCCACTCATTCATTCAGTCAGTCATATTTATTGCACGCTTAATGTGTGCAGAGCACTGTACTAAGCACTTGGGAAGTACAAGTTGGCAACATATAGAGACGGTCCCTACCCAACAACGGGCTCACAGTGTATTTTTTTTTAAAAAAATGCCTATAACATTCCAAAATTTGAAAATTATTTTTGCAAAGCCCTGCCGAACTTGTGAAAAGAATCTATAAAATAAACGAATTTGCTATTTTCAGTCCTTGTTAAACTGCTGCACTTAAAGTTAAGGTTTTATTCTACCTTAATTTTATTCTACCACCTTTCTTCAAAAGTGAAGTTTTAATAAAATTCATTCTATTTCCAAAACATTAAAACAGGAAGGTTCTGAAACTACGAAGGTTGAGGAAAAACCACTGAATGTTTCTGTTCCACAATTTCAGAAAAAGAAAAACTACTGATATAAAACTACTTACCAAGACTTGAATAGTCTCACAAAATATGTAACTTTAGTGGCTTCCAAATATAGTCACTTCTCCCATACAATGTGTTTTCACTGGGCATTTTGACATCATCAGTGGTATTTATTGAGTGCTATGTGCAGAGCATTGTACTAAATGCTTGCGAGGGTATAATCCAACAGAGTTGGTAGACCCGTTCCCTACCCACCATGAGCTTACAGTCTAGAGGGCAACAGACAATGCTACCATAGATACTTAGTTCTGACTTTAAAGTAATGTGTCTGTGCATGTTACTATGAAGTATGAACTGGGGTGCGGAGGGACAGGAGACAGGGAGGTCAGTAAGGAGGCTGATAAAGTAGCCAATGTGGGATAGGATAAATGCTTGGACTAACGTTGTAATTGTTTCGATGGAGAGGAAAGAGTGGATTTTAGCAATGTTGTGAAGACTGAACCAATAGGATTTACAGATTGAATATGTGGACCGAATGAGAGGGATGAGTCGAGGGCTTGTAAGAAAAGGAGGATAGTGGTGCTGTATACAGGGATGGGAAGGTCAAGGGGAAGACAGGTTTTGGGTGGAAAGATAAGGAGTTCGGTTTTGAACACATTTAGTTTGAGATGTTGGTGGAACATCCAAGTAAAGACGTCCTGAAGGTGGGAGGAAATGCAAAACTGCAGGTAAGGAGAGAGATCAGCGCTAGAGATGTAGACTGGGGAATCAATCGGCGTAGAGGTGGCAGCTGAAGCCAAAGGAGTGAATGTATTCTCCAAGGGAGTGAGTGTAAATGGAGAGTATAAGGGGACCCAGAACTGAACCTCCCATAAACTCCCACAATAATCAGAGAAGTTAATGTATAATGATCTGTTGGGCTGGGTTTTTTAATCTATTTATCACTTACTTGTACAGAATTATTTGGAACCCTTCAAGCCTTTGCAAACCCCAAATTTAGGGATTCCAATATGCGGGTATTTCCTATTTCCACTTATACCAATGTCCTCCCTGAGCTTGAAAAAAGCATTTGTTGGTGCTGCTATTTTGGAGCCCTGATTTAAAAGTGAGCATCCTCACCTTGATAAGGTGTCCCAACTGTTGCTGTAACATAAATATTCTTCTCGTACCTTTTCAAACGGTCTTCTAGGGTGTGAATCTAAAAACAACCAAATCCAAAATGGATCAAATGAGGCACCGCACAGAATGGAAAGTAAACGTTGAGAATGAAAATAGTGGTGTATGAAGGAACACAACTACAAAGAGAAGGTGGAAAACCAGTAATATTGATGTCCAAAGGAAAAGAAAACATAATTGGGGAAAGTTCATGCAAATGGGAAACTTATTTTAGGAGTGATCATTCATGCAAAATACCAGCAAAAACAGGGTAATGATCCACAAGACAACAAAGGACAAAGACAAAAGGATCTTCATTTCTTATTTTCGGAAACTGTTAAGTTTTGTGGTAATGGATAACTGATCCTTAGACTCCTGCCCCAAATATATATTAGTCTCTTGGACACGTTTCACCTCTAAAAGTTGGAGGTTGAGAACTCGAGCACAAGATGGCTTTATTTTTTACATATCTTTTCCCTATTTAAATCCAGATAGCTCTTCATTGGTGTACTCTCCCTAAAGCTAGGTACAGTGCTCTGCACACCATAAGGGCTCAATATATACCACTGATTTGATCCACTGGTGGACATATTCTAGCATAAATTAGACTAATCTCACAAAAAGGCTTTCTGCAACAGGTACACAAGGAAGATGAATGACACCTTAACTAAAATCATTTTCTGGTTTATAATTAAAGCAATTCTAAAGCTACACAAGCTCAAAAACATATCCAAAATGACTTGATGAACTTAAAATATGAAAAAGAACCTCTTCCACAGATCTGCTCATTTTAATCAGAGATAAAACCCAATGGGGAGGTAGGACTTTCTTGGAAATAAAATTCACTTTGGGCTCAGCCGTTTTCTAGTTCGATGGAAACAAGATATCAGTGAAAAAGCTCTCTCTTTGAAAAAGAAAAAGTTCCACATCTCCTGGAGGGCTTAGTTATTTGCCTGCTGAGAGGCAGGGTGCTAAACCAGGTGAACACTTATGGTTCTTCAAAGTCTATAATACAGTGAATGAGAAACAACCATCACTGGAACTCTGGATTTGAATAAAACCCATACCTGTTCTCTGTACTCCTGCTCTTTCAGTTTTGAATCATTGACAAGGGTGGTCTTTTGTGCCAACTGTGTCTGAAAAGACAAAAACGATAGATACAATACAAAAATGGTTTCAATGTACTGAGTTGCACTGACACCAAAAGGATGCTTTTCTTGTTAAATATAGTCTTTCCCCTTTCTCAATTGAAACAATGAAATGTAACTGAAAATACAGGGCTTCTAACCAAATCTAATGAAATCTAAACCTTACCTGGAGCTCCATGACTGTTACCTAAACATGGAAAAGAAAAAAATAAATGGATTTTACAAGTTTGCGTAATGATGTTGAGGTTCATCCCCACCAAGATGACCCTTTTCCTAAGCAGACTGAAATGAACTAAGTTATTCCAGGGAAATCATAGGGAAATGCATCGGATAAGAGATGAACAGAAATAACTTCTAGGAATAAAACTTGGAAAACTGATTGCCTGTTTTCATTAAATTAATTTCATTAGGGTAAATGAGAATCACAACCTCAGCATTTGTACTAAAAAGATAAAGGCTCCTTTGAATTTCTTGGCCATGTTCCAACAAATTCGAATTTTGAAATGTTTAGTAGCGCAAGTAAAAATCCATCAGCTCATCATTGATGACATACGTAATATGAAGATGGGCTCTGATAATTTTGATTAGCTATATACTAAATGTGGGCCCTAAAAATATTTTGCAAATATAGTTTAGCTAGAAATTGAAGTTTTTTTCCAGAGCTTCTTAACTAAATAAACTTCAATTTATGTCCCCTTAAAAGATCCCCAGAAATGGTTTGGGGCTAGTGACTCCAGAAATTGTTCCACCATAATAGCTGATATAGACTTACTCTCATCTTGAATTTCACCTCCAGAAATTCAGGGATGGATATTTCCCCAGATCCCCTCCCTCTCTGACACTCCCTTACCTTGCTTCCCTTCTTCCCCAATTCCCACTGACTTGACAAAAGCATTTAACTTTGGATTGACATGTCTAAGCAAAGAAGTCTTTCTGATTTCCTTCCAAGCCCGTGCTCTAGACTGTGAGTCCTCTAGACTTTTAGCTTATTGTGGGCAGGGAATGTGTCTGTTATATTGTTGTACTCTACCGTACCCAGCACTTAGCACAGGACTCTGTATGCAGTAAGCGCTCAATAAGTACCATTTATGGATTGAAACGTATTCACGGGTTTAAAATGTAACATGCTTTACATCACTATTTTAATGTCTCTGTGAAAGCAAACTTTCTGTTTTGCCCCGACTCTTAGATGCAATGGTGTGAAATAGAATTATTCAATGATAATTATGGTATTTGTTAAGTGCTTACTGTGTGCCAAGCACTGCTCTAAGCACTGGGGTAGATATAAGGTAATCAGGTTGTCTCATGTGGGGCTCACAGTCTCACATGTGGGACAACCTGATTACCTTGTATCTACCCCAGCATTTAGAACAGTGCTTGGCACATAGCGCTTAACAAATACCATCATCATCATCATCACACTCTCAATCCCCATTTTACAGATGAGGGAACTGAGGCCCAGAGAAGTTAAGTGGCTTGCCCAAGGTCACAGAGCCAACAAGTGGCGGAGCCAGGATTAGAACCCACGCCTAATTCAAGATTCAATAAATGGCTAGGTATGAAGTGATAGTGTGTCAATTCGGAAAAGCTGGGATTGTGTCTACTTACACCATTACACTGTACTCTCCCAAGTGTTAAGCAAAGTGCTCTGCACACAGTTAAGTGCTTAATAAATGCTACTGATTGATAACTGTCTCACCTAAATTCTCTTTCATCTTTTCTAGCCCTCCCATCTGCTTTTTTGAAACCTACCCCACGTATGCTTAAAAATAAATGCAGCTGTCTTAGATGCACAGATAGTAAAAACAAGACAAAAAGCATCACTCAATTTATAAACGTTTTCATATGCTGCTGACTAATAGTAGATGTCACAGAGTGTTACCATCTTGATTATGCAGCCAATTGCTTCAAGTGAATGGGGCTCAATGAGTGTTTAATTAGCAAAACAATATGTGGTCTGACGAAAATAGGACGGCATAAAATAGGGATGTCTTCTGCAGCAGTTCACGGCATAAGAGCATTTTCACTGACATAAATGAGCATGAGGCAGAGTTTAGAAAAATGCCTCAAAGCAAATCTCTAAAATAAATCAGGAGGATCTGAAATTACCTGTTCACAAAATAAGCCAAGCCCCCCATCCTTTTTTATGGTGTTAAGCAAATACTTTGTGCCAAGCACTGTACTATGTGCTGGGGTAAATACAAGCTAATTAGGGTGGACACACTTCATGTCCCACATGAGGCTTACAGTATTAATCCCCGTTTTACAGATGAGGTAACAGAGCCAGAGAAGTGAAGTGACTTGCTCAAGGTCACACAGCAGACAAGGGGCGGAGCAGGGATTAGAACCCAGGTCCTCCTGACTTCCCAGCCCTGTGCTCTTTCCAGTCGGCCACGCCGCCTCCCCTCACCAGTTTGTTTGTGAATAGTACTGCTGCGACTATTTGCTTTGCTGTTAAATCTTTGGTGCACTTCATTTCCTAGCCACTTTTCTTGGGAGAAATAGTGAAATGGCAATTGGTTTGTGGAGAGAAGCAAAGCATTTTTAAAAACCCATAAACTGCCCCAGAAAGGCAGTACTGTGAAAAGTCAGGGAGCAACTGACCAAACGGACAATTTAAGGTCTGGAGAATCAGGGTTCCCAGATTAAACCCATGAAGGGTGGTTCTGCTTGGGCTAGGGGTCCCTCCTCGGACTCCCAGACTGACGCCATCTCCAATCTTCTCTAGCTCAGCTATGCTGCCCACAGCATCAGTCAGTCAGTCAATCATACTTACTGAGCGCTTACGGTGTGCGGAGCACTGTACTAAGCACTTGAAGTACAAGTGCTTATATTACAAGTACAATATAATAATATAACAACAGGGAAGCAGCACTGGCCAAGTGGATAGAGCACGAGCCTGGCAGTAGAAAGGACCTGGGTTCTAAACCCAGCTCTGCCACTTGCCTGCCGTGCGACCCTGGGCAAGTCATTTCTCATCTCTATGCCTCAATTCCCTCATCTGTAAAATGGGGATTAAGAGTGTGAGCCCTAGGTGGGACAGGGACTTTGTCCAACTCAATTACCTTGTATCTACCCCAGCACTTAGAACAGTGCCTGGCATATAGTAAGCGCTTAACAAATACCACAATATACATAACAGACACATTTCCTACCCACAACGAGATCTGACTTCAAATGCTGACTCTTAGGCTGTAGCTAAGTTCCTTCCTGTGGTACTGTACTCTCCCAAGTGCTTAGTACAGTGCTCTGCACACAGTAAGCACTCGATCAATATGATTGAATGATTGAATGAATATGCTGGGAATGGCTCCACTGTCTAATCCTAACTCTGATGACCCCAATATCTCTAACGTGGTGCAAATGTTTTCAAATGTCATCAGGGAGAGGGATCCATAACTGACAGATCATCAGAAAATCTAGGACAAACAGCAGCAACAACGGGATTAAAGTGGAGTATTTTGAAGTTGTCTAATGCTTTCATTCTTAAATATTGATCATATCTAATAATGTAACTGTTGATTGTCAATCAAATTAACAGCAAAATATTAAATATTACTGTCCTCTTACATCATCACCACTCTGATTCCCCTTATCATGGAGGTTTTGGTATTCCTTGTGCAGTTCCTCCAGTTGATTTTGCAATTCAACTACTTTTGCCGTCAATTCTTCTTCTCGAGCCTTCGGAACAAAGAAACTTAAGTTAACTGTGGGAAATGCTAACAGGTCCCATAGCAAACATTTCCTAGTCAAATATACTTCTAGTTCACCATCTTGGAGACCCCCTACAGGTCTAAACAGCTTCTCAAATCTGTGCCACCCCACTCTGGAATAACAGTCCAACAGGGAAGAACAAGGGGCATGAGAGGGTGGAGCTTGCAGAAGGATTTCTCCTTCACCACTTCTTTTCCCTCCCCTTCGGATGGTAACAAGGCAACCACCAACCCAGGGCAACTGGGATCAAAGCACAGCATTTTCAGTCAACCAATGGGAAGCCGAAGGACCTGCGTCGCTTTTCTGCCGTGCCACCTTGGGCAAGTCACTTCACTCCTCTGTGCCTCAGTTATGTAAAATGGGGATTAAGACTGTGAGCCCCATGTGTGGACCGCTGTCCAACCCGGTTATCTGGTATCTACCTCAGTGCTTAGTACAGTGCCTGACCCAAAGTAACCGCTTTAACAAATACATAAAAAAGAGCACTTATTGTGTGCAGAACACTGTACTAAGCGCTAGTGAGAGTACACTAGAACGGAGTTAGTAGATATGAAGAAGCTTCCAGTCTAGAGGGGGAGAATGCAAGACAGAGCAGCGTGGCCTAGTGGATAGAGTACGGGCCTCGGAATCAGAAAGACCTGGGTTCTAATCCCTGCTCCACCACTTGTCTGCTGTGTGACCTTGGGCATGTCACTTCACTTCTCTGTGCCTCAGTTACCTCATCTGTAAAATGGGGATTAAGGTTGAAAACCCCATGTGGGACAGGGACTGTGTACAACCTGATTATCTTGTATCTACCCCAGTTCTTAAAACAGTTCCTGCCACATAGTAAGCCCTTAAACATTTAAAAAGTGAAAAATAAGAGGGAGCATCCTATAATTCGCTTTGGAAAATATTCTGGTATCACAGAAGTATGGACAGAATCACTTGGTCTGAACAACAGAAAAGAAGGAAAGGGCAAAAGAGGAAATAATTTAAAAAAAAAGATGTTTGTCTACTATCCAGCCAAATGCATAAAGTACAGCTACACTCCATTATAAAAAAAAATTACTCTACATAGCCATAGTAAAAGATTCCTCTTTTTGGATAGCTTTGGGAAGTTCATTAAATGAAAATCCATCGATGGTATTTATTGAGCCCTTACTGTGTGCATAGCACTGTATTAAGCACTTGGGAGCATATAACACAAAAGAGTTGGTAGACACATTCCTTGCCCACAAGGGGTTTACTATGGGAGACAAAAATTAACAGAAATGTGGACATAGATGTAAGTGCTGTGGGGCTGAGGGTGGGGTGAATGCCAAGTATTCAAAACCTCAGAAGAGTTATTATAAAAGCGTTCCCAATATTAGGACTAGATGGAAACATACAGCATGAAAATTACTACCTTGTAATTTTCCAGGATATTAGTAAACCATTCAGTTGGCATTAAAGCTTTTTAGGGATGCCAAAGCCAAACATCAGAAGCATAACAGGAATTATGCATGGCATAACAGGAGGACTGGGAATTATTTAAATTATTTAAATTTTTCTTAATCTTCAACATTACCCCTGTAGCACTAAAAACATGAAATTTTCAGAACTAGAATGTGGCAGAAACAATCTGCTATATTCTCCTCTATTCTGCAGAGTGAACACGTTGTCAAAGCACTGTCTGAACAAAAGTTCTGTGAGTTTGGCCCAAGTTTGTCATATCTCTGCCTTGCCAAACCCCGATGGAACTGAAAAGTTCGGAAGAGTTGAGTTCAATGTTAATAACTAGGTGGTAATACCTATCAACACTGAATCAACTTTAAATGTAATGTTCTTTTTTCACCCGCTGTCTCAAATTTCTCTCCTCCAATTCCCTCCTGGACCCCCTCCAATCTGGCTTCTGTCCCCTTCACTCTGCAGAAACCGCCTTTTCAAAGGTCACCAATGATCTCCTTTTTGCCAGATCCAATGGCCTCTAGAGATTCCATCCTAATCCTCCTCAACCTCTCAGCTGCCTTCAACACTATGGACCACTCCCTTCTCCTGGAAACATTATCCAATCTTGGCTTCGCTGACACTGTCCTCTTTTGGTTCTCCTCTTATCTCTCTGGCCTTTCATTCTCAGTCTCCTCTGTCTCTCAACCCCAAACTGTGGGGGTCCCTCAAGGTTCTGTTCTGGGTCCCCTTCTATTCTTCGTCTACATCCCCTCAATCATTTGCTCCCCCAGCTTCAACTACCACCTCTATGTGGAGGGTACCCAAATCTATCTCTCCAGCCCTGATCTCTCTTCCTTTCTGCAGTCTCACATTTCCTCTTGCCTTTACGACATCTTTACTTGGATGTCCTCCCATCACCTCAACCTTAATATGTCCAACACTATACTCATCTTCCCACCAAAATCCTGTCTTTCCCCTCACTTTCCCATCATTGTAGACAGCACCACCATCCTTCCTGTCTCATAAGCCCATAACCTTGTTATTATCGTTGACTCCTCTCTCTCATTCAACCCCATATTCAATGCATCACTCAAGCCTGTCATTTCCACCTTCACAAATCCACCCTTTCTTCTCCAACCAAACTACTACCACATTAACCAATCACTTATCCTATTCCACCTTGATTATTGTATCGGCCTCCTTGATGCCCTCCCAGCCTCCTGAATCTTCCCACTACAGTCCATACTTTGCTGTGCTACCAAGGTCATTTTTCTACAAAAACGTTCAGGACATGTTTCCCCACCATTCAAGAAACTCCAGTGGTTGCCCATCTACTTCCGCATCATATAAAAAGTCCTCACCATTGGCTTTAAAGCACTCAGTCACCTTGCTCCCTCTTACCTCACCTCACTGCTCTTCTACTTCAAACCAGCCCATACACTTCGTTCCTCTCATGCTATCCTTCTCACTGTAGCTCAATCCCGTCTATCTCACCACCCAACCCTCGCCCATGTCCTGCCTTTGGCCTGGAATGCCCTCCCTCCTCAAATTGTCCTACAGACAACTACTACTCTCCCCCTACTTCAAAGCCTTAGTGAAGGCACATCTCCTTCGAGAGGCCTTCCCTGACTAATCTCTCCTTTCCCCTTCTCCCCTTCCCTTCTGCATTACCCTGACTTGTTCCCTTTATTCATCCCCCTCCCAAGCCCACAGCACTTATGTACATATCAGTTAGTTAATTAGTTATTTAGTTATGTGTTTATTTAGATATGTATATATGTAAGTATTTATTTATTTATTTAAATACCTCTTTCCCCCTCTAAACTGTAAACTCGTTGTTGGCATGGAATGTGTTTGTTTACTGTTATATAGTACTCTCCCAAATACCTAGTACAGTGCTTTGCACACAGTAAGTGCTCAATAAATATGACTGAATGAATGAATAATACCATGGTGCCTCACTCTCATCCCTCCCTCTTGACTGAGACCCTCCCTCCCTCTGGCAGACCCCAGCTTTCTCCATCTTCAAAGCCATAATAATAATAATAATAATAATAATAATAATAATAATAATAATAATAATGGCAGTTGTTAAGTGCTTACTATGTGCAAAGCACTGTTCTAAGAGCTGGGGAGGGGAGACAAGGTAATGAGGTTGTCCCATGTGGGGCTCACAGTCTTAATCCCCATTTTACAGATGAGGTAACTGAGGCTCAGAGAAGTTAAGTGACTTACCCAAGGTCACACAGCAGACATGTGGTAAAATCACTCCTCCTCCAGGAAGCCTTCGTGGACTAACCTGTCATCTCTCCATCTACTGCGTCACCAGTGCATTTGAACCTCCATGCTCTAAGTCACTTATATGTCTCCTTCTAAACTGTCAGCTTCTTGAGGGCAAGGATTGTGTCCAATATCATACTCTCCCAGGCGCTTAATATAGGTCTCTGCATAGAGTAGGTGTCAATAAATATAATTGGCTTCTTAATGCATATAGAAAGAGAAAGCTGTCCATTTTCAAAATGATACTACTAGGAAAAAAAAATCCTATCAAAGCACACAGTGTCACTGAAATCACTAATGTATGACTGACAAATCCCCGACCATATTTTTTGCACTGAGGGATAGTTCCCTGCTTTAATAATTGTGGCATTAGTTAAGGACTTACTATGTGCCAAGTGCTGTATTAACCACTGGGGTGGTTACAAGCTAATCAAGTCCCACACAGGGCTCATGGTCTACAGGAGGGAGAACAGGTATTGAATCCCCATTTGGCAGATGAGGGAACTTAGGCCCAAGGTCAGAGAGCAGGTCAGTAAATCGCATTTATTGAGCACTTATGGTATGCACAGCACTGTACTGTTTGGGAGAGTACAATACAACAATGAACAGGCACATTCCCTGCCCACGATGACTTTATAGTCTAGAGGAAATGGTGGAGTCAGGATTAGAACTCAGGTCCTCTGACTCCGTGCTCTTTCCGCTGGGCTGGGCTGTTTTTCTAATGCTTTGTTAATGGGTTTGCCTGTGGGAGCCTCTTGGTACCTTGGATCCTTGTGAGACTTTGCTCAAGAAGAGCGATCCATTTCCCAGTTGCCATCCACCAGATTGTCCGCTGCAGATGGTCTCCAAGAACTCCCCTGCGATTTCTGTGTTGTTGATACTGAGCTTTTCTGTGTCTTTATAGACCCTGATTTCTATTAGCTCAAGCCAATCAACTAATTATGGTACTTGATAAGTGCTTACTGTGTCAAACACTGTTCTAAGCGCTGGGGCACACGCAAACTGATCGGCATGGGATCATGATTTAAGTAGGAAGGAGAACAGGAATTGAATCCCCATTTAGGAAAGGAGGAAACCGAGGCCCACAGAGGATAAGTGGCTTGAAAATGGCAAGCAAGTGGCGGAGCCGGGATTAGAATCCAGGTCCTCTGACTCTCAGACCTGTGCTTCTTCCATTCAGCCATGCTGCTTCGAAGAAGGTGGAAGAGAGAGATGTTACCTCAAGAATATCTTCGTATTTTCTAGCTGTTCTTTTTAGATCATCTTCTTTCTCCAAAATCCTTTTCCGCAACTGTTTTGTCTCCTCTTGATGAGTTTCCAGTAGTTCAGCTTCTACCTCCTGGGCCTTACCTAGCGAAAGAAGCATGTGTGTGCGCAAACACAAACACACACACACACAAAATGAAAGTGTCAAGCAGTGTCAAAATAGTATCCAAAGCATTGACGGTCTTATTCTCACTTAAGGAACAACATTCATTGCAGATAATTCGACAAGTCTGAGTTGAAATACTTTTCACAGTGGGAAAGGAAGAGAAATGGAAAGATATCCACAATTCTATATGAATACTCCTTTGCAAATGTCAACACCAACTCTCTCCTCAACTCCAACTCTCTCCTTCAATACCAACTCTCTCCTCGACCCCCACCAGTCTGGCTTCCGTCCCCTACATTCCACGGAAACTGCCCTCTCAAAGGTCACCAATGACCTCCTGCTTGCCAAATCCAATGGCTCATACTCAATCCTAATCCTCCTCAACCTCTCAGCTGCCTTCGACACTGTGGACCACCCCCTTCTCCTCAATACGCTATCCAACCTTGGCTTCACAGACTCCATCCTCTCCTGGTTCTCCTCTTATCTCTCCGGTCGTTCATTCTCAGTCTCTTTTGCAGGCTCCTCCTCGCCCCTCCCATCCCCTTACTGTGGGGGTTCCCCAAGGTTCAGTTCTTGGTCCCCTTCTGTTCTCGATCTACACTCTCTCCCTTGGTGACCTCATTCGCTCCCACGGCTTCAACTATCATCTCTACGCTGATGACACCCAAATCTACATCTCTGCCCCTGCTCTCTCCCGCTCCCTCCAGGCTCGCCAGTCCTCCTGCCTTCAGGACATCTCCATCTGGATGTCTGCCCGCCACCTAAAACTCAACATGTCCAAGACTGAACTCCTTTCTTCCCTCCCAAACCCTGCCCTCTCCCTGACTTTCCCATCTCTGTTGACAGCACTACCATCCTTCCCGTCTCACAAGCCCACAACCTTGGTGTCATCCTCGACTCCACTCTCTCATTCACCCCTCACATCCAAGCCGTCACACCGAAACCTGCCGGTCTCAGCTCTGCAACATTGCCAAGATCCACCCTTTCCTCTCCATCCAAATCGCTACCCTGCTCATTCAAGCTCTCATCCTATCCCGTCTGGACTACTGCATCAGCCTTCTCTCTGATCTCCCATCCTCGTGTCTCTCCCCACTTCAATCCATACTTCATGCTGCTGCCCGGATTGTCTTTGTCCAGAAACGCTCTGGGCATGTTACTCCCCTCCTCAAAAATCTCCAGTGGCTACCAATCAATCTGCGCATCAGGCAGAAACTCCTCACCCTCGGCTTCAAGGCTCTCCATCACCTCGCCCCCTCCTCTCCTTCTACAGCCCACCCCGCACCCTCCGCTCCTCTGCCGCTAATCTCCTCACCGAGCCTCGTTCTCGACTGTCCCGCCGTCGACCCCCGGCCCACGTCATCCCCCTGGCCTGGAATGCCCTCCCTCTGCCCATCCGCCAAGCTAGCTCTCTTCCTCCCTTCAAGGTCCTACTGGGAGCTCACCTCCTCCAGGAGGCCTTCCCAGACTGAGCCCCTTCCTTCCTCTCCCCCTCACCCCCCTCTCCATCCCCCCGTCTTACCTCCTTCCCTTCCCAGCACCTGTATATATGTATATATGTTTGTACATATTTATTACTCTATTTATTTATTTATTTATTTTAGTTGTACATATCTATTCTATTTATTTTATTTTGTTAATATGTTTGGTTTTGTTCTCTGTCTCCCCCTTCTAGACTGTGAGCCCACTGTTGGGTAGGGACTGTCTCTATATGTTGCCAACTTGTACTTCCCAAGCGCTTAGTACAGTGCTCTGCACACAGTAAGCACTCAATTAATACGATTGATTGATTGATTGATTTTTTACATGTTATTTATAGTCAATTCTCACTTGTTGAAGGAAATTAGGGAACAACAGTAGCCGGGATAAGGACAGCTCTAGAGGAAAGGTTCAGTGGGGAAGAGGGCTAAAGGACTTATTCTGAATTATCTATGAATTTCAAAGAAGTAACAGTACGACTTCACTGGAGTTTCTCCTTTTCCTTCCAGACCCATACCTGGTAGAGGTGTTAATGGGCAAGAAAGAAAAGAAGAATCACATGCAAGGAGAAGCATGGCTCAGTGGAAAGAACACGGGCTTTGTAGTCAGAGATCATGGGTTCAAATCCCAGCTTCACCAACTGTCAGCTGTGTGACTTTGGGCAAGTCACTTAACTTCTCTGTGTTCCTCATCTGTAAAATGGGGATTAAAATTGTGAGCCCACCATGGGACAATCTGATCACCTTGTAACCTCCCCAGCGCTTAGAACAGTGCTTTGCACATAGTAAGCGCTTAACAAATATCAACATTATTATTATTAGTGGATAGAGCATGGGCTCGGGAGTCGGAAGGACCTGGGTTCTAATCCCGGCTCCTCCAGTTGTCAGCTGGGTGACCTTAGAGAAGTCACTTCACTTCTCCAGGCCTCAGTGTAAAATGAGGAATAGGACTGGGAGCTCCATGAGGGACAGAGCTTGTGTGCAACCTCATTAGCTTGTGTCTACTCCAGGGTTAGAACAGTGTGTGGCACATAGTAAGCGCTTCACAAGTGCTATTTAAAAAACAAAAAGAGGAAGTGAGGTCTTAGATGGGGACGGACTGAAGAATGGGCGGATAGAAGGGTTAGTGACCGAAACATAAGGAAAGACTAAACTATAAAAATAAAAAAAGGATATACGAGACAAAGATGATGATAAATTTGAGAGCTAGAGGAGGAGAGTTTGGGGCTCCTCAGGGCTCCATTCAAAAGCGGTGACAACGTGCCCCATTCTCAAAACTGAAAAAGCCTCGGGCTTATTGGAGATTCCTCTCCCTTTCAGCATTAGAGAAGCCGACGGGATTCCTGGTTATAGACTCAGCAAGCCCAGGGGGCAGAGCTAGGGTCTCTTGAATGTCCTGATGATCTGGCATGACCCCAGCTTAAACGGACAACCGCAGTTCCAACCTGCTCTTCACTTAACGTGCGTTGCGTTCTACTTACTGATCGTTTCTTTTATGGTGGCTTCCATCTCATGTTCCTTTTGAGCCAGCTGGGTGTTAAACTCCCTCATTAATTGCTTTACTGTGGAATTATGCTTCAGCTCCAAATCTTCCTGTTCAGTTCTGGGCAAGAGCAATTAAAATGTCAGACAGTTCAATAAAGGTGAGTTATTTGGCCAAGCTCATAGATGCCTAACACTAATTAACAAAGACAAATGTGAGGTTTCTTCTGATAGGAGCATACGCTTATTAGCATTTTCGCTCAACCAAAACAACAATGCTTAAAGTTGGATTGCTCCCAACTGTGTTTCTTAATCTAGAGCTGCTAAGAGGTTGGATCATTATCAATGGGATTTATTAAGTGCTTCCTGTGAGCAGAGCACTGTACTAAGCCCTCGGGAGAGTACAATACCACAGAGGTAGTAGACACGTTTCCTGCCCACAAGGAATTTACAGTCTAGAGAGGGAGGATGTGGCTAGCAGTCTTCTGAACAAAAGAGATTCAAGGCCAGAATAACCAGGCACAGCGTGTACAAGCATTCAACATTGATGGAAAATGAGTAATAATAATGGTGGTGCTTGTTAAGTGCTTACTACATGTCAAACACCATCCTTAGCACTGGGCTCAACCAATCGATCTAATTTACTGAGCACTTTCTATGTGTCAAGCACTGTGCTAAGCACTGGGCTCAACCAATCGTATTTACTGAGTGCTTACCGTGCACAGAGCATTGTCCTAAGCATTTGGAAAGATACAAGATAATCAGGTCCGATACAGGGCTCAAAAGCAAAACAGGAGGGAGAACAGGCATTGGATTCCCATTTTACAAGGGAGGAAACTGGGTCCCAGAGTAGGGAAGTGATTTGCCCAAGGTCCCACAGCAGGTACATAGTGGAGCCGGGATTAGACCCCAGGCCCTCCGACTCCCAGGCCTGTGCTCTTTTCCACTAGGCCTCACTCCTCCAATAAGGATAAGGCAAAAGACTATTAACCCTTATTATTAATAAGGGCTCGAGCCTTTAACTTCCAGTGGACTTACTTGATTGTCTCTTCCAATTCTTTTTCGGATTCCTTTTTCATCATCTCCAGTTCTTGCTGATGCACCTTCCTCAGAGCCCGCAAGTCTTTCTGCAATTGGTTTTTCTCTTTCTGCAGCTTCTGCTTCTCCCTCTCAGCATCCTCTAGCTTTAACTGCAGTTCCTTCTGCTGCTCCCCAAAACTGCTAAGCACTCCCCGAAGTTCCACCTCCGCCTTCCCGATTTCCTGGGCACTTTCAGGAACAATTTCTGGGGCATTCGTTTTTATATCACATGGTTTCTGAGGGGCCTGAGATTTTTCACACCTCCAAGTCCACTCCTCTACCTCGAGCCGACGGGCTTCCTTCTCACCGACTAAGCGGTCATTCAGCTCTTTGATCTTCTGTTCCATGAATTTATGGTTCTGTTCCTTTTCTTGCAGAGCTTTCTGGATGATCGTCATCAGGCTATCCACCACCGGCTGCTCTCCAGCTCTGGAATTTCCCACTCCATCTTCTTCGGCATTCTGGGTGGAAAACAACACATACTTCTTACTCCATTCTTCCAATTCATTCCGGAGACCAACTGACTCCACTTGCTGCTGCTTCTCTGGGTTTTCTAATTCCAGGAACAGCTCCTGCCTTTGACTGTGCATCCCAAGTTGAGCCATGTCCTCCTCTTCCTTTTCTCTTTCTAATTTCTGCAACAACTTATCTTTGGCGGCTAAATCTCTTTGCAACAAATGTATTTTTTCTTCATACATGTGTAAATCGCTGTTCGGAGCACCTGTTTCTTTCTGCCCTCTGGAGGCCTTCACATGCTTCATCTCCTTCGGCACCACCACTTTTTCGAATGCTAGGGAGCTTTCATTTGCCCTAAGGCTTTCTTGGAGAGTCTGAATTTCTCTCTCTCTTTCCCGTACTTTTTGGTTCATCTCTTCCAACTGGCTTTCCGTCTCTTTCTTATACTGTTGCTCTTTTTTTTCCATCTGAGACCGCAACTGCTTCTTAATAGCGGCGATTTTCTGCTCCGCCTTTTTCTTCAAGTCCGCTAGTTTTGCAGCATTTTCAACATTCAGCCTCTCCTCTAAGGCCTTTAATGCCTCTTCCTGGCTTTTCCCACTTAAATCTTTCACAGAGTCAAAGTCCCTCTGCTTCGCTTCCAGCTCAGCTTCCATCGAATCCACTTGCTTCTCAAGCCTTAAAATCTTTTCTTTGGCTCCTTTAAGCCTGTCCTGCTTTCCTTCTTGAGTGTGCTGGAGTTCTTGAACCCCTTCCTGCTGTTGGATAACTTGGGGGTGATTGTGTCTCTTCAGATCTTCCATCAGGTGTTCATTTTCGGCTGTTTTCTTGGCGACCCACTCCTCTAATTCTGCAATCCTGGCTGTTTGGGTGGCTAAGTGAGTGGCTAAGTCCCGCTCCCGAGTCTCTCTCTGGTTTTGTTCTTCCATTTCGCTTTTCAGGCTCTCCAACTGTTTACTTTGTTTACTGAGATCCTCCTTAAGCAGGCTTAGCTGTTTGTCCTTTTCATCCGTTTCCCTGTTTTTTAATTCTAGTTGCTTTTCTAATTCCTTCACAGTACCCTCACTCTGCACACAAGTGGCCTGTGCTTTCCCCTTCAATTCGGTGACTTGCGTGGACCAGCTATCTACCTGTTCCAGAGCAGAAGCTTTTTCTCTGTTCAGGGTGTCGACCTTCAGAACTAAATCCTCCACTTGACTCAACAGAGCCAGCCGATCCTCTCGGTGCTGTTCGCTTAGCAGAGCTACGGCAGCCTCTTTCTCGGCTAAGTTGGTGCGGTTCTGAAGCTGGAGTTCGCTCACCAGTCTGTTGAGGCTAGCCACCTCCGATTTCTTTTCTTCCAGTTCCCCTCTCGCTGAAGAGACGGCGTCGATGTGGGTGGACAGGTCTGTACTCAGCTGTGCGATGCAGGCCTCTTTCTCAGAAGCTGTCCGCTGCTGGTGACCTCCTTCTCGCAGGGCTTCGTTTTCTGTCGCCAGACATTTGATGTCTGCCCTCAGGCTGACGATCTGACTCTCTTTTTCTTGCAGCTGCTCAGTAGACCGGCGCAGGGTGTCGCTCGCTGCGGCCTGCTCTTCAGTGACCCGCCTGAGCTGCGCTTCCAATTTGGGAACCTGACCAGCCCGCGCCAAAAGGACCTCTTTCGCCTTGCTCACCCGGCACTGACAAACGGCAAGCCTGGAGAGGACAGCTTCGACTTTGGCGTTGCTTTCGGCGAGAAGTTTCTCAGTTTCGGCATGAAAGAAGGCTTCCGTTTTCTCGCAGCACACGCCGAGCTGGGCGGCCAGTTCCTCCGTTGCCTTCCGGAATTCCAGATTTTTTCCCTCCAGTTTCCTCTCATACTCCTCACAGGCGGCTCCCAGAGCCTTCAGCCTCTCATCCGAACTTTTCAATTCATCAGACAGGTTGGAAGCCCTGGTCTTAGTGTCTTCTTCAAGATCCCTGAGTTCGGCGAGCCGGTCTTGAAGGAGGGTCTTTTCACTCTGAGATTGGCTCAGGACCCTTTCTAGTTCTTCCAGCTGGGCCCTCAAGCCCGTTTCACTTTGCGAGAGGACTCTCACTTGGGCGGACGCCTCCTTTAGCTGTTCTTGCACCTCATTCAAAAAGGAATCCCGTTTTGCTCCCTCTTCCTTCAGCCTCATCAGTTCCTTGCCCGCCCCTTCCTTTTCGGAACCAAAAGCCAAAAGCTGCTCCTTCAACTCCACTATTTCTTGCTCTTTTTCCCGGCGTTCTAACTCACGCTCTTCCCGGAACTCTTCAACTTTCTGACTGAGTTTCCCTTCCCAGGTTAATCTGACCTCAGTAAGTTCCCGCTGATGAGTTTCTGCAAGGTTTTCAAGCTGTTCCTTCTGGTTCCTTTCCAGCTTTGACACAGCTTCATTAATCCCAGCTGAGCTCGCGTGCGCCATTTCCAACATTTTTGAATTAAACTGTTTTTCTTTTTGACTGAGCTCCAGATGGGTGTTTTCAAGCTCTTTCTTAAGCTTGGCTTCCTGTTCAGACAGTTTCTTCTTGAATGTTTCTTGCATCTCCTTCGCTTTCTGTTTGAGTTTTTCCATCTTGGTTTCCTGATTTTTGAGTTTGCTCTCGTATTCGCCTTGCAACGTGCCGATGCTCTCTTCCTTGGCCAATAGTTTTTGTTGGAGATCCTCTATCTCCTTGACCTGGAAGGCTTTCATTTGCACGATTTCGTTCTCCCTCTCGGCCAACCTTCGTCTCATTTCTTCTTGCTCCTTGCTAACATCCTTCGAGCGAGCCTCGTACAGCTCAGTTATGGAAGCGACTTTCTTATCCGTCTCGTCTCTCAGCACCTCGAGCTGCCGTGTCAATTCCTGAACCTGGATTTTGTATGAGTCTAATTCAGCCCTGCCTTCTTTCTGTTGGAATTTGGTTTCCACTGCCTGGGCTTTCAGTTGACTTCCTTCTGCTTCTGCAGCCGACAATTTTGATCGGAGCTCGGCCAGCTGATCTTCATAAGCCTTCACCCGTTGGCTCGAATTATCATGTTGGGACTGGACGCCATCAAGGGCGGCAGACAATCGTTTAACCTCGGCTTCGGCCTCCCTCGAGGATTCCTCTAGCTTTCTCCCTCGTTCTCTCTGCTCTGCTAAATCGTCATCTTTTGCCTTCAGTTGAAGACACAGTTGATTAATTTCATCCTTCAGGGCTTTCTCGACTTTCTGAGAGGATATTTCTCGCTCCTTCAACGCACTGTCCACTTGTTCCTGGTGACGGGCCTTTTCCTCCTTAAGCTTCAACTGCTGCTCTTGCTTAACCGCCTCTGCCTCGCTCTGCAATGAAGAAAGCTCTTGTTCTAGCCTGAGGCGAACTTTCAGGGCTTCGGCTAGGTCAGAAGATAACACTTCCAGCTCCGTTTGTTTCACGTCGAGTTTTTCTAACATTCGGTCGTTCATTTCCTCTATGTGTGCATGGAAGGTCGTCTCTTTTTCCCTCAAAAGGGCGTCACATTCTCTTTCGTGTTTCTCCCTCAGTTGCTCCACACCAGCCTCGTGCTGCTCTTTCAGGACTCGGAGCTTTTCAGTCCACTGATGGGCCAACTGCTCCTGGAGGATTTCTAGCTCTGCCTTATGGTTTTCTGTCAGGGCTGTGATTTCCTCATTATGTTGGCTCTTTGCAGCTTCGATTTGCGACGTTAATTCTGCTGATTGATTTTCGCTGTTTTGAGAGTACTTTGCCAGGGAACTTTCCAACTCGAGAATTCGCTGTCAAAGAGAAAACAGGCTATTTTAATCAAGGTTCTGATGGACTGAGGTGAATAATGAGGGCTTGAAAAAGTCCTGCTGGGTGCTACGATTCACCTCAGTGCTCTCCTGGTGGTGGGAATCAATCCCCTGAGCAGCGATTTGGAGAAGGATGTGAGTTTAGGAGAATGAATCAAGAACACTGCTAAACTTTATAGACAAACCATAGCAATTGAGCCACCCAAGGTACACTCTTTCATGGGAATACCATTTGACAAAAATGGATTGGCAAGGAACCCTTTTGGGAAGCGAGGCCTGGTGGAAACAGCACGGGTCTAGGAGACGGAGGACCTGGGTTCTAATCCCAGCTCCACCCCTTGCTGTTGTGTGACCTTGGGCAAATCTCTTGACTTCTCTGTGCCTCAGCTCCCCCACCTGCAAAATGGGGATTCAAAAGCTGTCCTTCCAATTTTGACTGTGAACCCCATGTGGGACCTGATGAGCTTGTACCTTCCCCAGTGCTAAGAACAGTGCTTGGCACATAGTAAGCGCTTAACAAATACCACAGTTATCATTATTCTTATTATAGCAATCATCACCAAAATGATCACTGCCCTGTATTTGAACATGACAAGCTAACAGTCAGTGGTATTTATTGAGCACTTACTGTGTGCAGAGCACTGTTCTAAGTGCTTGGGAGAATACAAAACAAGAGTTGGCAGACATGTTCCCTAACCTCGAGGAGCTTAGATTCTACAGCGGGAGATGGACATTTCATCCTTCGTCAACTCACTGGTCAGGGACAAAATCATCATGATCCAAATAGCACCTGTAGTCGGTGATATTGAACGGATTTTTCTACTTACAGTTCTATATGTCTCTGCTTCTTGTCGAAGGTTCTGAAGTTTATTCTCACTCTCTGAGATTATAGCTTTTTTCTGCAACTCTAATTCTTCAAGGGCCAAGGATCCTTGCTGTTCCTTTTCTTGAGCTGTTTTTAAATGCTCTATTTGGCTCTTCTCCTAAGCAAATAACCAGTGAGAAAACAATATAATCATCTGACTATTAAAACTATACCGGTTATGACATAACTGGCCAAAACTAAGACAACCACCCAAGTTGATGCTCCAAAATGGAAGACTACTTCTGCCCATCAAAATGCATGTCGTTTCATGTCTATTTAGCTTGTTTACTTATGCACGATTAGAACTTAATAAAACATGATGTCTTCCATGTGTCTCTGACAAGCATTTGCACTACACGCTTCATAATTTGCACCAACTTCCTGAGGAGCAGCATAGCTTAGTGGACAGAGCACGGGCCTGGGCTCTAATCCCAGTTCCGCTGCTTGTCTGCTGTGTGACTTTAGGCAAGTCACTGAACTTATCTTTGCCTCAGTTACCTCACCCATAAAATGGGGATTGAGACTGTGAGCCCCGTGTGGGATGTTGACTGTGTCCAACCTGATTACCTTGTAATAATAATAATGGCATTTATTAAGTGCTTACTATGTGCAAAGCACTGTTCTAAGCGCTGGGGAGGTTACAAGGTGATCAGGTTGTCCCACGTGGGGCTCACAGTCTTCATCCCCATTGTACAGATGAGGTAACTGAGGCACAGAGAAGTTAAGTGACTTGCCCAAAGTCACACAGCTGACAGTTGGTGAAGCCGGGATTTGAACCCATGACCTCTGACTCCAAAGCCCGTGCTCCTTCCACTGAGCCATGCTGCTTCTCGTAGCTTGTATCTACCTCAGCTCTTACTGCGGTGCCTGGCACATAGTAAGCACTTACAAATACCATAGAAAAAGGAACCCTGGAGTCTATACAGATTTAATTACTTCTTTTCACCATTACTATAATTGTTCCACAATCTTCTCCACACTCTACCTTCATGGAGACCCTCAC
The DNA here is from genome assembly GCF_015852505.1 of Tachyglossus aculeatus. Classification (NCBI taxonomy): domain Eukaryota; kingdom Metazoa; phylum Chordata; class Mammalia; order Monotremata; family Tachyglossidae; genus Tachyglossus; species Tachyglossus aculeatus. The sequence goes on from NC_052067.1 coordinate 47,246,517, forward strand.
GTACATAGCTTTAGCTAGATTCACACATTTCCTCACATACATTCATTGACAATCAGTTCCAGATACATACAGACACAGTCTCTCACACACACTCACTTTCTCTCTTTCTCTCACACACATTCTCTCTCGCTCTCATTCTCTCACACTCACTTTCCTCCCAGAGTCAAAAGGCAGATTGAAGGAGATGGGGCTTTCATTTATTCATTCATTCAATAGTATTTACTGAGTGCTTACTATGTGCTGAGTATGGTACTAAGCGCTTTGGAGAGTACAATACAGCAACAGACCTAGTTTCATCCACATGGCTTACTGAATTTCTTGGGGGCATGCAAAAAGCAGCATGGACTTCCCCATACGCTAAACTGAGAAAAAGTCTTCTTTGTTCAGAAATGGAAAGGAAACATAGCCAGTTTGGGCTGCTGAGTAAACCTACGGTGCTTTCTGCAGGCACCAGAGTTCTTTTGTTCATTCAATCATATTTATTGAGCACTTACTGTGCGCAAAACACTATACTAAGTGCTTGGGAGAGTACAATGTAACAATAAACAGACACATTCCCTGCCCACAGCGAGCTTACAGCCTATAGGAGATTGCCAAAATTTAGACCAGAACCCAGGCCAGCCTATCTGGAATTTAGAGACATATTCTTCTGAGTGAGCTGGCAACCTCTGAATTTCAGACTATCTGCGTGGTCCTGCTAACACAGGCAGATTCCTTCATTCAATCATACTTATTGAGTACTTACTGTGTGCAGAGCACTATACTAAGTGCTTGGGAAGTACAAGTCAGCAACATAGAGAGATGGTCCCTACCCAACAACGGGCTCACAGTCTAGAAGACCTTAACTGGTGACTTTACATCAGCCCTTCGCTGCCTAGGACTAACTATTAGTGTGTGGAGGGATGGAAGGTGAGCGGGAAGAATCCCAGCTCGATTTGAGGCAATACAGTAGTACCAAATACAACTAGCAGAAAGCAAGCAAATAACATGGCAAGAACTTTAAAAAGCTTGATTTATAGGAGGAAAGGAATGCTGCCAGATGATCAAGTTTATAAATACTGGGAAAAATACATTTCCTTAGCACTTTACAATCTAACTTTATGTAAACCAGTGAATACGATCTTTCCGTTTTTGTTTGGCTACTCTTTGTTTGTTAGAGCATGCCTGATGTCAACAATGATTTCATCGTAATTCCACACAAAAAAATTTGTTAGTAAATTTGAGGTCAATAACCCTGCTTCTTTCCAATAACTTTTCAAAAAAGTGGTCATGCAGCCACTGTTTTAGGGGGTAAATATCTAAAACTACTCACTATATTATTTTAAGGAAGCATTCCTAAAACCGTGCATTTAAGGACTGCACGCTCAACCCTGGGAAAACACAGAATTCAGAATTCTGACTCATTTGTTCTGAGATGATTTCTCCTGAGTTAAGATGACTTTAACTCTTTTGCTATTTTCTTTAACCTTCCTGGGATCATAATCTTACTGGGATCATCTCTAGACTGTTAGCTTGTTGCGAGCAGGTCCCACCCCTACCAACTCTGTCATACTCATCGAAGTGTGTTCTGCACCCAGAAAGCGCTCAATAAATATCACTGATTGACTGATCATCGACATTCTTAAAGATCACTGCTCTGCCTTAGTTCTATGGAGGTAAATGTGTGCACTGACTTTCTCCTTCAAACCTCACCTAAGGATTTGGGAACAGAAGCAAGGCTTTAAACCATCCATCTCCCAAGGGTGGTAGTTACTGAATGCTTACTTTATGCAGAGCACTGTACTAAGTGCTTCGGAGAAGACAATACACTTGGTAGACATGATCCCTGCAGTCAAGGAGCTTACACTTTAAAGAGAATCTGGACAAAGTTCAACACAGTCTAGGATTCTTCCTCGAAAAAAGAAACCAAAAGAATTTGATTTGGCTCATTGTGGCTCATCCTCCAATTGGTTATTCTGTACTCTCCTAAGTGCTTACTACAGTGTTCTACACAAGGTAAGCACTCAATAAATGTGACTGATTCACTGATATTTGGGTGAACAGCGCAATGAGTGACTTTCTTAACACATGCCCGGTGAGGGTGTGCATTTTACACAGCCTGAATCGATTCTCCTCGTATGGACTTCTTGTCTTTCAATATATCCAGCCCCTTTCTGAGCATTCTGATGGTTTGACTACACCAAATTTCCTCAAATCTCTAATGAAATGATACTGTCGTCACTCAAAAAGTTGTGTAGAATATCCAAAATATCAACCATTCATTTTTCTCCTTCACACATAAATGAAGCAGCAGCATGGCTTAGTGGATAGAGCTCTGGCCTGGGAGTCAGAAGGTCATGGGTTCCAATCCCGGCTCCACCACATGTCTGCTGTGTGACCTAAGGCAAGTCCCTTTACTTCTCTGGGCCTTAGTTACCTCATCTGTAAAATGGGGATTAAGAGTGTGAGCCCTAAGTGGGACAGGGACTGTGTCCAACCTGACTTACTTATATCTACCCCAGCACTTAGAACAGTGCTTGGCACATAGTAAGCTCTTAACAAGTACTAGTATTATTATTTTACGAACTGAACAAGGTGGACATTATTCTGATAAAGCCATTCCTGATGGCAAAAGTAACTGTCCATCACGCATGAAATATTTTAAATGGGGGTTCAGTGATAGGGAAAAGGTTGGGGGGATGCTTACAAGAACAGCTTTCATTTGCTCCTGAAGTTCCTTTTCTCGAGCCTGGAATTTCTCATTCAGGTCTTGCTCTTTCTTAACCAGTTCTTGCACGTGCAGATTCTGTAACTGAGCGATTCGATCCTCTGAAGTTTTCTGTAAATCAACCAAAGGAGTACAATTAAGGTTCCTAGAGATGGAAACAGAGACAGCCTCAAGTAGGATGGGGAAGAGAGGCTGACCAAAGTCTAACCTCAATCAATAATGAGGGATAGAAGAAGCATCCAGAAGCGACATAGATAACTGTACTTACTTCAATTGGCTGCATTTTAGCAGATGCTGTGATACTTATTCATGGAAATGGTACTAAATATTTTACTGCAATTGTGTAGTGAGATGATTCTTCAAAGGGGAGGGTGAAAGGGTGAAGTCTTTTCCCTACAGCTCACCCAAGTCTGAAAATTATCTTTTTGATTCCTGCCTTTCCAGATTAACCCATGCATGTACCCACACATGAAAACACGGTATCCAGTTCACAGTGGGAGAAGAAAGCAATGAAGCAGAACCCTATTGAAGAGGAGCAGCATGGCCTAGTGGGTAGACCGCGGGCCTGGGAGTCAGAAGGACCTGGGTACTAAATCCCAGCTCTGCCATTTATCAGCTGTGTGACCTTGGGCAAGTCATTTCACTTCTCATGCCTCAGTTATCTCATCTGTAAAATGGGAATTAAGACTGTGAGCCCCACGTGGGACAATAACAGTGATTAGCTTGGATCTACCCCAGCCCTTAGTACACGACCTTAATGGCTGTCTCCCTCTTCTGGACTGTAAGCTTGTTATGGGCTGGGAACCTGTCTGCTAATTCTGTTGTAGTGTACTCTCCCCCAAACACTTAGCACACAGTAAATAGTACATATACCATTGATTGACTGATTAACAAACACCACTTAAAAAAACAAACAAAAAGCCCTGAAGTGGGAGCTGGAGGGGCATGAAGTACACCTGAATTAGAATGCCCCAAGGGAAAAGACACTGGGCCGAAGTTGAGAAGAGAATATTACTGAGAAAGAGAAGAGTCACTTTGCCCTCAGTATATCCAAATCCTCAGTTCAATGACTTGAGCTCTGGTGTATTTCCACTGTAGAGGAAGGCACTGGGATGTCTCCGGAATCCAAAAGAATTCCCAGGAGATCCATCATGCTAGTGCGCTGGTGGAACTGGAAACCCTTCTTAAGAGAGTGGTGGATCTCCGGGGAAAGTTGACCACAGGAACCACATCCTAATGAGGAATCAGTGAGTTACCACTGAGTTCAGAATCACTTCCTCAAGAAAGGTTCCCCCTGCCTCCTCCCCACCGTGCGTGTGAAACCAGATGAGGGGGTGAGAGGTACGGTCCAAACTTGGGAGCCATCACCGCCCAGGGCTTTGCAACCCAGAAATGTTTCTTTAGGATGCTTCTCTGACCACCCCGCCTCACCTACCTTCATAATGTCAATGGCTTCCTGCTTCACCCGGCTCAGCTCCTGCTGAAGGTTTACCCGTTCCTCTTCACTCGTTTTTTCTATGGCTTTGATCTGCTCGTCCATCTCTGCCTTCAGTTTTTTCCGGGCTTCTTCGGTTCTCTGGGCTGTACTTAAGGCTTTCTCAAGCTCCTCGAAAGCTAGGGCGGAAAAAAAAGCAAATCAAATCCAGAGCTCTTGAGGACTTCCAGGCCCAAAGTTTGACACAAGTTCCCTTTGCTTGTCCCCCACACATGGCAGACAGGGAGAGCAGCAGAAGAAAAAGAAGGAATGCTGGTACTCCAGTGTGAGTTTGAGGTTCAGTGATTTTGTTTTTTAAAATGGTATTTGTTAAGCGCTTATTATGTGTGGAACATTGTTCTAAGCACTGGCGTAGGGGTACATGTCAATTAGGCTAGGGACAGCCTCTGTTCTGCATGGAGTTCACAGTCTAAGTAGGAGGGAGACAAGGTATTGAATCCCCATTTTACAGTTGAGGAAACTGAGGCCCAGAGAAGTCAAGCGACTTGCCCAAGGTTGCCCAGCCAGGACAGGACAGAGCCAGGATTGGAACCCAGGGCCTCTGACTCCAAGGTCCGTGCTCCTTCCACTAGGCTACACTGCTTCTCTAAGAGAGAGATTTCTTTCGGCTACATGACAAACCCAGAGTCACCTCCTGGTCTTGGAAAGGTTCTGGCTGGGTTTGGATCACAGACCCTACTGCGGTCAGCTGAGAACTAAACCTGGAAACTGAACAAAGACACTTTTTACTACATCTCGAACTGATTTCTCTAATGCAAATCTGGACAGCAAACCAATCTGTATCCAAAGGAACAAAAGGTGCCCCTTGTTAAAGCCCAGAAATACAGTCTCCACCTTTATGTTTACCAAGCATTTCTTTGCAAATGCATTAATTCTCAACTGTGCTCTGAAGTGACACGGAGCAGTCTGCACATTTACTATTGATGTATGAATAAATAAATTAAAAATTGCTTGGCAGAAAGAGGGAAGGGAGGAGAAGTCTATAAAAAGAACTGGCAGGAATGATCCGATTAGCTCACTGGAAAAGACAAGAAAGGTCCCTTGTCAGGACTTTTAACAGTTAAAAAATTGTTTCTAACGTTTAGTGCATGATTCTACATAAGAACGGTGCTTGAGATAGACAGTGATGCTCCTGCATATATTTATTGTCATCCCCAATGGTACTTAATAATAATAATAATGGTATTTGGTAAATGCTTACTATGTGTCAAGCACTTTATTGAGTGCTTCCTCCGTGTACAGCATTGTACCAAGCCCCTGGGAGAGAACAATACAATCAGCATTTAGAACAGTGCTCTCCATACAGTAAGCACTCAAAATTACCACTTACTGACAGATTGGTTGATTGAAAACAGAGCTGGTAGACACGTTTCCTGCCCAAAAGGAAAGGGATCCAGACAAAATGGATAGTTACTCAGCACCAGAAGGTCCCCAAAATGTGATTGGTGGAATGCCCTGGTGACTGTACAAAGAGGTGTGAGAATAGATACTACTAATTCTGTGGTACTATACTCTCCCAAGTGCATAGTACAGTGCTCTGCACACAGTAAGCACTCAATAAGTACCACAGATTGATTGATATAATTGCACACAGAAAAAACACCATAGTTCTCCCATCCCAACACCCCCGTGGTTGTTCACAAAAGAAACTTTCTGCTTCTTTTTTATGGCATTTGTTAAGCACTTATCATGTGTCAAGCACTGTTTTAAGTGCTGGGGTAGATACGAGTTAATCAGAGCAGTTGTAGACCTTTTCCCACATGGGGCGCAGTTAAGTAGGAGAGAGAACAGGTATTGAATCCCCATTTTGCAGTTGAGGAAATTGAGACCCAGAGAAGGGAAGTGACAACCAAGCCCACACAGGAGACAAGTGGAAGAACCGGGATGAGAACCCAGGTCCTCCGGCTCCCAGGTCTGGGCTCTATCCACTAGGCTCTGCTGCTTCTGAAGCCTGAAGCCCTTCTCACTGTGGAAGATTAGGAAAGGAAAGTGTATTTTCGAGATGGACTTAGGTGCTTTAAAGGAGCATTAGTACAGAATGCTCCTCACCCCTCTTCCCCCACCTACCTTCTCAAGACCGTAAGCTCACTGTGGGCAGGGAATGTGTCTGTTTACTGTTGTACTGTACTCTCCGAAGCGCTTAGTACAGTGCTCTGCAAACAGTACACACTCAATAAATACAACTGAATGAATGAATGAATGAATGAATACGGAAGAGCCCATTCACCCTCTGACATCATGGTATAGGTTTTTGGTCTCTCTGGGGCCAGCAATGCCAAAGTGCTCCCCTTCCACAAAGAAAGGCTACCACCTCACCATAGACCTGGCTTACAAGATAATGTCTTTGGAACAGAAGCTGCAAAGCTCAGTGAAAGCATCGGTCCAAAGATACTAAAAACTAGTCACTCCTCCCTTAGCAGTAGCCTTGATTGGAGATGAAAAAAGGGGCAAAGGGAAGGAAATAATGATAACGGTGGTGTCTGTTAAGCATTTACTATGGGTCAAGCACTGTTCTACGACTGCTGGGGAAGATACCAGTTAATCAAGTCAGAAGGTCTCACAGTCTCACAATCTAAATAAGAGGGGGAACAAGTATTGAATCCCCATTTTACAATGAGGTAACTGAGGCACAGAAGTGAAGTGACTTGCCCAGGGTCACACTGCAGGTATGTGGCGGAGCTGGGATTAGGACCCAGGTCTGTGCTCTTTCCACAAATGCAAACAATAGCAAAACTGCCTCTCCCATTCCCTAAATGACCTCTCGAGGTAAAGGAGATGGGTCCAAATAAGATCTTTATGAGACAAGATTATCTTACTGCAAATGGCTACGGGTCTGGGAAGAAAAAAGAAAATGGAGGAGAGGGTGAAGAGGTAGACGACATGGAAATGGTGAAATTCTGGCTGCTGCTAGAATGGTTTTCTTGAAATATTAATTTACGTCCATTCGGGTTTGAGATGAGTTCAAACGAACCAGCGGGAAAAGGGTAATCATCTTGGTACTTTCTCAGTGATGTGATTAAGGCTAGGGAATGAAGGAGCTTTTGTTAATGTGAAGATATTTAGGCTCTAGCCTAGATTGCAAGCCTCATGAGGTTGGATTGAGGGGGAGGGATGGTTTAAACTGGACTGTCCTGTAACTATCCAGGTGCTTAGTTCAGTTCTTTGCATTCTCCAAGTGTTTCATAAATTCAAGCACACTAATAACCAAGGTTCTCACTACTAAGGGGACTTTCACCACTTCCACTCTGAACGTCACCTGGAAGTACGCTGTCTAAAAGGAAATGCTTTGTTCCCTATTTTCTCACAACTTAAAGAGTCCTATCCAATGTTCTCCACTAATAACAATAATAATAATAATAATAATAATAATGGTATTTTTTAAGCTTTTACTATTAGAAGCTGCGTGGCTCAGTGGAAAGAGCACGAGCTTTGGAGTCAGAGGTCATGGGTTTGAATTCCTGCTCTGCCACATGTCTGCTGTGCAACCCTGGGCAAGTCACTTATCTTCTCTGAGCCTCAGTTACCTCATCTGTAAAATGGGGATTAAGTCTGTGAGCCCCACGTGGGACAACCTGATCACCTTGTATTCCCCCCAGCGCTTAGAACAGTGCTTTGCATATAGTAAGTGCTTAACAAATACTATTATTATTATTATGTGCCAAGCACTGTTCTAAGCTCTCATGATAGGCTTAGTTGCATTTCCTACCTATTCTATTTGCTTTGCCTTTTATTTAAGCAGTTTCTGAGTTTGGGGTTTTTATATTTTGTGTTTTGGGGTATTTTTAGTGGTATCTGTTCAGCACTTATTATGTGCAAGCATTGTAGAAAGCGTTGGGTAGAGAGTGGCAAGAGCACAGGCTTGGGAGTCAGAGGTCGTGGGTTCTAATCCTGGCTCTGCCACTTAGCTGTGTAACTTTGGGCAAGTCACAACTCCTCTGTGCCTGTTACCTCATCTGTAAAAAGGGGATTAAGTCGGTGAGCCCCACGTGGGATAGCCTGATTATCCCGTATCTTCCCCAGCACTTAGAACAGTGCTTGGCACATAGGAAACACTTAAATACCATCATTATTATTATTATCCCACAAAGAACTCACAACCTCAGTCCTCATTTTACAGATGAGGGAACTGAGGCAAAGAGAAGTGAAGTGAGCCCAAGGTCACACAGCGGACAAGTGGCAGAGTCAGGATTAGAACCCAGATCTTTCCTACTCCCACACCCATGCTCTTTCCACTAGGCCACGCTGCTTCTCGGTTCCTCTTAGAATAAAATAACTACAAACTTGAGCCCTCAATAAGTTTCATGTCAGCCTGACTTTCTCCTATCCGTCTTCACCTGACCTCGCCTCGTCTCTGAACCAACTGGAATCTGTAAGTGGAGAGAAAGTTCATTCCTTTTCAAACCCTTGAGGTCTACAAGAGCCATCTTTAATGGGCACAAATGCAACATTATGTATGTTGGAAAACGGCATGGCCTAATAGAAAGAACATGGGCCTGGGAGTCAGAAGACCTGGGTTCTAATCTGACTCCACCACTGGTCTGCTGTGTGACCGTGGGCAAGTCACTTCACTTCCCAGGGCCTCAGTTTCCTCATCTGTAAAAAAAACAGGGATTAAATCCTACTCCATCCTACTTAGACGGTGAGCTCCATGTGGGGCAGGGACAGTGCCCAACCTGATTATCTTGTATCCACCCGAGTGCTTAGAACAGTGCTTAACATAACGATTATGAAGATGATGTACCTAAGAGTGTCCAGGAATGACAAGGTGGCTATTGATTTGCCTTGCCTGGGCCAACATATCTGGGCAACTTTGACTATAGACTTGAGCTTCTAGCAAAACACAACCCACTCTATTTTAGAGAAAGACTAAACTGAATCACAAACATTTCAGTCTGGACTGACAATCCAGCTTGACCTCAGAATACCACAAAATTGAACTAACATCAGGCACTTTCTCTAGGCTGCAAGCTCATTGTAGGCAGGGAATGTGCCTATTTGTTGTTGTACTGTGCTCTCCCAAGTGCTTAGTACAGTGCTTTGCACACATTAAACACTCAATACGAGTGAATGAATGAATGAACTTTAGGTAGTCTTGGGTTTTTTTTAAAAAAATATGTCTTTTAATATGACTTCTGGCTGCTACATGTTACTACAAATGAGATAGCTGCTTTCCCCAGATGATGGCTAACAGCTGTACACTGAAAAAGGTTCCCTTTCGGAGTCATGGCTATTGAATTACTTAGCAAGAAATGTTCTCTCTATCTGACTTCTCCGTCTCTTAGCCTTAGTGAAATGGATGGAGTGGCTTCTTGGTGGAGAGCTTTCTAAAACCAGTCTCTCTCATTCTCCCAGCAAAGGGGGCTTGGATGCTAAGCATTCTGAAATTTGATGAAAGCTATTTAGAGTGAGAGTGGAGGTTGGGGTAAGTGGGGGAGGGGAAAGGGGAGAGCAGACAGGAGAAAATGTGAGTCTCTTCAAAAGGCCACGGGATGACAAACATGCAGAAGCACAGCTGCCACACCACAATCACGGCACATCCGCAGCAGGAGAGCTAACAGGAGCAGTAGAACTTCAAGGGAAAGCACGGTGTTCTTTCAAAGTGAAATTGTGTCTATCCCAGGCAATCTTTTTTCCGCTGGCTTTTAAAACGGTTTAGGTTTGAACCACTTAATCCTATCCAAAATGGGTTCTTTTTGCATTCTAAAACGATTTTTTACACTGGAAACAGGAAAACTCTACTTTTGCCTTTGAATACCCCATCCCAATCCTCTAGATCCTTTCATCAAGGCAATTACTGGAAAAAAAAAACTGGTTAATGTTTTGGTCTGAGAACAAAAGGCTGTGATTTTGAGTGTCCAATTAGTAATGTCTAGACTGACTCTAGAAGGTAAAGTGTTCGTATCTGGCCTTTGTCCACAAGAGTCCAAAGAGACCGATCAAACATGAATATTAGCTGAGAGACAGAAATAGATCTGTGAATCATAGGTTTAAAGGGAATGGTTAATTCCAAAGCAAAACAAAGTACTGCGAAATGAAATTCTGAAGTTTGGATCATTGAGAGCTTTGCACTATTTTGCTTGTATTTCTGGTAGCTAGTTGCAGTGAAGCAAAAACATGTCCAACCTAAAACAATTTTTTCCCCCTCTGTTGTTTTTGTCAATGCTACCGCCCAGTGGTGGAAAGTGAATATTGCCACGCTAAGTGCAGAAATGAAAAGTCCATAGAAAGATTATTTTGTCTTGAAAACCTGGCTCCCGTAAGGCAGCTCTAGCTTTTTAGAAAAAGTTGCCTCAATCGAAACATACACTTAAGCAAGATCTAATCAATAAGGAAAAACCTGCTTTGATTTCCCCTCAGAAAATCTTTATAAATCAACGCAGTGGCAATAGAATTCTACGAAAAATAAACTTGAGGCAGGGTGGTCTGGTGAAACAGCGAGGGTCTGGGAGCCGGGATGCCCACAGGTTTTTGCAACAGGACTGATATTTTTCAACTTAGCTACCTTTGAGGGTGTTTGGTTTGCTAACGCAAACTAAATGGGAACCACTTCACCTTCTTGCAAAACGGGAGGAGGAAAGAGAATGAACACCAGCAGAAGCTGGTCAGTCTATTGATGGTATTTATTGAGTGCTTCTACTGTGCAGAGCACAGTACTAAGAGCTTGGGAGAATCTAATAGAACAGAATTGGTAGACACGTTCCCTGACCACAACGAGTCTATTTGCAGAGTGGCAGTCCCACATTCCATCCCTGTCACCAGTGGACCAGAGAGAAAGCAAACTAGTCACAGAACATATGGGGAAGCAGCATGGCCTAGTGGACAGATCAACAAGCCTGGCAGTCAGAGGACCTGGGTTCTAATCCTATCTCTGCCACAGGTCTGTTTGGCCTTGGGCATGTCACTTCACTTCTCTGAACCTCAGTTCCCACATCGGGAAAATGGGAATTAAGTCTATTAGCCCCATGTGGGACAAGGACCACGTTCAACCTGATTAGCTTGTATCTACCCCAGGGATTAGTACAGCGCCTGGTACATAGTGAGCACTTGAAAAATACCATTCAAAAAAAAAAACTCTCAGGTAATGTGCCCTAGTTGAAAAGCTAAGAGGATTTAACCAGCAGCCACACCTTTAGGAATGACCTTCTATGACTGGGTATCCCCAGCTTTGAAAACTATATAAGATCTCAGCTGGGTTTTAACTGCTCACTGTGTGAGACCTTGGGGAACTCATTTAACTTCTCTCTGTCTCAGTCCCCTCAACTGTAAAATGGGGATCAAATCTTACTCCCTCCTACTTAGAGGGGGGCAAGGACTGTGTCCAATCTGATTAACTTGAATCTACCCTAGCACCGGACAGACGGTAAGCACTTTGTAAGTACCATAAAAATACTAAGAATTTTAGATTGCCTGAGAAGGCCCAAATTTCCTTTGAAGAGCCTTATCCAAGCACCTATTGAAAGAAAAAACTGCCCTTACCCCAATCCTGTTCATACAAGGCTTGGAAAAGGCACCGTGATTCACTTATCGGCATGTATGGATGCATAAAAATAAGATGTTTTGTGAGACTTCAGACTACAGAAATTACAACACCGACAGCAGCTGATGCTCACACGATGCATGAAATCGTGTACCTTCTGACACACAACGGAATTTAAACTCTGACCCTAAGGAGACAACATTCACAAAGCACACATGGACCCGTAGCTTCCGGAACTCTGAGGCTCCAGCAGGCTCACACCAACATTCAAGAGGGAGGGACAACATGACAAACCACAAAAGGAGAACGAAAAAGCCACGAACTTTATATATTTATCGAAGACAAAAATTCAGCTCACCGGACGCTACACGTACACTTTTATCACCAGAGAACAACATAAAAGAGAGAATTCAAAGTGTTTTACTTGAAACCCTTTGGCCTAAACCAGGTTATTTTCTTTGGGGAAATGTTAAAACTTCCTCTTACTAATTGCCAGGGGAAAAAAAATGAAATGTGATTTTGTGGCAAACACTGTGATGGGGAGGAAAAAGATATGGTGCATCTAGACTAAAAGCTACTTGTGGGCAGGAGTGTGTCTGTTTATTGTTGTATTGTACTTTCCCAAGCACTCAGTACAGTGCTCTGCACACAGTAAGCACTCAATAAATATGACTGACTGAATGAATAACTATCGCACAGAGATGAATTAATCAAACAATGACATTTATCAAGTGCTTACTCTGTACAGGGCACTGAACTGAACACTTGGGAGGGTACCACATAATGGAGTTGGTAGACACATTCCCTGCCCACAGTGAGCTCATAATCTAGAGGGGGAGGCAGACGTGAATAGAAAGAAAGAAATTCCAGATATAAAACTAAGTCTTGCGGGATTGTGGTGAATAAAGAGTGCAGGTGCCAGGGTTGGCCAGGAGATATCCCCATTAACTTAAATCTGGGGGATAGCTAATAATAATAATGGTATTTGCTAAGTGCTTACACTGTTGTAAGAGCTGGGGTGGATACAAGCTAATCAGGCTGGGCACAGTCCCTGTCCCACATAGGGCATACAGTCTTAATCGCCATTTTCCATGTGAGGTAACTGAGGCCCAGGGAAGTGAAGTAACTTGCCCAAGGTCACACAGCAGAGCAGTGGTGGAGCCAGGATTAGAACTCAGTTCCTCCTGACTCCCAGGCCCGTGCTCTATTCACTAGGCCATGGTCTACCCCAAAGACAAGCTAATTCAGACCCCACAGTGCAACCCCAGCTCCAATTTCCTTTCCCGCTGGACTAGGGCAGAAGGTACTGCCAGGAAGCCTCTGGTGAGACAGAAATTCAAGGAAGGCAGGGAGAGAGATTGATCTTCTTCCTCGGCACAGGAGGATGATTTTCGGATCTCTTGGGAGCCTCAGTCAGGACGGCAGGCCTAACAAAATCCTCTTTCTTAATGATCAGTGAGTTACAATGGTTTTCATTCCCACAATTCCCCACTGGGGAAGAGCTAATGCGTCCGTCAGGCCGATACACATCTTCAAATCCCGGGAGATGACACAGCCCCTTAGCATCCAGAGGCTTAGTTTTGTTTTGTTTTTTTAGATTCCCTCCAGCCATTCCCCTTGAAAATCTGGCTACACCTTGCTACTGCCTTTTAGAGAATGGAAAAAGCCAAATTTTTGTTTTTATGGTATTTGTTAAGGGCTTACTACGTGCCAGGCACTGTACTTATATACCAGTTAATTGGTTGGACAAGGTCCCTGTTCCATAAGGGGCTCACAGTCTTCATCCAGCACAGCATAGTGTATAGAGCACCAGCCTGGGAGTTGGAAGGTCATGGGTTCTAATTCCGGCTCCGCCACTTGTCTGCTGTGTGACCTTGGGCAAGTCACTTCACTGCTCTGGGCCTCAGTTTCCTCATCTGTAAAATGGGAACTGAGACTGTGAGCCCCACATGGGACAGGGACTCGATTTTGTTGTATCCACCCCAGCACTTAGTACAGTGCCTGGCACAAAGTCAGCACTTAACAAATGCCATCATTACTATTACAGTGCTTAGAATTGTGCTTGGCACAAAATAAGCGCTTAACAAATACCCTAATTATTATTTTATAGATGAGGTACCCGAGGCCCAGAGAAGTGAAGTGACTGCCCCAAGGTCACACAGCAGATGAGTGGCGGAGCCGGGCTTAGAAGCCAGGTCCTTCTGACTCCCAAACCAGTGCTCTATCCACTACGCCACGCTGCTTCTCTTGAGGTGCTAGATAGAAATGCGTCTTCTAAAAACAGAGATGGTTCTGACTTCTAAGACCTTGAATTGACACTACACATACCAGGCCACCCTGAAAGAGGAGGAGTTTGTACTGAGTATTTTCAAAGAAAAACAACCGGCCAGCCATCAACATGAGTCCATCCTGAGGTTCAGGAAAGGGAGCCAAAGGAAGTCGTTACTTGGGAACTGACATTCACAGGCCAGGAAGTCTTAACTGCTTCATCATTCCTTTAGGACCTTGGGCAGCAACACTTCCATTTCCAGAGCTTAAGAGTAATAAGCTTTTTCAAATTGAAAGGGTTTTCAAAAAGTAAGAGTGCATACGGGCTTAGTGGTGAAATTTTAAATAATAGGAAAGAAAAGAAATAAATCTTTATCACTACAGTAAAGCACTCCACAGCCAGAAGATGTACGCTTATAATAGTTTATAAAACTGCTTGTTAGCAAACTATTTGTGCGATCGCATTTCTTTTCCGTTGACCTTTTCTTACATCCGGTGTTTGGCAGTGTGGTATCACTTGGCATATGCACGCAATCACATAAAACGTTATTGTATGTGGGAAGTTCTACTCAAACTTCCTCTCAAGGATAAATTGAAATGCAATTAGTGAGTGACTTGACTTCCCATTACAGATTTAAAATGCAATGAGTAAATGAGTTAGTGACACAAAATGCCTCAACAGTCAACCTTTCAGACAGTAGTCTTCAACAATTATGAATACATACAGGAAGGTGTTTCAAAGATAGCACCTATGAAAACATTTACATCTTTAATGGATGAAGACTTTCGAAAAAGTAGTCTGCTAATTTTATTTATTTTTTTAAAATGGCATTTGTTAAGTGCTTACTAGGTATCAAATACTGTTCTAAGCACTGGGGTAGATACAAGTTAATTAGGTAGGACACGGTCTCTATCCTACGTGGGGCTAACGGTTTAAGTAGGATGGATAACAGGGTTTGTCATTTTACAGTTGAGGAAGCTGAGGCACAGAGAATTGAAGTGACTTGCCCAAGGTCACGCCACAAGCAATTGGCAGAGCTGGGATTAGAACCCAGGTCCTTCTGACTACCAGGCCTGTCTCAACTAGGCCATGCTGCTCTTCTAGATAACAGTTCAATAATCAATCGATTGTATTATTATTATTATTATTATTTAGTAAGCACTTACTATATGCAGAGCACCGTACTGAGTGCTTGCAAGAGTACACTAAAGCCGAATTAGCAGAAATGTTCCCTGCCCATAATGAGTTTACAATCTTTACTATTACCTCTTGTGGTGCACTGGCAATTAAACCATCAATGGTACTTATTGAGTACTTGTGTGCAGGGCACTGTGCTAAGCACTTGGGAAAGCCATGTTCTTGCTCTAAAAAAAAAGTATCATTTGGCAGTACAGAGGTGGGAAGATAAATTTTTAGGTAAATGGTCTCTTGAGGAAAAAATGTGAAAACATCTGAGCTTGGAGGATGATGGAAGAGAAAAATGATGTTACTATAATATACTGGTTGGTGGAGCTCATCAATTGAGGGTTGACTATCCTTCCAAGGACATTTCCCAGGAAAGGATTAGAGGATTTGTGAGTTAACTGTATCTTTTGCTCTGTTTTGTTTTTTTTAAAATGGTATTTGCCAGGCACTGTATGAAGCCCTGGGGTAGATACAAACTAATCAGGTGAGATGCGGTCCATGTCCCACATGGGGCTCCCAAATCCTAATCCCCATTTTACAGATGAGGGAACTGAGGCCCAGAGAAGTGAAGTGACTTGACCAAGGTCACTCAGCAGAAAAGTGGCCAAGGCAGCATTAGAACCCAGGTCGTTCTGACTCCCAGGCTTCTGGGAGTCCACTAGGAGTCTACGAGTCTATCCACTAGATCACAGTACTTCTTTTGTGTCTCTAGATTCTGCTCACTTGCACTCCAGTCAAAATAAGGAGAACAACAGGGGACCTGGACTCAAATGAATCAAATGTAATGTTCTTTGAATTTCGTCTAAAAAAAAAATAGCAAATGAGAGAGGCTGCTGGAATAATCTAACTGGCTAAAATTAAGTTGGATAACAACCGGGGGTTTTATTGACCTTGGCTATCCATCACGTGCGAAGTCCAAAATTGCCTGCAGTCCTGACTAGAATAAAGCAACAGGCCTGTCAGCTGGCTAGCCAAGATTCAGTCTCCAACCAGCCCACATCCACCCTGCCCCTCCCAGAATAACCAGGGAGAGGTCAACCACAGGGGGAATCCTCTGGACTGTAAGCGTCTTGTGGGTAGGGAGTGCGTCTGTTCATTTTTATACTGTACTCTCCCAAGTGCTTAGAACAGTGCACTGCACACTATAAGTGTTCAATAAATACAACTGACTGAATTAATGAAAAGAGGAGGAAAAGGAGGAAAGGCGAGAGACAGAGGGAAGGCTGTGAAGTTCAGAGGCCAATTCTTCAACCAATGTGCCTGCCAATTCTCCCATTTGCTTAGTATAGTGCTCTGCACAAGGTAATCACTCAATAAATATGACTGATTGACCTTTCCATCATCCTGCCACAATTTCTCCTTCTCCCTTCCCTCCACCTCATCTCCACAGGGCCTGTGGTCCAAGAGTCAGAATAAGCATAATTCATATCCCCAATATGTAGATCATGTAGCCCACAGAGTCACAGGCTAAGTTTCCGGGAGTGGTCACGCCCGGACTGATTTGACAATCAAAATATCTTGTCAAAACACCAAAGGGCTCTTGGGTTCCAACGTACAGCTAATGGCCCCATGAATTTCTTACCAGCTTTCTCCGACTTCTCTTTCTGTTCTTGCAACTTCTCTCCCTGGAGGGTAATCTGTTTGATGCGACTCCGCAGCTGGACGATTTCTTCTTCTTTCAATTCCAGAGTTTCGTGCATCTGACGCTTCGTCTCTGCTATGATCATGCCCTGCGGAAAACAGGTGGGATTGTGTGATTCTGGGAAACCAGGAGAAAGAGAGAAGCAGCCCCCGGTATGCAGAAGCCCCTCCCACCCCTTCCCCCCGGCAGCCTTTTGCGGTAGGTTAGGGGGTTTCCAGCCCCAGAATGGATCAGAGGTCATCGGCTTGCGGGTGCACCAGGGGTTTTCATTTATTCAGTCGACTGTATTTATTGAGTGCTTACTGTGTGCAGCAGACACATTCCCTGACCACAACGAGCTTACAGTCTAGAGCAGGGAGACAGACACTAGTATAAATAAATGAATTACAGATATGCACGGAGATGTCGTGGGGCTGGGAGGAGGGGATGAATAAAGGGAGCAAGTCAGGATGACGCAGAAGGGAGTAGGAGAAGAGCATAGGAAGGCTTAGTCAGGGAAGACCTCTTTGAGGGGATGTGCCTGCAATTAGGCTTTGAAGAGGAGGAGAGTCATTGGCTCTGGCATTTCTGGCCAGAGCCCAGGATTGCAGGCTGGGGAGGAAGAGACATGCCCCATCCCTCTAACCCCGCCCCATTCACTGTGAGCCCTGTGTGGGACAGGGACTGTATCACACCTGAGGAGCTTGTATCCATCCCAGGGTTTAGTGTAGTGCTTGACACCTAGTAAGCACTTAACAAATACCAGTTAAAAAAAAAAAAGCACTAATTAAAATCCAGACTGAGGTTAGGAGGAAGAGACTGCACTTATTGACCTGTTAAGCCATAGACAGATATTGGAATTAAAACTCCTAAAGAAATTTGATCAAATTAGTAATGACTGTACACAGGGACACATGTGACTAACACAATTTCCTGTTATATATCTATAAATATGTAAGAAAAAATAAAACGACCAAACGCAAGCCTTTAAGGAGGATGAGGGAGGTTCAATCCCACAGCCTCACTGTGCATCTCAGCCCCACAGTGCTTATATCCACCTCCATAATTTATTATAATGTTTGTCTCACCCC
Source organism: Tachyglossus aculeatus (assembly GCF_015852505.1). Classification (NCBI taxonomy): domain Eukaryota; kingdom Metazoa; phylum Chordata; class Mammalia; order Monotremata; family Tachyglossidae; genus Tachyglossus; species Tachyglossus aculeatus. The sequence goes on from NC_052067.1 coordinate 47,264,362, forward strand.
CTCTAGACTGTAAGCTATTGTGCTGTCCTCTCCCGAGTGCTTAATACAGTGCTCAGCATACGTTAAATGCTCAATAAGTACCTTTGATATGAATACACCAGAAAGGCCAAAATGCATGTCTTTAGGGAACACTAGCAGAATGAGGACAGTTCAATCTGACAGTACATATGTCTATATCCACAATTTCTTTAATAGTAATAATAATAATGATGGCATTTATTAAGCGCTTACTATGTGCAAAGCACTGTTCTAAGCGCTGGGGAGGTTACAAGGTGATCAGGTTGTCTGACAAGGGGCTCACAGTCTTAATCCCCATGTTACAGATGAGGTAACTGAGGCACAGAGAAGTTAAGTGACTTGCCCAAAGTCACACAGCTGACAACTGGCGGAGCCGGGATTTGAACCCATGACCTCTGACTCCAAAGCCTGTGCTCTTTCTACTTAGCCACACTGCTTCTCTAAACATCTGCCTCACCCACTAGACTGTAACCTCATTGTGGACAGGGAATGCAACTACCATCTCTATTCTAGTATACCCTCCCAAGCTCTTAGTCTGGTGCTCTGCACACAGTAAGCACTCAAGAAATGCTACTGATTGATTGATACATGAGACCTCAACAAGTCCCACTTTCAAAAGGCTGAGTAATTTCAGGAGAAAATTGGAAACTTTCAATTGGAAAACTTTGACCACAATCATTCTAGTTAAACCTTCAGACTCCCTGCATCTAATTAAATATCTGCAGCAGATATTTAATAAATATTAAGAGTACAAGTAGTTTTGTGCCATCAGTTCAACAGGCTCAGTGAATTGGGTAAATCAATCAACAGATCAATCATATTTACTGAAGGCTTACTGTATTGCAGACCTTGGAAGAGTATGATATAACAAAGTTGGTAGACATGTTCACAGCCCACAATGAGCTGACAGCCTAGAGGAAAGTAAGTCTTTTGTGGTGAGAAGTTGGTAATGTCATCTTTTTGGCACACATCTATTGTCTTATTCTCATAATATTGAATGTTAGGGAAACTTCATCCATCACCTTTTTCTGCCCAGATTCAAAATACATTACATTTCTTGAACTAACAATGATAAATGTGCAAATCTGCTAAACTTTATCTTCTCATTCTTCTGGTTTCTTTTGTGTTAGTCCTTAGACTGTGCTTTCTCTAAAATTTCTGGCATCGAGAGGCTGTCTCCAGAAAATCAGAAAAGTGATGGCTTCTGGTGTCCTCATTCTTGCTTTAAAACCTGATTGCTTTGGGAGTGGCTGGGCTGCCACCTGTGAAATGGGATTGACTCAGCCTACAATGCTCAGGATGGGCTTTTATTTGTTTGCTGGTTTGTTTTTGTATTTGTAAAGCGCTTTCTATGTGCCAACCACTGTACTAAGTGCTGGGGTAGATACAAGCTAATCAAGTTGGACACAGTACATGTTCCACGAGGGACACACAGCCTTAATCCCCATTTTACCGATGAGGTAACAGGCACAGAGAAGTGAAGGTTTATAAATACGATTGATAAATACGATTGATTGAAGGTGACTTGTCTAAGGTTACACAGTAGACCAGTGGTGGAGCCAGGATTAGAACCCAGGTCCTCTGATTCCCAGGCCTATGCTTTGTCCACTGAGCCACATAGCTTCCCTAGCCCTTTTTGGGTGCACCAGATAGTTTTATCAATATGATATTAATTACCTTGACAGATTTTTGCTAAATTCCACACACAAAATGCCACTTTAACATCTACTGAACTGAAGCACAAGTGTTTAGAGGATGGAGGTACTCAAACTTAAGTTTGGATCTGTGACCTTCGGGAATCTGATACCCGCCCCACCCTCAACCCCATGACACTTTTATAAATATCCATAAATTATATGTCAAAAATTATTTCTTTATATTAATGTCCATCTCCCCCTCTACACTGTAAAGTCATTGTGGACATGGAATATGTCAACCATATGTCAGTCTTCTAGACTGTGAGCCCGCTGTTGGGTAGGGACCATCTCTACATGTTGCAAACTTGTACTTCCCAAGTGTTTAGTGCTCTGCACATAGTAAGCGCTCAATAAATACGACTGAATGAATGAATGAATGAACCAACTCTGTAGTACTGTACTCTCCCAAGTGCTTAGTACCGCACTCTACACCACGCTCAATAAATGATGATGAAGTAAACTCTCAGGCTCTCGTGAAGGCAAAGATGTGTGATTTAGCAAAAGGAAGCTACACGTAGTTATAAATAAATACCAACATTTAATTTCAAGAAGAATACGACCTCTGAATGACCAAATATTTTAGATTTCGATGGATGGACACTCAAAATGGTACCTATCCATAAGCATGAGTGTTTTTCCTTCAAAACCAAGATCGATTACTTAATCGGCTCCTTTTTTTTAATACTTAAGTGCTTACTATGCACCAGGCACTGTACTAAGCGCTAGCGTAGATGCAAGCTTCTCAGGTTGGACACAGTCCACGTCCAACATGGGGCTCATGCTCTTAATCCCAATTTTACAGATGAGGTACTGAGGCCCAGAGAAGTGAAATGACTTACCCAAGGTCACACAGCAGACAAGTAGCAGAGCTGGGATTAGAACCCAGGTCCTTAGGACTCCCAGCCACATGCTCTCTCCACTAGGCTATGTTGCATCTCCTGCCATCTAAATCAAGAATCTTGTTTATTTGTTCCTATTACAATACAGTTATACAGCCCATTATGTAATACTCATTTTGCTAAATAGTAACTTTCTTTTTTAGAGAAAACTGGAGTCATTCCACATAACCACATGAGTCACAATGGTGATGGAGGTACTGATATGTTACAGATTTAGAATCAATCTGCGAAGCAGTGTGGCCTAGTGAAAAAGTGGGAGTCAGAAGCACCTGGGTTCTAATCCCAGCTCTGCCACAGTCTGATGGGAGACCTTGGGCAAGTCCCTTCACTTCCCTATGGCTCAGTTTTCTCATATGTGAGATAGGGATTCAATACCTGTTCTCCCTCCTTAGACTGCGAGCCCAGTGAGGGACAGGTACTGCATTTGACCTGATTGTCTTGTACCTAGTCCAGGGTTTAGCACAAGGTGCTTGGCACAAGGCAGGTGCTTAACAAATACCGCTATTATTATGGTCATTGGTGTAATCTAATTCAAAACCAGTGCTAAATGCAAGTATTAAACTGGAATGTGAAACAAAAACACCCCTCAAATGAAAGGAGCTGCAATTGGCTTGGAAATCGGCATGACAGGCATTGCTTTCGAGCTGTTCAAAGCCAAGCCCCGTGAGCCTTAATGGCTGTCCTGAGGAGAACACTCACCTTATCTTGTTCAAGCTGCTCGATCAAGTTCTTGGCATCCCGCAGCTGAGTAATCAGCTTCGTCTTCTCCACCATTTGGAGTTCCTAGGAGACGACGAAAGAAAGTTCTTTTCCATCTCTAACACAGCTTCCCTCTTCCTCCAAGGGCTCCAGATGTGTATGTATGCTGGGAATTGTCCCATGCAGTGTCTTATTTGGAGTTCTCAGGACTCAGCTAATAGTTTCAGCTAATCCCCCCAGTAGCCGGTATTGGGACTTGGGTAGTTTAATGGCACTGGAAAACACAGCCACAGTCTCAAAAGCATAGCAAAATGGTTCTGAGACATACATATGTATGGCTTACCAGAAGACCATAACTTCAACTCTAGTCAAGCACTAAAGAAGGTCGAGCTGGGCTTTGGAACGCCCTCCCACCTCATATCCGACAGACAATTACTCTCCCCTACTTCGAAGCATTATTGAAGGCACATCTCCTTCACAATCTAAGTAGGAGAGAGAACTGGTATTGAATCCCCATTGTTCAGATGAGGTAACTGAGGCACAGAGAAGTGAAATGACTTGCCCAAAGCCACATAGCAGAAAAGTGGCAGAGCCGGATTAGAACCCTGGTCTTCCAACTCCCAGGCCCATGTTATAACCACTAGACCACACTGTTTCTCAAGAAACCCAGAGGGATCCTCCTGGATGAGCAGAACACTCGAAAGATAGTCAGGAGAGAGAGAGGGAGACGTTCCAACAACGATGACTTCAGGAGCATGATTCCATCTACCTAGTTCTTAATTTGAGCTTCAGAAAATCAGTGCCTTGTGAATGAGGAAAGCAGCTTTTAAAACTGGAATGGAAACACTGGAGGTAGCCAAATGTGTTTTATGGTCTTTCCTGCCATTTTCTATGGTATTTGTTAAATGCTTACTAGGTGTTTTAACACTGTTCTATGCACCAGGGTAGGTACATTAATTCGGTCAGAGACAGTGCCTGTTCTGCTTTGGGGCTCACAATCAAAGTAGGAGGGAGAACAGTTACTGTATCCCCATTTTACAGTGGAGGAAACTAAGGCACAGAGAAGTGAAGTGACTAGTCCAAGGTTACACTACAAGCAATTGACAGAGCCAGGATTAGAACCCAGGTCCTCTGACTCCCAGGCCCGTGCTCTTTCCACTAGGCCCCACTGCTTCTGTTTACATATTGCTGCCCTCAAACCCGAAGTTCAGCCCGTTTCTCTGAGCACCCGGACCTCTGTAGATTGAGGCGATCCCCGAGGAAGAAGTAGGCACTGCCGAGAATTTGGTTCGAGCTGGTAGCCTCCATCGGGGATTCGTCCGCTTCTTACCTTCATTTTCTCTAGTTCCTGAAGTCTCTCTTCCAGCTGCTCCTGCAGTGCTTCTTTCTCATTGGATAACAGGGTGGACCGTTCCTTGTGGGACTGAATCATCTCTTTACAGCGCTTTAGTAAGTTCTCTTGCCGCCTAACTCTCTGCTGAAGGGTTTCTATGTCTACTGAATCTCTGTCAACGTCTAAAGATGACAAAATAGTACTGTCATTATTCCACCAAAACATTCAGTCCACATTCCCTGACTCCTCAGGCATCTACAGTGGTTGCTCACACACCTCCACATCAAACAAAAATTCCTCACGATTGGCTTTAAAGCACTCCTCCATCTTGTCCCCTTCTACCTCACCTCGCTACTCTCCTACCACAACCCAGCCCGCACACCTCGCTCCTCTAATGCTAACCTTCTCACTGGGCCTCCATCCCATCTATCTTGTCGCCGACTCCTCTCTCTTGTCCTGCCTCTGGCCTGGAATGCCCTCCCTCCTCAAATCTGGCAGATAGTTACTCTCCCATCCTTCAAAACCTTAATGAAGGAACATCTCCTCCAAGAGGCCCTCCTTGACTAAGCCGCCTTTCATCTTCTCCCACTCCCTTCTGTGTCGCCCTGACTTCCTCCCTTTTTTCTGCCCCCCGCAGCCCCACAGCCCTTATGTGCATATCTGTGATTTATTTATTTCTATTATTGTCTGTCTCCCCCATTCTGGACTGTAAGCTCCATGTGTCTGTGTGTGTCTGTTTACTGTTGTATTGTACTCTCCCAAGAGCCTAGTAGTGCTCTGCACATAGTAAGTGCTCAATAAATACAACCGAATGAATGACCGAACAGTCCGAACGACTCTGAAATTCTTAGCTCCTGCCTTTAGTTTTGAATTAAACCGAGGGGCTAGGAAACAGAACTTACTTCCTGATTCTAGATCGTGCCTTGGGGACGTTTCTTCCACGGTGCTTGAGGTCTGAGACTCATCTTGGGATTCTGATGCGGAGGAGTCAAAAAACTTCTGCCCGTTCATCAATCGCTGCTTCAAAAGGGACACCTGAACAAAAGAGAGGAGTGAGGATAAGTGGGGGAAAAGAGCTGATTGAGTGGCTTAGAGCAAGTCAGTTACTGGTATTTACTGAGCACTATGTGCAGAGCACTGTACTAAGCACTTCGGAGAGTACAATACAACAACAGATACATTCAATCAGGAGTGTTTGCTTAATGCAGGGCAGGGAACGTATCTGCTAATTCTGCTATCCCAAGCTTCTAGTACCAGGTTCTGTGCACAGGAAGAGAAGCAACAAGGCCTAGTGGATAAAGCACCAGCATGGGAGTCAGAAGGTTCTACTCCCGGCTCTGCCACTTGTCTGCTATGTGACCACAGCCAAGTCACTTCACAACTTGGGCCTCAGTTACCTCATCTGTAAAGTGGGGATGAAGACTGTGAGCCCCATGTGGGACATGGACTGTGTCCACTCTGATTACTTTGTATCTACCCCAGTGCTTAGAACAGTACTTAGCACTTAGCAAGCGCTTAATAAATACAATAAAAAAGGATACGATTTTCTTCACAGCTACTTAAAAAATGGAAAAAATGATAGTCAAATTGGTACCTACCAGCTATGAAAAAAACAACACCCTTTTGAAAAAAAGGAGTGTATTCCAAGGCAACCACGAAATATCACCCAGCATCAGGCGGTGATGATGAAATGTTTGTTCCATATGTACAAATGCAGAGAACCATTGGTTACTAGGCACATTAAATTTCAAAAGTTAAAATCAAACATTATATCAATTGCTCAGTAGTATTAACTGAGTACTTACTCTGCTCTGAGCAGAGGGGAAAGCAGAGTGGTCTAGTGGATAGAGCACGTGCCTGGGAGTCAGAAGGACCTGAGTTCTAATCCCAGGTCCACTATTTCTCTGCTGTTTATGACCTTGGGCAAGGCACTTCACTTCTCTGGACCTCAGTTCCCTCATCTGTCAAATGGGGATAAAGACTGTGAGCCCCATGTGGGAGGTGGAGTGTGCCCAATCTGTTTAACTTATACCTACCCCAGCACTTAATTAAGAGGTATGCCAAGGGAAGGACTGGTTACAGAAACCGAGAATAAGCGGCCAGAGAAGTAGGAGGAGAACCAGGAGAGGATGGTGTCAGAAAAAAAAACAAGCTTAGACAGTGTTTCCAGGACCTTTAAGAAGCAAGTCCTCAGTGGAAAGAGCACAGGTCTGGGAATTAGAGGATGTGGACTCTAATCTTGGTTCTGCCAATCGTTTGCTGTGTGACTTTGTACACATCACTTCACTTCTCTGTGCTTCCGTTTCCTAAACTTCAGAATACGAATTCAATACCTGTTTTCCCATCCACTTAGACTGTGAACCCCATACAGAACAGGGAATGTGTCCGATTTAATTAACTTGTACCTACTCTAGTGCTTAGAATAGTGTTTGACACATAGTAAGTGCTTAACAAATACTATGAAAAATATAAAAGTGGTACATAAATGTTTGAAGGAAGAATAAGTAATAAACTGTTTTCAAGCCAGTGATACTACCTGGGTTTGAAGAACACTAATAAGTTGATCTTTCTCTTCCAGGGAAGCATCCATCTCATCCTGGAGGTGTTTTTTAGCTTGTTGGCCCATTTGGATTTCCTAAAAGACAACAACAAGTTTACAGGCCTTCCACAAAAAAAAAACCAAAATAGCACTCTGTGACATTTCAATACGCCCATTCAATTTCCTTCCAGGAAAGTTAAAAGGCCATGGAGGTAAGGAACCGAAATCAGTCTCAGTCAAACTACTGTAAGAGAGAAACATAGGTGGCTCAAAGAAACTTTTGTCTACAAAGCATGGGAAATGAAAGGAGGGGGAAGTAGACCATTATTGCTACCTTAATATTTTCAGAATGGTAAGGAGTGAGGTGAAGTCTAGTGATGGAACGAAGAATTTCATGGATGCAATCTCATGGGAGGGTGAGATCATCCGAAGTAGCGTGGCTTAGTGGATAGAGCACAGGCCTGGGAGTCAGAAGGACTTGAGTTCTAATCCTGGCTCCACCACCCCTCTGCTGTGTGACCTTCGGCAAGTCACTTCATCTCTCTGTACCTCAGTGTCCTCATCAGTAAAATGGGGATTATGACAGTGAGCTCCAGGTGGCACATGGACTATGTCCAACCCAATTAGTTTATACCTACCCCAGTGCTTAGTCCAGGGACTGGCACACAGTAAGTGCTTAACAAATACCATACAAAAAAAACCCAACTCTGACCATCCTTTCTCCTTGGGAAAAGCCAGTCTACCTGGCCTAGAAGAACAGTGCTTTGCACATAGTAAGCACTTAATAAATGCCATTATTATTATTATCAGGCCAAATTAACTGGTATCTACTCCAGCACTTAAAACAGTGCTTGACACATACTAAGCACTTAACAAATACCAAAATATAAAACTTACACAAAACTTGGCGATATTGCACTAAGTGATCAGCAGGTGGTGGAGAATGGAACATCAGCAACGTATAGACTATCTGAAACATCGTTTACCCCCAAGACCAAGAGAGATTTGGGGACAAGAAGAGTTACCTAGGGTGACAAATTGGGTTTTGGAAATTTAGTTTTTGTCCTAAATCCCACCCAGGAGACAGAATGGCACTTCAGTTATCTCACTGTAAAACGGCAATTAAATCTTCCTCCCTCAGAGTTAGTCAGGGACCATGTGGGACAACCCACCTATCTCAGCGTTTAGTTTAGTGTTTGGCACAGTAAGTCCTTAACAGACACCATAAATAAAAACTGATTAGCTTGTCTCTATCCCAGTGCTTAGTTCAGTGCCTGGTATATAGTCAGCAGTTAACCAGTACCATGAAAATATTGAGGCAGGGGAAGGAAGCTAAATTCATTCCATTTTACTGATCCTGAATTCTGTGGGGGAACTAGCAATTTTGTTAGTTCCTGTTTGTGCTAGTGTCACCAGGTCAGATGGAGTGAATTACACATTGACATTATCTCTGAAGGGTTCTAGTTTATAGAATTTGGACCAGCCTCGGAAACTTACCTCCCGCAGTTCTCCAATTCTCTGAAGCGCTTTATCCTGACTCTGGCCTAAAATGCTCTTTAAATCAGAATAAGAATAACATTTAAAATCCTTGTTCCAACAATAGCATCCCATGCCGATTACAAAGCAAACAAAATAACAAGAACTCTTCTTAACACACCCAAATGTTATTCTGACCCCACTGACTAATTCAGATATACAATCCTTCAGATCCATTTCCTAAGAATTCACTGAGATTGATTAAAAAGACAACAATGAAAGATAAGTAAAATTGTGTGGAACATTTGTGTGTGCTCGTTCTCTGATTAAAAGTATTCATTCATTCATTCAGTCCTATTTACTGAGTGCTTACTGTGTGCAGAGCACTGTACTAAGCGCCTGGAAAGTACAATTCGGCAACATATAACGATGGTCCCTACCCAACAACGGGCTCATCATATCCCTGCCCCAAATCTGAGGCGCCGAGGCAGAGGTAACTCTTGAGCCTCTTTTCTGGAAAACTCCTAGAAGGAGTGTGGTCTCGTGGGTAAAGCATGGTCCTGGGAGTCAGAAGGACCTGGGCTCAAATCCTGGCTCTGCCAGTTGTCTGCTGTGTGACCCTGGGCAAGTCACTTCTCTTCTCTGTGACTCAGGTACCTCATCTGCACAATGGGGATTAAGAGTGTGAGCCCCATGTGGGACATGGACTGTGACCAAACTGATTGGCATGTATCTACCCTAGCGCTTAGTATGGTGCCTGACACATAGTAAGCTCTAATACAAAAAACAGTAAAAACAAAACAAAACCAAAAAAAAAAAACCCCAAAACCCCACACCTCACCCATCCCTGCCTCCTCTGATAGTTTAAGTGCCTGAAGTAGACTCGGTCCCAGGTTTTTCAGATCCCAGAGAGTTTGTTGTATTGATTCAAAATCAAATGAGAATCAGAAAAAAAAATAGAGGATGCTTTTTGTAAAAATGGGAAATTTGGGGTTAGATCCATTTAAATTGAAAACGAACAGCCCTGGTTTATGAAATAAGCTATCACAAACCCTATCTCAGTTCATTTCCTGTGCTGGGTTACCATTACTATTATCAATTTTATGGTGTCTAAATACCAAAGCTACACATAAAGAGTGAGTCAAATGAAAATGATAAAATTATTTCTGCTTACTTATTATTCTCTGATCTACTTCCAATATATACTAAAAGCCCATATGCACCGTTCTTTAACAGCAAGATTGCCAGAAATATTTGAGATGAAACCCAAACTTTTTTCAAAAATAACTTGTGACAGGTTTGCAGTCTCTTTAAGAAAGTACAAACTCTCCAAACTAAAAGGGTCTTTTCAAGTTAAATTTTTTAATACTGAATATTTTAATTCAGGGTCTTTAGAGGGAGAGTTTTTCAAGGTAATAAAATCTAGTATGTAAGTATTCCAGCAAAAAAAAAAAAAGAATGGATTTACCTGTAGCTTTTTCTTCTCTCTCTGGGAAGCCTGATAAGCACTGAAAAGCTAATACACACAAACAAAAATATGTTAGCCATTTTTTTAACCTCTGTTGTATTGTAGTACCCTAAGCACTTAGTACAGTGCCAGGCACACAATAAGCACTCAATAAATCATCAATGGTGCACACTAAGTAATTACTATATGTAAAGCACTGTACTACACACTTGGGAAATAAATACCATTGACTGATTACCTGGATGTTGACATACTTAAACATTAAACTAGAAAATAAATTACCCAAGGAAATTACCTCTGATCCAAAGACCCAAGCTTGAAAGAAATTAGGTTGGCATAACTCGGGGAGGTATGTAAAAATTACGGTGACATCACACAATGCCACCTTTATATTCAAACCTCCTCAGCCTTCTGCTTCACGTTCCCCAACAGCCCCATCCTTACATTTGCTGACCGTGAAAGAACTTTGGGAAAATTTGCTTCACGTTCCCCAACAGCCCCATCCTTACATTTGCTGACTGTGAAAGAACTTTGGGAAAATCTTGCTGGTTGGAGACTTTCACCTGTTTCATGTGACCTCCTGCTTGAGCTGCCAAATCCCTGCAGGGCTGCTAGGCTTGGGGGAAGTGCAGCAGGGCCCTCTAGCCAAGAAGCAATTACTCTCCCCCCATTCAAAGCCTTACGGAAGGCACATCTTCTCCAAGAGGCCTTCCCTGACTAAACCTCCTTTTCCTTTTCTCCCATTCCCTCCTGCGTCACCCTGACTTGCCTGACTTTCCCATCACTGTGGAGAGCACTACCATCCTTCCTGTCTCACAAGCCCGCAACCTTGGTGTCATCCTTAACTCTGGTCTCTCACTCACCCAAAACATCGAGTCTGTCACCAAAACCTGATGGTCTCAACTTCACAACATCACCAGGAACCGCCAAATCCTCTCCATCCAAACTGCTACCTTGTTGGTACAATTACTCATCATAACCCAACTGAATGACTGCATCAGCCTCCTTTCTGATCTCCCAACCTCCTGTCTCTCCCTGCTTCACTCTGTTGCCCAGATTATCTTTCTATAGAAACATCATCATCATCATCAATCACATTTATTGAGCGCTTACTGTGTGCAGAGCACTGTACTAAGCCCTTGGGAAGTACAAGTTGGAAACATATAGAGACAGTCCCTACCCAACAGTGGGCTCACAGTCTAGAAGGGGGAGACAGAGAACAAAACCAAACATATTAACAAAATAAAATAAATAGAATAGATATGTACAGGTAAAATAAATAAATAAATAGAGTAATAAATCTGTACAAACATATATACACATATACAGGTGCTATGGGGAAGGGAAGGAGGTAAGATGGGGGGATGGAGAGGGGGAGGAGGGGGAGAGGAAGGAGAGGGCTCAGTCTGGGAAGGCCTCCTGGAGGAGGTGAGCTCTCAGTAGGGCCTTGAAGGGAGGAAGAGAGCTAGCTTGGCGGATGGGCAGAGGGAGGGCATTCCAGGCCCGGGGGATGACGTGGGCCGGGGGTCGATGGCGGGACAGGCGAGAACGAGGTACGGTGAGGAGATTAGCGGCAGAGGAGCGGAGGGTGCGGGGTGGGCTGGAGAAGGAGAGAAAGGAGGTGAGGTAGGAGGGGGCGAGGTGATGGAGAGCCTTGAAGCCCATGGTGAGGAGTTTCTGCCTGATGCGCAGATTGATTGGTAGCCACTGGAGACTTTTGAGGAGGGGAGTAACATGCCCAGAGCGTTTCTGGACAAAGATAATCCGGGCAGCAGCATGAAGTATGGATTGAAGTGGGGAGAGACACGAGGATGGGAGATCAGAGAGAAGGCTGATGCAGCAGTACAGATGGGATAGGATGAGAGCTTGAATAAGAAGGGTAGCGGTGTGGATGGAGAGGAAAGGGCGGATCTTGGCAACGTTGTGGAGCTGAGACCAGCAGGTTTTGGTGACGGCTTGGATGTGAGGGGTGAACGAGAGAGCGGAGTCGAGGATGACACCAAGGTTGCGGGCTTATGAGACGGGAAGGATGGTAGTGCCATCAACAGAGATGGGAAAGTCAGGGAGAGGGCAGGGTTTGGGAGGGAAGACAAGGAGTTCAGTCTTGGACATGTTGAGTTTTAGGTGGCGGGCAGACATCCAGATGGAGATGTCCTGAAGGCAGGAGGAGATGCGAGCCTGGATAGAGGGGGAGAGAGCAGGGGCAGAGATGCAGATCTGGGTGTCATCAGCGTAGAGATGATAGTTGAAGCCGTGGGAGTGAATGAGGTCACCAAGGGAGTGCGTGTAGACCGAGAACAGAAGGGGACCAAGCACTGAACCTTGGGGAACCCCCACAGTAAAGGGATGGGAGGAGGAGGAGGAGCCTGCAAAAGAGACTGAGAATGAACGACCGGAGAGATAAGAGGAGAACCAGGAGAGGACAGAGTCTGTGAAGCCAAGGTCGGCTAGCGTATTGAGGAGAAGGGGGTGGTCCACAGTGTCGAAGGCAGCTGAGAGGTCGAGGAGGATTAGGATAGAGTATGAGCCGTTGGATTTTGCAAGCAGGAGGTCATTGGTGACCTTTGAGAGGGCAGTTTCCGTGGAATGTAGGGGACGGAAGCCAGACTGGAGGGGGTCGAGGAGAGTGTTGTTGTTGAGGAATTCCAGGCAGCGCGTGTAGACAACTCGTTCAAGGAGTTTGGAAAGGAATGGTAGGAGGGATATGGGGCGATAACTAGAAGGTGAGGTGGGGTCAAGAGAGAGGTTTTTTAGGATTGGAGAGACATGGGCATGTTTGAAGGCAGAGGGGAAGGAACCAGTGGAGAGTGAGCGGCTGAAGATGGAAGTTAAGGAGGGGAGAAGGGATGGAGCGAGAGATTTCATGAGATGAGAGGGAATGGGGTCAGAAGCACAGGTGGCCGGAGTAGCACATGAGAGGAGGGATGAGAGCTCCTCTGAGGATACTGCTGGGAAGGATGGGAGAGTGGCAGAGAGTGTTGAGAGCCAGGGGGTTGGAGAAGGGGGGGAAGTGACTTTGGGGACGTCGGACCTGATGGATTTAATTTTTTCAATGAAGTAGGAGGCCAGATCGTTGGGGGTGAGGGAAGGAGGAGGGGGAGGAACTGGGGGCCTGAGAAGGGAGTTGAATGTACGGAAGAGCTGGCGGGGGCGATGGGCATGGGTGTCAATAAGGGAGGAGAAATAGTTTTGTCTGGCAGAGGAGAGGGCTGAGTTAAGGCAGGAAAGGATAAACTTGTAGTGAACGAGGTTGGCATGGTGTTTAGACTTTCGCCAGCAGCGTTCAGCAGCTCGAGCATAAACACTCTGGCCATGTCACCACCCTCCTCAAAAATCTCCAGTGGCTGCCTATCAACCTTCGCATGAAACTCTCACTATTGGCTTCAAAGCTCTCCATCACCTTGCCTCCTCCTACCTCACCTCCCTTCTCTCCTACAGCCCAGCCTGCACACTCCGCTTCTCTTCCACTAACCTCTTCGCTGTGTCTAATTCTCGCCTGTCCTGCTGTCAACCTGTGGCCCATGTCCTACCTCTGGTCTGAAATGCCCTCCCTCCTTACATCCACCAAATTACCTCTTCCCCCCGTCAAAGCTCTACTGAGAGCTCACCTCCTCCAGGAGGCCTTCAGACTGAGCTCCCCTTTTCCTCTGTTCCTTCTCCCCTCCCCAACGCCCCTACTCCCTCCCTCTGATCTACCCCCTTCCCCACCTCAAGGCACTTGGGTATATTTGCACATATTTATTATTCTATTTATTTTATTAACGATGTGTGTATATCTATAATTCTATTTATCAATTGTGATGCTACTGATGCCTGTCTACTTGTTTTGTTGTCCGTCTCCCCCTTCGAGACTGTGAGCCCGTTGTTGGGTAGGGATTGTCTCTATCTGCTGCAGAACTGTACATTCCAGGCAATTAGTACAGTGCTCTGCACACAGTAAGCACTCAATAAATACGACTGAATGAATTAATTCATCCCTCTTCCCAGCCCCATGGCACTATGGACATATCTGTAAATTATTTTTTTATATTAATGTCTATCTCCCCTCCACACTGTAAGCTCGTTGTGGGCAGGGGTTGTGTTTGATTATTGTTATATTGTACTCTCCCAAGCGCTTAGTACAGTGCTCTGCACACAGTAATTGCTTAATAAATACAACTGAATGAATGAATGGCTGCAGAAATTGTGAAATTCTTCTCTCTCCTCCCGGAGAGCAGGATGTGGCCTTCAATTCACGGCCTCATGGGCAAACACATCTGCTTTAGCTCGTTACGGGCAGGGAATGTGGTTTGCTCATTCTGTTGTGCTGTTCTCTCCCAAGCGCCTAGACAGTGCTCAATACATAGCAGATGCTCAATAATTACCATAGACTGATATACCATAGATTGGCAAGGTGGTTCTCTCCATCCCACAACCTCCCCCGCTGAGCCTGAGACCTCTGCCACACCCCGAGTAGGTTTAATGGGTTCAATTTGGGTCCGGGGGGGTCCAAGGATCTGGGTTCTAATCCTGACTCCATCACTTGTCTGCTGTGTTTGACCTCGGGACAGTCAGTCATTTTCTCTGTGCCTAGGTTACTTCATCTGGAAAATGGGGATGAAGACTGTGTGCTCCATGTGGGACAGGGACTGGGTCCAAACTGATTAGCTTCTATCTTCCACAGTGCTTAGAACAGTGCTTGACACATAAGGGCTTGACAAATACCACCAAAAAATGATCAAGGAATAAGTTTTTCTCACTTTCCTTCTCACTTCCTTTCTCCCTCTCCCCCCTCCTCATTTTCCATCTCTTCCTTTCCCGTTTTTAACTTCATTATTAGGATTTCACAATTACAATTCCACAATGAAGTACTTCATGTGTGCTACTAGCCCATGGCCTAGTGGAAAGAGCATGACACAAGAGTGAAGGAGGTCCTCAATTCTTGAATCGAGTCTATCATTTGCATGCTGTATGTATGACCTTGGACAAGTCACTAGGCCTGTTTCCTCATCTGTAAAATGGAGGTAAAAATGTCAGTTTTCCCTCCATCCTATTTGGGGCAGGAACTGTGTCCAAACTGATTCATTTGTACCTATCAACCCCAGCACTCAGCACAACACTCAGCCAACTAAAAGGGCTTAATAGAAGCATTATCATCATCATTATTATTGTTTGCACATCAGAAGCTCAAAAGCGTCATTTGATTTGGCTCTTCTGCACAAAAAAGTGAGAAGTAGCATGGCCTAGTGGAAACAGCTTGGGCCTGGGAATCAGAGGACCTGGGTTCTTATCTCAGCTCTGCCATGCGTCTGTGTGACCTTGGGCAAGTCACTTGACTTCTCTGGGCCTCAGATGCCTCATCTGTAAAATGGGGATTAAGACTGTGAGCCCCATGTGGGACAGGGACTCTGTTCAATCTGATTAGCTTGTGTCTTCCCCAGCACTTAGGGTGGTGATTGGCACACAGTGAGCTCTTAACCAATACCATTAAAAAAGAAACAGTTGCAATTGAGGATACTTTGAGCACTAAGAAGCAGGAAGGGCACAGTACATGCCCCAAACACTTCCTCCCTAAATCTTCCTTGTCTCCCCACTGTCAGACACAACAGAAAACAGATGCTGGCCCCTCAGCTATAAGCGGTGGACTCTAGATCCTGCTTTTTCCTCTAGACTAGAAGCTCCTTGTGGGCAGGGAACATTTCTACCGACTCTGTTATACTGCTCTCTCCCAAACACTTAGAACAGTGCTTTGCAAACAGTAAGCACTCAATAAATACGATTGATTGGTTACTGGTCAATATATTACATAGGGTCAATACATTACATAGTAGAGAAGCAGTGTGACCTCGTGGAAACAGCAGGGGCCTTGAAGGAAGAGGACCTAGGTTCTAATCCCGGTTCTGCCAATTGCCTGCTGTGTGATCTTGGGCAAGTCACCTAACCTCTCTATGTCTCAGTTTCCTCATCTGTAAAACAGGTATTAAATACCTGCTCTCCCTCTTCCTTAGACTGTGAACCCCATGTGGAAGAGGGACTGCATCCAACCCGATTAATCTGGATCTACCCCAGTGCTTAGAACAGTGCTTTGATACACACTAAGCGCTTTTAACAAATACCTTCATAATGATAAAATACAATAATGTGTATGTGTTTAGACAACGAAAGGCATCAGTTACTCAACCTTAAAAGGGGCGCTATCGACAGTAACCTGGGGGACAAATGAATTTCCCAAAATTCCTTAGGGTTCCAAATAAAGACAATCCAAAGTGACAATCATTTCAGTCAAGATTTCCTTCAGGGGCAGCTTCGATTGGATAGGAATAGCAGACCATTCCTAGAGGTGACACCATTTCATTCATCGTTGAGTAGTTCTCTACAAGCGTGGAATTGTGCTCCTACCTCTGAATATTTCTCTCTGTATGTATTTATACAGCGCTCGCTCTTATTCAAACGCCAAAGCAGCTGGTCTTCCGTAAGGCTGTCCACGTTCCCCATGGCATCCTCCGCCTCGCTTTCGATATCAGACGGTGGATCGAACGTGGAGGTGGAGGCGTCCAGGTCCAGCTGGTTTAAAGAATCTCTAGAGGAGGCCCGTGCCAGAAACTCTTTTGAAGGCGCCCGGAACAGCGACTGTTTGACTGGACTTCGAAACAGGGATTCCAACGATGGGACCCGGAGTTGGAGCTTCTGGGCAAAGGTCTGCGTGTCAGTTGGCTGCAGACAGAGAGACACCATAATTTCCGTACATTTTAGAGTATCCGTCGCATCAGGTTCATTCCGTCCCAACGGAGTGCCTGCGTTTTGAATCTCATTCATTCAGCCATATTTACGGAGCGCTTACTGTGTGCAGAGCACTGTACTAAGTGCTTGGGAGAGTACAATACAACAATAATCTCGGCAAAATCTCCGTGAAAGTTAGGCCCTCCTCTAAGTATGGGGAGAAAACTGAGCTAGGGGAAGGAGGATAGAAAAGATATATTCGTAAGTGGAAGAGGCAGGAGGAAAACCGTAAGAACGCAATATGGGAAGTTGAAAGGAGAAGCATTCTCTGGTGGGAATGGTCTGCAAGGATATGCTCCCTACTGGCCAATGTAAATGGAAAGAAAAACCAAACCGATGTCAGAGGTAGAGATTGTCACGGGATTCCCAATTTAGCCCTGGGCTGATCTCAAACTTAACGTGTCCAAAATGGAACTCCTCATCTTCCCTCTCAAAATGTCCTCCCCCTGGCTGTCCCATCACTGTAGACAAATACCACACTCCTTCCTTTCTCACAAGCCTTGGCATTATCCTTGACTCATCTCTCTCGTTCAACCAACATGTCGAACATGTCCGAATCCTGTCGATGCAACCTTCATGACATCACCAGAATCCACCCTTTCCCTCTCCATCCAAACCGCTACCACACTGATACAAGTGTTTATTCTATCACACTTTGACTACAGCATCAGCCTCTTTCCTGACCTCCTGTATTTCCCCTCTCCTGGCCATACTTCACTACTGCCTGGATTATTTTTCTACAAAAACTTTCAGTCCACATCTCCCAGTCCTCAAGAACCTCCAGGGGTTGCCCATTCACCTCCACATCAAACAGAAACTCCTTACCACCAGCTTTAAAATACCGTCAGCTTGCCCCCTCTTACCTTGTCTCCTTTATCTTCTACTACAACCCAGCTCACACACTTTGCTCCTCTACTGCCAACTACTCACTGTATCTTGAGTAACGGAAGGAACGGCTTGTGGGCGCGTGCATGCTTGATGATCATGGAAGACGGCTGAGTCCGGTAGAGGTTTTCCTGAACATGGAATCTTGTTATAATTTTTTTCTTTAATGGTATTCGTTAAGCCCTTACTACTTGCCGGGCACTGCACTAAGCACTGGGGTAGATACAAGCTAATCAGATTGACACAGTTCAGGTCCTTCAAGGGGCTCTAAGTCTTAATCCCCATCTTACAGATGATGGAACTGAGGCAAAGAGAAGTGAAGTGACTTGACCAAGGTCCCACAGCAGATAAACAGAATTAAAACTCAGGTTCCACTGGACTCCCTCCAAAATGGGAGCATCTTCACAAAAAACTTGGGCAAAACCAGTTGGATTTTGGTGTTTTAATATGTGTGTGTGTGCGCACGCGCGCGTTTAACCTCTGTTTTTAGTAGGTTTAGTATGAAATAAAACTTTCCACTGTACACGGTGGTGACTTGGTTTCACTTTTGGAACTTGACACTGAGCATCAGAATTTAGAGGAGAGACAATCCCCAGGGAAGGGCTCATACATTGAGTGCCAGAATTTAGAGGGGAGACAAATCCCTGGTGCTAGGCTCATGACATAAACTGTCGGGAGGTCCATGCTCTCACCACTAAGGCCATGCTGCTTCCCTATATTTGTATAGCTACACATATACTATTTTTGTGGTATAGAAGAACTCAGGGCGTTTGAGAATGAGTTTTCCTCCATTCCAGTTATCCCCCTAAGAAGACAAGCTTGCCTTAATTCACATCTCAAGCCCAACTGCCAATTCGCTACACAAACACACACATAGGTCCCTACGAGTAGACCCACAAGCTGGTTGTGGGCAGGTAATGTGTCTGTTTATTGTTCTATTGTACTCTCCCAAGCGCTTATTACGATAATCTGCCCACAGCAAGTGCTCAATAAATATGACCGATTTACCGACTCCTTGTCTCCTGTTGGAGCCCATGTGCTCTGAAAGGGTATCTGATGGATGAAAGCATCTCTGATAGACTTCTCCGGCTTGACGAGGAACTGACTTTGTGCACGAGATAGGTTGGGGCAGGTTCCGAGTTGGCCTTTCCGGCCACGCTTGTGCCCCCAAGGTGAGGTTCACCCTCAGGCGGGCGACCTGAGTAAGATGGACACCTACTTTATTGACTCTTCCTTCGAAAAGTCACAGGCTCGGCTTGGCGTTGACAGCAAGTTTGGGAGTTAAACGTTCTCTGTTTCAGAAGCTTGTCTGCCTCAACTACCTAGAAAACAACTCCTCGACTGCTTCTGAATGTTGTTCGGCATTACTAAAGTTTTGCAGGACAACGCAGATGCAAATTTTGTGGGACAAGAAGAAAAACAAAACGCTGCCTTTAGGCTACTTATGAGGTAAGGAAGAGAGCGGAGAACACACACATACACACACAATATACACACATATAGTACACATACATATAACATACCCACATACATATAACACTTACCTATACCACAAATCCAGAAGACACCCAAAAACACTTGTGCATATAACACATGTACATACATATAAAACATACGCATATGTGTAATACACAGATACACGTTCACACCTACCTACCCTTCCTCCCCACTCCAGGTTTGCATTTATTTCCAAACTCTGAGAGTCTCACCCTCATTGCCTGGAGACAGGATGGGTTTAGGGAAGAAAGACAGCCTTGATAAATCCGGGGTCCTGCAATTTCTCATACTCTCTATGTGGGAACTCTGCATTCAGAGGAGAGGGAAAACAATTCAATAGGAAAAAAATGGAAAGGGATGTCAAGAACTAACTTAAGATAGTTTTCCAATTCCTACGGTGGCCCAAGCAAATTTCTTTGCAGAATTTCATCTCTGTTAGAGAAGTTGGTCTGGGAGGAGAATAAACTCAGCAAAGGAATTTTGCCTTTTGCTTTTCACCATCTCTACAGCTCTGATGAGAAAGGCCACAGCGAAAGAGCTGAGACGGAGAGGAGAGCCGCGTGGCCTGGTGGAAACGGCATGGACTTGAGCATCTGAGGACCTGGGTTCTAATCCCAGCTCTGCCACTTGCCTGCTGTGTGGCCCTGGAAAAGTCACTTCACTGCCCTGTGCCTCAGTTTTCTCATCTGTAAAATGGTGATGCAATACCCATTCTCCTTTCCACTTAGACTCCGAGCCCTATGTGGGATGAGGAACTGTGTTCAATCTGATTATCTTCAAGATACGTCCCAGAGCTTAGCCAATAGTAAGGGCTTAAATACCACTGATTGATTTATCCCACATATAGCAGTAATAGAGTAATAATAATAATAATTAGTGTACTTGTTACGTACTATGTGCCAAGCACTGTTCTAAGCACTGGGGTAGATACAAGTTAATCGGGTTGGACACAGTCCCTGTCCCACATTGGGCTCCCAGTCCAAGTACAAGGGAACAGGATTTAATCTCCGTTGTACAGATGAGGTAAGAGAGGTGCAGAGAAGTAAAGTGACTTGCTCAAGGTCACACAGCGGTCATGCAGCTGGGCCGGTATCGGAACCCAGGTCCAGGCCTGTACTCTATCCACCAGGCCACACTGCTTTTCTCTGGCAGTAGTGGTAGATCCCCTTTCAGTCCATGCCTTCAAATGTCTTATGTTGACTGTTGAGGCTTTCTGCTTTGGTGGCTCTAGAAGCACCCTCGGGCCAGAAGGGTCCGAATAAGGGTCAGTTTAGCCTCTGTACAGAGGCCCTCGTGTGACCAGCCAAGGAAAACAGGCTCCGAAGACAAGCAGGCCTCTTGCTCCATCGGATTCATAATGTATTCGGAACCATACCTGAGTGGGACTTGGCCCGTTGACGTGAACACGATCAGCCGCTTTGAGTGATGACAACGTAACCGCGTTCTGTGAGAAGGAAAAAAAGAAAGGGAACAGAAGCGGTCATGGTCGGCCTCTAAAAAAGTGCTCCACCCTGCCTGTTAGAAGCAGCATGGCTGACAGCTTTCACCTAGAACATGTGTCTGTTTAGTAAACACAGATTAGTATCGCTTTCACTCCATCACGACGCGTCATGCAAGCTTCAAGTAGTGTGTTAAATGCTGGAAGAGCGCAGCTCACTGTATATGTCGAGGACTGAAGGGGAGAGGTTAGTATAGCAGACTTGAATCACACACAGTGGGTGTTTCCTTCCTTCCAGAAAAGTCCAGAAACAAAACAGGGCTTAAGTCTCTCCTACTCTCTGTGGGAGAAAATTGCCAAGAACAATTTAATGATAGCATTTATTAAGTGCTCACTATGTGCCAAGCACTGTTCTAAGTGCTGGGGGGGGATACAAGGTAATCAGGTTGTCCCACGTGGGGCTCAGTCTTAATCCCCATTTTCCAGATGAGGTAACTGAGGCACAGAGAAGTGAAGTGACTTGCCCAAAGTCACACAGCTGACAATCTGCGGAGTTGGGATTTGAGCCCATGACCTCTGACTCCAAAGCCCGAGCTCTTTCCACTGAGCCACGCTGCTTCTCTCCCTAAAAGAGCTTTCTTTGAGCTACTAGGTTCAAGAGAAGCAAGGAATAAAAGACACACTTGAGTACCAACAATATCTGGAAACTGAGAGCCTGTGAGGAATGTTTTCAACAATAATAATAATAACTGTGGTACTTTAAAATCAATGGCATTTCTTAAGCACTTAATATGCACCAGGCACTGTTTTAAGCACCGGGGTAGATGCCAGCTAATCAGCTTGGACACCATCCATGTCCCACATGGGGCTCCCAGTCGATCTCCACTTTACAGATGAGGGAACTGAAGCCCAGAGAAGTGAAGTGACTTGCCCGAGGTCACATACAGCAGACAAGTGGCAGAGTCAAGATTAGAACTTGGGTCCTTCCAACTCCCAGACCTGTGCTCCATCCACTACGCCATTCTGCTTCTCTATTTGTTAAGCGCTTAACATGTACCAAGTACTGAATAAAGTAGACACAAGATAACCAGGATGGACATTGTATTTCCCTACAGCAGGACCTTCTGACAGCACTTTTCAATATTTGAGAGGGTTCCCACCTCTTAGGTTTTGTATTTGAAGTCAACTGCTCCTGATGGGTATAGGTTTCGAGCCAATAATGTGAAATGGGCCTTAGCAACAGAAACGATTGCCGTGACCATCTGTGGGAAGCTCAGGAAAATAGGCAGGACAAGGACCAGACCGAGCTGACTCCAACGACGAGGTAGCTCTCCTCCAGTGCAGGAGAGGAATAATCTTCCGAGATTCCAGGGCGGTGGTCGGGAACAACGGAACCAGTGTGGCCTAGTGGACAGTGCCCGGGCCTGAGAGTCTCTGGGTTCTAATTCTAGCTCTGCCACTTATCTGCTGTGTGAAGTCACTTTGAGCAAGTCACTTAGGTTCTCTGGGATTCAGTTACCTCATCTGGAAAATGGAGACTGACTGTGAGCCCCACATGGGTTGTGGGCTGTGTCCAACCTGATTACCTTGTATCTACTCAGCGCTTAGAACAATGCCTGGCACATGGTAAGCGTTTAACAAATACCATTAAAAAAATGACAGAACTAGGCAAAGATTGGCGCAGACAACAGCTGTGGCATAAAGAGGAAACTACCACTGATTAACAGCAAAAACTGATGTGAGCTAGGATGGCTTAGTCAGTCAGTCAATCGCATTTATTGAGCACTTACTGTTTGAAGAGCACTGCACTAAGTGCTTGGGAAAGTACAAATAACAATATTACAGACACATTCCCTGCCCACAACAGGCTAGATGTAAGAGCTAGATCTCAACAATTCCCAATCTAAGCTGGGGGAAAAAAGAAATCTAAATAGGATTCTGAAAGGCTGGTTCCCCCCTGTAATGTACTGATTTTTAAATACAGACCATTTAAATTCTTACAATGTATGTTTTAAAACTCCCTTACCAACTGGTGCAGGATCATCATCATCTGTAGCATGTATTGAGCACGTACTATGTGCAGAACACTGTACTACGTGCTTAAGAGAGTACATACATAAATTCAGCAATTGAACCATTTGGTTTTGGTATCAACCAATCACACTGAGTGCTTACTGTGTGCAGTGCAATATACTAAGCCCACAACAAGCTTGCTGCTTAGAAGGGGAGACAGACATTAATAGGAAGAAATTACACATATGGACATAAGTGCTGTGCGGCCGAAGGAGAGGTGAATAAACAGGGCAAATCCACTTGCAAAGGCAACACAAAAGTGAGCAGGAGAGGAGGAAAGAAGGGCTTAGTCAGGGAAGGCCTCTTGGAGGAAACGTGCCTTCAAGAAGGCTTCGAAGGAGGGGAGAGTTATTGGCTGTCAGGTATGAGTGGGGAGGGTGCCAGACCAGAGGCAGGATTTAGGCGAGAGGTCAGCAGTGAGATAGATGAAATCGAGATACAGAGAGTAGGTTGGCATTAGAGGGGCGAAAGGTGCGGGCTGAGTTGTAGTAGAAAGTAATGGAGGAGTGGTAGGAGGGGGCAAGGTGACTGAGTGCTTTAAAGCTGAGGGTGTGGAGAGAGAGGAGCAGGAGGACAGGGAGGGAGGGAAGAGCAAATGAATCTTGTAAAAGGGAAAATGCTCTTTGAAGATACTGTCACTGGAATGTAATTACAGCAGCTTCCAAAGATGCTCAGGAAGTAATTGAAGAACCAGGGAAACCTCACTCAGTAAACCTACATGACAATGTTTTCATTTCAAATGTAAATTTAAGGAATTATAAATGCTTACCAAATGGTTAACCTAAAACCTCGCCACTTGTCCTGTTGCCAGGTGAGCCTTTATAGGTGCTGTCAATATATAATACCCATCCAGGTAGGGCTTTTCTTTTGCAATGAGTTCAACGGTAAGAAATCTCATGGTTGAAAAGGGCCACGTTCTTAGATTTCGTCTCTCAAATCTGGTTCAAATGGCACTTTACGGTTGACACTGAGCCCAGGGGTTCTAGACTGAGCCTCTATTCAGTAAAAGTGATTCAAAAATAGAAATTTGCTGGTTTCAGCAGCAATTATCAAGTAAATGGTCCAATCCCTTCTGGAGTGGAATATTACAGTTCTAAGAACCCAATCATTTCAAACTACAAGTTGAATTATTTAAAGGGGTCAAGATTTTACAAAGGCAATGTTCTATCAAAGCCAATGTTATCTCTCCCACTGTTCAGAAATCAGTTTTGTTACTTTTAATTCATAAGAAATGAAGTTTTCCCTAGTAAAATGACACAAAAATTTATGTGCCTGTGCATGCAATCAAATGAGTATTTGAAATTTTTAAAGTTTCAATTTTTAAATTTGTTACTCTTTAAATATTTTATGGTTTAAGCCCCTAAAGCTGTTGGAAGCCATTTGTTATAACACTGGTTCACCTACCTGCTCAAGACTCTGCAGAGTACTGAATGGCAACAAATTTGGCATATTTAATTTGCTCTGCTAATTGTCAGCTGTGTGACTTTGGGCAGGTCACTTAACTTCTCTGTGCCTCAGTTACCTCATCTGTAAAATGGGGATAAAAATTGTGAGCCCCCCGTGTGACAACCTGATCTCCTTGCAATCTCCCCAGTGCTTAGAACAGTGCTTTGCACATAGTAAGCACTTAATAAATGCCATTATTATTATTTGTTAAGCGCTTATTATGTGCCAAGTACTGTACTAAGTGCTGGAGTAGAGAGATAAAAGCTCGTTAGGTTGGACGCAGTTCACATCTCATATGGGGCTCACCGCCGTAATCCCCATTTCACAGATGAGGGGACTGAGGCCGAGAGACGTGAAGCCACTTGCCCAAGGTCACACAGCAGACAAGTGGTAGAACCAGGATTAGAACCCAGGTCGTCTGAGTGCCAGGCCCATGCTGCTTTTCTTCCTACACTACAGGCTACTCCTTTGCGTAAAAGAGTCCGTTCGCTACCCCTGCCCCAAGCAAAAAGGCTTCCAGCAGTACCTACCAATTTTAGGTTATAATATCATTATTGTTATTATTATTATTATTGCTGTTGTTGTTATATTTGTTAAGAGCTTACTATGTGCCAGGTACCGTACTAAGCACTGGTGTGGATACAAGCAAATCAGGCTGGACACAATCCATGTACCTCATGGGGCTCACAGCCTCAATCCCCATTTTACAGATGAGGTAACTGAAGCCCAGAGAAGTGAAGTGACTTGCCCAGGGTCACCCAGCAGATAAGTGGCCGAGCCGAGATTAGAACCCATAACCTTCTGACTCCCGGGCTCCTCCAGGCTGCTTCTCACATTCACAAAGGACCGACAGTCACAGATGGCTTGGGGAAAGACACACGGTACACTGCAGATAACGGGTTAAGTTTCGTGTTAAAAGACAATCAAGCAATCCAGTGCTCCGGCCAGGAGCGCTGGGCTCTTACTCTCTGAGTTTTCGAGCAGAGTTAGCAGTGACGCCCTGAAGACTGGTGAGTGACAAGCAGTACTAGTTTGAGTCCTACGAGGACGGTCCTTCCCATTAAAGGGACGGCCGAAAGGCACGGGAAGACTCACCGCGCTGCGGTCACTCGGGGGCTTAGCTGGCTTGGAGGGATCCAGAGCAAAGATAGTGTACTCAGAGAGAAAAGCAGGCTCTGCTATCATCCTGGCTAGCAGCTGTCTCATTCAGTGCAATAAACCGGGCGGGGGGGGGGGGGGGGGGGGGGGGGGGGGAATGAAAAGAAAACAGGCGATGAACAATTCATAAACGCATTTTGCAAACTGTCAGCACCCACTTTTGAATGCTCTAACCCGGTCCTTCTCAGATATTTTTGGAGGGAGAGAAATAATAATAATAATAATAGTACACTTCTTAAGCACTTACTGTGTGTGTGCCAGCACTGTTCTAACTGCTGGACGGGCTACAAGTTAATCAGGTTGGACACAGTTCCTACCCCACGTGGGGCTCACACTCTCATCCCCATTTTCAGATGAGGTAACTGAGGCCCAGAGAAGTGCAGGGACTTGTCCAAGATCACATAGCAGACAGGCGGCAGAACGGGGATTAGAACCCAGGTCCTTCTGCCTTCCAGGCCCGGCCTGTATCCGCTAAGCCATGCCACTTCTCACAAGACTGAAGTAGAGGAGGAAGGGCGATTTAAATGAGCTAAAGTACCGTTTGTCAGGGCTTAGCCCTTCCAGCACAGTAATTGCTTAAATGACAGTTAAGGTTTCCCGGTACCTTTTCTCAAATGAAGATGACAAAAAAAAATAATAATAATCCCAGAGAGGAAGGACACAATGCAGTTTGCACAGCAACTGATGCAGTCAGAGAAAACACTCTGAAGATAAGGTAGATTGGGCAGCCTTAAGAAGATCACACTGAAAATGTCCAAAATATTTTATCTTGATTTTTTTAAATAGGAAGAAAAAAGTTACAAGAATTGCTTGTCATTCTTTTTTTTCGACAAAAAGCATATCTTCTCCAAAATGTATAAAATGTCCTCTTTGAATCTAGGTTAAGAATAAACTTTTTTGTCCACATTCTTGAAAACTCTATGCTTGGTGCCCAATCAAAGATGGGGGAAACACCTTTGGCGTGGGCAGTGGGGGGGACATGGGGGCACTCAATCCCCTCGTCCCCTCCTACCTCACCTCACTGCTCTCCTACCACAACCCAGATCGCACACTTTGCTCCTCTAATGCTAACCTTCTCACCGACAATCTCGATCTCACCCATCTCACCGACAACCAATCGCCCACCTCCTGCCTCTGGTAGAACACCCTCCCTCTTCATATCTTACGGAAGATGATTCTCCCCCACTTCAAAACCTTACTGAAGGCACCTCTCCAAAAGGCCTTCCCTGACTAAGCCCTCTTTTTCTATTCTTCAACTTCCTTCTGTCTCGCTCTGAGTTGCTCCCTTTATTCCTTCCTCCCTCCTAACCCCATGGCACTTATGTATATACCTGTAATTTATTTATTTACATTAATGTCTGTCTCCCCCACTAGACCGTAAGCTCACTGTGAGCAGGAAATGTGTTATATTGTTGTACTATATTCTCCCAAGCTCTTAGTACAGTGCTCGGCACAAAGTGCTCAATAAATACAATTGTCCGACAGGGCACAAATCCGGGGGAGAGGCAACTGTTGCCAACTTGTACTTCCCAAGCACTTAGTACAGTGCTCTGCACACAGTAAGCGCTCAATAAATACAATTGATTGATTGATTGATTGATTGATTGATTGATTGGAGAGAGCCAGCCCAGAGGACTGTGGGAGAGGAGAAGCAGAGAGTCTAAGGTGAGGCCTAGGCAAGGGAAGTCCTGTTTGGTCAGTCTTCTCACGGCACCAAAGATCAGGTCTCTCAACTCCCTCGGGCGGCTGCTTACTCATCTTTCCGGACGGAAGCTGACTGTTTATAAATGATAAAGCTGCCAGTTGAAATGTATATATTTTATAGTATTTGTTAAGTGCTTACGGTGTGCCGGGCACTGTACTAAGCACTAAGTGGATACAAACTAATCAGGTTGGACACAGTCCCTGTCTCACGTGGGGCTCACAGTCTTAATCCTCATTTTACAGATGAGGTAACTGAGGCACAGAGAAACGTTAAGTGACTTGCCCAAGGACACACAGCAGAGACGTGGCAGAACCTTATGAATCCCCGGGCCATGTGCTATCCACTAGGTCACACTGCTTCTCTAAATTTGTCTTAGACCACAGTGGTTTTCTAGGGGAAAGAGCTCGGGCCTAGGAGTCTGAGGTCCCAAGTTCGAACCCCAGACCCGCCACTTCACTCATTCATTCATTCAATCATATTTATTGAGTGTTTACTGTGTGCAGAACACTGTACTAAGCACTTGGGAAGTACAAATCGGCAACATACAGAGACTGTCCCTACCCAACAACGGGCTCACAGTCTAGAAAGGGGAGACAGAGTCTAGAAGAGGGAGACGAAGGCCACTTGACCTCTGCGTGAGTTTGGGCACATCAAATAACTTCTCTGTGCCTCAGTTTCCTCATCTGCAAAATGGGGATTCTATTCCTGTTCTCCCTCCCACTTGGACTGTGAACCTGATGAGGACTGTGTCCAGCCTGATTATCCTCTATCTACCCCAGCATTCAGTATAGTGCTTGACACACAGTAAGAACTTAAATGCCACCATTTGCAGAAAAAAGCTAAAATCTCAGAGAGTGAGAATAAGCTTCAGAACCTTCAACAAAAAGCAGAGGCATATAGAACTGTAAAGTAGAAAATGCCATTTCTTCTCATCAAATCAAGCACTATTTACATGATGATAATCTTGTCCCTGACCAGTCGATGGCTAAGGATGAAATATCCGTCTCCCTCATAGACCCTAAGCTCCCTGTAGGCAGGGAACATGTCTACCAACTCTGTAGTTTAGTACTCTCCCAAGCGCTTAGAACAGTAAGTGTTCAATAAATACCACTGACTGACTAGCTTTCTGACCACTCAGTTTCTTTTGCTGGCTCATCCTCTGACTGCTACCCTCTTACAGTGGGGGTCCCTCGAGCCTCAGTTCTGGGTCCCCTTCTATTCTCCATCTACTCCTGCTCCCTTGAAGAACTCATTCGCACCCATGGCTTCAACTTCCATCTCTATACAGATGATACATCAACATCTCCAGCCCTGACCTCTCTCCTTCCCTGCAATCTCCCATTTCCTCCTTCCTTCAGGACATCTCAACTTGGATGTCTCACTGACACTCCAAACTTAATGTGTCCACAACAGAACTCCTTATCTTCCAACCCAAACCCCGTC
The DNA here is from genome assembly GCF_015852505.1 of Tachyglossus aculeatus. NCBI lineage: Eukaryota > Metazoa > Chordata > Mammalia > Monotremata > Tachyglossidae > Tachyglossus > Tachyglossus aculeatus. Next base: position 47,292,895 of record NC_052067.1, read on the forward strand.
CTCCCACTGACTTTCCCATCATCACCATCCTTCTTGTCTCACAAGCCTGTGGCTACCAATCAACCTACACATCAGGCAGAAACTCCTCACCCTCGGCTTCAAGGCTGTCCATCACCTCGCCCCCTCCTACCTCACCTCCCTTCTCTCCTTCTACAGCCCAGCCTGCACCCTCCGCTCCTCTGCCGCTAATCTCCTCACTGTGCCTCGTTCTCGCCTGTCCCGCCGTCGACCCCCGGCCCACATCATCCCCCTGGCCTGGAATGCCCTCCCTCTGCACATCCGCCAAGCTAGCTCTCTTCTTCCCTTCAAAGTCCTACTGAGAGCTCACCTCCTCCAGGAGGCCTTCCCAGACTGAGCCCCCTCCTTCCTCTCCCCCTCCTCCCTCTCCCCATCCCCCCGCCTCCTTCCCCTCCCCACAGCACCTATATATATGTATATATGTTTGTACGTATTTATTACTCTATTTATTTATTTATTTTATTTGTATATATTCTATTTATTTTATTTTGTTAATATGTTTTGTTTTGTTGTCTGTCTCCCCCTTCTAGACTGTGAGTCCGCTGTTGGGTAGGGACTGTCTCTATATGTTGCCAACTTGACTTCCCAAGCGCTTAGTACAGTGCTCTGCACACAGTAAGCGCTCAATAAATACGATTGAATGAATGAATGAATGACTCCATCTCTCTAGTTCCACTCACATATTTCATCTCCACTAAATCCTGTCAGTTCTACCTTCCCACTGCTAAATTCCACCCTTTCCTCTCCACCTAAACTACCACCACATTAATCCAAGCACTTATCCTCTCCTACATCAGCCTCCTCCCTTAACGCCCTGCCTCCTATCTCTTCCCACTCTAGGGTATACTACACACTGCTGCATCGGTCATTTACCTAAAAAATATTCAATCCATGTCTCCCCGCTCCTCAAGAATCTCCAATTGCTGCCCATCAACTCTGCATCAAACAGAAGCTCCTTACCATCGGCTTTAATCAGCTGTCAGACTTCCGAGCGGCTAAACTAACGATGAAGATTGACGCTTCCGTTTGTCGTGTTCCTGGGGGTCAGTCGGCCATTAACTGCGACACTTTTCCTTTTCTTCCCTAATTTTACCTTAAAATGCAGTATGCAAAAGTAAAGAGCGGGGACTCAATTCCTAGCATTTTAAATATTCTGAAATTTTTTTATAAGTCAAAAAAGAGGCCACCGAGGATAACTCGCTTTTCTAGCAATTGTTGTTTTTATTTCTACTTGGATACATGCTAGCTTCAGAATGAAACTGGTCTGATTATCAATCACTGAATGATATAATAATAATAATAATAATAATAATAATAATTTTGGTATTTGTTAAGCGCTTACTGTGTGCCAAGCACTGTTCTAAGCGCTGGGGGGGAGATACACGGTGATCAGGTTGTCCCACATGGGGCTCACAGTCTTAATCCCCATTTTACAGATGAGGGAACTGAGGCCCAGAGAAGTGAAGTGACTTGCCCAAAGTCACACAGCTGACAATTGGCGGAGCCGGGATTTGAACCCATGACCTCTGACTCGAAAGCCCGGGCTCTTTCCACCGATATGTAGCGAGCGCTTAATGTGTGCACTTAATAATAACAATTGTGGTATTTGTTACACGATTACTATGTGCCAGGCACCTGTACTAAGCGCTGGGGTGGATACAAGCAAGAAGGGCAAAGAGGGGGAGAAGGACCTAGTCAGTCAATCAGTCGTATTTATTCAGGGTTTACTGTATGCAGAGTACTGTACTAAGCATTTGGGAGAGTACAGCAGTAAACAGTCCCTGTCCCACGTGGGGCTCACAGTCTCTAGCCCCATTATTCAGATGAGGTAACTGAGGCCCAGAGAAGTGAAGCGACTAGCCCAAGGTCATTCTAACCACTACGCACTTGGGAGAGTACCGTATGGCAGAGTTGGTAGACATGTACCCTGACTACAACGAGCTTACAGCCTAGAGGAAGAGCTTACTATCAGGCACAACTTATATTCCATTTGTTGTAGGACTTTACCAAGTCCTGTTCTTGCACTCTAGCCTGTAGGCTTGTTTCAGGCGGGGAACGTGCCTGCTGATTCTGTTGTATTGTCCTCTCCCAAGCACTAAGAACAGTGCTCTGCACACAGTAAGTGTTCAATAAATACCACAGTTTGATTGACTGCCCTTAAACTTGGGTCTAACCAGAACATCTACAGAATGAAAGTGAAAGGACGCCTCCGTCATCCTGGCTTCCCGTGAATGAGAAAAGTGTAGCAGTGTTTACCAATTCATTCAAGTGCTGGTTCCTCAACAATCCTAAAACCGCCATATTAAGGACTCTAGAATTATTCTACACTCAGAGTCCCTCATGGCGCTCATGATATTCACCCCACCCTCAGCTCCACAGCATTTACATTCATTCATTCGGATCTATTGAGTACTTACTAAGTGCAGAGTACTATGCTAAGCACTTGGGAGAGTACAGTATAACAATAAGCAGACACATTTCCTGCCCACAATGAACAGCTTACAATCTAGAGCACTTCTGCACCTCTTTATCAATTAATGGTATTATTAATGGTACCTCTGTTAAGCGCTTTCTATGTACCAGGTTCTGCATTAAGTGTCGGGGCGGATACAAGATAATTGGGTTGGACACAGTCCCTGTTCCAAATAGGGCTCACAGTTTAGTCCCCATTTTACAGATGAAGGAACTGAGGCCCAGAAGTGAAATGACATGCCCAAGACGTCACAGCACACAAGCGGTGGAGACGATATTAGAACCCAGGTCCTGCTGACTCCCAAGCCTGGGCTCAACTCAGTAAGCCACTCTGATTAGTGGACATAAACATGCTGATATAGACCTAAGTGCCATGGAGTTGAGGGTGGGGCGAATACCGACTGCCCAAAGGTCAATGAACCAAGCGCAGAGATGACGCAGAAGGGAGAGGGAGCCAGGGAAAAATCGGGGCTTAATTGGGGAAGATAATCACGATTTGGCCCCTACCCGTCTCAGAGAAACTGAGGTGAAAGGGGGAAAGATTGGGGGAGGAGGGGGAAGCAGGGGGGTCACTCATTAAACTTTACAACTACCTTCCTCTTATCCAATTTCCTTTATGGTGTGGAACGTGAAAGATGCAGGGAGAGAAACCCAAGCAAACTCTCACCTCTCGGTCTGGTGGACCTTCATCGCTCTGCTCGACGAGCGAAGACGTTCGGCTCCTGGTCTGTGATGGGGTAGACGGGCTCGGAGACACCTGCGAGACAAAAGCCGTGACCACGTCAGAAAGACTTTGGTTCCCTGGTCCTGATGCCTTGGTCAACAGCAGAGTGGCGAGGTGGATAGGGTACAGGCCTGGGAGTCGGGAGGTCATGGGTTCTAATCCCGGCTCCACCACTTGTCTGCTGTGTGACCTTGGGCAAGTCGCTTCACTTATCTGGTCCTCAGTTGGAAAATGGGGGCTAAGACCGTGAGCCCGATGTGGGACAGGGACTGTGTCCAACCTAACTTGCTTGTATCTACCCCAGCGCTTAGTACAATGCCCAGCAAACAGTAAGTGCTTAACAAATACCACAATTATCATTATTATTCTTAAGGAGGGCCTCTCATCTGGATCTAAATAGCATTTCCCCTCCTCCTCTGACCTGGCTGGCCAGGCTTAGCGGCCCAGATCTGACCTCTTCCAGTCCTGATGCTCCAGGCCCAGGATCAACCAATCCATCAGTCAATCGGTGGTGTTTACTGAGTGCTTACTGTGGGCAGAGCACTGTAAAAAGCGCCTGGGAGAGAACAATTCAACAGAGTCGGTCAACACGTTCCCTGCCCACAACGAGCTTCCGGCCTAGAGGATCCCAACGTTAGCCTTGCTTGTCCCTACTCAACCCATCCTGATGGGCTTGAGGAAGCTGGTTTGGAGCTTAGTTAGGGCCAACTGGATCTCTGGGCCCAGGATGTGCCTGGAGGCTCCCAGAAGTCGTGAACTTCCTCCTATGCTTCAGCCGGCTCCAGGCCAAAGGGCAGCTGGGGGCTGGGCAGGAGGGAGGCACAGGAGAACTCAAAGAAAGTGTGCTTTTAGGGGGGGAGGGAGAGCGAGAGAGAGAGAGAGAGAGAGAGAGAGAGAGAGAGAGAGAGAGAGAGAAGAGATGAGAGAAAAGACAAAACAGAAGAGACAGAGTAGAGAGGAGAGAAAAGAGCAAAGAGAGAAAGAGATAGAGAAGAGATAGAGAATGAGAGAAACGAGGAGGGGGGGAAAAGAGAGAGAGAGACAGACAGGCACTACCTGGTGACTCCTCTGCCGCCCGCCTTCTATCACTCCTTCATTCATTCATTCATTCAATCGTATTTATTGAGCACTTATGGTGTGCAGAGCACTGTACTAAGCACTTGGGAAGTACAAGTTGGCAGCACATAGAGACAGTGCCTACCCGACAACAGGCTCACAGTCTAGAAGGTGGAGACAGACAACAAACAAAACATGTGGACAGGTGTCAAGTCATCAGAATAAATAGAAATAAAGCCAGATGCACATCATTAACAAAATAAATAGAATAGTAAATATGTACAAGTAAAGTAAATAGAGTAATAAATCTGTACAAACATATATACAGGTGCACCTGCTCCACCCCACCTCACCCACTCAACAACTTGGTCACACACTCAATCTCATCAACTCTAACCACTGCACAATCTCCACCCTCACCATCTCTGAAATCCCTCTCTTCTTCTCACCTGCCTCCTCTCTCACACCCCTCCACCCCATAAATCTGTATTACTCCCCCACAGAGATCTCCACTCCCTCAACCCCATCCAACTCTCAGCGCATCACACCCTACCTAGCCTCCCTACCCACTCTACATACTCTTGATAACCAAACAGATGCTCTCAACTCCACCCTCTCTACCCAATTCAATTCACTTGCTCCCCTATCCCTTCGTCGCTCTCGAACCACTAACCCACAGCCCTGGATCACCTCCACTGTACGCCTCCTTCGGGCTTATGCTCGAGCCACTGAATACTGCTGGTGGAAAGCCAAACACCAGGCCAAACCTTGCCCCCTTTCAGCCCTCTCCTCTGCCCGGCAAAACTATTTCTCTTCCCTTATTGACGCCCACATCCATCACCTTCGTCAGCTGTTCCGGACATTTAACTCCCCCTTCAGGCCCCCTGCTCCTCCCCCTTCCCCATCCCTCACCCCCAAAGATCTGGCCACTTACCTCATTACAAAAATTAATACCATCAGGTCTGCGCTTCCCAAAGTCAGCCCTCCCCCTCTTCCATTTCCCCTCCTCTCGACACCCTCCTCTACTTACCAGGCTTGCATCCTTCCCAGCAGTACCTTCAGATGAGATCTCCTCCCTTCTCTCAAGTGCCACCCCCTCCACAAGTGCTTCAGACCCCATTCCCTCCCACTTTATAAAAACTCTCTCCCCTCCGCCCCTCCTTAACTTCTTTAACTGCTCACTCTCTATTGGCTTCATCCCTTCTGCCTTCAAACATGCCCACGTCTCCCCCATCCAAAAAAACCCCTCCTCCCTTGAACCCACAGCCCTCTCCAGTTATCGCCCCATCTCCCTCCTACCCTTCCTTTCCAAACTCCTGGAGGGAGTCACCTACACTCGCTGCCTCGAATTTTTCTCCTCCAACTCCCTCCTGGACCCCCTCAATCTGGCTTCCATCCCCTCCACTCCACTGAAAGCACCCTCTCAAAGGTCACTGAAGATCTCCTCTGGCCAAATCCAATGGCTCCTACTCTATCCTAATCCTCCTCGACCTCTCAGCTGCCTTTGAAACTGGCAACCATACGGGCAGCGTGGCTCAGTGGAAAGAGCCTGGGCTTGGGACTCAGAGGTCATGGGTTCTAATCCCGACTCCACCACATGGCTGCTGTGTGACCTTGGGCAAGTCACTTCACTTCTCTAGGCCTCAGTTCCCTCATCTGTAAAATGGGGATGAAGACTGTGAGCCCCATGTGGGACAACCTGATTACCTTGTATTTACCTCAGCGCTTAGAACAGTGCTTTGCACATAGAAAGCGATTAATAAATGCCATCATTATTATTATTAACATGCTATCCAACCTTGGCTTCACTGACTCTGTCCTCTCCTGGTTCTCCTCTTAGCTCTGTGGCAGTTCATTCTCAGTCTCCTTTGTGGGCTCCTCCCCCCCTCCCATCCCCTAGCACTTAGTACAGTGCTCTGCACACAGTAAGCGCTCAATAAATAGGATTGAATGAATGAATCCCCTAACTGTACGGGTTCCTCAAGGGTCAGTTCTTGGTCCCCTCCTGTTCTCCATTTGCACTCACTCCCTTGGTGAACTCATTCGCTCCCAAGGCTTCAACTGTCATCACTACACAGATGACACCCAAGTCTCACCATGGGCTTCTCTCTCCCTCCCTCCAGGCTCACATCTCCTCCTGCCTTCAGGACATCTCCACCTGGATGTCCTCCCGCCACCTAAAACTCAACATGTCCAAGACTGAGCTCCCTATCCAATCCCTGACTTTCCTGTCTGTACTTCACTCTGCTGCCCGGATTATCTTCCTACAGAAACATTCTGGGCATGTCATCCCTACTCAAAAATCTCCAGTGGCTGCCTATTCACCTCCATACCAAACAAAAACTTCTCACCATGGGCTTTAAAGCATCCCATCCCCTTGCCCCCTCCTACCTCACCTCACTTCTCTCCTTCTACATGTTTATTCCATTTATTTTATTTTGTTAGTACATTTTGTTTTGTTGTCTGTCTCCCTTTTCTAGACTGTGAGCCCGCTGTCGGGTAGGGACCGTCTCTATGTGTTGCCAATTTGTACTTCCCAAGCGCTTAGTACAGTGCTCTGCACACAGTAAGTGCTCAATAAATACGATTGATTGATTGATTGATTCTACATCCCAGCCCGCACACTCTGCACCTCTGGCACCACTAACCTCCTCACTGGGCCTTGTTCTTACCTATCCCGCCTGGCCCATGTCCCACTTCTGGCCCGGAGTATCCTCCCACCTCAAATCCAGCAAACAAGCACACTTCCCCCCTTCAAAGCCCTTCTGAACGCTCACCTCCTCCAGGAGGCCTTCCCAGACTGAGCCCCCCTTATCCTCTGCCCCTCCCCCCCAACCAAATTGCTCCCTTTGCTCTACCCCACGCCGAGCCCCACAGCACTTGTGTCTATATGCACATATTTATAATTCTATTTATACTAATGATGTGTATATATCTATAACTCTATTAACTTATTTTGATGTTATGGATGCATGTTTACTTGTTTTGATGCCTGCTTCCCCCCTTCTGGACTGTAAACCTGTTCTGGACAGGGATTGTTTCTATTTGTTGCTGAATTATACTTTCCAAGCGCATAGTACAGTGCTCTGCACATAGTAAGTGCTCAATAAATACAACTGAATGAATGCATATTCAATGAATGCATGGAGAAGCAGTGTGGCTCAATGGATAAGAGCTCGGGCTTTGGAGTCAGAGATCATGGGTTCATATCCCAGCTCTGCCAATTGTCAGCTGTGTGACTTTGGGCAAGTCACTTGACTTCTCTGTGCCTCAGTTTCCTCATCTGTAAAATGGGGATGAAGACTGTGAGCCCCCCGTGGGACAACCTGATCACCTTGTAACCTCCCCAGCGTTTAGAACAGTGCTTTGCACATAGTAAGCCCTTAATAAATGCTGTTTTATCATTATTATTATTAATGCATATATATGTATTTTCTATATACATAGAACTGTAATTTTATTTATTTGTACTGATATCTGTCTCTCCCTCCAACTCCCCCACCAGACCGTAAACTCGTCGTGGGCAGGGAATGTGTCTGTTTACTGTTACTAATGATCATCATAATAATAATAATGGCATTTGTTAAATGGTGACAATGCGCAAAGTACTGTTCTAAGCGCTGGCGTGAATACAAGGTGATCAGGTTGTCCCACGTGGGGCTCGCGGTCTTAATCCTCATTATACAGATGAGGTCACTGAAGCACAGAGAAGTTAAGTAACTTGCCCAAAGTCACACAGCAGACAAGTGGAAGAGCCGGGATTAGAACCTACGACCTCTGACTCCCAAGCCCGGGCTCTTACCACGGAGCCGCGCTGCTTCTCTTGATGTATTGTCCTTTCCGGAGAGCTTTGTGCGGTGCACCGCACACAGTAAGCGCTTAACAAATAGGACTGGATGTATGAGATCCCGCCCCCCAAGCACTGACACTTCTAGACTGTGAGCCCACTGTTGGGTAGGGACTGTCTCGATGTGTTGCCAACTTGTACTTCCCAAGCGCTTAGTACAGTGCTCTGCACACAATAAGCGCTCAATAAATACGATTGATTGATTGATTGACAATGGCCCCTCCACCCTCACTGACAGAGGGGGCGGGTCTTAGATGAGGCTCCGCCCCCTCACCGACATGGGGCGGGGCTTAGAGGAAGCTCCGCCCCTCACGGAGGGCAGGGGCGGGGGAAGCAGCGTGGCTCAGTGGAAAGAGCCCGGGCTTTGGAGTCAGAGGTCATGGGTTCGAATCCCAGCTCCACCAACTGTCAGCTGTGTGGCTTTGGGCAAGTCACTTCACTTCTCTGTGCCTCAGTTACCTCATCAGTAAAAGGGGGATTAAGACTGTGAGCCCCACATGGGACAACCCGATCACCTTGTAAGCTCCCCAACGCTTAGAACAGTGCTTTGCACATAGTAAGCGCTTAATAAATGCCATCATTAAATTAATTAAGTCACTTCACTTCTCTGGGCCTCAGTTCCCTCATCTGTAAAATGGGGATTAAAACTGTGAGCCCCACGTGGGACAACCCGATCACCTTGTAAACTCCCCAGCGCTTAGAACAGTGCTTTGCACACAGTAAGCGCTTAATAAATGCCATTATTATTATTATTATTCTCTGTGCCTCAGTGCCCTCATCCGTAAAATGGGGATTAAGACTGTGAGCACCACGTGGGACAACCCGATCACCTTGTAAGCTCCCCAGCGCTTAGAACAGTGATTTGCACATAGTAAGCGCTTAATAAATCAATCAATCGTATTTACCGCGCGCTTGCTGTGTGCAGTAATAATAAATGCCATCATTATGATTATTATTCTTAGAGGAGGCTCCGTTCCCACGCTGGCAGCAGGGGCGGGGTTAGAGGAGGCCCCGCCCCACGCGAATGGGGCGGGGCTTAGAGAAGGCCACGCCCACTCACCGGCAGAGGGGCGGGGCTTGGAGGGGGCCGCTCCCCTGATGGCAACGGGGGCGGGGCTTAGACGAGACCATCGCCCCACTGACAAACGGGGGCGGGGCTTAGAGAAGGCCCCGCCCACTCACTGGCGGAGGGGGCGGGGCTTAGAGGAGGCCGCTCCCCCGCTGACAGCGGGGGCGGGGCTTAGACGAGACAACTGCCCCACTGATATGGGGGCGGGGCTTTAGAGAAGGCCCCGCCCACTCACTGGCAGAGGGGGCGGGGCTTAGAGGAGGCCCCCCCACTCCACAGTGACAGCGGGGGCGGGGCTTAGACGAGCCACTGCCCCACTGACCACGGGGGCGGGGCTTTGGAGAAGGCCCCGCCCACTCACTGCACAGGGGGCGCGGCTTAGAGAAGACCCCACTCCACCGTGACAGCGGGGGCGGGGCCTAGACGAGACCACTGCCCCACTGGCAACAGGGGCGGGGCTCAGAGGAGCCCCCACTCCCCAGTGACAGCGGGGCCGGGCCTCAGAGGTGGCTCCGCCCCCGCACTGACCGATCCCCCTCCGGGCGGCGAGACTGGGTGGGGGCTTCCCTGTCCACCCCTCCGCACTGACAGCAAAGGGGGCTCTGAGGAGGAGGCCCCGGCGTCCCCCGCCCCCTCGGAAACAAGCGGGGGGTGGGGGGGTGCGTGCGGCCCTACCTGGGCCGAGGGCGGGGGCAGGGGCGACTGCTGCTCCTCGCTGATCTTCTGCTTCAGTTTCTTAAACATGGTGCGGGCGGGGGGATCGGAGCGTCGGCACCGGCCGCCAACTGACCGGAGGGGGTCGGAGGGCCGCCAATTTCGTCGCTGTCGCCGCGACTCCTCCTTCCGAGCGCCCCCCGCCCCCTCCCATCCGCCGGCGGCGGCGGCGGCGTCGGCAGGTGAACGGCGGGCCCAGGGCGCATGCGCGGCCGACGTGGAGCCCGACGGCAAGCGGCCGCGGACAAGCCGCGGGACACCCGTCTGCGCACGCGTCGGCCGCCGGACCCGCCCTAGTGACGTCATTGGGATCACGTGATTGGGGCGGGTCCGGCTCGGGGCGTGAGTGGCAAGGAGAGGCTCAATGAGAGCTTCCTATTGGACGGAGGGGGTGGGGGGGGTGGGTTTGACGTTCTGCGCATGCGTCAGGCCCTGCTCTTGGCCCTCCTCCCTGGAGTTTGGTGTGGGTTGACTCCCTCATTCATTCATTCGTTCGTGTTTATTGAGCGTTTACTGTGTACAGGGCACTGTACTAAGCGCTTGGGAAGTACAATTCATTCATTCATTCCTCCAGAAGGCCTTCCCAGACTGAGCCCCTTCCTTCCTCTCTCCCTCGTCCCCCTCTCCATCCCCCCATTTTACCTCCTTCCCTTCCCCACAGAACCTGTATATATGTATATATGTTTGTACATATTTATTACTCTATTTATTTTACCTGTACATATCTATTCTATTTTATTTTGTTAGTATGTTTGGTTTTGTTCTCTGTCTCCCCCTTTTAGACTGTGAGCCCACTGTTGGGTAGGGACTGTCTCTATATGTTGCCAACTTGTACTTCCCAAGCGCTTAGTACAGTGTTCAGCACACAGTAAGCGCTCAATAAATACGATTGATGATGATTGATTCGTTCAATCGTATTTTTTGAGCGCTTACTATGTGCAGAACACTGTGCTAAGCCCTTGGGAAGTACAAGTTGGCAACATATAGAGACGGTCCCTACCCAACAAATGGAGACCGTCCCTGCCCACAACACCCTCATACTCTAGAAGGGGGGAGGCAGACATCAAAACAAGTAAATATTCATTCAATCGTATTTATTGAGCACTGACTGTGTGCAGAGCGCTGTACTAAGTGCTTGGGAAGTACAAGTCGCAAAGTATAGAGACGGTCCCTAAGCAACAACGGGCTCACAGTCTAGAAGGGGGAGACAGACAACAAAACAAAACATGTAGACAGGTGTCAAAATGGTCAGAACAAATAGAACTATAGCTACGTGCACATCATTAATAAAATAAGAATACTAAATATGTACAAGTAAAATAAATAGAGTAATAAATCTGTACAAATATATACAGGGGCAGTGGGGAGGGGAAGGAGGTAGAGCTGGGGGGATGGGGAGGAGTTGAGGAAAAAGGAGGCTCAGTCTGGGAAGGACTGGGGCAGAGATGTAGATTTGGGTGTCATCAGCGTAGAGATGATCGTTGAAGCCATGGGAGCAAATGAGTTCACCAAGGGAGTGAATGTAGATAAAGAACAGGAGGGGACCAAGAACTGACCCTTGAGGAACCCCTAGAGTAAGGGGATCGGAGGGGGAAGAGGAGCCCGCAAAGGAGACTGAGAATGAATGGCCAGAGTGATGAGGAGAGGATGGAGTCCATGAAGCCAAGGTTGGATAGCGTGTTGAGAAGAAGGGGGTGATCCACAGTGTCGAAGGCAACTGAGAGGTCGAAGAGGATTAGGACAGAGTATGAGCCGTTGGATTTGGCAAGCAGGAGGTCATTGGTGACCTTTGAGAGGGCGGTTTTGGTGGAGTGTAAGGAACGGAAGCCAGATTGGAGGGGGTCAAGGAGAGAGTCGGTGTTGAGGAATTCGAGGCAGCGAGTGTAGATGTCTTGTTCTAGGAGTTTAAACAGACATCAATATAGACTTATAGATATAGACACATCATTAATATAAATAAATAGAATTACAAATGTGTACCTACATACACAAGTGCTGTGGGGCAGGGAAGGGGGTAGAGAATAGGGGCGATGGGGAGGGGCAGACGAAAAGTGGGGCTCAGTCTGGGAAGGCCTCTTGGAGAAGGTGAGCTTTCAGTAGGACTTTGAAGGCGGGGGGCAAGTGTACCAGGTTCAGTGCTTACTATGTGCCACGCACTATAGTACGCAGTGGGGTGGCTACAAGCAAATCAAGTTGGACACAGACCCTGTCCCACGTGGGGCTTACGGTCTCAATCCCCATTTTACAGATGAAATGATTGAGGCGCCTTGAAGTGAAGTGACTTTCAAGGTCACACAGCAGACAAGTGGTGGTGCCGGAATTAGAACCCATGACATTCATGGTGGAACCTGTGCTCTATCCATTAAGCCATGCTGCTTCTCACCATAATTTCCCAACCATGGGGCTCCCCTCTGGCATGGTCTGTTGGAGAAGGGGAGATTTGCTCCCTTGATTCTTTCCCGCTCCCAGCCCCACAGCACTTTTGTCCATATCTGTAACATTTATTTGTACTGATATCTGTCTTCCCCACTCTAGACTATAAACTTGTTATGGGCAGGGAATGTGTCTGTTGATTGTGGTGTTGTACTCTCCCAAGTGCTTAATACAGTGCTCTTCACACAGTAAGTTCTCAACAAATATGATTGAATGACTGAATGAAAGAGAGAAAGAGAGAGGGAGAGGGAGGAGACAGGAAGGAGGAGAGGAGTAGGAGAGTGTAGGAGCAAGAGAGAGAGGGAGAAATAGGGGAGAAGAGAAGAGCAGGAAAAAGGGAAAGAGAAGGGGGAAGAGAAGAGGCAAGAGGAGAGCAGTCACCTGTCTACATGTTTTGTTTTGTTGTCTGTCTCCCCCTTCTAGACTGTGAGCCCATTGTTGGGTAGAGACCATCTCTAAACGTTGCCAACTTGTACTTCCCAAGCGCTTAGTACAGTGCTCTGCACACAGTAAGTGCTCAATAAATATGATTGAATGAATGAAATGAATGAATCATATTTACTGAGCACTTACTATATGCAGAGCACTGTACTAAGCTCTTGGGAGAGTACAGTGTAACAGACACATTCCCTGCCCACAACAAGTTTACAATCTAGAGGTGTGGGGGAGATAGACACTAATAGAAATAAATAAATTAAGAGATATGGAAATAAGTGCTGTGGAGCTGGAAGAGGGGATGAATAAAGACATCAAGTTAGGATGACGTAGAAGGGGGTTAAAGAAAAGGAAAAGAGCGCTTAGCCAGGGAAGGGGGGATTGAGTTTAGAACAGTGCTTTGCACATAGTAAGTGCTTAATAAATGCCATTAAAAAAAAGCAGGAGAGGGAGGAGTAGGGGAGTGGGGAAGGGCAGGAGAAAGGGGAGTTGATGTGCTTTCAATAAGGCCTTGAAGATGGGGAGAGTCGTTGTCAGATATGAGGAGGGAGGGAGTTCCAGTCCAGAGGCAGGACGTGGGCAAGAGGTTGGCGGCGAGATAGAGGTACAATGAGAAGGTTGGCATTAGAGGAGCGAAATGTGCGGGCCGGGCTGCAGGAGGAAACTAGTGAGAGGAGTGAATAGAGTGAATAGCAAGACTAGGAGAGGCTGAGGAGACCTCCAAGAAGCCTTCTCGAATTAAGCCCTAATTTCTTCATCTCCCACTCCCTTCTGCATCACCCTTGCACTTGGATTTGCTCCCTTTTTTTGCCCCTCCCTCAACCCCACAGCACTTATGTCCATGTCTGTAATTTATTTATTTGTATTAATGTCTGTCTTCCCCCCTAGACTGTAAGCTCCTAGTAGGTAGGGAACATGTCTACGTACTGAGTTGTATTCTCCCAAGCAGTTAGTACAGTGCTCTTTACACAGTAACTACTCAGTGAATACGACTGATCGATTGGAGGGCGAGAGACCAATAAAAAAGCCGATGCAATAGTCTAGCTGCAGTATCATCAGCAGTGGCATTTATTGAGCGCTTACTGTGTGCAGAGCATTGTACTAAGCACTTGGGAGAGTATAGTACAACTGAGTTGGTACACATGTTCCCCGTCCCGTATGGAAGAACTCAAAGAAGCAAGATGGTACATGTTTGGGTGGAGAGGAAGAGATAGATCCAGGAGAGACGTAACAGATCTCTGCTGAGATGTAGTAGATCCAGTGTTGTAGCAGAAATAAAAGACAAAAAGTCCAGGCAAGAGACATGGGGTTGTATTTAAGACGGAAGGTTATCTGCACAACTAAACACATACAAATAGAACAAGCGTGGGGGTTGTAGCTACTAGATAATTGGGTCCCAGGTAGTAATAATAATAATAATTAATAATTATGGTATTTGTTAAGCACTTTCTATGTGCAAAGCGCTGGGGTAGATACAAGCCGATCAGGTTGTCCCACTTGGGGCTCACAGTCTTCACCCCCATTTTTACAGATGAGGTAACTGAGGTACAGACAAGTGAAGTGGCTTGCCCAAGGTCACCCAGCAGACAAGTGGTAGAGCCGGGATTAGAACTCCCATCCTCTGATTCCCAAGCCCATGGTCTTCCCACTAAGCCACAGGGCTCACAGGCTGAATAGGAAGGAGAGCAGGCATTAGAAAAAGTGTTGTCTAGTGGATAGAGCACAGGCCTGGGAGCCAGAAAGGCTTGGGTTCTAATCTCCCCTCCTCCACTTGTCTGCTGGGTGGCCTTGAGCAAGTCTCTTCACTTCTCCAGGCCTCAGTGACCTCATCTGTGAAATGGGGATTAAACTGTGAGCCCCATGTGGGACGTGGACTATGTCCATGTAACTACATCCATGTAACTACCTTACCATGTATCTACGCCAGTGCTTAGAACAGTCTCTGGCACAGAGTAAGAGTTTAACAAATACTGTAAAAAAAAATATTGAATTCCCATTTTACAGATGAGGGAACTGAGGCCTGGAGAAGTGAAGAGACTCACCCAAGATCACACAGCAGGCAAGTGACAGAGATGGGATTAGGAACCCAGGTCCTCTGACTCCCAGGCCGTGCTCTATCCACTAGGCCACACGACAGTGAAAGGCACTGCCACTGGCTGGGAAGAATGTATAATCTCATTCTCAAACTTGTGTAATATTTAAAAATTTTGACTAGGGGAAACAATAATTTTGAAGTGGAGAATCTGGCCACTTGAAGAAGGAATCAGTGCTCATTCTAAGAGTGTTTTGAAGTCAGCCCTGACCAATGGCTTTGATCCCAAAGTCCCATTTTGGATAGAGATCCTCTCTCCCCTACACTCCGTCACAATGATCGATTTTCCCTGATGCATGACCTTTCCCAAATTTCATCTGCACCAGTTCTCCGACAGAGCTCTTCAGCAAGGCCCTAAGTCCCCGCAGACCAGCTTAGGACAGAGTGGTGTGGAAAGAGGAGGGCTTTAATTCGAGTTCCAACTACCAGCCTTAGCAAACCATATTTAGAACAGGAGTCAGAGGCAGCAGGTCTGGTCTAAAAATAGCCGCAGACGCTTCCCGAGATGGGATCACCCCTCCCGCACTGGGGAGCCTCCTGGCCCTGAGGTTAGGGTGGAGGGGGGAAAAATAAGGAGACAACAGATCACTCTAGGAGGAAAATGCTTGTCTTCACAAACCGAGGGCCAAGCATTGCCAATCAGGACGCTTATTAGTGACTTGTGAGTCCCAGCCAGGCTGGGTGACCTTCAGACTAAAATTAAAGACATTTCTTATGAGTCATCCCCCTTCATGCACCCCCTCACCAGCCCCAAAGCACTTACGTACAGATCTGTAACTTTTTTATATTAATGTCTTTCTCCCCTCCAGACTGTAAGCTCGTTGTGGGCAGGGAAAGTGTCTGTTATATTGTTATATCAGACTCCCCCAAATGCTTAGTACAATGCTCTGCACATAGCACTGAATAAATACGATTGACTGACTGACTGAGTCTGTTCCGATGGGTGACCTTCTGGGGAATAATGTGGCCTGCGGTTCTCTACCCTTTCTCTGGGTTTCTCATCTCCAAAGCGATGCCAGGTTTTTCTTGTGTTTTGAAAAAAATCAAGTCAAATTTTCTTGTTGGTCTTTGCACTCTGAAGTGATCCCAGAAGCAGCATAGCCTAGTGGAAAGAGCCCAGGCCTGGGATTCAGAAGTCCTGGGTTCTAATCCCTGCTCCTCCACTTGCCTGCTGTGGGACCTTTGGCAAGTCACTTCTCTGGGCCTCCATTTCCTGAACTGTAACCTAGCTTTCCATATTTAATGTCTGTCTCCCCCTCTAGATTGTAAAATTGTTGTGAGCAGAGAACGTGTCTGCTATTTCATTGTGCTTTCCCAAGCACTTAGTACAGTGCTCTGCACATAGTAAGTGTTCAACAATTACAACCGATTGATCCATTGATTATAATGTGAGGAGTAACTATTTATTCTTCTTCCTGCTTAGACTGTGAACTCTGTGAGGGACAGGGGCTGTGTCCAACCTGGTCAACGTTTATCTACCCCAGCGCCTAGAAAAGTGCTTAATACGGAATAAGCGCTTAACAAACATAATAATAATAATCCCACAAAGGAGACAATTTTAAACATGAAAAACATTGTCAATGGCTCCTCTAAACTCAAATCCATACCCTTTCTCTATTTAAAAAGATGCCAACAATAGTAATAATTGTGGTATTTGTGAGGGGCTTACTATGTGCCAAGCACTCTACTGAGCCCCTGTGATTGGTCTCACAGTCTAAGAGGAAGGGAGAATGGATATTCAGTCTCCATTTTACAGATGAAAAAAGTGAGGCCCCGAGAAACCAAGTGACTTGCCCCTGCCCAGCAGGCAAATGGCAGAGCTGGGATTAGAACCCAAGTCTCCTGCCTCCCAAGCTTTCCACTAGGCCATGCTGAATCTCTGCCTTTCAGAAGAGACAGGCATGTATCGATCAATCAATAGTATTTATTGAGCGCTGTGTGAAGAGCATGGCACTAAGCGCTTAGGAGAGTTCAGTATAACAATATAACTCTCCCACCCTTCAGAGCATTATTGGAGGCACATCTCCTCCAAGAGGTCTTCCCAGATTAGCCCCTCCCCGCTTTCCTCTTGTCCCACTCCCTTCTGTGTTGCCCTGATTTGCTCCCTTTGTTCTCCCCCCCTCCCAGCCCCACAGCTGTAGATACATTCCCTGCCCACAACAAGCTTACAGTCTAAAATGGGAGATGGATATTTACATAAATCACTAAAGTACAGGTATATACAAAGGTGCTGTGGTGCTGAAGGAGGGGTGAATAATGGGAGCAAATCAGGGCGATGCAGAAGGGTGTGGGAGAAGAGGAAATGAGGGCTTAGTCAGGGAAAGCCTCTTGGAGGAGGCATCCTGAGTTATCTCCTCAGAAGATACCCAGCCCCCGCAGAACAAGGTGTGGTATATTTTTAATGGCATTTATTAAGCACTTACTATGTGCAAAGCACTGTTTTATGTGCTTGGAAGGTTACAAGGTGATCAGGTTGTCCCACGGGGGGCTCACAGTCAATCCCCATTTTACAGATGAGGTAACTGAGGTGCAGAGAAGTGAAGTGATTTGCCCAAAGTCACATAGCTGACAAGTGGGGGAGCAGGGATTTGAACCCATGACCTCTGGCTCCAAAGCCCATGCTCTTTCCACTGAGCCAAGCGCTTATTATATGCCAGACACCATACTAAGTGCTGGAGTAGATACAAGCTAATCAGGTTAGACACAGTCCATGTCCCACATGGGGCTCAAAGTCATCCCCATTTTACAAAATAAGCTTTTAATAAATACATTTGATTGTTTATTCAGATGAGGGTACTGAGGCACAGACAAGTGAAGCGATTTGCCCAAAACCACAAAGCAGACAAGTGCTCTATCCACCAGGCCACACTGCTTCCCTTGAAGCCACCCACTTGATAAGAATGAAACATGCCAGCTGGGATGTATGAGAAGAAGAATAAGGAAAAGCTGGAGGGAGAGAGCTGAGAGAGCCCGGGCCTGTAAATTAGGAGGACCTGGGTTCCAGTCCTAGCTCTGCCACTTGTCTGCTGTGTGACCCTGGGCAAGACACTTCACTTCTCTGGGACTCAGCTACCTCATCTGTAGAACTGGAATGAAGACTATGAGCCCCATGTAGGACAGGGACTGTGTCCAAACCAATGAGCATATCTTCCGTAATGTGTCTGGCACGTAGTAAGCGCTTAACAGACGCTATGAAAAAAGTGAAAGTGTCAGAACTGGGGACAGGCCCTAGCAGCCTCAGATGGCCATATTCACCTGAGATAGATGTCCAGGATCTGAGCCCTGTTGCATCTCTCACTGAACTTCACCAAAACTTCACTCCGCTTTGGTCAAGGATGGAGACAAACACAGCCCGTTTATTGGCTGCCTCCAGCACATCAAGGAAGATCTCGACTGCTATGAACTCATCCATCGAGATGGCCAGCACCTGGATTGGGACAGAGCAGGGTGTTTTTCTTTTTCAGTGGTATTCGTTAAGCACCTACTATGTGTCAAGCGCTATATTAGGTGCTTGGGTATAGGTTCATTTGGTTGGACACAGACGCTGTACCAGATGGGGCTCCCAGTTTCGGTAGGAAGGAGAACAAGTAATCCCAGTTTTCCAGCTGAGGAAATGGAGGCCCAGAGAAGTGAAGTGCCTTGCCCAAGGTCTCACAGCAAGCAATCAGCAGAGTGGAAATTAGGACCCAGATCCTTCTCATTCCCAGACTCAAGCTCTGTCCACTAAGCCACGCTGCTTGAATTTTTCAGAGACAAGGTTATGTTCTCTCTCTCCCACGGACTCCCACTCCCCAATGATGGGATGGCTGAAAGGAAGCCAGATGTCAACTTGCTGGCCCATTAGCCCTTTGAGGGCAGAGATTGTATCTACTCACCTTAATGGACTCTTCCAGTTGCTTGAACAGTGCTTGCTCAGTAGATACCATTGATTGATTGACTGTGGTTGGATGGAAGCCTGTCTCATAATAATAATGGTAATACTAATAATTGTGGTATTCGTTAAGCATTTACTATGTGCCAAGCACTGTTCTAGGCCCTGGGGTAGATACAAGGTAATGAGGCTGGACAAAGGAGTCTGTCCTACAGTCTTAATCCCCACTGTACAGATGAGGGTGCAATTCAAATTCATTTTTGAGCTTAATTCTTTTTTGAAAACAAGTCTGTGTGAGAGCAAATGAGGTACCAGAGCTTTGTAATTAAGTGCATTCTTTACCAACCCCCTGCCCCTCCCCCTGGAGTGTTTGTTTGCTTGTTTGTTTTTTACACTGGTTATGTACAATTCACAGGATATTTGTTACTCATTGATTGGGTAGAGGTTATCTGTCTACAATACTTTCTCCAAACAATGAAATTCTCCAATGCCCTGCTATGGGGCAAGAAAGATTCAGATGCTGGTAGTATCAAATATTTCTTTCTGCATCAGACATTTAAAAGACATCCATAAGACTGTGTTGAAAGTACAACTGAGACTTTTTCCTCTTGGCTGTGATCACTATGTTAAGAAATATTTGGCCAGTTTTAACAGCCACTGGAAAACGTTTAGTACGTATTTACTATTCTTTTTATTTTGTTAATGATGTGCATATTGCTTTAATTCTATTTGTTCTGACGATTTTGACAGCTGTCTACATGTTTTGTTTTGTTGTCTGTCTCCCCCTTCTAAACTGTGAGCCCGCTGTTGGGTAGGGACCATCTGTATATGTTGCCGACTTGTACATCCCAAGCGCTTAGTACAGTGTTCTGCACTCAGTAAGTGCTCAATAAATACGATCGAATGAATGAATGAACCATTATTATCATCTGTTGGTCCAAGGTCTGCAAGGGCCATCAGTGGCCACCCTAGTAGCCAGCCTTAAAGCTGACTCACCCTTCCTTCCTGTGTTTTTCCTCCACTCTCCCAGGCTCCTGGGTTAAAAAGCCCCCCCAAATTGGCCTCCTCTACCTACTTATACCAACAGTCCCGGAAGCTGAACAGGACAGAAGAAGGGAGGAGAGAAACAGCGTGGCCTAGTGGAAAGGGCCCGGTCCCTGGAGTCAGAGGACCTGGGTTCCAATCCTGACTCTGCTGCACGACCCTGGGCAAGTCGCTTCACTTCTCTGGGCCTCAGTCACCTCATCTGTAAAATGGAGGATCAGGAGTGTGAGCCCCATGTCCAACCCAACTATCTCGTAACCACCATGGCGCCCAGCATAGTGCCTGGCACAGAGAAAGCATGTAACAAATACCATTAAATAGGAAACAAAAAAGAAAAAGGAGACAAAGTGGAGGGGACAGTGGGGCCTGGAAACTGGAGAGGCCTCAGTGAAGAGCTAGAGTTCATTCATTGCTTGATGGATTCATTCATTCTTATTTGTTGAACATCCTCCTGGGTGTAAAGCACTATACTAAGTGCTGGGAAAGCACTAGATGAGAATTAGACCAGATCCTCAAGAGTTTGTGAATGGGTTGCAGGTGTCCATAATTAAGGATGTTTTTTCCAGATCCTTTTAACAACAGGCAGCTGCAAATCCCCTTCTCCTTAATAGCCTTCTGCCTCTTCCTTCCTTGATTGTACAGGCCCACCCCGCAGAAACCCAGTCTCTCCATTAGGTGCCCTTCATTGGGGCAAATGGCACTGCTCCTCTAAAGGCACAGAAGGTGCTGCGCTTTTCCTTTCCCCATATGAGTCTGTGGTTCATACTTCTTGTAGGCTGTGGAGAAGAGATGGAGTATGTTCCTCTGGAGGTTTAGTAAGGAGGGCCTGTGGTGTTCTTTGCATTAGCTTTTCTTTGGCTCACCTGTGTTAATTGAAGTCTATTGAATTGATGGTGCTGAGGGGTTTTGTGGAGATAGGATGGTTTTGATGGCTCAGTAGTGATTTGGGTTGGTGGTCTGGGGGGCAACTTAAGGTTGGGCTTGTTGATGTTTACACTGGTGATGGGGAAAGCTGGATGACTGAGAAATGTGTGCTGATGTGGTTGTTTAGTAATAATAATTATAGTACTTGTTAAGTGTCCCTAAGGCAGCCATCCTGTGCCCTTTCATACTCCCTTTTGTGTACTCTTTGTGAGCCATTTCCTGTGCTCTCAGTTGGATTCAGCGCCATGGGTCGGTCTCGGAACCATCAGTATCGGGGTGTCAGACTGTGAGCCCCCAGGGGCATGACCCGAGACCCGTCGCCAGGGGAGGAGTGGGGTGACAGTATTGTCGTGCGCCCCTCAAGCTCTCTAAAGTCATAAACTCCTCGGACTGGATTGCGCCAACCTCAGCTGGCTGTCTGAGGACTCTCTTTTTGGGCTTCTAATCATTGTACCCCAAGATACAAGTCTCTTCTTTTATCCCCAGGGGACTCCATTATAGTTCCCCAAAAGTCTAGGAATGAGTTAGGGTTCAGTAGCCCTACCCGTGTGGAGTAGATTGTAAAATCGTGGTGGGCAGGGAATGCCTCTCTTGTTACACTGGACTCTCCCAAGCACTTCATACAGTGCTTTGCAGTCGATAAACACGATGGACTGACTCGAGGTGCGGTTGTAGCATCAGAAACTGAGTCACCAACAGCATTCATTGAGTACTTAATAGATACCGAGTAACTGGGAAACTGAGTCGGAACGTGATCTGCAGGTGATTTCAGATGACTTCCCCCTCTGCGTCATGGTTCCTAATGAAATGGGTGTAACTTATTTCTATTAATAATAATAATGGCATTTATTAAGCACTTACTATGTGCAAAGCACTGTTCTATTAATTTCTTTCTCCTCCTCTACATTATAAACTCATGGTGGTCAGGGAATTTGGCTATTGATTGTGATTGTGCTCTGCCCACAGAAAGTGCTGGATAAATATAACTGACTGACTTACATGGGCATCCTTAGCAACTGAGGTCTCTCACCTGCACTGTGTTTTGTATAGTGTTCTGTCAAAGAGCCTTCAATAATTACTATTGCTGTCAATGCAATACTGCCACTCTTCGCTCTCTGTACTGGTTTATTCTGGGTTTTTTTTTTTGTACCCTTTTCAAGCTTACATGGGGTTCAATGTGTACAACTTCATGTACTGACCTCATATATGCCATTCCACCTGTGTGTAACTCAATTTTAATGTCTGTCACAGCCTGAAAGCTGCTTCAGAGTAGGAGCCATGTATGAAGTGTAGTGTTGAACTCTTTGAAGCATTTGTATTATGTTTTTCCAAAGTCAGTACTTCCACCTGTAGACCACGAGCTCGTTGTCAGCAGGACATGCTTCTGTTAAATTGTTCTCATGTACTTTCCTAAGGATTTAGTACAGTGCTCTGCATCCAGAGCTTAAATACAATCAACTGATTGACTTAGGTTGTAAGCTCTCAGGGGACAAGGGCTGTGTCTCCTCCACCCGACTTGCCAAAAAGGGTGCTTAATGGGGTGCGGTCTTGCTCATCAGACCAAACTTGGGGTCAGCTGCCCCCGTCGCGCTCTACTGTTGATGGAGTGGAGGAGGAGCAACGGCAAAGGATCAGACCGGCAATGGGTAAGTATGCAGGGACTTAGCTGCAGGAGGAGGAAAGGCAGAAGCCCAGCTTCTTTCTGCTTCCTTGGAGAAGTCTCCCAATCAACTCTGCTTAGAGGTAAGACCTTGGGGAAATGAGAGTGTGGGTGTGTTGGGAGGAGGTTTGCAGGACCTAGGACTCTAGCCGTGGGAAATCCAGATAGCGTGGTGTGTCCTGCCTTGGGGTGATAAACCCAGCCAGCACTTCCCCTGCAGGGCATGTGAATGGTGGTCGGAACTCTTGCTGTCTCTGGCGGGGGGTCTCTTTCTCTCTTTATCTCTCTTTTTTTTCTCTCTTTTTTTTCTCTTACTCTCCTATTTTTCACTCTTTTGCTCTCAGTGCCCCCTGACCTAAGCAGGGGGCCAGAGCAAGAGTGCCCTGAGACCTGACCAGCTGTATCCTTAGGGCCAAGGAAGAAGCCTGATCCCAGATGCATAATGGGAGACCCGGCCATGCTAGACCCAGCCTCCCCGAGGACATCTTTGGGTGGACAGGATGATGCATGTCATGCCCCAAGCCTGGGGCTGTTGGAGCTCTGGGACAAGTGGGAGGAATCAATGGTATGTATTGAGCACTATACTAAGTTCTTGAGATAGTAGAGTGAAGGGATCCTAATGCCCCACTACACATACACACCATCCTCTGCATGCTTATAGTTCACAAAGGAGAGCAGTGCCCCAGTCTTACATAGCCCATTAGTGACCCCTGGACTAGGCTCCTCCCCAACATAACTTCCTCCTCCCTGGCTGAAGGACTGGGCTCCCCTTGGGAGACCCATCCAAACCTTTCTCTTCTCTTGCCCGCCTCCCCCCCCATGCCCCTCCTTCCCAACTCTGTTGGGTTGGCACTCTCCCCATGGGTGGGCTGGGGCATACCTCATCACCCAACCAATCATCGCATCCATCCCCAGGAAGCCACAACCCGGGCACTGTACTGGCCCCACGGAGAGGGAGTCTTTTGGGACCATGCTGCTGCCACGTGGCCACCCCCCCCTTCCCTCGCCACCCCACCCTACCCCCTCAGCCTATAACTGTAACCCCTCCCTCCAGACAATACCATTTCCTTTGGTGGTCAAGGGTCAAAACACTGGCATCATGGGTGCCACACCACTCTCTGACAACTTCTAGAGGTGATGGATGTGTGCGCGTGTGTTTGGTGTGAGAACAAGGGCCGGAACCAGAGCAGGGTGAGTGGGCCGCCCCTCTTTGGTTGGGGAGACAGGTTCTGGAAACAGGGGTCTAGGGTTCGGGACAGGTGCTCTGAGGATGGACCTCGAGGCTGGGTGTGAAGTCGCCCGGGGCCCTTAATTCTATAGACAGAGCGGCTTCCTCCTGGTCTGGTCCATTTGGAATCATCTGCCCCGTCTCTGGCTTCAAGAGTACAGACTCGCCTACCTGCCCGAGGGGGGTGCCCCTGGGAGAGCGGGGTACAGGGACAGAAGTAGTGAGGGGGGTGTTTGTGTGTGTATATGACTGTTGTGTGTCATCCATCCCTCCTGGAGGAGCTGAATAAGGGAGGGGGAGAAGCAGTAACAAATTCTAAAGTGGGAATATGCAAAGTGATTTCTCCCCCCCGCCACCATGGAAGGAAAAGGCACGAGTAGACAGGTGTCAATACCATCAGAATAAATAGAATAGCTACATACACATCATTAATAAAATAAATAGAATAGTAAATATGTACAAGTAAAATAAAGAGAGAAATAAATCTGTACAAACATATATACAGGTGCTGTGGGGAGAGGAAGGAGGTAGGGGAGGGGGATGTGGAGGAGGAGAGAAAAAGGGGGGCTCAGTCTGGGAAGGCCTCTTGGCGGAGGCGAGCTCTCAGTAGGGCTTTGGAGGGAGGAAGAGAGCTAGCTTGGCAGATGTGTGGAGGGAGGGCATTCCAGGCCAGGGGGAGGACGTGGGCTGGGGGTCAACAGTGGGACAGGCGAGAATGAGGTACAGTGAGGAGGTTAGTGGCAGAGGGGTGGAGGGTGTGGGCTGGGCTGTGGAAGGAGTGAAGGGAGGTGAGGTAGGAGGGGGCGAGGTGATGGAGAGCCTTCAAGCCAAGAGTGAGGAGTTTTTGCTTGATGCGTAGGTTGACAGGCAGCCATTGGAGATTTTTGAGGAGGGGAGTAACATGCCCAGAGCATTTCTGCACAAAGATGATCCAGGCAGCAGCATGAAGTGTAGACTGAAGTGGGGATAGACAGGATGATTTTTCTCAGGCCTAACATTTTCCCCAGGCCTAACGTTTTCCCTGGACAAACCTTTTCCCCTAGCTTAAACTTTTCCCTTAGCCTAGCCTTTTCACTTAGCCTAACGTTTTCCTTTAACCTAACCTTTTCCCCTAGCTGAACCTTCTCGGCTAGCTGAATCTTGTCCTCTAGCCTAACCTTTTTTCCTAGCCCAACCTTTTCCATTAGCCTAATCTTTCCCCTAGCCTAACCTATTCACCTCGCCTAACCCTTTCCCCTAGCCTAACATTTTCCCCTGGCCTAAACCTTTTGCCTGGCCTAGTCTTATCCCTTGGCCTAACCTGTTCCCCTAGCCTAACCTGTTCCCCTAGGCTAACCTTTCCCTTAGCCTAACTTGTTTCCGTAGCCTAACCTTTTCCCCTGCCCTAACCTTTTCCCTTTCCAAATCTTTTCACATAGCCTTAGCTTTTCCCCAGGCCTAATGTTTTCCCCTAGCCTAAGTTTTTCCCCTGGCCTAACCTTTTCCTCGGCCTAGCCTTATCCTTTGGCCTAACCTTTGCCTTAGCCTAGCATTTTCCCCTAGCCTGACCTTTTCCCCTAGCCTAACTTTTTCTGCAAGCCTAACAATTTCCCCTAGCCTAACCTTTTCCCCTGGCCTAACCTGTCCCCCTAGCCTAACCTTTTACCCCTAGCCTATTTCCCCTGCCCTAGCCTTTTCCCTTGCCTAACCTTTTCACCTAGCCTAACCTTTTTCCCTGGCCTAAACTTTTCCACTAGCCTAACCTTTTCCCCTGCCCTAACCTTTTCCCTTGCCTAACCTTTTCCCCTAGCCTAGCTTTTTCCCCTGGCCTAACCTTTTCCCCTTAGCCTACCCTTTTTACTAGCCTAACATTTTCTTTAACCTGTTTCCCCTAGCTGAACCTTTTCCCCTAACCTAACCTTTTCCCCTCGACTAACCTTTTCCCCTAACCTAACCTTTTCCCCTCGACTAACCTTTTCCCCTCACCTAACCATTTCCCCACACCTAACCTTTTCCCCTAGCCTAACCTTTTCCCCTAGCCTAACCTTTTCCTCTGGCCTAACCTTATCCCTTGGCCTAACCTTTTCCGCTGGCCTTTTTCCCCTACCCTAACCATTGGCCGCACTAGGGGGTATCCCTACTGGCTTATAGACTCTGGCGACTGACCCCACAGTGGAGTTTTCTAAACCATGTCGTTCCTTGATTTATGCAGCACTATGAGGTCTCTCTCGTTGGGAGAGAAGGCTTTACATCACACTGTAGACCCATTTCATAATCTAATAATTATAAATCTTTATAATTTAAAATTTAATTTTAAATCTTTATAATTTGAAGGGGAGATACATTTTTCCATGTAGAAATTAGCCTTTGGATAGAGTGAATAATTCAGCAAGAAAAAAATGTCTGTTTTCAGATCCTTTCCCATACTGAACAGCAGAGTTTGTTACGAGTGCTTAGAACACTGCTTTGTACACAGTAAGTGCTTAATAAATGCCATCATCATCATTATTATTATTATTATTATTAAAAAGTGCATGGTTCACTGAGTATGACTATAAAGAGCTGCTCATAACCAAGTGTTCTCATGGTGAACTTTATTTTAGATGGGACTGAATAAAGTGGGCTTTAGCCAGACCCTTGAAAATGAATGTTTTAGGAAGGAAATTTTTCAAACCGTGTTCTCCTGCCCCCGTCCTCTCTGGGCTGCATCGAATACAGCCTTGGCCTAAGGTAGGATCCCAGGAATTCTGGGTAAGCAACTGAGAGATGTCTGGGTTGCCACCTTCCTTTCTCCTTGCCCTCCTCACTCCATCCCCCAAACATTATCTGTGTTTTTTGAGGTGCTTCTGTTTGTGGGTGCGGCAGGGACCGGTTTTGTCACCTGCCTCCTCACAAAAACGGTTCGTCATCATGGCTGAGTGGCGAGCGGCCAGGCCTCGCTTATTTCTGATGTTTGGAAAACCAGCTTGTCAGAAGAAGGTAAGCACAGGCTGGGGGCTGGACTCCTAACTTCTGCTCAGACGCCTGCTACCGCAGTTGTAGCACATGCTCACCTCATGAGAAGGGAACCCCATTCCTGTCAAAGCTTTGTCATAAAAATGGAGAGTAGCACCCCAGAAACCCTTCTGCTTGGACACTCAAGGCCCTTGCCTTGAGGGTCTTCAGTAGCAGTGGGGCCTAGTGGAAAGAGCCGGGTCTTGGGAGTCCAAGAACCAAATTCCTAGTTGAGACTGTGCCATTTGTCTGCTGTGCAGTCTTTCCTGGGCAAGTCATTTCACTTTTCTGGGTCACCTTCTCCTCCTCTGTAATATGAGGATCAAATTCTTCTTCCTCCCACTTAGACTACGTGGGACAGGGACTATGTTCCACCTGTTTATCTTATATCTACCCCTCTTGCTTAGGTCAGTTTTTGGCACATAGTAAGTGTTGAACAAATGCTACCATTATGATTATTATTATATAAGTGTTTAACCAATACTATTATTATTATGTGACTGTTTTAACTAATATTATTATCATTATCATTATTAGTTTCGCTCTTCAAAAGGAAAGAATTTCCATCAATGGCCCAGGTCAGAAAGCAACATGAAGACCACCGACTTCATGGAGTTGTAGGGAATGTGTGTCAGTGGAATAGATGTAGTGAGCATGACCTTTGGAATGTGAACTTTACAACAGTGTTTGATACATAGACAGGGCTTAACAAGTACCATAAAACAAACAAAAATGAGCCTAGGTTCTAGCCCTGTAAAGCTCATTATGGGCAGGGTATGTATCCAATTCTGTAGTATTGTACACTCCCAAGAGCTTAGTAGAGTGCTCTGCACATAAGTGCTCAATAAATACCATTGCTTGATTAATTGATAGTCCCAGCTCTGCCACCTGCCTGCTGTTTCAATATGAGCAAGTCACTTAACCTCTCTGGGCCTCAATTTCCTCACCTGTAAAATGGGTCAGTGTAACTTTTCTCCTTCCTTTGACTCTGAGCTCCATGTGAGACACTGACTCTATTTGATATGAAAGCCTTGCTTCAGGCCTTCTGCTTACATCAGAGGAAGCCCTGATAATTATTGATGATAATCATAGTGATTTTTTTATGTTTGTAGAGCTCAGCTTGGTAGAAGGAATGAGGGCTGGAAGTTTGGGCATCTGGGTTCTCTTCCCAGGTCCACTTTGCCCACTACCCTCTGCTATCACTTCTTTAGGCCTCAGTTTCCTCATGTGGAAAGTGGGGATTTAATATTTGTTGTCCTTCCGACTGAGATTGCGAGTCCCATGGGGACAGGGACCGTGACTGGTCTGACTACCTTGTATCTACCGCAGCAATTAGTGTAGTGCCTGGCAGTAAATACCTACCAAATGTATCAATTATTATTACTTGGGAGGAACATCTATCCTCTGGCTAGAGGGCTCTGACTGTAAGACTGCCATCTGCCACCCTCCCCCGCATTCATTCGTTCATTGATTCAATCACATTTATTGAGCGCTCGCTGTGTGCGAAACACTGTACTTGCTCAAAAGACAGGCAAGTGTTAATAATAACAATAATAATAATATTGGCATTTGTTAAGCACTTACTATGTGCAGCTGTACTGTGTTCTAAGCACTGGGGAGGATACACAGCGATCAGGTTGTCCCACGTGGGGCTCACAGTCTTAATCCCCATTTTACAGATGAGGTAACTGAGGCACAGAGAAGTTAAGTGACTTGCCCAAAGTCACACAGCTGACAATTAGCGGAGCTGGGATTTGAACCCACGACCTCTGACTCCCAAGCCCGTGCTTTTTCCACTAAGTCATGCTGCTTATACTTTGTGTCAAGTACTGTACTAAGCGCTGGAGTAGATACAAAATAATCAGGTCCCACGTGGGGTTCACATTCTAAGTAGGAGCGAGCATAGGGATGGACTCCCCATTTTGCAAATGAAGGAATTGAGGCCCAGAGAAGTTAAGTGATGTGCCCAAGTGCACACAGCAGGTAAGTGTTGGAGGTGGGATTAGAACCCAAGTCCCCTGGCTACCAGGGCTTTGCTCTTTCCACTAGGCCACGTATTTGCCATTATGCAAATGGCACATCCCTAGGCAAATATTTTCACTAGGCAAATATTTCCCATATTTGCTTTAGGGTGGGGCCTAGAAAGAAACTGAAGCTCCCTCTCAATCCCTGACACACCCACAAACACGCATTCATTAATTCAATTCATTCAATCTCATTAAGTTGTTAAGGTTTTTCATGTCAAATAACAATTGCCATCTATAAAGCCAGTGCAAACATGATTCATGAGAAGCACCATGGCCTATGCGATTGAGCACAGGCCTGGGAATCTGAAGGACCTGGGTTCTAATCCTGCCTCTGCCACTTGTCCGCTCCATGACCTTGGGCAATTCACTTCACTTCTCTGTGCCTGTTACCTCATCTGTAAAATGGGGATTAAGACTGTAGCCCCACGTGGGACCACCTGATTACCCTGTATCAACCAGCACTTATAACAGTGCTTGGCATGTAGTAAGTGCTTAACAAATACCATAATGACATTATTAGTATGTAATTATAATTACTGTGCTACCATGCTGCTCCCCTGCCTCAGCCTCCCCCTTTATATTGGTGGTGTCCCCCCACTGTCAGTCGATCCCCTGCTCCACAACCAGAGATTCTCAAACTCTCGGCCCCAGTTGAAAACTCTGCTAATGATCCAATCAGCTGCCTGAAACCTCTTTGCTCAGACTGTCCGTTTCTTAAGTCGCTGGAATTTCTGACTGTCAGCTCCCTGTGGGCAGGGAACATACCCATCAACTCACTCTCCAGCACGCCATATAGTGCTCTGCACACAGGAAATGCTCATTAATTATCAGTATAGCTTCACCTCATTCTCTCTGCCTCCCACCACATTTTTGTACACAAAGTACATAGTTATGTTACAGATATGCACATAAATGCTGCAGGGCAAGGTCCCAGATCCAAGGGTGTAGACGATGCAGAAGGGAGAAGGAGCCGGGGGGAAAGAGGTTTAAATCTGAGAAGGTGTCTTGACGGAGTTGCAACATTGATATTGCTCTGAAGAGGGGGAGAGTGGTGGTCTGGCCTATGTGGAGGGGGAGGCCATGGGAAAGGAGTGGGAGGCAGATAGGTGGGATGAGAAGCAGCATCGCTTAGTGGGAAGAGCACGGGTTTGGGAGTCAGAGGACATGGGTTTTAATCTTGGGTCCGCCACTTGCCTGCTGTGTGACCTTCGGCAAGCTACTCAACTTCTCTGTGCCTCAGTTACCTCATCTGTAAAATGGGGATTAAAACTCTGAGCCCCAGATGGGACAACCTGATTACCCTGTATCTACCCCAGCGCTTACAACAGTGCTTGGCACACAGTATGTGCTTAACAAATACCATAATTATCTCTATTCCAATGCTTATTACAGCGTCTGACACATAGTAAGTGCTACACAGACACCATGACAAGAAAGATCAGTGCCGTGGGGGCATGATAGAGAGGTTCAGCCTCACAGAACCATGCTTAATAACAATAATGGAAATTGTTAAGCATGTAGTAAGTGCTTAACAATGCCTAATAATAATAATGGAAATTGTTAAGCACTAGTAATTGTTATTGTTATTAGGCATTGTCCTGTGAGGCTGCACCACTCTATCACGCCCCCACGGCACTGATCTTTTTTGTCATGGTGTCTGTGTAGCACTTACTATGTGCCAGGCACTGTACTAAGTGCTGGGGTGGATACAAGCAAATTGGGTTGGACATAGCTCCTGTCCCACTTGGGGCTCATAGCCTCGATCCCCATTTTACAGATGAGGTAACTGAAGCCCAGGGAAGTGAAGTGACTTACCCAAAGTCACACAACAGACAAGTGGTGAAGGCAGAATTACAACGCATGACCGTCTAACTCCCAGGCCCGTGCTCTTTCTTTTACACCATGCTGCTTCTCTGCCTAGTAACAATAATAATAATAATAATAATTTTGGTATTTAAGTGCTTACTATGTGCAAAGCACTGTTCTAAGCACTGGGGAGGATACAAGGCGATGAGGTTGTCCCATGTGGGGCTCACAGTCTCAATCCCCATTTTACAGATGAGGTAACTGAGGCCCAAAGAAGTTAAGTGACTTGCCCAAAGTCACACAGCTGACAAGCGGGACAACCAGATCACCTTGTAACCTCCCAGCGCTTAGAACAGTGCTTTGCACATAGTAAGTGCTTAATAAATGCTATTAAAAAAAAAAAGCGGCAGAGTCGGGATATGAACCCGTGATCTCTGACTCCCAAGCCTGGGCTCTTGCCTCTAAGCCATGCTGCTTCTCTAGGGGTGATAAGGAAGGGCAACCCCCCAGACCAACGTTTGATGCCACCATGGGGTGATGGCACAGCAACCCAAAAAAACTATCAGTGTCACAAGGGGTCAGCTTGCTGCTCTCAGGACAGAGGACAGCTCTGCTTCCAGGGGCAGAGGAAATTTCTCCATAGAAGCTGCTCAGTGCATTTGCTTGGCCTCCAGGATCATCCTTCTTATGCTGTTGTTAGAGTCGATTCCCAGATTCCCCCCATTACTGAGTAGGCTGTATTGCTACCCCAAAGGGAAGAGTGAGTGAATGAGAGAGTGAGTGAGTGTGAGAGAGAGAGAGAGAGGAATAATGGGGAGAAGAAGAGTGATGACTTGTCTGCCACTCATGGGAGAAAGGGGCTGGGGCTCTGTGCAGGACTTGATCAGGACTGAGAAGACCTTAATTCTAAAGAGGGTCAAGTCTCCCTGGGACTATAGTCTTGTCTGCAGGATCACTGCACCCCCCCCCCCCGCCCCAAGTCCCCAGAGAAGGGACCAGTCTGGGCTCAACGCAGAGGCTTATGGGATCTAACATCAGCAGGAGAACAGGCTGTCTATCAGTGTCTCTACCCTATTTCTCTCTGCGATGGAGAGTTGTCACCAGGGGTATGGGCTGGGAGGACAGTAGAGGGCAGGTATTAATCAATCAATCGTATTTATTGAGCGCTTACTGTGTGCAGAGCACTGTACTTAGCGCTTGGGAAGTACAAGTTGGCAACATATAGAGACAGTCCCTACCCAACAGTGGGCTCACAGTCTAGAAGGGGGAGGCAGAGAACAAACCAAAAGATATTAACAAAATAAAATAAATAGATATGTTCAAGTAAAATAGAGTAATAAATATGTACAAACATATATACAGGTGCTGTGGGGAAGGGAAGGAGGAATTGTACTAGAAACTAGTCGCCATCCCCTGTAGTGCACAGCTAGGGGTAGGATGATTCCAGGGAGAATCTGACGGGCTATTGCCCTCCAAACAGAGGCTGCTCAACACCTTGCTCTGGCCTTGAGGATCATCCTCTTGTTTTGTGGATACAGTAAAAATTTTCAGATTTGCCCTTTGCCCACCCTGGAGAGATGGACATGTAGGCCACAAAAGGAGGGAGAGAGAGGGAGAGGGAGGGAGAGGGAGGGAGAGAGAAAGTGTGTGAGTGTGTGTGTTAGCTTTTGAGCGCAATAGTGAGGCAGGAGCTTCCACTCTTGGTATGGTGGCTGGTTCTGGAAGTTGAGGCTCTGTTCATGGAACTGGTTCCATTGGACTCAAATGTGGAACTGAGAAGGCCAGAGGCCCTTAATTCTATAGATGGGTCAACTCTCCCTGCACACACAGTCCTGTCTGCAGGTCAATCTGCAGCCCCTCAGCCACTAAAGAAGACACCCATTTGGGCCTGACAGTGGTGGTTTCTGGGAGTAGTGTCCAGATTCAGGGAGGAAGACTATCAGTGTGTCTGTTCCTCTCTGAAAAGCAGAGATCTGAGATGGAGTTGTCACCAGTGCAGACAGGGAGAATGGAAGACAGGTATTGTACTCAAAATTGAATATTTTTCTGTTTATATTGGCTCTCCAGTTCCTGGAGTACAAGCCCCTCCTGGCCTACCAGATTTGGAGGGAGTGGTTAAGTATTAGTAGGGCAGGGTTTTGCATTCAGCTTAAGTATGCTGGATTGTCTGTATCTGTAGGCCTCACTTCTCCTAGTATTTGGGGGTCACTGGGAGGAGGGAGCATTGAGTCCCAGGCCCGGGCTCTTTCCACTAGACAACAATGCTAATAATAAAATTTTTCACGGTCTCTGGTCACTTACTACGTGCCAAGAACCTCGCTAAGCATTGGGCTGGGTACGATCAGATCAGATCAAGCATTTAGTACAGTGCTTTGCACACAGTAAGCGCTCAAGAAATATGATTGAATGAATGAATCACAAACAGTGCCCGTCTCAGGTGGGACTTACAGAGAAGGAAGCAGCAAACCAGTGACTTGCCATCTGCCTCTCGTCCTTATCCTTGACTCCTCTCTCTTACTTAACCGAACTAGAGAAGCAGCGTGGCTCAGTGGAAAGAGCACGGGCTTTGGAGTCAGAGGTCATGGGTTCAAATTCCGGCTCCACCACTTGTCAGCTGTGTAACTTTGGGCAAGTCACTTCACTTCTCTGGGCCTCAGTTACCTCATCTGTAAAATGGGGATGAAGACTGTGAGCCCCACGTGGGACAACCTGATCACCTTGTATCCTCCCCAGCGCTTAAAACAGTGCTTTGCACATAGTAAGCGTTTAACAAATGCCATTATTATTATTATTATATTCAATCCATCACTAAATCCTGTCAGTCCCACCTTCACAAGTGGCTAAAATCCGCCCTTTTCTCTTCATCCAAATGGCTACTGCATTACTACAGTCACTCATCCTATTCTGCCTGGATTACTGCGCCGGCCTCCTTGCTGACATCTCTGCCCTCTGTCTCTCCCCACTCCAGTCCATACTTCACCCTGCTGCCCAGATCCTTTTTCTACAAAAACATTCAGAACAAGTTTCCCCACTCCTGAAGAAACTCTAGTGGTTGCCCATCCACCTCCGCATCAAACACAAACTCCTCACCATGGGCTTTAAAGCCCTCTATCACCTTGCTTCCTCCTACCTCGCCTCACTGTTCTACTACAACCCAGTATACACACTCTGCTCCTCTAGCGCTAACCTTAGCTCACTGTGCCTCAATCTCATCTATCTGGCAGCTGACCCCTCGCCCACCTCCTGCCTTATGCCTGG
This sequence comes from Tachyglossus aculeatus, assembly GCF_015852505.1. Taxonomy (NCBI): domain Eukaryota; kingdom Metazoa; phylum Chordata; class Mammalia; order Monotremata; family Tachyglossidae; genus Tachyglossus; species Tachyglossus aculeatus. Next base: position 47,326,546 of record NC_052067.1, read on the forward strand.
AATACCCTCCCTCCTTAAATCCAACAGATAATCAATCTCCCCCCCTCCTTCAGTCTTATTGAAGGCACATCTCCTCCAAGAGGCCTTCCCTGACTAAGCCCTCTTTCCTCTTCTTCCACTCCCTTCTGGGTAAAACTGACTTGCTCCCTTTGGTTCTTCCCCCCTCCCAACCTGATAGCATTTATGTATATATCTGTAATTTGTTATTTATTTATTTATATTAATGTCTGTCTCCCCCCCCCCCGCCCGTAGGCTATAAGCTCCTTGTGGGAAGGGACTATATTTATTGTTGTACTCTCCTAAGCATTTAGTACAGTGCTGTGCACACAGTAAGAGCCCAATAAATCAATATATACAATCGAGCGAATAAGTGGCAGATCTGGGATTAGAACCCAGATCCTCTGACTCCTAGCTGCTTCCCAATGCCTTCCATTGTGCCCCTCTACCTAAAGAGGATTGGAAAGTAGAGTTGCCTAGTGAAAAGAGTCCTGGCTTGAGAGTCAGAGGATGTGGGTTCTAATCCCACATCCTCCGTGTACCTGCTATGTGACCATGGTTAAGTCACTTCACTTCTCTGGGTCTCAGTTTCTTCAACTGCAGAATGGGTATTCAGTATGTGTTCTCCCTCTTACTTGGAGTGTGAGCTTCATGAGGAACTCATGTGGGACCTGATTATCTTGTAATTACCCCAGAGTTTTATACATTGCTTGACACACAGTAAGCACTTAAATACTGCTATTATTAGTATTGTTACTATTATCATTACCACATCTCCTCCTATCCTCATAGCCTCCTTCTCCTCCTCGCCCAGGAAGGCTTTTTTGACTAATTCCCAACACCCTAAGTCATAGAATTTCCAGTAGCTCCTTTAGCATTTAAGTATGGTGCCCTAACTCCTGCATATAGGTATATACCCATTAATAGACTGGTGGTATATAATAAACTACTTCTCTTTCTCATTTTTTCACTGGCCATCTCTTGCTTCTGCTCCTCCTGTAATTGAATGAATCATTTGTGTCTCCCCTGTGACAACATGGTGCTCTTCTGTGCTGAATTGTACTTTCCAAGCACTTAGTACAGTGCCCTGCACAAAGTAAGCACTTAGTAAGTACAATTGAATGAATGAATCAAATCGTAATCAAATCACTCTGTCATTTAAATGCTTATCGTGAACCAAGCACTGTCCTGAGCAGTGGGGAAGAGACGAAATAAATAGGTCGGCCACAGTCCCTGGCTTGGCTGCTGTGTGACCTTGGACAATTAATGTAATTTCTCTGTCCCTCGGTAACATCATCTGTAAAATGGGGATGAAGATTGTGAGTCCCAGGTGGGACATGGACTGTGTACAACTTGATTACCTTGTTTCTATGTCACTTAGTACAGTCCCTAGCATGTATTAAAATGCTTAACAAATGCCATAAAAAAAGAGAACATGTACCGAATCCCCATTTTACAGTTGAAGAAACTGAGGCGCAGAGCAGCACTTCACCCAAGCTCACACAGCAAGCAAGTGGTGGAGGCAAGATTGGAACCCAGTTCATCTGACTCCCAGATCAGTGCTCTCTCCATTAGGTGAAATGGCTTTGAGCTATCTCTAACAGGAATGTCCTGTCCTCCAAAGAAACCTCGGCTTTCTGAGCCCAGGGGGACAGAACCAGGCCTCAGAGTCCTGGCTCCAGTGTTAGAATCTTAAAAAGACTTGGATTTCACAAGCTGGATCAGAGCTCACAACAGTGAGGTGCTGTGGCCAAATTTTTAGCCCTCACTCCATGGGTAACCTTTAAAATTTTGCTTTTCCTTTACTGTTAATGAGGCTAATTAACAACAGCTGAAATCAATTAAGACTGACAAGCTTAGGGCTAATTAAGAATGATGGGAAGGATGCCTCTTCTCTTTTCTTCTCTGAGAGTTGCCAGTTAAGGCTGAAAGGACCCCAAATGGCAAGTTGCTGACCTTTGAGTGCTGGGATAGATACCATTATAAAAATAATAATTATTATTATTATTAAGAGAACTAGCAGACATTCCCTGGCCACAACGAGCTTAGAGTCTAGAGGCTATCCCTTGATTTTACATTTCCTTCCTCACAGTTTCCACCCGTTATCAGAGACATCTTTTAGCGACATCTCTGAGTTATGAGAAGCTTCGTGGCATTGATTTACAATACAGGGTTAACTCTTTATTTTCCAATGTCAGGTTTACACCATGTTATAATATTCTATTTTTGACTTGGTTTTCTTTGCATTTCCAGGGTCTCTGTACCTTCCTAGAAGACACTTTCATCCAAAATTGGCCTGGTTTTTTCAGAGTTAAATCTTTAACCACTTTGACCATAACCAGTCAGCTGTCACTGCTCAGATCTTAGGTGCCTCCTGAGTGCTTTTCATTTGAAGGAACGTGGAAGATGACGTGATGACCCTGAGATGGGGTTTGGCACGTACTTCCCAAGCACTTAGTACAGAGCTCGGCACACAGTAAGCGCTCAGTAAGTATGAATGAATGAAGGCTGAACATTGCTGTTTAGACTGCTAATAATAATAACAACTGTGGTATTTATTAAGAGCTTCCTGTATGCCAAGCACTGTTCTAAGCTCTGGGGTAGGTATAAGGTAATGAGGCTGGACCCAGAGGCTGTCCCACGTGAAGCTCACAGTCTTAATCCCCATTTTACAGATGAGGTAACAGACCCAGAGAAGTGGGGTGACTTACCCTAGGTCACACAGCAGACATGTGGTACCTCAGTCCTTCCTCTGCACCCTAAAACTGGAAACCTGTTCTATGGTAAGTCCCGAGGGGCCTTGTGTGGCATGTCCCAACCCCAAGACATTCTGGGAGGGGAGGCCGGAGAACCCCAAGGCAGACCTGCCGGGTGGCCTCGGGCAAGTCACAGGCCCACAGACAAGATGGCCAGTGGAACGGCCATTTGTCCGATCTGACCCCTCACCTAATCCGATTCTCTGCCGACCCGGCCAGTGTCTTACGGGTCAGGACCGAACGCCTTCCTGTCCACCATTTTTATTTTCCGTGCACAGCCTCCCTCAGCTCCTTTACTCCAGCTACAGTTGTTCCATGGAGCAGAAGCAGCGCTCATGCTCCCAGGGACCGGAGAGGGGAATGCCACTGGAGAAATGCCCCAATATAAAGGTGGACTTCCAAGAAGCAGCGTAGCCTTGTGGAAAGAACCCTGGCCTGGGAGTCAAAGGATCTGAGTTCCAGTCCTGGCTCCGCCAAATGCCCGCTGCGTGACCTTGAGCAAGTCACTCCACTTCTCTGGGCCTCAGTTCTCCTACTTAGACTGTGAGCCCCACACGGGACAGGGACTGTGCCTGACCTAATTCACTTGTATCTATCCCAGCACTTAGAACAGTGTTGAACACATAGTAAGCACTTAACAAATAGCATAAAAAAGTGTTCCGTGAGACATGTGACACCCTGGGCAGTGGTACTTAATACAGTGCTTGGCATATAGTAAGCGCTTCAAAAATACCATTATTATTATTGGTTGTTACAAGATCTGCAAGGGCCATCAGTGGTCACCCGGGTGGCCAGCCTTTAAGCTGACTCACCCTTCCTTCCTTTCTTCTCCACCCCTTCCCTGCCTTTTCTCTACACTCTCCCAGGCTCCTGGGTGAAGAGCCCCCGCGCCCACCCCCACCCCCGAAACTTGGCCTCCTCTACCTACTTCTTACACCAACAGTCCTTCCCTGGAAGCCGAAAGGGACAGAAGCAAGGAGGAGTGAAGCAGTGTGGCCTATGGGAAAGGGCCCGTGCCTGGGAGGCAGAAGACCTGGGTTCCAAGCCTTACTCTGCCACCCACCTGCTGTGCGACCCTGGACAAGTAACTTCACTTCTCTGGGCCTCAGTAACTTCATCTGTAAAATGGGGGATCAAGAGTCCCCCCTACTCCTTCACTTTACCCCTCCTCTCCCTAGAGAAATCCTTATCACAAGTTTCTGGGCGGGTAAGGCCGCTTTCTTCAAAGCCAGGGAGATCCCCCATTTCTGTACACAAGGCGGTCCGATTCGAATGCTAGTCCTCAGCGGCCGACGCTCCCGTCACGCTACACTGTCCGTGAAACTCATTCCCTGATCCTCGGTCCGTCACTCGACACGGACACCCGTCTCATGCTCGAGTCCCCAGATTTCTTTTTCTGAAACGATGACAAAGTCAAGAGGAAACTCGGCTGCCTTTCTCCTCACCCGGAAACCTTACCCTTGTCCTCCCTGGAAGCGACTGTCAGACCCAGAAAAGTCCCTTCAAAAGAGACCGGGGATGTACAGAGGGACCCTGGAGACAGGACTGTGAGCGCCCAGAGATGAGCCCCATCTATAGAATTAAGGGCCCCGGGGCTCCTCAGACCCACAATCAAGCCAAACAGAGCCAGTTCCCTGCACAGAGCCCCAGTCCCCAGATCCAGAACCAGATTCTGACTCGGCAGTGGCTTCTTCTGCCTCAACAGTGGCCGCCTCTGTCTCCACGCTCTCTGTCTCAAACCCAACTCTACCTCACCGCCTCAAAACACTCTCTTTCTCTCTCACACACACACAAAAAAAGTTTACAAGGCCAAACACCTTCCCTTGTATTCTGCTGTTCTCTCCGTCACATGTTGATGAGACTTTTAGCCACGGAGATTCCAAACGGTCTCTGTATTTCATCCGCATCCACACAAGAGATGACCACACCGAGTAGATCGTTCCAGGTACTTCCCCCTGTGGGCACAAATGATGGTGTGATTATGATAGTCAAGGCAATAAGCGTGACACTCCAGTAGTGCCAGGAATCCTGATTTCTGAGGACAACAGCTCACTGTTATTCCTCCTCACCTGCCAGGAGATTTTGGAAGTCTTCCTAAACTCCCGATTCTTCCCGACTGTTCCGTGACATGACCGTGGGAGTGGAGTAGATGGTACACTGGTGTAGCTGAAAAGGGAATAGATTAAAAATAATAATAATAATAAACCACATTTTTTTACCCTTCAGTTTTTCTAAAGCATAGCAGATTCCTTCTCCTATCCACCCCCCGACAACAATAACCCGATTGCTGCAAATACATAAAAGGACAACCCAAGACCCCTAGCTTCTCCATTCTTCTCTCCCTCTGCCCATCCATCACCTCTCACCCAGTCCCAAGAGGGCCCACATCCCCAAAACCAGACCTCTTCAGGGCCCATGCTGACCCAACGTGGGTGGGGGTTCAAACCCAAAGCATCCCTTCCCATCCCCATTTTCTAGTCAACACACTGAAAAATCTAGGAGACCACAACAGGAATCCAGGTCCATCTGATGTGTTGACACACACAGACTCTCTGTCTCTCTCACACACATTCTCCTCATCTCCCTCGCCCTGCTTCTTTCCGTTTGTCCGTCAAACCCCTCCTACTCCCCCGGAAAGAGCCCGTTAGAGATCGGCATAGAGCCGACCTTCAGGAGCCACTCACGGTCCGGGCGATTCCCAGGAAGAGACCCTAGACTAGACTCCACCCTACTCCTTCACTTTACCCCTCTCTCCCTAGAGAAATCCTTATTGCAAGTTTCTGGGCGGGTAAGGCTGCTTTCTCCAAAGCCAGGGAGATCCCCCATTTCTGTACACAAGGTGGTCCGATTCGAATGCTAGTCCTCACCGGCCGACGCTCCCGTCACGCTACACTGTCCGTGAAACTCATTCCCTGACCCTCGGTCCGCCACTCGACACGGACACCCGTCTCACACTCGAGTCCTCAGATTTCTTTTTCTGAAATGATGACAAAGTCGACCGGGAACTCGCCCGCCTTTCTCCTCACCCGGCACCTTCCCCTTGTCCTTCCTGGAAGTGACTGTCAGACCCAGAAAAGTCCCTTCAAAAGAGACTGAGGATGTACAGAGTGACCCTGGAGACAGGACTGTGAGCACCCAGAGATGAGCCCCATCTACAGAATTAAGGGCCCTGGGGCTCCTCAGACACACAGTCCAGCCAAACAGAACCAGTTCCCTGCACAGAGCCCCAGCCCCCAGATTCAGAACCAGATCCTGAATCGACAGTGGCCTCCTCTGCCTCCATGCTCTCTGTCCCAAACCCAACTCTACCTCACCACCTCAAAACACTCTCTTTCTCTCTCTCACACACACACACACACACACACAAAAGAAGTTTACAAGGCCAAACACCTTCCCTTGTATTCTGCTGTTCTCTCCGTCACATGTTGATGAGACTTGTAGCCACGGAGATTCCAAACGGTCTCTGTATTTCATCCGCATCCGCACAAGAGATGACCACACCGAGTAGATCGTTCCAGGTACTTCCCCCTGTGGGCACAAATGATGGTGTGATTATGATAGTCAAGGCAATAAGCGTGACACTCCAGGAGTGCCGGGAATCCTGATTTCTGAGGACGACAGCTCACAGTTATTCCTCCTCACCTGCCAGGAGATTTTGGAAGTCATCCTAAACTCCTGATTCGTCCCGACTGTGTTCCGTGACATGACCGTGGGAATGGAGTAGATGGTACACTGGTGTAGCTGAAAAAGGAATAGATTTTTTTTTAAAAAAAGAAATAAACCACATTTTTTCCCTTCAGTTTTTCTACAGCATAGCTGATTCCTTCCCCTACCCACCCCCCGAAAAACAATAACCTGATTGCTGCAAATACATAAAAGGACAACCCAAGACCCCCTAGCTTCTCCATTCTTCTCTCCCCCTGCCCATCCATCACCTCACACCCAGTCCCAAGAAGGCCCGCATCCCAACAAGGAGACCTCTTCCGGGCCTGTGCCAACCTAACGTGGGTGGGGGTCAAACCCGAAGTACCCCTTCCCATCCCTGTTTTCTAGTCAACACACTGAAAAATCTGGGAGACCACAACAGGAATCCAGGTCCATCTGAGGTGTTCACACACACACACACACACACACACACACACACACTCCTCACCTCCCTTGCTCCACTTCTTTCCGTTTGTCCGTCGAACCCATCCTACTCTACCAGAAAGAGCCCCTTAGAGATCGGCATAGAGCCAACCTTCGGGAGCCGCTCACGGTCCGGGCTATTCCCGGGAAGAGACCATAGACTAGACTCCACCCTACTCCTTCACTTTACCCCTCTCTCCCTAGAGAAATCCTTATCACAAGTTTCTGGGCGGGTGAGGCTGCTTTCTCCAAAGCCAGGGAGATCCCCCATTTCCCTACAGAAGGCGGTCCAATTCGAATGCTAGTGCTCGGCAGCCGACGCTCCCGACGTCACGCCAGACTGTGAAACTCATTCCCTGACCCTTGCTCCGTCGCTCATCATGTATACCCGTCTCACGCTCGAGTTCCCAGATTTCTTTTTCCAAAACGATGACAAAGTCGACCGGGAACTCGCCCACCTTTCTCCTCACCCGGCACCTTGCCCTTGTCCTCCCTGGGAGCGACTGTCAGACCCAGAAAAGTCCCTTCAAAAGAGACCGAGGATGTACAGAGTGACCCTGAAGACAGGACTGTGAGCACCCAGAGATGAGCCCCATCTATAGAATTAAGGGCCCTGGGGCGCCTCAGACCCACAGTCAAGCCAAACAGAGCCAGTTCCCTGCACAGAGCCCCAGTCCCCAGATCCAGAACCAGATTCTGACTCGGCAGTGGCTTCTTCTGCCTCCACAGTGGCCTCCTCTGTCTTCACGCTCTCTGTCCCAAACCCAACTCTACCTCACCGTCTCAAAGCACTTTCTCTCTCACACACACACACACACACACACACACACAAAAAAAAAAAAAAACCAAACTCATCAACAAGGCCAAACACCTTCCCTTGTATTCTGTGGTTCTCCCCATCACATGTTGATGAGCCCTGTAGCCATGGAGGCTCCAAACAGTCTCTGTATTTCATCTGCATCAGCAAAAGAGGGGACCACACCAAATAGATCGTTCCAGGGACTTCCTCCTATTGGCACAAATGATGAGGTGATTAAGAGAGTCGAACCAATGAGAATGACAGTCCAACAGTTCCAGAAATCTGGGTTTCTGATGACAACAGCTCACTGCTATTCCTCCTCACCTGCCTGGGGATTTTGGAAGTCACCCTAGACTCCCAATTCTTCCCGACTGTGTTCTGTGACGGGACCATGGGAGTGGAGAAGAGCTGATGGTTCACTGGTGTAGCTGAAAAGGAAATACATAAAAAAAATTAATTTTTTGACTTCAGTTTTTCTACAGCATAGCTGATTCCGCCCCTATCCCCCCACCACACACACACACACACACACACACTCTCTCACCTGATTGCTGCAAATACATAAAAGGACAACTCAAGACCCCTGAGCTTCTCCATTCTTCTCTCCCCCTGCCCATCCATCGTCTCACACCCATTCCCAAGAAGGCCCGCATCCCAACAACGAGACATCTTCTGGGCCCATGCCGACCCAACGTGGGTGGGGGTCAAACCCGAAGCACCCCTTCCCATCCCTGTTTTCAAATTAAACACGCTGAAAAAAACCTGGGAAACCACAACAGGAAGCCAGGTCCACCTGAGGTGTACAGACACACACACACACACACACTCTCTCTCTCTCTCTCTCTCTCTCTCTCTCCCTCATTCTCCTCATCTCCCTCCCTCTGCTTCTTTGCGTTTATCCATCGACCCCCTCCGTCTCCCCTGGAAAGAACTCATTAGACATCGGCAGAGAGCTGACCTTCCGGAGCCACTCACGGCCCGGGCGATTCCAGGGAAAAGACCGGACGCTAGACGCCACCCTACTCCTTCACTTGACCCCTTTTTCCCCAGAAAATGCCTAATCGCTACATTCTGGGGTAGCCTTCTCCTCCCTGGAAGTGACTGTCAGACCCAGAAAAGTCTCTTCAAAAGAGACTGAGGATGTACAGAGTGACCCTGGAGACAGGACTGTGAGCACCCAGAGATGAGCCCCATCTATAGACCTAAGGGCCCTGGGGCTCCTCAGACCCACAGTCAGGCCAAACAGAGCCAGTTCCCTGCACAGAGCCCCAGCCCCCAGGATACAGAACCAGATTCTGAATCGACAGTGGCCTCCTCTGCCTCCTTGCTCTCTGTCCCAAACCCAACTCTTCCTCACCACCTCAAAACACTCTCTCGCTCTCTCTCTCTCTCTCTCACACACACACACACACACACACACACACACACACACAGAATGAACAAAGCCAAACACCTTCCCTTGGATTCTGTGGTTCTGCCCATCACATGTTGATGATCCTTGTAGCCATGGAGACTTCAAACGGTTTCTGTCTTGCATCCACATTGGCACAAGAGCTGACCACACTGAGTAGCTTGTTCCAGGTCCTTCCCCATGTGGGCACAAATGATGGTGTGATTATGATAGTCAAGCCAATAAGTGTGACACTCTAGGAGTGCCAGGAATCCTGACTTCTGAGGACAACAGCTCCCTGTTATTCCTCCTCACCTGCCAGATTTTGGAAGTCATCCTAAACTCCCAATTCTTCCTGACTGTGTTCCGTGACATGACCGTGGGAGTGGAGTAGATGGCACACTGGTGTAGCTGAAAAGGGAATAGACTTAAAAATAAGTAAACCACATTTTTTTACCCTTCAGTTTTTCTACAGCATAGCTGATTCCTTCCCCTACCCACCACCCCACAACAATAAACTGATTGCTACAAATACATAAAAGGACAACCCGAGACCCCCTACCTTCTCCATTCTTCTCTGCCCCTGCCCATCCATCACCTCACACCCAGTCCCATGAAGGCCCGCATCCCAACAATGAGACCTCTTCAGGGCCCATGCTGACCCAATGTGGGTGGGGGGGGTGTCAAACCCGAAGCATCCATTCCCATCCCCATTTTCTAGTCAACACACTGAAAAATCTGGGAGACCACAACAGGAATCCAGGTCCATCTGAGGTGTTGACACATATACGCACTCTCTCTCTCTCTCTCTCTCATTCTCATCTCCCTTCCCCACTTTTTTCCGTTTGTCCATCAAACCCCTCCTACTCCCCTGGAAAGAGTCCGTTAGAGATCGGCATAGAGCCGACCTTCGGGAGCCGCTCACGGTCCGGACGATTCCCAGGAAGAGACTGTGGACTTGAATCCACCCTACTCCTTCACTTTACCCCTCTCTCCCTAGAGAAATCCTTATCACACATTTCTGGGTGGGTAAGGCCACTTTCTCCAAAGCCAGGGAGATCCCCCATTTCCCTACAGAAGGCGGTCCGATTCGAATGCTAGTCTTCGGCAGCCGACGCTCCCATCACGCTAGACTGTCTGTGAAACTCATTCCCTGATGCTCGATCCATCTCTCGGCACGGATACCCATCTCACGCTCGAGTCCCCAGATTTCTTTTTCTGAAACGAAGACAAAGTCAAGTGGGAACTCGCCCGCCCTCTCCTCACCTGGCACCTTCCCCTTGTCCTCTCTGGAAGTGACTGTCAGACCCAGAAAAGTCACTTCAAAAGAGATCAAGGATGTACAGAGTGACCCTGGAGACAGGACTGTGAGCACCCAGAGATGAGCCCCATCTATAGAATTAAGGGCCCTGGGGCGCCTCAGACCCACAGTCAAGCCAAACAGAGCCGGTTCCCTGCACAGAGCCCCAGTCCCCACATCCAGAACCAGATTCTGACTCGGCAGTGGCTTCTTCTGCCTACACAGTGGCCTCCTCTGTCTCCACGCTCTCTGTCCCAAACCCAACTCTACCTCGCCACCTCAAAACTCTCTCTCTCTCTCTCTCTCTCTCTCTCTCTCTCTCTCTCTCTCACACACACACACACACACACACACAGAAAAAAAATTTACAAGGCAAAAAACTTCCCTTGTATTCTGCTGTTCTCCCCATCACATGCTGATGAGACTTGTAGTCACGGAGACTCCAAAAGGTCTCTGCATTTCATCCACATCGGCACAAGAGGTGACCACACTGAACAGATCGTTCCAGGTATTTCCCCTTATTGGCAAAAATGATGGGGTGATTAAGAGAGTCGAGCCAATAAGCATGACACTCCAGGAGTGCCAGGAACCCAGATTTCTGAGGACAACAGCTCCCTGTTATTCCTCCTCACCTGTCAGGAGATTTTGGAAGTCATCCTAGACTCCAAATTCTTCCCCACTGTGTTCTGTGACATGACTGTAGGACGTTGCGCCAGCGTAGGTGAAAAGGAAATAGATTAAAAAATTGTTTTGTTACCCTTCAGTTTTTCGACAGCATAGCCGATTCCTCCCCCTGCCCCCCAACCGCACAGACACACACACACACACACACACACCCCATCACCTGATTGCTGCAAACACGTGCAAGGACAACCCAAGACACCCTAGCTTCTCCATTCTTCTCTCCCCCTGCCCATCAATCACCTCACATCCAGTCCCAAGACGGCCTTCGGGAGCCACTCATGGTCCGGGCGATTCCCGGGAAAAGACTGGATGCTCGACGCCACCCTACTCCTTCACTCCACCCCCTCTCCGCAGAAAAAGCCTAATCGCTACATTCTAGGGTAACCTTCTCCTCCCCGGAGGTGACTGTCAGACGCAGAAAAGTCCCTTCAAAAGAGACTGAGGATGTACAGAGTGACCCTGGAGACAGGACTGTGAGCACCCAGAGATGAGCCCCATCTATAGAATTAAGGGCCCTGGGGCTCCTCAGACCCACAGTCAAGCCAAACAGAACCAGTTCCCCGCACAGAGCCCCAGCCCCCAGATCCAGATTCTGGTTCGACAGTGGCCTCCTCTGCCTCCACGCTCTCTGTCCCAAACCCAATTCTACCTCACCACCTCAAAACACACTTGCTCTCTCTCTCTCTCTCACACACACACACACACACACACACACACACACACACACACACACACGCCAAACACCTTCCCTTGAATTCTGTGGTTCTGCCCATTGCAGGTTGTTGATCCCTGTAGCCATGGAGACTCCAAACGATCTCTGTCTTTCATCCACATTGGCACAAGAAGTGATCACACCATGTAGCTTGTTCCAGGTCCTTCCCCCTGTGGGCACAAATGATGGTGTGATTATGATAGTCAAGCCATTAAGCGTGACACTCCAGGACTGCTGGGAGTCCTGATTTCTGAGGACAACAGCTCACTGTTATTCCTCCTCACCTGCCAGGAGATTTTGGAAGTCCTCCTAAACTCCCAATTCTTCCCGACTGTGTTCCGTGACATGACCGTGGGAGCGGACTAGATGGTACACTGCTGTAGCTGAAAAGGGAATAAACAACAAAAAAAATTAAGTGAACCACTTTTTTTTACCCTTCAGTTTTTCTACAGCACAGCTGATTCCTTCCCCTACCAACCCCCCAACAACAATAACCTGATTGCTGCAAATACATAAAAGGACAACCCAAGACCCCCTAGCTTCTCCATTCTTCTCTCCCCCTGCCCATCCATCACCTCACACCCAGTCCCAAGAAGGCCCACATCCCAACAGTGAGACCTCTTCTGGGCCCATGCCGACCCAACACGGGTGGGGGTCAAACCCGAAGCACCCCTTCCCATCCCTGTTTTCTAGGCAACACACTGAAAAATCTGGGAGACCAAAACAGGAATCCAGGTCCATCTGAAGTGTTGACACACATACACACACTCTCTCATTCTCCTCATCTCCCTCACCCCACTTCTTTCCTTTTGTCCGTCAAAACCCTCCTACTCCCCTGGAAAGAGCCCATTACAGATCGGCATAGAGCCGACCTTCAGGAGCCCCTACAGTCCGGGTGATTCCCGGGAAGAGACCGTAGACTAGACTCCACCCTACTCCTTCACTTTACACCTCTCTCCCTAGAGAAATCCTTATCACAAGTTTCTGGGTGGGTGAGGCCGCTTTCTCCAAAGCCAGGGAAATCACCCATTTCTGTAAAGAAGGTGGTTGGATTCGAATGCCAGTCCTCGGTGGCCGATGCTCCCGTCACGCTAGACTGTCCGTGAAACTCATTCCCTGACCCTCGGTCCATCGCTCGACACGAATACCCATCTCAGGCTCGAGTCCCCAGATTTAGTTTTCTGAAACGATGACAAAAATCGACTGGGAACTCGCCCACCTTTCTCCTCACCTTCCGGCACCTTGCCCTTGTCCTCACTGGAAGCGACTGTCAGACCCAGAAAAGTCCCTTTAAAAGAGACCGAGGATGTACAGAGTAACCCTGGAGACAGGACTGTGAGCACCCAGAGATGAGCCCCATCTATAGAATTAAGGGCCCTGGGGCTCCTCAGACCCACAGTCAAGCCGAACAGAGCCAGTTCCCTGCACAGAGCCCCAGTCCCCAGATCCAGATTCTGAATCGACAGTGGCCTCCTCTGCCTCCTTGCTCTCTGTCACAAACCCAACTCTACCTCACCACCTCACTCTCTCTCTCACACACACACACACACACACACACACACACACACACACACAGAATTAACAAAGCCAAACACCTTCCCTTGGTTTCTGTGGTTCTGCCAATCGCATGTTGATGATCCTTGTAGCCATGGAGACTCCAAACCGTCTCTGTCTTGCATACACATTGGCACAAGAGCTGACCACACCATGTAGCTTGTTCCAGGTCCTTCCCCCTGTGGGCACAAATGATGGTGTGATTATGATAGTCAAGCCAATAAGCGTGACACTCCAGGAGTGCCAGGAATCCTGATTTCTGAGGACAACAGCTCACTGTTATTCCTCCTCACCTGCCAGGAGATTTTTGAAGTCCTCCTAAACTCCCGATTCTTCCCAACTGTGTTCCGTGACATGACTGTGGGAGTGGAGTAGATGGCACACTGGCGTAGCTGAAAAGGGAATAGATTTAAAAATAAATGAATAAACCACATTTTTTTACCCTTCAGATTTTCTACAGCATAGCTGATTCCTTCCCCTACGCACCCTCCCGCAACAATAAACTGATTGCTGCAAATACATAAAAGGACAACCCAAGACCCCCTACCTTCTCCATTCTTCTCTCCCCTTGCCCATCTATCACCTCACACCCAGTCCCAAGAAGGCCCGCATTCCAACAATGAGACCTTTTCAGGGCCCATGCCGACCCAACGTGGGTGGAGGTCAAACCCGAAGCACCCCTTCCCATCCCTGATTTCTAGTCAATACACTGAAAAATCTGGGAGACCACAACAGGAACCAGGTCCATCTGAGGTGTTGACACACAGACGCACTCTCTCTCTCATTCTCCTCATCTCCCTCGCCCCGCTTTTTTCCGTTTGTCAATTGAACCCCTCCTACTCCCCCGGAAAGAGCCCATTAGAGATAGGCACAGAGCCGACCTTTGGGAGCCGCTCACGGTCTGGGCGATTCCCGGGAAGAGACCGTGGACTAGAATCCACCCTACTCCTTCACTTTACCCCTCTCTCCCTAGAGAAATCCTTATCACAAGTTTCTGGGCGGGTAAGGCCGCTTTCTTCAAAGCCAGGGAGATCCCCCATTTCTGTACACAAGGCGGTCCGATTCGAATGCTAGTCCTCAGCGGCCGTCACGCTACACTGTCCGTGAAACTCATTCCCTGACCCTCGGTCCATCACTTGACACGGACACCTGTCTCATGTTCGAGTCCCCAGATTTCTTTTTCTGAAACAATGACAAAGTCAAGCGGGAACTCGCCCGCCTTTCTCCTCACCCGGCACCTTACCCTTGTCCTCCCTGGAAGCAACTGTCAGATCCAGAAAAGTCCCTTCAAAAGAGACCAGGGATGTACAGAGGGACCCTGGAGACAGGACTGTGAGCACCCAGAGATGAGCTCCATCCCTTCTTCCCTCCACTTCCATCTTCAACCGCTCACTCTCCACTGGTTCCTTCCCCTCCACCTTCAAACATGCCCATGTCTCTCCCATCCTAAAAAAACCCTCTCTTGACCCCACCTCACCTTCTGGTTCTCGCCCCGTATCCCTCCTACCATTCCTTTCCAAACTCCTTGAACGAGTTGTCTACACGCACTGCCTAGAATTCCTCAACAACAACTCTCTTCTCGACCCCCTCCAGTCTGGCTTCCATCTCCTACATTCCACGGAAACTGCCTTCTCAAAGGTCACCAATGACCTCCTGCTTGCCAAGTCCAACGGCTCATACTCAGTCCTAATCCTCCTCGACCTCTCAGCTGCCTTCGACACTGTGGACCACCCCCTTCTCCTCAACACACTATCTGACCTTGGCTTCACAGACTCCGTCCTCTCCTGGTTCTCCTCCTACCTCTCCGGTCGTTCATTCTCAGTCTCTTTTGGAGGCTCCTCCTCCCCCTCCCATCCTCTTACTGTGGGGGTTCCCCAAGGTTCAGTGCTTGGTCCCCTTCTGTTCTCGATCTACATGCACTCCCTTGGTGACCTCATTCGCTCCCACGGCTTCAGCTATCATCTCTACGCTGATGACACCCAGATCTACATCTCTGCCCCTGCTCTCTCCCCCTCTCTCCAGGCTCGCATCTCTTCCTGCCTTCAGGACATCTCCATCTGGAAGTCTGCCCGCCACCTAAAGCTCAACATGTCGAAGACTGAACTCCTTGTCTTCCCTCCCAAACCTTGCCCTCTCCCTGACTTTCCCATCTCTGTTGACGGCACTACCATCCTTCCTGTCTCACAAGCCCGCAACCTTGGTGTCATCCTCGACTCCTCTCTCTCATTCACCCCTCACATCCAAGCCGTCACCAAAACCTGCGGGTCTCAGCTCCGCAACATTGCCAAGATCCACCCTTTCCTCTCCATCCATACCGCTACCCTGCTCATTCAAGCTCTCATCCTATCCCGTCTGGACTACTGCATCAGCCTTCTCTCTGATCTCCCATCCTCGTGTCTCTCTCCACTTCAATCCATACTTCATGCTGCTGCCCGGATTATCTTTGTCCAGAAACGCTCTGGGCATATTACTCCCCTCCTCAAAAATCTCCAGTGGCTACCAATCAATCTGCGCATCAGGTAGAAACTCCTCACCCTCGGCTTCAAGGCTGTCCATCACCTCGCCCCCTCCTACCTCACCTCCCTTCTCTCCTTCTCCAGCCCAGCCCGCACCCTCCGCTCCTCCACCGCTAATCTCCTCACCGTACCTCGTTCTCGCCTGTCCCGCCATCGACCCCCGGCCCACATCATCCCCCGGGCCTGGAATGCCCTCCCTCTGCCCATCCGCCAAGCTAGCTCTCTTCCTCCCTTCAAGGTCCTGCTGAGAGCTCACCTCCTCCAGGAGGCCTTCCCAGACTGAGCCCCTTCCTTCCTCTCCCCCTCGTCCCCCTCTCCATCCCCCCATCTTACCTCCTTCCCTTCCCCACAGCACCTGTATATGTTTGTACGTATTTATTACTCTATTCATTTTACTTGTACATATCTATTCTATTTATTTTGTTAGTATGTTTGGTTTTGTTCTCTGTCTCCCTCTTTTAGACTGTGAGCCCACTGTTGGGTAGGGACTGTCTCTATATGTTGCCAATTTGTACTTCCCAAGCACTTAGTACAGTGCTCTGCACATAGTAAGCGCTAAATACGATTGATGATGATGATGAGCCCCATCTATAGAATTAAGGGCCCTGGGGCTCCTCAGACCCACAATCGAGCCAAACAGAGCCAATTCCCTGTACAGAGCCGCAGTCCCCAGATCCAGAACCAGATTCTGACTCGGCAGTGGCTTCCTCTGCCTCAACAGTGGCCTCCTCTGTCTCCACGCTCTCTGTCCCAAACCCAACTCTACCTCACCGCCTCAAAACACACTCTTTCTCTCTCACACATACACAAAAAAAGTTTACAAGGCCAAACACCTTCCCTTGTATTCTGCTGTTCTCTCCGTCACATGTTGATGAGACTTGTAGCCACGGAGATTCCAAACGGTCTCTGTACTTCATCCGCATCCGCACAAGAGATGACCACACCGAGTAGATCGTTCCAGGTACTTCCCCCTGTGGGTGCAAATGATGGTGTGATTATGATAGTCAAGGCAATAAGCGTGACACTCCAGGAGTGCCAGGAATCCTGATTTCTGAGGAAAACAACTCACTGTTATTCCTCCTCACCTGCCGGGAGATTTTGGAAGTCTTCCTAAACTCCCGATTCTTCCCGACTGTTCCGTGACATGACCGTGGGAGTGGAGTAGATGGTACACTGGTGTAGCTGAAAAGGGAATAGATTAAAAATAATAATAATAATAAACCACATTTTTTTACCCTTCAGTTTTTCTAAAGCATAGCAGATTCCTTCTCCTATCCACCCCCCCACAACAATAACCCAATTGCTGCAAATACATAAAAGGACAACCCAAGACCCCTAGCTTCTCCATTCTTCTCTCCCTCTGCCCATCCATCACCTCTCACCCAGTCCCAAGAGGGCCCACATCCCAAAGACCAGACCTCTTCAGGGCCCACGCTGACCCAACGTGGGTGGGGGTCAAACCCAAAGCACCCCTTCCCATCCCCATTTTCTAGTCAACACAGTGAAAAATCTGGGAGACCACAACAGGAATCCAGGTCCATCTGATGTGTTGACACACACAGACTCTCTCTCTCTCTCTCTCTCTCTCTCTCTCTCACACACACACACACACACACACACACACACACACACACTCTCCTCATCTCCCTCACCCCGCTTCTTTCCGTTTGTCCGTCGAACCCCTCCTACTCCCCCGGAAAGAGCCTGTTAGAGATCGGCATAGAGCCGACCTTCAGGAGCCACTCACGGTCCGGGCGATTCCCAGGAAGAGACCCTAGACTAGACTCCACCCTACTCCTTCATTTTACCCCTCTCTCCCTAGAGAAATCCTTATCACAAGTTTCTGGGTGGGTGAGGCTGCTTTCCCCAAAGCCAGGGAGATCCCCCATTTCTGTACACAAGGCGGTCCTATTCGAATGCTAGTCCTCAGCGGCTGACGCTCCCGTCACGGTACACTGTCCGTGAAACTCATTCCCTGACCCTCGGTCCGTCACTCGACATGGACACCCATCTCACACTCGAGTCCCCAGATTTCTTTTTCTGAAATGATGACAAAGTCGACCGGGAACTCGCCCGCCTTTCTCCTCACCCGGTACCTTCGCCTTGTCCTTCCTGGAAGTGACTGTCAGACCCAGAAAAGTCCCTTCAAAAGAGACTGAGGATGTACAGAGTGACCCTGGAGACAGGACTGTGAACACCCAGAGATGAGCCCCATCTATAGAATTAAGGGCCCTGGGGCTCCTCAGACCCACAGTCCAGCCAAACAGAACCAGTTCCCTGCACAGAGCCCCAGCCCCCAGATTCAGAACCAGATCCTGAATCGACAGTGGCCTCCTCTGCCTTCATGCTCTCTGTCCCAAACCCAACTCTACCTCACCACCTCAAAAGAACTTTCTCTCTCTCTCTCTCTCACACACACACACACACACACACACACACACACAGAGAATTAACAAAGCCAAACACCTTCCCTTGGATTCTGTGGTTCTGCCAATCGCATGTTGATGATCCTTGTAGCCACAGAGACTCCAAATGGTCTCTGTCTTTCATCCACATTGGCACAAGAGGTGACCACACCAAGTAGCGTGTTCCAGGTCCTTCCCCCTGTGGGCACAAATGATGGTGTGATTATGATAGTCAAGCCAATAAGCGTGACACTCCAGGAGTGCCGGGAATTCTGATTTCTGAGGACAACAGCTCACTGTTATTCCTCCTCACCTGCCAGGAGATTTTGGAAGTCATCCTAAACCCCTGATTCATCCCGACTGTGTTCCGTGACATGACCGTGGGAATGGAGTAGATGGTACACTGGTGTAGCTGAAAAAGGAATAGATTTTTTTTTAAAAAAGAAATAAACCACATTTTTTCCCTTCAGTTTTTCTACAGCATAGCTGATTCCTTCCCCTACCCACCCCCCGAAAAACAATAACCTGATTGCTGCAAATACATAAAAGGACAACCCAAGACCCCCTAGCTTCTCCATTCTTCTCTCTCCCTGCCCATCCATCACCTCACACCCAGTCCCAAGAAGGCCCGCATCCCAACAAGGAGACCTCTTCAGGGCCTGTGCCAACCCAACGTTTGTGGGGGTCAAACCCGAAGCACCCCTTCCCATCCCTGTTTTCTAGTCAACACACTGAAAAATCTGGGAGACCACAACAGGAAGCCAGGTCCATCTGAGGTGTTGACACAAATACACACACACACTCCTCACCTCCCTTGCTCCACTTCTTTCCGTTTGTCCATCGAACCCCTCCTACTCTCCCAGAAAGAGCCCCTTAGAGATCGGCATAGAGCCGACCTTCGGGAGCCGCTCATGGTCTGGGCTATTCCCGGGAAGAGACCGTAGACTAGACTCCACCCTACTCCTTCACTTTACCCCTCTCTCCCTAGAGAAATCCTTATCACAAGTTTCTGGGCGGGTGAGGCTGCTTTCTCCAAAGCCAGGGAGATCCCCCATTTCCCTACAGAAGGCGGTCCAATTCGAATGCTAGTGCTCGGCGGCCGACGCTCCCGACGTCATGCCAGACTGTCTGTGAAACTCATTCCCTGACCCTTGCTCCGTCGCTCGACATGGATACCCATCTCACGCTCGAGTTCCCGGATTTCTTTTTCCAAAACGATGACAAAGTCGACCGGGAACTCGCCCACCTTTCTCCTCACCCGGCACCTTGCCCTTGTCCTCCTTGGGAGCGACTGTCAGACCCAGAAAAGTCCCTTCAAAAGAGACCGAGATGTACAGAGTGACCCTGAAGACAGGACTGTGAGCACCCAGAGATGAGCCCCATCTATAGAATTAAGGGCCCCGGGGCTCCTCAGACCCACAGTCAAGCCAAACAGAGCCAGTTCCCTGCACAGAGCCCCAGTCCCCAGATCCAGAACCAGATTCTGACTCGGCAGTGGCCTCCTCTGTCTCCACGCTCTCTGTCCCAAACCCAACTCTACCTCACCATCTGAAAGCACTCTCTCTCTCTCTCTCTCTCTCACACACACACACACACAAAAAAAAAAACAAACAAACAAACACATCAACGAGGCCAAACACCTTCCCTTGTATTCTGTGGTTCTCCCCATCACATGTTGATGAGCCCTGTAGCCATGGAGACTCCAAACAGTCTCTGTATTTCATCCGCATCAGCAAAAGAGGGGACCACACCAAACAGATCGTTCCAGGGACTTCCTCCTATTGGCACAAATGATGAGGTGATTAAGAGAGTCGAGCCAATGAGAATGACAGTCCAACAGTTCCAGAAATCTGGGTTTCTGATGACAACAGCTCACTGCTATTCCTCCTCACCTGCCTGGGGATTTTGGAAGTCACCCTAGACTCCCAATTCTTCCCGACTGTGTTCTGTGACGGGACCATGGGAGTGGAGAAGAGCTGATGGTTCACTGGTGTAGCTGAAAAGGAAATACATAAAAAAAATTAATTTTTTGACTTCAGTTTTTCTACAGCATAGCTGATTCCGCCCCTATCCCCCCACCACACACACACACACACACACACACACACACACTCTCTCTCTCTCTCACCTGATTGCTGCAAATACATAAAAGGACAACCCAAGACCCCCGAGCTTCTCCATTCTTCTCTCCCCCTGCCCATCCATCATGTCACACCCATTCCCAAGAAGGCCCGCATCCCAACAACGAGACATCTTCTGGGCCCATGCTGACCCAACGTGGGTGGGGGTCAAACCCGAAGCACCCCTTCCCATCCCTGTTTTCAAATCAAACACGCTGAAAAAAAACCTGGGAAACCACAACAGGAAGCCAGGTCCACCTGAGGTGTACACACACACACACACACACACACACACTCTCTCTCTCTCTCTCTCTCTCCCCCTCATTTTCCTCATCTCCCTCCCTCTGCTTCTTTGCGTTTATCCGTCGACCCCCTCCGTCTCCCCTGAAAATAACCCATTAGACATTGGCAGAGAGCTGACCTTCCGGAGCCACTCACAGTCCGGGTGATTCCAGGGAAAAGACCGGACGCTAGACCCCACCCTACTCCTTCACTCGACCCCTTTTTCCCCAGAAAATGCCTAATCGCTACATTCTGGGGTAGCCTTCTCCTGCCTGGAAGTGACTGTCAGACCCAGAAAAGTCCCTTCAAAAGAGACCGAGGATGTACAGAGTGACCCTGGAGACAGGACTGTGAGCACCCAGAGATGAGCCCCATCTATAGAATTAAGGGCCCTGGGGCTCCTCAGACCCACAGTCAGGCCAAACAGAGCCAGTTCCCTGCACAGAGCCCCAGCCCCCAGGATACAGAACCAGATTCTGAATCGACAGTGGCCTCCTCTGCCTCCTTGCTCTCTGTCCCAAACCCAACTCTACCTCACCACCTCAAAACACTCTCTCTCTCTCTCTCTCTCTCACACACACACACACACACACACACACACACACACACACACACACAATATTAACAAAGCCAAACACCTTCCCTTGGATTCTGCGGTTCTGCCCATCGCATGTTGATGATCCTTGTAGCCATGGAGACTCCAAACGGTTTCTGTCTTGCATCCACATTGGCACAAGAGCTGACCACACTGAGTAGCTTGTTCCAGGTCCTTCCCCATGTGGGCACAAATGATGGTGTGATTATGATAGTCAAGCCAATAAGTGTGACACTCTAGGAGTGCCAGGAATCCTGACTTCTGAGGACAACAGCTCCCTGTTATTCCTCCTCACCTGCCAGATTTTGGAAGTCATCCTAAACTCCCGATTCTTCCCGACTGTGTTCCGTGACATGACCGTGGGAGTGGAGTAGATGGCACACTGGCGTAGCTGAAAAGGGAATAGATTTTAAAATAAACAAACCACAATTTTTTACCCTTCAGTTTTTCTACAGCATAGCTGATTCCTTCCCCTACCCACCACCCCACAACAATAAACTGATTGCTACAAATACATAAAACGACAACCCGAGACCCCCTACCTTCTCCATTCTTCTCTGCCCCTGCCCATCTATCGCCTCACACCCAGTCCCAAGAAGGCCCACATCCCAACAATGAGACCTCTTCAGGGCCCATGTGACCCAATGTGGGTGGAGGTCAAACCCAAAGCACCCCTTCCCATCCCTGTTTTCTAGTCAACACACTGAAAAATCTGGGAGACCACAACAGGAATCCAGGTCCATCTGAGGTGTTGACACACATACGCGCACACACACTCTCTCTCTCTCGCTCTCTCATTTCCCTTGCCCCGCTTTTTTCTGTTTGTCCATCAAACCCCTCCTACTCCCCCGGAAAGAGTCCATTAGAGATCGGCATAGAGCCGACCTTCAGGAGCCGCTCACGGTCCGGGCGATTCCCGGGAAGAGACTGTGGACTTGAATCCACCCTACTCCTTCACTTTACCTCTCTCTCCCTAGAGAAATCCTTATCACACATTTCTGGGTGGGTAAGGCCACTTTCTCCAAAGCCAGGGAGATCCCCCATTTCCCTACAGAAGGCGGTCCGATTCGAAAGCTAGTCCTCAGCAGCCGACGCTTCCATCACGCTAGACTGTCTGTGAAACTCATTCCCTGAACCTCGATCCATCTCTCAACACAGATACCCATCTCACGCTCGAGTCCCTGGATTTCTTTTTCTGAAACGAAGACAAAGGCAAGCGGGAACTCGCCCACCCTTCTCCTCACCTGGCACCTGCCCCTTGTCCTCCCTGGAAGCGACTCAGACCCAGAAAAGTCCCTTCAAAAGAGATCAAGGATGTACAGAGTGACCCTGGAGACAGGACTGTGAGCACCCAGAGATGAGCCCCATCTATAGAATTAAGGGCCCTGGGGCGCCTCAGACCCACAGTCAAGCCAAACAGAGCCAGTTCCCTGCACAGAGCCCCAGTCCCCAGATCCAGAACCAGATTCTGACTCGGCAGTGGCTTCTTCTGCCTCCACAGTGGCCTCCTCTGTCTCCACGTTCTCTGTCCAAAACCCAATTCTACCTCACCACCTCAAAACTCTCTCTCTCACTCTCTCTCTCTCTCTCTCACACACACACAGACAGAGAAAAAAAATTAACAAGGCCAAAAAACTTCCCTTGTATTCTGCTGTTCTCCCCATCACATGCTGATGAGACTTGTAGCCACGGAGACTCCAAAAGGTCTCTGCATTTCATCCGCATCGGCACAAGAGGTGACCACACTGAACAGATCGTTCCAGGTACTTCCCCTTACTGGCACAAATGATGGTGTGATTATGATAGTCGAACCAATAAGCGTGACACTCCAGGAGTGCCGGGAATCCTGATTTCTGAGGACAACAGCTCACTGTTATTCCTCCTCACCTGTCAGGAGATTTTTGAAGTCATCCTAGACTCCGGATTCTTCCCCACTGTGTTCTGTGACATGACTGTAGGATGTTGCACCAGCGTAGGTGAAAAGGAAATAGATTAAAAAATTGTTTTGTTACCCTTCAGGTTTTCAACAGCATAGCCGATTCCTCCCCCTGCCCCCCAACCGCACACACACACACACACACCCACCCATCACCTGATTGCTGCAAACACGTGCAAGGACAACCCAAGACACCCTAGCTTCTCCATTCTTCTCTCCCCCGCCCATCAATCACCTCACATCCAGTCCCAAGACGGCCTTCGGGAGCCACTCACGGTCCGGGCAATTCCCGGGAAAAGACTGGATGCTCGACGTCACCCTACTCCTTCACTCCACCCCTCTCTCCGCAGAAAAAGCCTAATCGCTACATTCTAGGGTAACCTTCTCCTCCCCGGAAGTGACTGTCAGACCCAGAAAAGTCCCTTCAAAAGAGACTGAGGATGTACAGAGTGACCCTGGAGACAGGACTGTGAGCACCCAGAGATGAGCCCCATCTATAGAATTAAGGGCCCTGGGGCTCCTCAGACCCCCAGTCAAGCCAAACAGAACCAGTTCCCTGCACAGAGCCCCAGCCCCCAGATCCAGATTCGACAGTGGCCTCCTCTGCCTCCACGCTCTCTGTCCCAAACCCAACTCTACCTCACCACCTCAGAACACACTTGCTCTCTCTCTCTCACACACACACACACACACACACACACACACACACACAAAAGCCAAACACCTTCCCTTGAATTCTGTGGTTCTGCCCATTGCAGGTTGATGACCCCTGTAGCCATGGAGACTCCAAACAGTCTCTGTCTTTCATCCACATTGGCACAAGAAGTGACCACACCATGTAGCGTGTTCCAGGTCCTTCCCCCTGTGGGCACAAATGATGGTGTGATTATGATAGTCAAGCCGTTAAGCGTGACACTCCAGGAGTGCTGGGAGTCCTGATTTCTGAGGACAACAGCTCACTGTTATTCCTCCTCACCTGCCAGGAGATTTTGGAAGTCATCCTAAACTCCCAATTCTTCCCGACTGTGTTCCGTGACATGACCGTGGGAGGGGACTAGATGGTACACTGCTGTGGCTGAAAAGGGAATAGATTAAACAAAAACAAACAAATAAAAATAAGTGAACCGCTTTTTTTACCCTTCAGTTTTTCTACAGCATAGCTGATTCCTTCCCCCTACCAACCCCCACACAACAATAACCTGATTGCTGCAAATACATAAAAGGACAACCCAAGACCCCCTAGCTTCTCCATTCTTCTCTCCCCCTGCCCATCCATCACCTCACACCCAGTCCCAAGAAGGCCCACATCCCAACAATGAGACCTCTTCAGGGCCCATGCCGACCCAACGTGGGTGGGGGTCAAACCTGAAGCACCCCTTCTCATCCCTGTTTTCTAGTCACACTGAAAAATCTGGAAGACCAAAACAGGAATCCAGGTCCATCTGAGGTGTTCACACACACACACACACTCACTCTCCCCTCATCTCCCTCGCCTCGCTTCTTTCCGTTGGTCCATTGAACCCCTCCTACTCCCCCGGAAAGAGCTTGTTAGAGATCAGCATAGAGCCGACCTTTGGGAGCCGCTCGCGTTCCGGGTGATTCCCTGAGACTGTAGACTAGACTCCACCCTACTCCTTCACTGTACACCTCTCTCCCTAGAGAAATCCTTATCACATGTTTCTGGGCGGGTAAGACCGCTTTCTCCAAAGTCAGGGAGATCCCCCATTTCCCTACAGAAGGCGGTCCGACTCGAATGCTAGTCCTCGGTTGCCAACGCTCCTGACATCACGCCAGACTGTCCGTGAAAATCGTTCCATGACCCTCGATCTGTCGCTTGACACGGATACTCATCTCACGCTCGAGTCCCCAGATTTCTTTTTCTGAAATGATGACAAGGTCAAGCGAGAACTCGCCCGCCTTTCTCCTCCCCCGGCACCTTCTCCTTGTCCTCCCTGGAAGCGACTGTCAGCCCCAGAAAAGTCCCTTCAAAAGAGACCGAGGATGTACAGAGTGACCCTGGAGACAGGACTGTGAGCACCCAGAGATGAGCCCCACCTATAGAATTAAGGGCCCCGGGGCTCCTCAGACCCACAGTCAAGCCAAACAGAGCCAGTTCCCTGCACAGAGCCCCAGTCTCCAGATCCAGAACGAGATTCTGACTCGGCAGTGGCTTCCTCTGCCTCCACAGTGGCCTCCTCTGCCTCCACGCTCTCTGTCCCAAACCCAACTCTACCTCACCACCTCAAAACACTCTCTCTCTGTCTCTCACACACAATAAAAATTTACAAGGCCAAACACCTTCCCTTGTATTCTGCTGTTCTCCCCATCACATGTTGATGAGACCTGTAGCCATGGAGACTCCAAACGGCCTCTGTATTTTATCCGTGTCGGCACAAGAGGTGACCACACCAAATCGATTGTTCCAGGTACTTCCCCCTATTGGCACAAATGATGGGGTGATTAAGAGAGTCGAGCCAATAAGCATGACACTCCAGGAGTGCCAGGAATCCTAATTTCTGAGGACAACAGCTCCCTGTTATTCCTCCTCACCTGTCAGGAGATTTTGGAAGTCATCCTAGACTCCAGATTCTTCCCCACTCTGTTCTGTGACGTGACCGTGGGAGGGGAGAAGAGCTGATGGTGAGCCGGTGAAGCTGAAAAGGAAATAGGTTAAAAAATTGTTTTGTTACCCTTCAGTTTTGACAGCATAGCCGATTCTCTCCCACCCCCCACCAGACACACACACACACACACACACACACACACACACACACACTCTCTCTCTCCCCCCCCCCCCCCATTCTCATCTCCCTCCCTCTGCTTCTTTGCATTTATCAGTCGACCCACTCTGTCTCCCCTGGAGAGAACCCATTAGACATCGGCAGAGAGTGGACCTTGGGGAGCCACTCATGGTCTGGGCGATTCCCAGGAAAAGACTGGATGCTAGACTCCACCCTACTCCTTCACTCGACCCCTCTATCCCCAGAAAAAGCCTAAATTGCTACATTCTAGGCTAGCCTTCTCCTTCCTGGAAGTGACTGTCACACCCAGAATAGTCCCTTCAAAAGAGACCGAGGATGTACAGAGTGACCCTGGAGACAGGACTGTGAGCACCCAGAGATGAGCCCCATCTATAGAATTAAGGGCCCTGGGGCTCCTCAGACCCACAGTCAAGCCAAACAGAACCAGTTCCCTGCACAGAGCCCCAGCTCCCATATCCAGAACCTGAATCGACAGTGGCCTCCTCTGCCTCCATGCTCTCTGTCCCAAACCCAACTCTACCTCACCACCTCAAAACACTCTCTCTCTCTCTCTCTCTCACACACACACACACACACACACACACACACACACACAGAATTAACAAAGCCAAACACCTTCCCTTGGATTCTGTGGTTCTGCCCATCACATGTTGATGATCCTTGTAGCCATGGAGACTCCAACGGTCTCTGTCTTTCATCCACATTGGCACAAGAGTTGACCGCACTGAGTAGCGTGTTCCAGGTCCTTCCCCCTGTGGGCACAAATGATGGTGTGATTATGATAGTCAAGCCAATAAGCATGACACTCCAGGAGTGCCGGGAATCCCGAATTCTGAGGACAACAGCTCACTGTTATTCCTCCTTACCTACCAGGAAATTTTGGAAGTCATCCTAAACTCCCGATTCTTCCCGACTGTGTTCCATGACACGACCATGGGAGTGGAGTTGATGGTACACTGGTGTAGCTGAAAAAGGAATAGATTTTTTTTTTAATTAAATAAATCACATTTGTTGAACCTTCAGTTTTTCTACAGCATAGCTGATTCCTTCCCCTACCCACCCCCCGAAAAACAATAACCTGATTGCTGCAAATACATAAAAGGACAACCCAAGACCCCCTAGCTTCTCCATTCTTCTCTCCCCAGGCCCATCCATCACCTCACACCCAGTCCCAGGAAGGCCCGCATCCCAACAATGAGACGTCTTCAGGGCCCATGCCGACCCAACGTGGGTGGGGGTCAAACCTGAAGCACCCCTTCTCATCCCTGTTTTCTAGTCAACACACTGAAAAATCTGGGAGACCAAAACAGGAATCCAGGTCCATCTCAGGTGTTCACACACACACACACACACACACACACACACACACACACACACACACACACACTCTCTCTCTCTCTCTCTCTCTCCCCTCATCTCCCTTGCCCTGCTTCTTTCCGTTGGTCCGTCAAACCCCTCCTACTCCCCCGGAAAGAGCCCATTAGAGATCGGCATAGAGCCGACCTTTGGGAGCTGCTCGCATTCTGGGTGATTCCCTGAAAGAGAATGTAGACTAGACTCCACCCTACTCCTTCACTGTACCCCTCTCTCCCTAGAGAAATCCTTATCACAAGTTTCTGGGCGGGTAAGGCCGCTTTCTCCAAAGCCAGGGAGATCCCCCATTTCCCTACAGAAGGCGGTCCGATTCGAATGCTAGTCCTCGGTTGCCAACGCTCCTGACATCACGTCAAACTGTCCATGAAACTCGTTCCATGACCCTCGATCTGTCTCCTGACATGGATACCCATCTCACGCTCGAGTCCCCAGATTTCTTTTTCTGAAATGATGACAAGGTCAAGCGAGAACTTACCCGCCTTTCTCCTCCCCCGGCACCTTCTCCTTGTCCTCCCTGGAAGCGACTGTCAGACCCAGAAAAGTCCCTTCAAAAGAGACTGAGGATGTACAGAGTGACCCTGGAGACAGGACTGTGAGCACCCAGAGATGAGTCCCATCTATAGAATTAAGGGCCCCGGGGCTCCTCAGACCCACAGTCAAGCCAAACAGAGCCAGTTCCCTGCACAGAGTCCCAGCCCCCAGATCCAGATTCTGAATCGACAGTGGCCTCCTTTGCCTCCATGCTTTCTGTCCCAAACCCAACACTTCCTCACCACCTCAAAACACACTCTCTCTCTCTCTCTCTCACACACACACACACACACACACACACACACACACACACACACACAGAATGAACAAAGCCAAACACCTTCCCTTGGTTTCTGTGGTTCTGCCCATCACATGTTGATGATCCTTGTAGCCATGGAGACTCCAAACGGTCTCTGTCTTGCATCCACATTGGCACAAGAGCTGACCACACTGAGTAGCTTGTTCCAGGTCCTTCCCCCTGTGGGCACAAATGATGGTGTGATTATGATAGTCAAGCCAATAAGCGTGACACTCCAGGAGTGCTGGGAGTCCTGATTTCTGAGGACAACAGCTCACTGTTATTCCTCCTCACCTGCCAGGAGATTTTGGAAGTCCTCCTAAACTCCCGATTCTTCCCGATTGTGTTCCGTGACATGACCGTGGGAGTGGAGTAGATGGTACACTGGTGTAGCTGAAAAGGGAATAGATTTAAAAATAAACCACATTTTTTACCCTTCAGTTTTTCTACAGCATAGCTGATTCCTTCCCCTACCCACCCACCCCACAACAATGAACTGATTGCTGCAAATACATAAAAGGACAACCCAAGACCCCCTACCTTCTCCATTCTTCTCTGCCCCTGCCCATCCATCACCTCACACCCAGGCCCAAGAAGGCCCGCATTCCAACAATGAGACCTCTTCAGGGCCCATGCTGACCCAACGTGGGTGGGGGTCAAACCCAAAGCACCCCTTCCCATCCCTGATTTCTAGTCAATACACTGAAAAATCTGGGAGACCACAACAGGAATCCAGGTCCATCTGAGGTGTTGACACACATACACACACACTCTCTCATTCTCCTCATCTCCCTTGCCCCGCTTTTTTCCGTTTGTCTGTCGAACCCCTCCTACTCCCCCTGAAAGAGCCCGTTAGAGATCGGCATAGAGCCGACCTTTGGGAGCCACTCGCGTTCCGGGTGATTCCCTGAGACTAAAGACTAGACTCCACCCTACTCCTTCACTTTACCCCTCTCTCCCTAGAGAAATCCTTAACACAAGTTTCTGGGCAGGTAAGGCCACTTTCTTCAAAGCCAGGGAGATCCCCCATTTCTGTACAGAAGGCGGTCTGATTCGAATGCTAGTCCTCGGCGGCCGATGCTCCCGTCACACTAGACTGTCCGTGAAACTCATTCCCTGACCCTCCATCCGTCACTCGACACGGATACCCATCTCACGTTCGAGTCCTCGGATTTCTTTTTCTGAAACAAAGTCAAGCGGGAACTCGCCCGCCTTTCTCCTCACCTGGCACCTTCTCCTTGTCCTCCCTGGAAATGACTGTCAGACCCAGAAAAGTCCCTTCAAAAGAGACCGAGGATGTACAGAGTGACCCTGGAGACAGGACTGTGAGCACCCAGAGATGAGCCCCATCTATAGAATTAAGGGCCCTGGGGCGCCTCAGACCCACAGTCAAGCCAAACAGAGCCAGTTCCCTGCACAGAGCCCCAGTCCCCAGATCCAGAACCAGATTCTGACTCGACAGTGGCTTCCTCTGCCTCAACAGTGGCCTCCTCTGCCTCCACTCTCTCTGTTCCAAACCCAACTCTACCTCACCGCCTCAAAACACACGCTCTCACACACACACACACACACACACTCTCTCTCACACACACACACACACACACACACACAGAGAAAAAAAAATTAACAAGGCCAAAAAACTTCCCTTGTATTCTGCTGTTCTCCCCATCACATGTTGATGAGACTTGTAGCCACGGAGACTCCAAAAGGTCTCTGCATTTCATCCGCATCGGCACAGGAGGTGACCACACTGAACAGATCATTGCAGGTACTTCCCCTTATTGGCACAAATGATGGGGTGATTAAGAGAGTCGAGCCAATAAGCATGACACTCCAGGAGTGCCAGGAACCCAGATTCCTGAGGACAATGGCTCACTGTTATTCCTCCTCACCTGTCAGGAGATTTTGGAAGTCATCCTAGACTCTGGATTCTTCCCCACTGTGTTCTGTGACGTGACTGTAGGACGTTGCGCCAGTGTAGGTGAAAAGGAAATAGATTAAAAAATTGTTTTGTTACCCTTCAGTTTTTCGACAGCATAGCCGATTCCTCCCCCTGCCCCCCGACCGCACAGACACAGACACACACACACACACACACACACACCCCATCACCTGATTGCTGCAAACACGTGCAAGGACAACCCAAGACACCCTAGCTTCTCCATTCTTCTCTCGCCCTGCCCATCAATCACCTCACATCCATTCCCAAGATGGCCTTCGGGAGCCACTCACGGTCCGGGCAATTCCCGGGAAAAGACTGGATGCTCGACGCCACCCTACTCCTTCACTCCACCCCTCTCTCCGCAGAAAAAGCCTAATCGCTACATTCTAGGGTAACCTTCTCCTCCCCGGAAGTGACTGTCAGACCCAGAAAAGTCCCTACAAAAGAGACTGAGGATGTACAGAGTGACCCTGGAGACAGGACTGTGAGCACCCAGAGATGAGCCCCATCTATGGAATTAAGGGCCCTGGGGCTCCTCAGACCCACAGTCAAGCCAAACAGAACCAGTTCCCTGCACAGAGCCCGAGCCCCAGCCCCCAGATTCGACAGTGGCCTCCTCTGCCTCCACGCTCTCTGTCCCAAACCCAACTCTACCTCACCACCTCAAAACACACTTGCTCTCTCTCTCTCACACACACACACACACACACACACACACACACACACGCCAAACACCTTCCCTTGAATTCTGTGGTTCTGCCCATTGCAGGTTGATGATCCCTGTAGCCATGGAGACTCCAAACGGTCTCTGTCTTTCATCCACATTGGCACAAGAAGTAACCACACCACGTAGCTTGTTCCAGGTCCTTCCCCCTGTGGGCACAAATGATGGTGTGATTATGATAGTCAAGCCATTAAGCATGACACTCCAGGAGTGCTGGGAGTCCTGATTTCTGAGGACAACAGCTCACTGTTATTCCTCCTTACCTGTCAGGAGATTTTGGAAGTCATCCTAAACTCCCAATTCTTCCCAACTGTGTTCCATGACATGACCGTGGGAGTGGACTAGATGGTACACTGCTGTAGCTGAAAAGGGAATAGATTAAACAAAAACAAACAAATAAGTGAACCACTTTTTTTACCCTTCAGTTTTTCTACAGCATAGCTGATTCCTTCCCCCTATCAACCCCCGCCCCCCACCCCGCCCCACAACAATAACCTGATTGCTGCAAATACAGAAAAGGACAACCCAAGACCCCCTAGCTTCTCCATTCTTCTCTCCCCCTGCCCATCCATCACCTCACACCCAGTCCCAAGAAGACGCGCATCCCAACAATGAGACCTCTTCAGGGCCCATGCCGACCCAACGTGCGTGGGGGTCAAACCTGAAGCACCCCTTCTCATCCCTGTTTTCTAGTCAACACACTGAAAAATCTGGAAGATCAAAACAGGAATCCAGGTCCATCTGAGGTGTTCACACACACACACACACACATAAATACTCTCCTCATCTCCCTCGCCCCGCTTCTTTCCGTTTGTCCGTCAAACCCCTCCTACTCCCCCGGAAAGAGCCCGTTAGAGATCGGCATAGAGCCGACCTTTGGGAGCCGCTCGCGTTCCGGGTGATTCCCTGAAAGAGACTATAGACTAGACTCCACCCTACTCCTTCACTTTACCCCTCTCTCCCTAGAGAAATCCTTATCACATGTTTCTGGGCGGGTAAGACCACTTTCTCCAAAGCCAGGGAGATCCCCCATTTCCCTACAGAAGGCGGTCCGACTCGAATGCTAGTCCTTGGTTGCCAACGCTCCTGACATCACGCCAGACTGTCCGTGAAAATCGTTCCGTGACCCTCGATCTGTCGCTTGACACGGATACCCATCTCATGCTTGAGTCCCCAGATTTCTTTTTCTGAAATGGTGACAAGGTCAAGCGAGAACTCGCCCGCCTTTCTCCTCCCCCAGCACCTTCTCCTTGTCCTCCCTGGAAGCGACTGTCAGCCCCAGAAAAGTCCCTTCAAGAGAGACCGAGGATGTACAGAGTGACCCTGGAGACAGGACTGTGAGCACCCAGAGATGAGCCCCATCTATAGAATTAAGGGCCCTGGGGCTCCTCAGACCCACAGTCAGGCCAAACAGAGCCAGTTCCCTGCACAGAGCCCCAGCCCCCAGAGCCAGAACCAGATTCTGAATCGACAGTGGCCTCCTCTGCCTCCTTGCTTTCTGTCCCAAACCCAACTCTTCCTCACCACCTCAAAACACTCTCTCTCTCTCTCTCTCACACACACACACACACACACACACACACACACACACACACACACACACAGAGAATTAACAGAGCCAAACACCTTCCCTTGGTTTCTGTGGTTCTGCCCATCACATGTTGATGATCCTTGTAGCCAGGGAGACTCCAAACGGTCTCTGTCTTGCATCCACATTGGCACAAGAGCTGACCACACCGAGTAGCTTGTTCCAGATCCTTCCCCCTGTGGGCACAAATGATGGTATGATTATGATAGTCAAGCCAATAAGCGTGACACTCCAGGAGTGCCAGGAATCCTGATTTCTGAGGACAACAGCTCACTGTTATTCCTTCTCACCTGCCAGGAAATTTTTGAAGTCCTCCTAAACTCGCGATTCTTCCCGACTGTGTTCTGTGACGTGACCGTGGGAGTGGAGTAGATGGCACACTGGTGTAGCTGAAAAGGGAATAGATTTAAAAATAAATAAACCACATTTTTTACCCTTCAGTTTTTCGACAGCACATCTGATTCCTTCCCCCGCCCACCCACCCCACAACAATAAACTGATTGCTGCAAATACATAAAAGGAGAACCCAGGATGCCCTACCTTCTCCATTCTTCTCCTCCCCCTGCCCATCCATCACCTCACACCCAGGCCCAAGGCGGCCCGCATTCCAACAATGAGACCTCTTCAGGGCCCATGCTGACCCAACGTGGGTGGGGGTCAAACCCAAAGCACCCCTTCCCATCCCTGATTTCTAGTCAATACACTGAAAACTCTGGGAGACCACAACAGGAATCCAGGTCCATCTGAGGTGTTGACACACATACGCACACACTCTCTCATTCTCCTCATCTCCCTCGCCCCACTTTTTTCCGTTTGTCCACCGAACCCCTCCTACTCCCCCGGAAAGAGCCTCTTAGAGATCGGCATAGAGCCGACCTTCGGGAGCCGCTCACAGTCCGGGCGATTCCTGGGAAGAGACTGTGGACTCGAATCCACCCTACTCCTTCACTTTACCCCTCTCTCCCTAGAGAAATCCTTAACACAGGTTTCTGGGCAAGTAAGGCCACTTTCTTCAAAGCCAGGGAGATCCCCCATTTCTGTAAAGAAGGCGGTCCAATTCGAATGCTAGTCCTCGGCGGCTGACGCTCCCGTCACGCTAGACTGTCCGTGAAACTCATTCCCTGACCCTCGATCCGTCACTCTACATGGATACCCGTCTCACATTCGAGTCCCCAGATTTCTTTTTCTGAAACAAAGTCAAGCGAGAACTCGCCCGCCTTTCTCCTCACCCAGTACCATGCCCTTGTTCTCCCTGGAAGCGACTGTCAGACCCAGAAAAGTCCCTTTAAAAGAGAGCGAGGATGTACAGAGTGACCCTGGAGACAGGACTGTGAGCACCCAGAGATGAGCCCCATCTATAGAATTAAGGGCCCTGGGGCTCCTCAGACCCACAGTCAAGCCAAACAGAGCCAGTTCCCTGCACAGAGCCCCAGTCTCCAGATCCAGAACCAGATTCTGACTCGGCAGTGGCCTCCTCTGCCTCCACGCTCTCTGTCCCAAACCCAACTCTACCTCGCCACCTCAAAACACTCTCTCTCTGTCTCTCACACACAATAAAAATTTACACGGCCAAACACCTTCCCTTGTATTCTGCTGTTCTCCCCGTCACATGTTGATGAGACCTGTAGCCATGGAGACTCCAAACGGCCTCTGTATTTTATCCGTGTCGGCACAAGAGGTGACCACACCAAATCAATCGTTCCAGGTACTTCCCCCTATTGGCACAAATGATGGGGTGATTAAGAGAGTCGAGCCAATAAGCATGACACTCCAGGAGTGCCAGGAATCCTGATTTCTGAGGACAACAGCTCCCTGTTATTCCTCCTCACCTGTCAGAAGATTTTGGAAGTCATCCTAGACTCCAGATTCTTCCCCACTCTGTTCTGTGACGTGACCGTGGGAGGGGAGATGAGCTGATGGTGAGCCGGTGAAGCTGAAAAGGAAATAGGTTAAAAAATTGTTTTGTTACCCTTCAGTTTTGACAGCATAGCTGATTCTCCCCCACCCCCCCACCACACAGACACAAACACACACACACACACTCTCTCTCTCTCTCTCTCTCCCCCACCCCCCATTCTCATCTCCTTCCCTCTGCTTCTTTGCATTTATCCGTCGACCCACTCTGTCTGCCCTGGAGAGAACCCATTAGACATCGGCAGAGAGTAGACCTTTGGGATCCACTCATAGTCTGGGCGATTCCCAGGAAAAGACTGGATGCTAGACTCCAC
The DNA here is from genome assembly GCF_015852505.1 of Tachyglossus aculeatus. Taxonomy (NCBI): domain Eukaryota; kingdom Metazoa; phylum Chordata; class Mammalia; order Monotremata; family Tachyglossidae; genus Tachyglossus; species Tachyglossus aculeatus. The sequence continues at coordinate 47,361,167 of NC_052067.1, forward strand.
CCTACTCCTTCACTCGACCCCTCTCTCCCCAGAAAAAGCCTAATCGCTACATTCTAGGGTAACCTTCTCCTCCCCGGAAGTGACTGTCAGACCCAGAAAAGTCCCTTCAAAAGAGACTGAAGATGCACAGAGTGACCCTGGAGACAGGACTGTGAGCACCCAGAGATGAGCCCCATCTATAGAATTAAGGGCCCTGGGGCTCCTCAGACCCACAGTCCAGCCAAACAGAACCAGTTCCCTGCACAGAGCCCCAGCCCCCAGATCCAGAACCTGAATCGACAGTGGCCTCCTCTGCCTCCACACTCTGTCCCAAACCTAACTCTACCTCACCACCTCAAAACACTCTCTCTCTCTCTCACACACACACACACACACACACACACACACACACACACACACACACAGAATTAACAAAGCCAAACACCTTCCCTTGGTTTCTGTGGTTCTGCCCATCACATGTTGATGATCCTTGTAGCCATGGAGACTCCAACGGTCTCTGTCTTTCATCCACATTGGCACAAGAGCTGACCACACTGAGTAGCATGTTCCAGGTCCTTCCCCCTGTGGGCACAAATGATGGTGTGATTATGATAGTCAAGCCAATAAGCGTGACACTCCAGAAGTGCCGGGAATCCCGAATGCTGAGGACAACAGCTCACTGTTATTCCTCCTCACCTGCCAGGAAATTTTGGAAGTCATCCTAAACTCCCGATTCTTCCTGACTGTGTTCCATGACATGACCATGGGAGTGGAGTAGATGGTACATTGGTGTAGCTGAAAAAGGAATAGATTTTTAAAAAAAAAAAATTAAGTAAACCACATTTGTTGACCCTTCAGTTTTTCTACAGCATAGCTGATTCCTTCCCCTACCCACCCCCACAAAAACAATAACCTGATTGCTGCAAATACATAAAAGTACAACCCAAGACCCCTTAGCTTCTCCATTCTTCTCTCCCCAGGCCCATCCATCACCTCACACCCAGTCCCAGGAAGGCCCGCATCCCAACAATGAGACGTCTTCAGGGCCCATGCCGACCCAACGTGGGTGGGGGTCAAACCTGAAGCACCCCTTCTCATACGTGTTTTCTAGTCAACACACTGAAAAATCTGGGAGACCAAAACAGGAATCCAGGTCCATCTCAGGTGTTCTCACACACACACACACACACACACACACACACACACACACACACACACTCTCTCTCTCTCTCTCTCCTCCCCCTTGCCCCACTTCTTTCCACTGGTCCGTCGAACCCCTCCTACTCCCCCGGAAAGAGCCCATTAGAGATCGGCATAGAGACCGACCTTTGGGAGCCGCTCGCATTCCGGGCGATTCCCTGAAAGAGAATGTAGACTAGACTCCACCCTACTCCTTCACTGTACCCCTCTCTCCCTAGAGAAATCCTTATCACAAGTTTCTGGGCGTGTAAGGCCGCTTTCTCCAAAGCCAGGGAGATCCCCCATTTCCCTACAGAAGGCAGTCCGACTCGAATGCTAGTCCTCGGTGGCCAACGCTCCTGACATCACGCCAGACTGTCCGTGAAAATCTTTCCATGACCCTCGATCTGTCGCTTGACACGGATACCCATCTCATGCTCGAGTCCCCAGATTTTTTTCTGAAATGATGACAAGGTCAAGCGAGAACTCGCCCACCTTTCTCCTCCCCCGGCACCTTCTCCTTGTCCTCCCTGGAAGCGACTGTCAGCCCCAGAAAAGTACCTTCAAAAGAGACCGAGGATGTACAGAGTGACCCTGGAGACAGGACTGTGAGCACCCAGAGATGAGCCCCATCTATAGAATTAAGGGCCCTGGGGCTCCTCAGACCCACAGTCAGGCCAAACAGAGCCAGTTCCCTGCACAGAGCCCCAGACCCCAGAGCCAGAACCAGATTCTGAATCGACAGTGGCCTCCTCTGCCTCCTTGCTTTCTGTCCCAAACCCAACTCTTCCTCACCACCTCAAAACACTCTCTCTCTCTCTCACACACACACACACACACACACACACACACACACAGAATTAACAGAGCCAAACACCTTCCCTTGGTTTCTGTGGTTCTGCCCATCACATGTTGATGATCCTTGTAGCCATGGAGACTCCAAACGGTCTCTGTCTTGCATCCACATTGGCACAAGAGCTGACCACACCGAGTAGCTTGTTCCAGGTCCTTCCCCCTGTGGGCACAAATGATGGTGTGATTATGATAGTCAAGCCAATAAGCGTGACACTCCAGGAGTGCCAGGAATCCTGATTTCTGAGGACAACAGCTCACTGTTATTCCTCCTCACCTGCCAGGAGAATTTTGAAGTCCTCCTAAACTCACGATTCTTCCCGTGTTCTGTGACATGACCATGGGAATGGAGTAGATGGCACACTGGTGTAGCTGAAAAGGGAATAGATTTTAAAATAAATAAACCACATTTTTTTACCCTTCAGTTTTGACAGCACATCTGATTCCTTCCCCTGCCCACCCACCCCACAATGAACTGATTGCTGCAAATACTGCAAATACATATTTATTACTCTATTTATTTATTTATTTTACTTGTACATTTCTATCCTATTTATTTTATTTTTTTGGTATGTTTGCCTTTGTTCTCTGCCTCCCCCTTTTAGACTGTGAGCCCACTGTTGGGTAGGGACTGTCTCTATGTGTTGCCAATTTGTACTTCCCAAGAGCTTAGTACAGTGCTCTGCACATAGTAAGCGCTCAATAAATACGATTGATTGATTGAAATACATAAAAGGAGAACCCAAGACGCCCTACCTTCTCCATTCTTCTCCTCCCCCTGCCCATCCATCACCTCACACCCAGGCCCAAGAAGGCCCGCATTCCAACAATGAGACCTCTTCAGGGCCCATGCTGACCCAACGTGGGTGGGGGTCAAACCCAAAGCACCCCTTCCCATCCCTGATTTCTAGTCAATACACTGAAAAATCTGGGAGACCACAACAGGAATCCAGGTCCATCTGAGGTGTTGACACACATACATACACACACACTCTCTCATTCTCCTCATCTCCCTTGCCCCGCTTTTTTCCGTTTGTCTGTCGAACCCCTCCTACTCCCCCGGAAAGAGCCCGTTAGAGATCGGCATAGAGCCGACCTTCGGGAGCCGCTCACAGTCCGGGTGATTCCCGGGAAGAGACTGTGGACTAGAATCCACCTTACTCCTTCACTTTACCCCTCTCTCCCTAGAGAAATCCTTAACACAAGTTTCTGGGCAGGTAAGGCCACTTTCTTCAAAGCCAGGGAAGATCCCCCATTTCTGTACAGAAGGCGGTCCGATTCGAATGCTAGTCCTCGGTGGCCGACGCTCCCGTCACACTAGACTGTCCGTGAAACTCATTCCCTGACCCTCCATCTGTCATTCGACACGGATACCCGTCTCACACTCGAGTCCCCAGATTTCTTTTTCTGAAATAAAATCAAGCGGGAACTCGCCCGCCTTTCTCCTCACCCAGCACCTTCTCCTTGTCCTCCCTGGAAACGACTGTCAGACCCAGGAAAGTCCCTTCAAAAGAGACCGAGGATGTACAGAGTGACCCTGGAGACAGGACTGTGAGCACCCAGAGATGAGCCCCATCTATAGAATTAAGGGCCCTGGGGCTCCTCAGACCCACAGTCTAGCCAAACAGAGCCAGTTCCCCAGTCCCCAGATCCAGAACCAGATTCTGACTCGGCAGTGGCTTCCTCTGCCTCAACAGTGGCCTCCTCTGTCTCCACGCTCTCTATCCCAAACCCAACTCTACCTCACCGCCTCAAAACACACACTCTCTCTCTCACACACACACACACACACAAAAATTTACAAGGCCAAACACCTTCCCTTGTATTCTGCTGTTCTCCCCGTCACATGTTGATGAGACTTGTAGCCACGGAGACTCTAAACTGTCCCTGTATTTCATTCACATTGGCACAAGAGGTGACCACACCGAATAGATCGTTCCAGGTACTTCCCCCTATTGGCACAAATGATGGTGTGATTACGAGAGTCGAGCCAATAAGCATGACACTCCAGGAGTGCCAGGAATCCTGATTTCTGGGGACAACAGCTCCCTGTTATTCCTCCTCACCTGTCAGGCAATTTTGGAAGTCATCCTAGACTCCAGATTCTTCCCCACTGTGTTCTGTGACATGACCGTGGGAGGGGAGAAGAGCTGATGGTGCTCCCCCAGGTGTAGCTGAAAAGGAAATAGATTAAAAAATTGTTTTGTTACCCTTCAGTTTTTCGACAACATAGCCAATTCCTCCCCCTGCCCACCCCCCCCCCCCCCCGCCATCACCTGATTGGTGTAAGCACATGCAAGGACGACCTAAGACATCCTACCTTCTCCATTCTTCTCTTCCCCTGCCCATCAATCACCTCACACCCAGTCCCAAGATGGCCTTCAGGAGGCACTCACAGTCCAGGCGATTCCCGGGAAAAACCTGGACGCTAGACTCCACCCTACTCTTTCACTTGACCCCTCTCGCCACAAAAAGCCTATCGCTATATTCTGGGGTGGATGGCCGCTTTCCCCGAGGCCAAGGAGATCCCGCATTTCTGTATACGGTGCACTCCTGTTCCAATACTAGGCCTCTGTGGCCAAAGCTCCCAACTCGACGCTAGACTCTCTGTGAAACTCATCCCCTGCCCGTCGATCCATCCCGCACCACGGATATCGATCTCACACTCGAGTCCAAAGAGTTCATTTTCTGAAATGATGACAAAGTCAACCGGGAACTCGCCCACCTTTCTCCTCCCCCGGCCCCTTCCCATTCTCTTCCCTGGAAGCGACCGTCAGACCCAGAAAAGTCCCTTCAAAAGAGACCGAGGATGTACAGAGTGACCCTGGAGACAGGACTGTGAGCACCCAGAGATGAGCCCCATCTATAGAATTAAGGGCCCCGGGGCTCCTCAGACCCACAGTCCCAACAGAACCAGTTCCCCGCACAGAGCCCCGGCCCCCAGATCCGGAATGGGATTCTGACGTGACAGTCGCCTCCTCTACCCCCACGCTGTCTGTCCCAAACCCAAATTAACCTCACCCCCTCAAAATACTCACACACACACACACACACACACACACACACCACCTTCCCTTGGATTCTGTTTTCCCCATCTCATGTTGGTGATGCTTGTAGCCACGGAGACTCCAAGCGGGCTGTGTATCTGGTCCACATCGGCACAGGCGGGGCCAGATCGAGTGAAGCGTTCCGGGTACCACACCCTATTGGAAAAATGATGGTGTGTCAAAAAGGATGACCCAAATGACCGCTAAGGTTTTAGGAAAGGGCCCCCGATGGATAGGGGAAGGCCCCGTCTCCAAGCTAGATCGATAAAACAGACCGCACGGACGACTCGGCAGAGTCCCGTTTTTATTCCAGATCCACCAAAAGCCTCGACGTGTCTCTGATACAATTGCAGTCCCAAGATAAATTCAAGACTCGCTAACTGCAAGTGAGGGTCGACTTCAGGATCGATCGGGACAAAGGATTCCTTTGGGAAGAAGTCGGTTGGGAAAACTGTGCCAAGATCACGAATCTCTTAAGCCAGAGAATCCAAGGAACAATAGAGTGCTTGTCGCTATGGAAAAGAGATAGTGATCATTCCTTCTCACCTGCCATGAGGTTTTTGGAAGTCATCCTCATCCCCGCGTCTCCCCCAAGTGATGGCCCGCCACATGCGATGAGCAGTGGAGAAGATCTCAGGGAGGTCTGGGGGCCTGTAAAAAAAAAAAAAAAAAAAAAAAAAAAAAAAAAAAAAATCAATGAAAGAAAAGGCAAACCTATCAGTTTCTCGAAAGGAGACAAGTCTCCATCCACCACTTGGGGCAAGCACCCGAAGCACCCTTTCCAATCCCTGTTTTTGAATCAACACATTAAAAAAAATCTGGGAAACCACAGCAGGAAGCCAGGTCCATCTGAGGTGTACACACACACACACACACACACACACACACACTTTCTCTCTCTCCTCATCTCCCTCCCTTCGCTTCTTTCCGTTTATCCATCGAACCCCTCCAACTCCCCTGGAAAAAATCCGTTAGAGATCGGCAGAGAGCCGACCTTTGGGAGCCACTCATGCTCCAAGCGATTCCCAGGAAAACACTGGACGCTAGACTCCATCCACCCTACTCTTTCACACAACCCCTCTCCCCAGAAAAAGCCTAATCACTACATTCTGGGGTGGACGGCTGATTTCTCCAAGGCGATCCCCCATTTCTGTATACAGGGCACTCCTCTTCGAATACTAGACCTCAGGAAGCAAACATCCAAACTCGATGCTAGACTCTCCATGAAACTCATGCCCTCACTCCTCCCTGAAAGCGACTGTCAGACCCAGAAAAGTCCCCTCAAAGGAAACGGAGGATGTACAGAGTGACTCTGGAGATGGGACCAGGAGCACCCAGAGCTAAGACCCTTCTATAGAATTAAGGGCCCAGGGTCTCCTCAGACCCACAGTCCAGCCAAACAGAATCAGTTCCTTGCACAGAGCCCCAGTTCCCAGATCCAGAACAAATCTCTGACTTGACAGTGGCCTCCTCTGCCTCCACGCAGTCTGTCCCAAACCCAACTCTACCTCACCCCCCTCAAAATGCGCTCTCTCTCACACACCCCAAAAAAGAACAAAACAAAACCAAAACCCAAACACCTTCCCTTGGATTCTGTTGTTCTCCCCATAACAGGTTGATGATCCTTGTAGCCATGGAGATTCCAAGCGGTCTGTGGATTTGGTCCACGTCAGCACCAGGAGGGGCCACACATAGTCAATTGTTCCAGGTACCGGACCCTATTAGCACAAATGATGCTGTGTCAAAAAGGATGACCCAAACAACCGCTAAAGGCTTTAAGATGGGGCCCCCAGATGGACAGGGGAAGGCCTCGCCTCCTAAATACACGAAACAAACCGCACTAACAACTCGGCAGAGTTTTATGTTTGTTCCAGATCCACCAAAAGCCACAACATGACTCTGATACAACCATAGTCCCAAGATAAATTAAAGACTCGCTAACTGCAAATGAGGGTTGACTTCATGATCAATTGGGACAAAGGATTCCTCCAGGAAGAAGTCGGCTGGGAAAACTGTGCAAAGATCACGCATCCCATAAGCCTGAGAATCCAAGGAACAATAGAATGCTTGTCTCTTTGGAAAAGAAATAATGATCATTCCTTCTCACCTGCCATGAGGTTTTTTTGAAGTCCTCCTGATCCCTGGGTCTCCCCCAAGTGATGGCCTGCCACATGCGATGAACAGTGGAGAAGATCTGAGGGAGGTCTGGGGGCCTGTAAAAAAAAAATAAAATAAAATAAAAAAAAAAATTCAATGAAAGAAAAGGCAAACCTATCAGTTTCTTGAAAGGAGACAAGTCTCCATCCACCACTTGGGGCAAGCACCTGAAGCACCCCTTCCCATCCCTGTTTTCAAATCAACACAATGAACAAATCTGGGAAACCACAACAGGAAGCCAGGTCCATCTGAGGTTGGGACACACACACACACACACACACACACACTCTCTCTCCTCATCTCTCTCCCTCCGTTTCTTTCCATTTATCCATCGACCCCCTCTGACTCCCCTAGAAAGAACCTATTAGAGATCGGCAGAGAGCCGACCTTCGGTAGCCACTCATGGTCCAGGCGATTCCTGGGAAAAGACCGGACACTAGACTCCACACTACTCCTTCACTCGACCCCTCTCTCCCCAGAAAAAGCCTAAATCGCTACATTCTGGGGTGGATGGCCGCTTTCTCCAAGGCCAAGGAGATCCCCCATTTCTGTATACAGGGCACTCCTCTGGGAATACTAGGCCTCAGGAAGCAGACATCCAAACTTGATGCTAGACTCCATGAAACTCATTTCCTGCCCATCGATCCATCCCTCTCCATGGATATCCATCTCACACAAGTGCAAAGAGTTCATTTTCTGAAACGATGACAAAGTCAACCAGGAATTTGCCCAACCTTCCTGTTCTCCTCCCTGGAAGTGACTGTCAGACCCAGAAAAGTCCCCTCAAAGGAAACGGAGGATGTACAGAGTGACTCTGGAGACGGGACCATGAGCACCCAGAGCTGAGACCCTTCTATAGAATTAAGGGCCCAGGGTCTCCTCAGACCCACAGTCCAGCCAAACAGAATCAGTTCCCTGCACAGAGCCCCAGCCCCCAGATCCAGAACAAATCTGACTCAACAGTGGCCTCCTCTGCCTACACACTCTCTGTCTCAAGCCCAACTCCACCTCACGCCCTCAAAATGCTCTTGCTCTCTCTCTCTCTCTCTCTCTCTCTCACAAAAAACCCCCACAAAACTCACAAAGCCCAACACTTTCCCTTGGATTCTGTTGTTCTCCCCATCACAGGTTGATGATCCTTGTAGCCACGGAGACTCCAAGTGGTCTGTGGATCTGATCCACGTCAGCACAAGGCGGGGCCACATCGAGTCGAGCGTTCTGGGTACTGCACCCTATTGGCACAAAATGATGGTGTGTCAAAAAGATGACCCATATGACCACTAAGGTTTTAGGATGGGGCCCACGGATGGACAGGGGAAGGCCTACTCTCCCAGCTAGGTCGATCAAACAAACCGCACAGACAACTCAGCACAGTTTTATGTCTGTTCTGGATCCACCAAATGCCTCAACAAGGCTCCAATAGAACCGTAGTCCCATGATAAATTCAAGAGACTCGCTCACTGCAAATGGGGGTTGACTTCATGGTCCATCAGGAGAAAGGATTCCTCCGTGAAGAAGTCGGCTGGGCAAACTGTGCAAAGTCAGCGAAGCCCATAAGCATGGGAGTCCAAGGAACAATACAATGCTTGTCTCTATGGAAGAGATACCGATCATTCCTTCTCACCTGCCACGAGGTTTTTTGAAGTCCTCCTCATCCCTGGGTCTCCCCCAAGTGATGGCCTGCCACATATGATGAACAGTGGAGAAGATCTGAGGGAGGTCTGGGGGCCTGTAAAAATCAATGAAAGAAAAGGCAAACCTATCGGTTTCTCAAAAGGGGACAAGTCTCCATCCACCACTTGGGGCAAGCACCTGAAGCACCCCTTCCCATCCCTGTTTTCGAATCAACACACTGAAAAAAATCTGGGAAACCACACCAGGAAGCCAGGTCCATCTGAGGTTTGGACACACACACACACACACACACACACACACACACTCTCTCTCTCTCTCTCTCTCTCTCTCTCTCTCTCTCCTCATCTCCCTCCACTTCTTTCCATTTATCTGTCGACCCCCTCCGACTCCCCTGGAAAGAACCCGTTACAGATCAGCAGAGAGCCGACCTTCGGGAGCCACTCACGGTCCAGGCGATTCCCGGGAAAAGACCGGACGCTAGACTCCACCCTACTCCTGCACTCGACCCTTCTCTCCCCAGAAAAAGCCTAAATCGCTACATTCTGGGGTGGATGGCCGCTTTTTCCATGGCCAAGGAGATCCCCCATTTCTGTATACAGGGCACTCCTCTGGGAATACTAGGCCTCAGGAAGCAAACATCCAAACTCGATGCTAGACTCTCCGTGAAACTCCTCATTCCCTGCTCGTCGATCCATCCCTCTCCACGGATATCCCCCTTTTAGACTCTCCCCCTTTTAGACTGTGAGCCCACTGTTGGGTAGGGACTGTCTCTATGTGTTGCCAATTTGTACTTCCCAAGTGCTTAGTACAGTGCTCTGCACATAGTAAGCGCTCAATAAATATGATTGATTGATATCCATCTCACACAAGTCCAAAGAGTTCATTTTCTGAAACGATGACAAAGTCAACCGGGAATTTGCCCGACCTTCCTGTTCTCCTCCCTGGAAGCGACTGTCAGACCCAGAAAAGTCCCCTCAAAGGAAATGGAGGATGTACAGAGTGACTCTGGAGACGGGACCGTGAGCACCCAGAGCTGAGGCCCTTCTATAGAATTAAGGGCCCAGGGTCTCCTCAGACCCCCAGTCCAGCCAAACAGAACCAGTTCCCTGCACAGAGCCCCATCCCCCAGAACAAATCTGACTTGACAGTGGCCTCCTCTGCCTCCACACTCTGTCCCAAACCCAACTCCACCTCACCCCCTCAAAATGCTCTCTTTCTCTCTCTCTCTCTCTCACACACACACACACACACACACACACCCCACAAAACAAAAAAACGTTGCAAAGCCCAACACCTTTCCTTGGATTCTGTTGTTCTCCCCATCACAGGTTGATGATCCTTGTAGCCACGGAGACTCCAAGTGGTCTGTGGATCTGGTCCACGTCGACACAAGGCGGGGCCACATCGAGATGAGCGTTCCAGGTACTGCACCCTATTGGCACAAAATGATAGTATGTCAAAAAGATGACCCATATGACCGCTAAGGTTTTAGGATGGGGCCCCCAGACGGACAGGGGAAGGCCTACTCTCCCAGCTAGGTCGATCAAACAAACCGCACAGACGACTTGGCACAGTTTTATGTCTGTTCCGGATCCACCAAAAGCCTCAACGTGGCTCCCATAGAACCGTAGTCCCAAGATAAATTCAAGAGACTCGCTCACTGCAAATGAGGGTTGACTTTGTGATCCATCAGGAGAAAGGATTTCTCCGTGAAGAAGTCGGTTGGGAAAACTGTGCAAAGTCAGCGAAGCCCACAAGCATGGGAGTCCAAGGAACAATACAATGCTGGTCTCTATGGAAGAGATAATGATCATTCCTTCTCACCTGCCACGAGGTTTTTTGAAATCATCCTCATCCCCGGGTCTCCCCCAAGTGACGGCCCGCCACACACGATGAGGAGCGGAGAGGATCTCAGGGTGGTCTGGGGGCCTGTAATACCAACAAAAGACAAGGCAAACCCACCAATCTCTTGAAAGGAGATGAGTCTCCACCGGCACCCGATCCCGCCACTCAGGGCGAGCACCCGAAGCACCCCTTCCCATCCCCGTTTTTTAGTCAACCCACTGAAAAATCTGGGAAAACCATGACAGAAAGCCAGATCCATCTGAGGTGTCGACACACATATGCATAAATTCTCTCTCACTCTCCTCATCTCCCTTGCTTTGCTTCTTTCCATTTATCCGTCGACCCCCTCCGACTGCCCGATAGAATCCGTTAAGAGATCGGCACGGAGCCGACCTGCGGGATCCACTCACGGTCGAGGCGATTCCCAGGAAGAGAATGTCGACTAGACTCCACCCTACTCCTTCACTCTACCCCTCTCTCCCCAGAAAAAGCCTATCGCTACATTCTGGGGTGGATGGCCACTTTCCCCAAGGCCAATGAGATTCCCCCATTTCTGTATACGGGGCACTCCTCTTCAAATACTACGCCTCAGTGGCCAAAGCTCTAAACTTGATGCTAGACTCACAGTCTTAATCTCCATTTTACAGCTGAGGCTACTGAGGCACAGAGAAGTTAAGTGACTTGCCCAAAGTCACATAGCTGACAATTGGCGGAGCCGCGATTTCAACCCATGACCTCTGACTCCAAAGCCTGTGCTCTTTCCACTGAGCCATGCTGCTTCTCAACATGATGCTAGACTCTCCGTGAAACTCATCCCTTGCCCACCAATCAACACTGATATCCATCTCGCACTCAAGTCCTCAGAGTTCTTTTTCTGAAATGATGACAGAGAGTCAACCGGGAACCTGCCTGCCTTTCTCCTCACCCTGCCCCTTCCCATTCTCTTCCCCGGAAGTGACTGTCAGACCCAGAAAAGTCCCTTCAAAAGAAACTGAGGAGGTACAGAGTCACCCTGGAGACAGGACTGTGAGCACCCAGAGATGAGCCCCATCTATAGAATTAAGGGCCCTGGGGCTCCTCAGACCCACAGTCCAGCCAAACAGAATCTGTTCCCTGCACAGAGCCCCAGTCCCCAGATCCAGAACCAGATTCTGACTTGACAGTGGCCTCATTTGCCTCCACGCTCTCTGTCCCAAACCTAAATCAACCTCACCCCCTCAAAATGCGCACACACACACACACACACACACACAACACCTTCCCTTGGATTCTGTTGTCCTCCCCATCACATGTTGATGATCCTTGTAGCCATGGAGACTCCAAGTGGTCTGTGCATTTGGTCCACCAGGTTGGGCCACACCGAGTCGAGAGTTCCAGGTACTGCACCCTATTGGCACAAATGATGGTGTGTCAAAAACGATGACCCAAAGGACCACTAAGATTTTAGGATGAGGCCCCCAGACGGACAGGGGAAGGCCTCACCTACCAGCTAGATCGATAAAACAGACCGCACAGAAGACTCACCAGAGTCCCGTTTTTACTCCAGATCCACCAAAGGACTCAACACGGCTCCGATACAACCGTAGTCCCAAGAGAAATTTGGGACTCACTAACCTCAAATGAGGATCGACTCCATGATTGATCAGGAGGAAGGATTTCTCCATGAAGAAGTCGGTTGGGAAAACCGTGCAAAGATCGTGAATCCCATAAGCATGGGAGTCCAAGGAGCAGTAGAATGTTTGTCTCTATGGAAAAGAGAGATCATTCCTTCTCACCTGCCAAGAGGTTTTTTGAAGTCATTCTCATCCCGAAAGGTGGCCTGCCACATGTGATGAGAAGTGGAGAGGATCTCAGGGTGGTCTGGGGACCTGTAAAACCAATGAAAGAAAAGGCAAACCTATCAGTTTCTCTAAAGGAGACAAGTCTCCACCGGCACCCGATCCACCTCTTGGGGCAAGCACATCCATGGACCACCCCAGACACCCTAGTTTCCTCACTCTGACTTCCCCCCTGCCACAGACCACCACCCACCCATTCTAAAGATTGCCAGGATTCAAATAACAAGAGCTCTCTAAGGCAAGTACTGCATTAACCTTCCCTGAGTTTATGGAACCTTACTTGAAAATCAGGTACACCAATAAAGGAATCCAGATTATTTGGTAGTGTTGACACACACACACACACACACACACACACACCCCACTCTCCCTCTCATGCTCTGTTTACAAATGCCCTCCCACACCCCTAACATGGAAAGATCCATGCTTGGGGACCCACAGAGGGTCAAGGCAATTCCCAAGAGAACATTGTTCACTCCACTCCACTGCTAGACTGGAATCCTCTTTCCCCAGAGGAATCCCTACCCCAAGTTTCATTTGCTTAGGGTTGCTGTCCCCGAGGAGAAGGGCACACCACCTTTCTTTAGGGATGACAGTCCAACTCTACTCCCATTCCTCAAGGGTCCCTTTTCCTAACTCTATGTTGGACTCTCCAGGAAATCGATTACCAACCACTCATACTGTCCTTCAACACGGACAGCCACCTCCCATTAAAGTCCCCATATTTCTTTTTTTTCCAAAAATGGATCCAAGACACCAGAAACCTCCCTGTTCTTCTCTGGCCAACCCGGCGTCAGACCCAGAAGAGTCCCTTCAAAAGAGATGGAATCTGTACGGAATGACTCTGGAGACCGGACCGTGAGCACCCAGAGCCGAGACCCATCTATAGAATTAAGGGCCCTGGGCCTCCTCAGACCCACAGTCCAGCCAAACAGAATCCGTTCCCTGCACAGAGCCCAGGATCCCTTTTCCAGGAGCAGCTTCTGGATCCACAGTCCCTGACTCTGCCTATAGACCCTTGCCCCCAACCCAACCCACTCTAGTTTCTCAGATACACACACACACACACACTTCCCAAAACCCAACACCTTCCCTTGAATACAGTGTCTCTTGTTGCTGCACAGTCACCCTCCTCAGAGCCACGGGAATCCCAGGGGGTCAGGATGCCTCCTCACAGTTGGCAGGATCGGAACCAGGACCGAATCGATCTGTTTCGCTTTCTTCCCCAACGTTGTACAGAAGATGCCGGCTCCAAAAAGCGATCAGGTGAACATCACCCGAGTTACATGAGGGAACCTCCTGACGGATCAGGAAAGGAATCGCCACGCAGTTCGGCCCATCGATCCGACGACTCCGACTACTTGAGGTGGTCCCGTATCAGTTCCCGTGCCACCTCTGGCCTCGATGTGCCTCTGAAGATGGGAAACAAAAAATTGAAATAAATTATTAAAAACAATACCTTATTTTCTCCATCCCAGAGGCAAGGCCAATGTCGTTCATCGTTCCAGAAAATTCTGCCACCAGAGCGAGTACGGGACCTTCCAGTGACAACAAAATTTGACCTTTTGTTCAAGACTCGACAAAAGCCAAATGACTGTATTCAGCATGGGCAGCAATCTTCCCGATCCTCAAAGATGAAGGGGCACTGGGACTTGAAGGCGGTGGAGAAAACTTTGAAAAGATAATCAAGCCGAGAAGCATGACACTCCAAGAGTTCCAGGAATCCTTAGTTCTGATGGCAACAGCTCACTGATATTCCTTCTCACCTGCCATGAGATTTTTGAAGCCATCCTAGACTCAAGATTCTTCCCAACAGTGTTCTGGGACATGACCACAGGAGTGGAGAAAAGATGATGGTGCTCTGGGGTAGCTGAAAACAAAAGGGATTTAAAAAAAAAAAAAAAAAAAAGAGTTTTTAACCCTTCAGTTTTTCTACAGCACACCTGATTCTCCCCCACCCCCCAATTCAACTGATTGGTGCAAACACATGCAAGGACAACCCAAGACACACTAGCTTCTCCATTCTTCCCTCCCCCTGCGAATGGATCACCTCACATCCAGTCCCAAGAAGGCCCGCATCCCAACAACGAGACCTCTCCAGGTCCAATGCTGACCCAACGTGGGTGGGGGTCAAGCCTGAAGCACCCCTTCCCCTCCCTGTTTTCTGGTCAACCCACTGAAAAATCTGGGAGACCACAACAGGAATCCAGATCCATTTGAAGGGTTGATACATACACACATGCACTCTCTCTCATTCCCCTCATCTCCCTCACTCCGCTTCTTTCCGTTTCTCTGTCTGACCCCCTCCGATTCCCCTGGAAAGAACCCACTAGAGATAGGCAAAGATCCACCTTCGGGATCAACTCACCGTCAAGGCGATTCCCAGGAAGAGACTGTAGACTCAACCTTACTCCTTCACTTCACCCCTCTCTCCCTAGAGAAATCCTTATCACAGGTTTCTGGGGTGTAAGGCAGCTTTCCCCAAAGCCAAGGAGATCCCCCACTTCTGTACAGAGGGCAGTCCGATTTGAATACTAGGCCTCAGTGGGCAATGCTCCCAACGTGACACTAAACTGTCCATGAAACTCATTCCCTGACCATAGATCCATTGCTCAAACACACACACACACACACACACACACACACACACACACACACCCACCCTTACACTCAACTCCCCAGAGTTTATTTTCTGAAATGACAACAGTGGAAACCAGGAACTTGCCTGCCTTTCTCCTCAAACACCTTCCCGTTCTCCTCCCTGGAAGCGACTGTCAGACCCAGAAAAATCCCTTCAAAGGAAACGGAGGATGTACAGAGTGATTCTGGAGACAGGACTGTGAGCACCCAGAGCTGAAACCCATCTATAGAATTAAGGGCCCTGGGCCTCCTCAGACCCACAGTCAAGCCAAAACAGAACCAGTTCCCTGCACAGAGCCCCAGTCACCAGATCCGGAACCAGATTCTGACTAGACAGTGGCCTCCTCTGCCTCCATGCTCTTTCCCAAACCCAACTCAACCTCACCCCCTCAAAATGCTCTCACACACATAAAATTTTGTTTTCACAAAACCCAATGCCTTCCCTTGGATTCTCTTTTTCGCCCCATTACGTGTGATGATCCTTGTCGCCATGGAGACTCCAAGAGGTCTGTGTATTTAATCCACATCGGCACAAGATGGGCCACCCCGAAGCGATCGTTTCAGGTTCTTCCCCCTATGGGTACAGATGAGGGTGGGTCAGAAAGGAGTACCCAAAAGACCGGTAAGGTATCAGGATGGGGGTCCCGGGATGGACAGAGGAAATCCTAGCCTCCTAGACTGTTAAACAAGCTCCAAAGACTATTCGACAGTGCCGTGTGGGTTCCAGATCCACCAAAAGCCTCCACCTGGCTCTCTGGCCTTCCTTTGGAAAGGAGGAAAGGACATAAATTTTATTCCACAGGAGAAGGTGTTATTTCTCAAAACACGACCTGTTCCATCTGGGAAAAGCACAGATGCAGGACCTTCCGCGATCTACAGATGATACCACCGTGGTCCCAAGATGAATTCAAGGCTCGCTCACTGCAAATGAAGGTTGATTCCAAGATAAATCAGGAAAAAGGACCTCTCCGTGAATAAGTCCGGTGGGAAAGTTATGCAAAGATCATGAAGCTCTCAAGCACGAGAGTCCAAGGAACTATGGACGAGAGATAACGATCATTCCTCCTCACCTGCCATGAGACTTTGGGAAGTGATCCTCATCCCTGGGTTTCCCCCCTAGGGTGGCCTTCCCCGTGAGATGAGGAGTGGAGAGGATCCAAGGGTGGTCTAGGGGGCTGTAAAGCAAATGGGAGAAAAAGCAAATCCATCACTTTCTCTCAAGGAGACAGCTCTCCACCAGCACCCAATCCACCTCTTGGGACAAACACAACCTGGTCACCCCCCAGACACCCTAGTCTCCTCACTCTGGCCTCCCCCTGCCATGGACCACCACCACACACCCATTCCAAAGATTGCCTGGATTGTAATAAGAGTTCTCTAGGGCAAATGCTGAATTAACAGGGGTGGGGGAAAACCTGCACTACC
Source organism: Tachyglossus aculeatus (assembly GCF_015852505.1). Lineage (NCBI taxonomy): Eukaryota > Metazoa > Chordata > Mammalia > Monotremata > Tachyglossidae > Tachyglossus > Tachyglossus aculeatus. The sequence goes on from NC_052067.1 coordinate 47,377,764, forward strand.
CTTTACATTCCCTGGTTTTTTTGGAATCTTACTTGAAAATCTGCTACACTGATCAAGGAATCCATATACATCTAGAGTGTTTTCTCTCTCTCTCTCACACACACACACACACACACACCCACCCACCGCTCATGCTCTGTTTACAAATGTCCTCCCACACCATCACCTCACCCCCTACCTCACCTCCCTTCTCTCCTTCTACAGCCCACCCCGCACCCTCCGCTCCTCCACCGCTAATCTCCTCACCGTACCTCGTTCTCGCCTGTCCCGCCATTGACCCCCGGCCCACGTCATCCCCCGGGACTGGAATGCCCTCCCTCTGCCCATCCGCCAAGCTAGCTCTCTTCCTTCCTTCAAGGCCCTATTGAGAGCTCACCTCCTCCAGGAGGCCTTCCCAGACTGAGCCCCTTCCTTCCTCTCCCCCTCATCCCCCTCTCCATCCCCCCCTTGTTACCTCCTTCCCTTCCCCACAGCACCTGTATATATGTAAATATGTACAAACATATATATTTATTTATTTTACTTGTACATATCTATTCTATTTTATTTTGTTAGTATGTTTGGTTTTGTTCTCTGTCTCCCCCTTTTAGACGGTGAGCCCACTGTTGGGTAGGGACTGTCTCTATATGTTGCCAATTTGTATTTCCCAAGTGCTTAGTACAGTGCTCTGCACATAGTAAGCGCTCAATAAATACGATTGATGATGATGATGATGACCTCTGACAGATATGGAAAGATCCATTCTTGGGGACCCACAGAAAGAGGCAATTCCCAAGATGACATAGTTCACTCCACTCCACTGCTTGACTTGACCCCTCTTTCCCCAGAGGAATCCCTACCCCAAGTTTCAGGTGTGTAGGGTTGCTTTCCCGAAGGACAGGGGCACACCACCTTTCTTTAGATACAACAGTCCAACTCTACTCCTGTTCCTCAGGGGTCCTTTTTCCTAACTCTATGTTGGACTCTCCAGGGAACTGACTACCAACAACTCATTCTGTTCTTCAGCACAGACAGCCACCTCCCATTAAAGACCCCATATTTCTTTTTCTCCAAAGAGGATCAAGGACCCCAAGAACCTCCGTGCCTCTCTCCTCACTAAACACCTCCCTGTTCTTTTCCGGGCAAGCCACCGTCACAGCCAGAAGAGTCCCTTCGAAGGAGATGGAGTCTGTACAGATTGATTCTGGAGATGGGACTGTGAGCACCCAGAGCTGAGAGCCATCTATAGAATTAAGGGCCCTGGGCCTCCTCAGACCCACAGTCCAGCCCAATGGAATCTGTTCTCTGCACGGAGCCCTGGACCCCTTTTTCCAGGAGCAGCTTCTGGATCCACAGTCCCTGACCATAGGCCCTCGCCCCCAATTCTACCTAACCCACTCCACTCTCACAGACAGACACACACACACTTTTCCCAAAACCTTCCCTTGGATACAGTGTCTCTTGTTGCTGCACAGTCACCATCCTCATAGCCATGGGAATCCCAGGGGTTCTGGATGCTTCATCATAGTTGGCCAGAAGGAAACCAGGACCTAGTCGATCTGTTCCACTTTCTTCGCTCCGTTTGTGCAAAAGATGCCGGCTCCTAAACACAATTAAGAGAATGTCACCTGAGTTACACGAGGGGACCTCCAGACGAACCAGTTAAGGCACCGCCTCCCAGTACAGCCGACAAATCGAATCCCGTGTTAGCTCCCGTTCCACCTCTGGCCTTGACCTGACTCTCTTGTCTTCCTCTGGAGAAGGGGAACAAAATTTAAAAAAAAAAAAAACAACACACACACACTACATTATTTTGTCCATCCCAGGGGAGAAGCTGATGTTCATTAATTGCTCCAGAAAAATCTGCAACCACAGCCAAGTACTGCAACCACTGCAACTTTACAGTAACTAGAAAATTTGAATGTTTGTTCAAGATCCAATAAAAGGCAAATGGCTGTATTAAGCATGGGCAGCCATCTTCCTGATCCTGAAAGATGAAGGGGCACTAGAACTTTAAGGCAGTGGAGAACACTTTGAAGAGATAGTCAAGCCAATAAGCATGACACTCCATAAGTTCCAGGAATCCTTATTTCTGATGACAAGAGCTAACTGTTATTCCTCCTCACCTGCCCTAAGATTTTTGAAGGCATCCTCGAGTTCAGATTCTTCCCAACAGGGTTCTGTGACACGACCGGTATTGGATGTGCCTGGATGGTCTGCCTGAAGCCCAAAATACCCTTTAGTTCAGTTCCTACTATCGTACCTGCATTTTCAGCTCTCCCAACTCGACAGTTAACTCTCTGTGCCACTGACGTCATGTCCCTCATTCAGGCTCTCACCCATCACCTCCGTCTCACACTAAAATTGCCCACAACTCGTTGTTTGAGGATTAATGACCTTCCCTGCCCCCTCTCTTTCGGATAAACTGCAAAGTACCCTGCAAGCGACTGTGGTACTCAGAAGAGTCCCTTCGAAGGCAACCGAGGATGGACAGAGTGACTCTGAAGACAGGGCTGTGAGCACCCAGAGTTGAGACCCACCTACAGAATTAAGGGCCCCGGGCCCCCCTCAGACTCACAGTCGAGCCAAACGTAACCAGTTCCCTCCACAGAACCCCACCCACCTAGCCCAGAACCGACTTTTGAGTCCACAGTGGCCTCCTTTTCTTCCATACCCTCTCCCTCAAACCAGCTCACCCTAAACCCCACCTTACTCTTAGGCAGCCAGCTACTCCAAATGTGTTACTCCCTTAGGGCCCTATGATGTTAAAAAAATAAAAAGTAGTACCACTCAGAATGGAACAAGTTGACAGTACACCTGCCATCCACCTGCCCCAGCTACACCTGAACAATGGCATGACTGGGAAGCAAAAGCACACTGGGAAGTCCGAGGACACAGAGGATGAAGCACAAAGCGGAGACTCAGAACTTGCTTCGCTTCTCTCTGTATCGAGGGCCTCAGTGGGGAAATGTGGAAGAACACTGAGCCCTAGAGGGAATAATGAGTGTGTGCAAACCGATGGGATTGGATCCATCCCACGGAAGATTTCTGTTCCAGGCACATACTAAGGGCTGATCAAAACACCATTTATTACTAGGACGATGCTCCTGATGATTTTTTCATCTCATGAGGATCTGAGAACACACCATCTCATAACGTTGCTTTTGAAAGATAAATAGAATAAACCCACTCAGGGCCTTCCAGGCTAGTTTCTCTAACTAGGCTCCCAGAAACCACCACGGGCCACAGCCAGGATATCCCTGCTCGGGGACCCCAAAATATCCAGGGTCACCCTGCCCAAAGGATTTAAGGCCCACAGAGGTGACATAATAACGAGGGTGGCATTTATTAAGCACTTACTATATGCAAAGCACTGTTCTAAGCACTGGAGGGGTTACAAGGTGATCAGGTTGTCCCATGGGGGGCTCACAGTCTTAATCCCCATTTTACAGATGAGGTAACAGGCACAGATAAGTTAAGTGACTTGCCCGCAGTCACACAGCTGACAAGTGGCAGAGCCGGGATTTGAAACCATGACCTCTGACTCCAAAACCGGGCTCTTTCCACTGAACCACGCTGCTTCTTTTTAAAAGTCAGTTGTGGAGCCCAAATCCACCCCACCGGCCTTGCCCCCCTACACCGAGCCCCCGAGCCCTTTTCCAACACTTACCTGTTCCCTCCCCAGGGGAGGCCATACAATCACGGTGCTTCCCCCGTGAGCTAATCGGATGACTCACAGGGCCACACCCAGACAGAAAAAACACCTTCCCTTGGCGAAGGGCACCTGATCCTCATTGTGGAACCGAATTGACGGCAGCTGCAGGGATCGCCTGCGGCGGGGAACAGCTCCAAAGCCGAGTTCAGGCGGCGGCTGAAGCTCTGCGCCTTCGGGACCAGACCACTGAAGAAAGAACACTAATAATAATGGTATTTGTTCATTCATTCAATCGTATTTACTGAGCGCTATGTGCAAAACACTATACTAAGCGCTTGGGAAGTACAAGTTGGCAACATATAGAGACGGTCCATACCCAACAACTTGTTCACGGTCAATGCTTACTATGTGTAAAGCGTTGTTCTGAGCGCTCGGGAGGTTACAAGGTGATCACGTTGTCTCACGGGGGGCTCACAGTCTTAATCCCCCTTTTACACATGAGATAGGCACAGAGAAGTAAAGTGGCTTGCCCCAAGTCACCCAGCTGGCAGTTGGCGGAGCCGGGATTTGAACCCACGCCCTCTGACTCCCAAGCCCGGGCTCTTTCCACTGAGTCACGCTGCTTCAAGAAGGCAGAATCGACACAGCCACAAACGGCAAATCAGCGTCCTAACGAGGCTCAGGGCAAAGAGTCACCTCGCCCATTTGGCCCGGGGGGCTTCCCTGAAAAAGCCAAACAGGAAAAAGAAGAGGCCCACCCCGGGGACGCCTCTCCTCACCCATCCAAGGCCGCAGTCCCCTCTCAAAGGGGGCCCAAGATCCTGTCCCCCTCTCCGCTTATACCACAGACACTAACAAGGGGCTCCGCAGCAATGCTCCCCTTCCGAGTGGCCGGTCCATCTCATCCCCAACTTGTTTTGCAGCCCTCCAGTTCCCCCTGGTCCAGCCGCTCCGGACGGTAGTTTGGAAAACAACCAAAATACAGCCCCTGCTGACCCGCTTTATCTAGCCAAGGGAAGGGGCGGAGTCCAGAACCCGCGCCCATCCTTCATTCCCAACACCTGGGAAAACCTCCGACCCCGGGATGAGGCAGGGGTGGTGGGGGGGGACAAAGCCCCGGGGTATGGCATGGCCAGGAAAAGATGTTGGAGGGTGGGCTCCGGGCCTCAGGGAATCCCGGCCCGCAGAGGGACGGATCCTGGAGGCGGGGGACGCGAAGGCCATGCCCTGTCTCTCCTAGGCCGGACCACGATATCCCTTCGTGGGAAGGAAATGTCCCCGACCCCCGGGGGACAAGAGGAATTGGGACCAGGGCACGTCGCCAGACAAGACTGGAGCAGAAGGGAAGGGGACGTCAGGCGTGAGGGAGGGTCTCAAGCCCCTCGATGGCTTTGGCCAACCCTTCCCTCCTCTGCTCTAGCCGTATCCTTAGCTTCCAAAATGTCTCCCCCTCAACCCTCCACATCCCCAACAATGAAACCGTGTTCCCATCGGGTCTCTGTCTCCTCCATCTCACCTGCAACGTCTCAGTCCAGAGGATAAAGACTGTCATCCCGATTCCACCCAAAATTCGCTGTGGGATTTGAGGCGAGTCACTGTACGTCTCTGGGCCTCAGTGACCTCATCCGTAAAATGCACCCCCCCCCCCAAAAAAAAAGGCACGAGTGAGGTACTGAGAGATGACATTTGGCTCGATGGCCTGACGTCTATGTGAACGCTCAGTAGAGTGACAGGGACACCTTTGTGAAATGGCTCTGATCCGGATGATCTGGGAAGAGGGGCTGGAGAGGGCCATCATGGAATGAGATCGATTCGGACCCTGCTGTAAGTGGCATTTGAGGAGGCATGCGAAGGACAGATCAGGAGGAAAGGAGAAGACCGAAAGGGATCACAGATGCAAACCCTCTCTGAACTCCCCCCACCCCACCAAGCTGCCAAGGTGGAACCATGTCCCCCCAACCCGAACCCTGACACTCAACAGTGACCTCACCCTAACCCATCCGTCAACCGATGCCATCCTCCCCGTGTCTTGAAAACATCTTGCCAAGAAACTTATCCATGTTTGGGATTGATTCAGTAGTCAGGTGAGGGAGATCTGCCCAGCTGAGGTATACAATTGAAGGAGATCTGCCCAGCTGAGGTATACAATTGCAGCAGAACAGCCCAGCCCGCACACTTTGCTCCTCTGCCGCTAACCTCCTCACTATACCTCATTCTCACCCGTCCCGCCATCAACCCCTGGCCCGCATCCTACCTCAGGCCTGGAATGCCCTCCCTCCATACATCCGCCAAGCTAGCTCTCTTCCTCCCTTCAAAGCCCTACTGAGAGTTCACCTCCTCCAGGAGGCCTTCCCAGACTGAGCCCCCCCTTAGCCTCTTCTCCTCCCCATCACCCCCACTCCCTCCTTCTGCCCTACCCCCTTCCCCTCCCCACAGCACTGTGTATATATGTACATATTTATTACTCTATTTTATTAATGATGTGTATCTATCTAGAATTCTATTTATTTTGATGGTATTGAACCGATCTACTTGTTCTGTTTTGCTTCCCTCTTCCCTTCAGCACTTACTATGTGTCCAGCACCAATAATAATAATCATGATGGCATTGGTTAAGCACCTACTATGTGCCAAGCACTGTTCTAAGCACTGGGGAGGATACAAGGTGATCAGGTTGCCCTTCGTGGGGCTCACAGTCTTAATCCCCATTTTACAGATAAGGCAACTGAGGCCCAGAGAAGTAAAGTGAATTAGCCAAGGTCACACAGCAGACAAGTGGCAGACCTGGGATTAGAACCCATGACCTTCTGACTCCCAGACCTGTGGTCTATTCACACTATTCTAAGTGCTGGGGTAGATTTATTGAGTGCTTGGTGTGTGCAGAGTGCTGGACTAAGTGCTTGGGACACTGCAATGATAATTACGGTACTCGTTCAGTGCTTACTACGTGCCCAGCACCAATAATAACAATGGTGGTATTTGTTAAGCGCTTCCTATGTGCCAAGCACCGTTCTAAGCGCTGGGGTAGATACAAGGTGTTGTGGATTCCTTGCCCCGCCAACCACCACCCGATTACCTGAGGAGGGGCAGCTCAGGGGTCATAGTACCCTGGTAGGGTTAAGTGAGAACGGACTCTTGAAAGGCGAGTTGAAGAGCAGAAAAGAGTAGGAAAGTGGCTGTCCGCCCGTTCACCCCAGTGGGGTACGAGTGACGAATAGCCCGTCCCACCTCCACTGCCTGGTTTTTATTGGGTTACACAGCCAATTAGCAACACAGAGTAAGGGGGGGAATCCGCACCTAACAGCAAGCTCCTGTTTTTTGTCATCGTGGAGACGGCCGTTTTCCGTTCGTGTGAGCTAGCACAAGAGGCCAGGTCCCGTGCCCGAGGCGGATGCGTGGACTTGAACAAGATGGAGTCAGTCTTGCTGTGCACAAGATGGTGCCAGTTTTGCCCTGAACAAAGGTGATCAGATTGTCCCACGTGGGGCTCACAATCTTAATCCCCATTGTACAGATGAGGTAACTGAGGATAATTACGGTACTCCTTCAGGGCGTACTATGTGCCTAGCACTGATAATGACAATGAGGGTATTTGTTAAGCACTTACTATGTGCCAAGCACTGTTCTAAACGCTGGGGTACATACAAGGTGATCAGGTTGTCCCACATGGGGCTCATAGTCTTACTCCCCATTTTAAAGATGAGGCATCTGAGGACCAGAAAAGTAAAATGACTTGCCCAAGGTCACACAGCAGACACGTGGCACATCCAGGATTAGAACCCATTAGATTCCCAGGCCTATGCTCTATCCACTACACTATTCTAAGCGCTGGGGTAGATTCATACCTTCAATTGTATTTACTGAGCGCTTACTGTGGGCAGAGAGCTGTACTAAGCGCTTGGGAGGGTGCATTTATAACTACGGTATGTCCTAATTGCTTACTATGTGCTAAGCACTATTTGAAGTGCAGAGGTAGATTCATTCAGAGAAGCAGCATGGCTCAGTGGAAAGAGTCAGAGGTCATAGGTTCAAACCCAGGCTCTGCCAATTGTCAGCTGTGTGACTTTGGGCAAGTCACTTAACTTCTCTGTGCCTCAGTTACCTCATCTGTAAACTGGGGTTAAGACTGTGAGCCCCTCAAAGGACAACCTGATCACCTTGTAACCTCCCCAGCACTTAGAACAGTGCTTTGCACATAGTAAGCGCTTAATGCCAACATTATTATTATTATTATTATTAATGCAGAGCGTGCATTAATAACTACAGTACTTGTTAAGTACTTATTATGTGCCAAGCGGTATTCTAATAATAATGATGATGGTATTTGTTGCGCTCTTACTATGTGCCGAACACTGTTCTATGCACTGGGGTAGATGCAAGGTAATAAGGTTGTCCCACGTAGGGCTCACAGTCTTAATCCTCATTTTAATAATGATGGTATTTGTTAAGTGCTCACTATGTGCCAAGCACTGTTCTAAGCGCTGGATGAGGTCACTGAGGCCCAGAGAAGTTAAGTGGCTTATCGAAAGCCACACAGTAGACAGCTGGCAGCGCCAGGATTAGAACCCATATCCTCTGACTCCCAACCCCGTGCTCTTTCCAATAAGTCATGCCGATTCTAAACTCTGGGGCAGATTCATTCCTTGAATGTATTTATTGAGTGCTTACTGTGTGCAGAGCACTGTACTAAGCACTTGGGAGAGTGCAATCATAATTACGGTACTTGTTAAGCACTTACTATGTGCCAAGCACTATTGTAAGCGCTGGAGTAGATTCATTCATTCAATATTGAGCGCTTACTATGTGCACAGCACTGCACTAAGCACTTGGGAGAGTACAATATAGCAATAAACAAGTCACATTCCCTGCCCTCAATGGGCTTACATCTAGAGTGAGGGGACAGACATCAATACAAAGAAATAAAATTACAGATATGTACATAAGTGTTGCGTGGCTGGGACGGGGGAAGAGCAAAGGGAGCAAGTCAAGGCGATGCAGAAGAGAGTGGGAGATGAGGAAAAGTGGAGGCTTAGTCAGGGAAGGCCTCTTGGAGGAGACGGGCATTCAAAAAGGCTTTGAAGGTCGAGGGGAATCTTTGTTGGATTTGAGGAGGAGGGGTTGTTCCAGGCCAGAGGCAGGATGCAGGCCAGGGGTCGGTGGCAAAACAGGCGAGATCAAGGCACAGTGAGAAGTTTAGCGCTTAGATAGGTTGGACGCAGTCCCTGTCCCACATGGGACTCACGGTCTTAATCCTCATTTTGCAGATGAGATAACTGAGGCCCAGAGAAGTGAAGTGACTTGCCCGAGGCCACACAGCAGACAGGTAGCAGAGCCTGGATTAGAAGCTGGGTCCTTCTGACTTCCAGGCTCACGCTTTCCACTAAGCCACGTTGCTTTTCCAACACGGCAAGGTCGGTAGACACATTCCCTGCCTGCAAGGAGCTCTGTGTGTGTGTGCGTGTGTCGGTGTGCGTATGGGTGTGCAGGGGGTAAGGAGGATAGACATTAATTAAATAAATAAATTGTTTATAAGTGCTTTGGGGCTGAGAGTGTGGTGAAGAAAGGGCGACACAGGAGAGAGTAGAAGAGGAAATTGGGAGCTTAGTCAGGGAATGCCTCTGAGGAGATGCCCTTTTAATAAGCCTTAATAACGTGGAGAGAGTGACGGTCTGTTGGCTATGAAGGGGAGGGCTTTCCAGACCAGCGGCAGGACGTGGGCAGGAAGCGAGCAAGATGAGATGGAGGTAGAGTAGGATGGCATTAGGGAAGCAAAGTGTGCGGGCTGCGTTATAGAAAATCAGGGCAGTAAGGCAGGAGAGGGCAATGGGAAAGCTAATGGCAAGGAATTTGTGTTTGACACGGAGCTGGATGGGTAACCACCGGAGGTTCTTGAGGAGTGGGGAGACTCGGACTGAACGGTTTTGTAGAAAAACGATCCGGGCAGGAGTGTGAAGTATGGACTGAAGTAGGGAGAGACAGGAGGCAGAGAGGTCAGCAAGGAGGCTGGATGGGATGGGATAAATGCTTGGATTAACATGATGGCATTTGGGATACAGAGGGAAAGGCAGATTTTAGTGATGTATTGAAGGTTGATTTGACAAGATTTGGTGACAGGTTGAATAGGTGGGTTGAATGAGAGAGATGAGTCGAGGATAACACCAAAGTTACGGGTTTATTCATCCATTTATTCATTCGATCGTATTTATTGAGCACCTACTGTGTGCAGAGCACTGTACTAAGCGCTTGGGAAGTACAAATCGGCAACATAGAGACAGTCCCTACCCAACAACGTGGACATCTTAAATTTGAGGTGTGATTGGGATATCCAAGTAGAGATGTCCTAAAGGCAGGAGGACAAGACTGCAAGACTGCAGAGGAGGAGAGAGATCACGGCTGGAGATGGAGGTTTGGGAATCATCCACACAGAGCTGGTCATTGAAATCATAAAAGCGAATGAGTTCTCCGGGGGAGTGGTTGGAGATAGAGACCCAGAACCGAGCCATGAATGACTCCCACACTTAGGGGGTGAGAGGCAGAGAAGGAGCTCGTGAAAGAGACTGAGAATGAAGCAGCCAGAGAGATGGAAGGAGAACCAGGAGAGGTCAGTGTCAGTGAAGCCAAGATTGGATAAGTTTTCCAGGAGAAAGGGATGGTGACGAAGGCAGCTGAGGGGTCGAGGAGGATTCGGATGGAGTAGAGGCCTTTGGATTTGGGAAAAAGGACATCATTGGTGACCTTTGAGAGGGCGGTTTCTGTGGAGTGAAGGATGGGGAGAAGCCAGATTGGAAGGTGTCAAGAAGAGAATTGGAATAGAGGAAGTGGAGGCAGCAGGTGTAGACAACCCGCTCCAGGAGTTTGAAGAGGAATGGTAGGAGAGAGATGGAGCAATAACTGGAGAGAGTAGTGGGGGTCAAAGGAGGTTTTTTCTTTAGGATGGGGATACTTGAGCATGTTTGAAAGCAGCGGGGAAGAAGCCACTGGAGCGTGAGCAGTTGAAGATGGAGGTTGGGGAGAGGAGAAGAGGGGTCAAGTGTTCTTAATGAGGTGCAAAGGGATTTTAAGAGGAGGCCGGAGATCTCCTTTTGAGAGGAGATTTGACTTCTGCGAAAACATTGAAAAGAATGTCCTGATGCTCTAGGGTGGAAAGCCGTTGGCGAGGGGAGGGTAGAATCTCAAGGGAGGACACAAATTTGCGTGGCACGATTAGGGACCGACGATCTAGAAGAGGAAATTCAGATGCGACATACGGAATAGAAAAATTGTGGGGGAAAGGACTAGGTATTTGGGAAAGGATCTAGAAGAACCTGATAGCCCTCTAGGACTAGAACAATGAGCTGCTGTGTTCTTCCTTAAAGTTTTACCTTCCCTTTCCCCTGAATTTCCATCCTAAAACATTAGAACTGTCCCCCCATTCTCCAACCTCTTGGGTTATGACTTGGCTGTAGTAGTTATTAATTCATTAGCCCGTTGTTGGGTAGGGATCGTCTGTATCTGTTGCTGAGTTGTACTTTCCAAGCGCTTAGCGCAGTGCTCTGCACACAGTAGGCGTGCAATAAATATGATTGAATGAATGAGCGGTGTCCTTCATACAGTTCTGATTTCCTGGGAGGTGCTGCCTTACTTATACTTATGTATTTCTGTTCTAAAGCACCAGAAGAGTCTTCTGAGACCTTTCCCCAGGTTCCATCACCTTCCCAGACAGTTTTGCTCTTCTCGTGTTCATCACGGGCAGGAGTTGAAACCTGGGATAACAATGTCAATAAATATCCTGACATTCTGGCAGGAAAATCCACCTGAAAGATGGAGGGTAGAACTTCTAGGGAGAACATAAGGTACCATGACACTAATGGGACCTAGAAAGGGAAACATAGAAGCTACACTTACAACAGCACAATCTTGGGGGAACATGCTGAAGCCTGGTGGAATTCATTCACTTATTCATTCAATCGTATTTATTGAGCGCTTACTGTGTGCAAAGCACTATACTAAGCACTTGGAAAGTACAATTGAGCAGCAGATAGAGACAATCCTTGCCCAACAACAGGCTCACAGTCTAGAAGGGGGGAGACAGACATCAAAACATGTAAACGGGCATCAATAGCATCAATACGAATAAATAGAATTACATATATACATTATTAATAAAATAAATAGAATAATAAATATGTATATATAATGATGATATTTGTTAAGCACTTACTATGTGCCAAGCACTGTTCTAAGTGCTGAATATATGTTCTAAGTGCTATGGGGTGGGGAGGGGGTAGAGCAGAGGGAATGAGTTGGGGAAATGGGGAGAGGAGGAGGAGCAGAGGCAAAAGGGTGCTTAGTTTGGGAAGGCCTCCTGGAGGAGGTGAGTTTTCAGTAGGGCTTCTAAGGGGGAAGTGTGTTAGTTTGGCGGATTTGAGGAGAGAGGGCATTCCAGGCCAGAGGTAGGATGTGGGCCAGGGGTCGACGGCGGGACAGACGAGAACGAGGCACAGCGAGAAGATTAGCGGCATCAGAGGAGCGGAGTGTGCGGGTTGGGCTGTAGAAGGTGGGAAGGGAGGTGTGGTGTGAAGGGGCAAGGTGACGGAGAGCTCTGAAGCCAAAAGGGAGGAGTTTTTGCCTGATACGAAGGTTGATAGGCAACCACTGGAGATTCTTGAGGAGGGGGGTGAGATGCCCAGAACACTTGGAAGACTCTGTTAGCGCTCTAAGACTGAAATATACAGATATCCGTAAGGCAGGATGGCCAAAGATATCAGCAGTATAATCAAAACTTGGACCCTCTCCATATTGGAAATGGAATATAATTATTACTCAGAACAGCAAACAGAACAGCACTTCGAGCCCCATGCGGGACAGGGCCTGTGTCCAGCCTAATTAAGCTGAACCTACCCCAGCTGTTAGAAAAGTGTTTGACACATAGCACTTAGCAAATACCATAAAAAATAAGAAGGGCCTTGAAACATGAGAAAACATAGAAAAGAACATCCTGATGTTCTAGGATGGAAATCCCCGGAAAAGGAGAAGAGATCTGCAACCGCTCCCTTGGAGAACTCATTCACTCCCATGGCTTCAAGTACCACCTCTATGCAGATGATCCCCACATCTACATCTCCGGCCCTGATCTCTCTCCCTCTCTCCAGTCTCACATCTCCTCCTGCCTTCAAGGCATCTGTATTTGGAGGTCCTCCCGTCACTTCAAACTTACTATGTACAAAATAGGGCTCCTTATCTTTCCGCACAATCCCTGTCTTCCCCGTTACTTTCCCATCACTGTAGATGGCACTGCCATCCATTCCATCTCGCAAGCCCATAATTCTCGGCCTTAGCCTTGACTCCTCTGTCTCATTTAACCCACACATTCAATCCATCACCAAATCCTGTCAGTCCCACCTTCACAACATCGCTAAAATCCGCCCTTTCCTCTCCATCCAAACTGCTACCACGTCAATACAATCCCTCATCTTATCCGACCTGGATTACTGCATCAGCCTCCTTGCTGACCTTCTAGCCTTCTGTCTCTCCCCACTATAATCCAAACTTCACTCTGCTGCTTAGATCATTTTTATTCAAAAACATTCAGGACAATTACTTTCTCCTCCCTTCAAAGCTTTATTGAAGGCACATCTCCTCCACAAGGCCTTTCCAGACTAAGCCCCACTTTTCCTCATCTCCCACTCCCTTCTGTGTTGCCCAGACTTGCTCCCTCTGTTCTTCCCCTCTCCCAGCCCCACAGCACTTATGTACATATCTGTCATTTTATTTATCTGTATCAACGTCTGTCTTCGTCCTCCCCTAGACTGTAAGCTCACTGTGGGCAGGGAATGTGATCGTTTATTGTTGTGTTGGACTTTCTCAAACGCTTAGTACACTGCCCTGCACACAGTAAGTGCTCAATAAATACTATTGAATGAATGAATGAATAATTTCCCGGGAGAACACAAGGTGGCATGGCAGTATTAGAAAACTCAGACCTAGAACATGAAACCAAGACACAATAACTGGAACAGCAAATTGTGAATGACCGAAATATATGTGTATATGGTAGGTTCCCAGGATATCTGAAGTGTGTGAACAACATCATTAACCAAAACTTATAACTGCCCAATACAGCAGATAAATTAGAATTAACACATAGCTCGCCAAGGAACACTAAAGCTCATTACAGAAGGGTCTTGAGACCCAAGAAAGAATAAAAACGTCTCGATGCTGTAGAACGGAAATCCATGGGAAAGGGGTATGTATTAAACTGCCAGGGAGGACACACAAGTTCCACAGAACTGTTCAGAACCCCTAAGAACAGGAAACATAGAAGCAACACATAGAACAAAGAAGCAGTGTGGCTCTGTGGAAAGAGCATGTGCTTGGGAGTTAGAGGTCATGGGTTCTATTCCCGACTCTGCCGCTTGTCAGCTGTGTGACTTTGGGCAAGTCACTTCATTTCTCTGTGCCTCAGTTACCTCATCTGTAAAATGGGGATTAAGATTGTGAGCCCCATGGCCAACACAAGTCTATATTAAATATAGTGGGTTGAGCAGCATATTTTTCCTGTACCCCTTAATGTCTGTAATAAGAATAATAATAATAATTATAATGGTGGTATTTGTTAAGCGCTATGTGCCAAGCACTGTTCTAAGCGCTGGGGGGGGATACAAGGTGATCAAGGTTGTCCCAAGTGGGGCTCACAGTCTTCATCCCCATTTTACAGATGAGGGAACTGAAGCCCAGAGAAGTTAAGTGACTTGCCCAAGGTCACACAGCTGACAAGTGGAGGAGCCGGGATTCATTCAAAGCAAGTTCTCTCACAAATCCTGTGCAGGCTTGCGTGTGCTGAGGTTATTATCATCTACCTTTGGCATGAAGAAATGCTTGAGTCTCATCACCAGGATCATCTCTTCCTAGCAAAACACCAATGGTTTACATCAGTGTCAGGTTCTGTCGTGAATTTGCCTATTCCCTTTAGTGAGAAGTTCCACTTGAAGTGACTATGTAATGCAGCAAGATTCTGAACTGGAGACTTGTCAATTCGTGAGCTAATTGAAAACAAACTTGAGCCGAACACCTTTCGCGTGGGCCATTTACAGTCTAGGCCGATCGCAAAGTGAGATCTGACTAGACCTTCAACTCTGTTTATTCCTTAAGTGGGGCAATTGGTCAAAGCCTTCACTAGCTTGTTCAATTTCAAATGAAGATCATTTTACAGTTTATGCCAGGAGATTTCAGATCTCAGTAGGTTCAAGTGCCCAAGAACTAGTATCGGAGAGCTTTTTGAGATCGGTTTACTAACCACCTACCTGATTCTGGCAAGTCAGACAGAGTTCAACTCTGGTTACGCTTCAGAGTGAATGCGCAAATTCCCTTTTTATAAAAGGAGCCAAATGGAAGGTGCTATGCAATAGAGCCGAGCGGTCCGTGGAGACTGGTATACCGATAATTAAGAATAGTCCAGGGTAGGGCACTTGGGCCATTAGCATTAAAACTGAATTGCAACAGACAGATAGGTCGGAAACAAAATTTGACGAGCCGTTCTTATTCAGCCCCTAGTGCTGGGGTAAGCGAACTCTCAAACCACATTTCGGGGAAGCAGCATGGTATAGTGGCTAGAGCCCGGGCCTGTGAGTCAGAAGGTCATGGGTTCTAATCTCGGCTCTGCCACTTGTCAGCTGTGTGACGTCGGACAAGTCACTTGGATTCGCTGGGACTCAGTTACTTCATCTATAAAATGGGGATTGAGACTGTGAGCCCCACGTGGGACAGGGACTGGATCCAACCCGATTTGCTTGTATCCACCCCAGTGCTTAGTGCAGTACCAGGCAATTAGTAAGCACTTAACAAATGCCGTTACTTTTTTATTTGAAAGCTAGTTAGACTCCCAGGGAAAAGCTTGTAGGAGTTTGCTCAGGTTTGATCGTGGCCAGATCCCATCTTTCAGGCACGTCTTTGCATCTGCTCCAGAAGTGAATAAATGGGAGTACTTGCTTTGGACAAAAGTTCCAATTAAAGCGTCAGCATAATACAGCAAGACAGTGAATTGGCACTTGCCCCTAAAGAAGTCACCTACTTTAGGATGGACGTGAGTCAGCAACCCGGCAGGATCTGGGTATGCCCATATGGGCTGGCTCAGCATCCCAGAGCCAATGGATGCTGGTACCTAGAAGGGTGATTTAGGGACATGGACCATTATGCTATTTCAGCACTCCAACGCCTGTGGGCTGGAACTCTGGACCTTTGTAAGCATCCCAGCACCTTTGGGAAGGGTCCTGGGACAATAATAATAATAAGCAGAAGAAGAATTGTGCTATTTTTAAGTACTTTCTATGTGCCAAGCATTATACTAAGCGCTGGGGTGGATTGGGTTGAACACAATCCCTGTCCCACATGGGGCTCACAGTCTCAATCCCTGTTTTACAGATGAGGTAACTGAGACCCAGAGAAGTGAAGTGACTTACCCAAGGTCACACAGCAGACAAGTAGCGGAGCCGGGATTAGGACCCCACGACCTTCTAACTCCCAGGCCCGTGTTTTATCCACTAAGCCATGATGCTTCTCTTACGCCACGCTGCAGATGTGTTTCAGCACCCTGACGAGTGGGAGGAGTTCCCCGGACCAGTGGCAACACCACAGCATCTGAAATACTTGGGCCTCAAGACTCAGGAAAGCTGTCTGGATGAGTGAGGGAAAACTCCAGAATCTGGGCGGGCACTCTGGCATTTGTCGAGAGAGGCCTAGTGCCAGTTTCAGCTTTGCAGCACCTGTTGGGAGAATACCACAACAGGGTTCACCACCCTGGTACTTTGGGAAGAAATCCCTGGAATCTGAGCCTCCCCGGCACCTACAGTGAGGGCCTTGGAATTGCATCAGTTCCCCTTTCTAGGGGAGACTGGTGCGGGGGTCGGGGGCGGTGGTCCTGGTTTGGGGTAGATTAGCAGCAGCGAGCAAAGGCCCGGAATCTGGGTGATAATATTGATAACTTTGGGTTGCCTCTTGGGTCACCACTTCAGAAACTTGGGGAGAGCCCTGTTGACCGGATCGGCACGTGACAACCGTAGGAAGGGCTGTGGGCCTGGTCACGGACCCCACACTTGTAGAGAATTAGTTCAGCGCACTGCCACTTACAGAGAGGATTCTGGGATGTGATACAACCCCCTGAAGAGTCACGAGTGCTGGATCAGCGCCCCAGAATCCAGCGGGTGAGTTGTAGAACATCATTTAGTACCTCAGCATCTGTGGTGAGAGTCCTGGGGCAAGGGTTAGTTAGCATCTTTGCACCTGGAGGGTTCTATTTCAGTACAACAGCACCGGTAAGGCACATGAGTCAATCAAACGATCCAGCCTTGAGGGATCTCAGCTACAGGTACTTGTTAAGGATGTCTAGAATTTATGGTTTCTTTTTACAGTTGGATTCTTATTACATCTCTACTACGAGTGCCCTGTTAAAAAGGAGTTTATTCTAGGAGTGTCCTAATGCATGCAGATTTGTCTCCATCCACCCTCTGGCTTTTTTACATGGCAATTTCAATTGGATCTCTGGGCCGAAGTAAATGTGCAAATTCGCTCTGGAAGAAGCAACAACGTCAAAATCAGAGAAACGTGCTACACGATTATCCAGGTGAAATTCCTCAAAGGACTCTTACAAGGATAAGTGAGATAATTCAGAATATGCAGGGCAACACAAACCTACTAACATGAAATGTTAGTTTAAAAATCAAAGGAATATGTTCCGAGAGTCCCACCACAAAAGACCACTTTCTGGCAAATCACATCAATTAAAACATCTGAAGTGAAATCCCACTCGCACTCTAGATGAAGTTTCCAAATTAAAGTACCACATAATATAGAAACATAGGGACAAGAGATGCGTGCACCTATCAGCAAGAATTACATTGTACACCTCCTTGGGCGATCGGTAGTACCCCAAGCTATTTGCTTTCTAGCCTGTTGAGGAGGCAAGTCGTGAGAGAGATTTACAGAGTTTTTTTTTTGACCTACATTTACTGCCTTCAGCTGCAGAACCGTTCAAAGCCGTAATAGTTCTTTTGAATCCAAGCAAAAGATTTTCTTATTTTATTCTAGCTTGATACATTGCCTGCATACGTAGCTTGAAGAAAACGTGATGAGGAGCTTTGAGCATATGCCACTACGGTTCATGCCCAGGTGTTTTCTCAGAAACTTTGTGTTGCTTTCATTTATTCAATTGTATTTATTGAAAGCTTACTGTGTGCAGAGCACTGTACTAAGTGCTTGGGAAGTACAAGTTGGCAACATATAGAGACGGTCCCTACCCAACAACTCTATATACTTTCCTTGTTGTGTGGAGAAGTCTTTAAGTCCAATTACCATAGACTGCTTTCTGAAAAGCCACATAGAATCATATCTTCTGATTCAGATGTAAAGAACGTGCTCTCTGGCTGAAGGTTTCAACTGTAAGTGCCATAGAATACAGAAACAGTGACAGATATATTATCCCGATCAACGAATTGGACTGTTACACCTCCTTGGGGGAATCTGTTGCTCACGGTCACAGACTGTTCAAAAACTTGGGCTTTTCTCATTGTATTCTAGGTTGATATATTGTCAGCATACCTATCTAGAAGACAATGCGATGAGGAGCAAGGCACCATCTCTAAACATCTACATTTCATAACCAAGTAGGTCCTCTCTGTAACTTCGTGTCGCATTACGTATTCTGCATACTTCCCTTGTGTGGTGAAGTGCTCCGGTCCCTGATGATCCAGAGACAACTTCCTGGGAACTCACGACAATTGAAATTCATCTCCTGATTCAGATGTGAAGTCCCACGTTGATTCTGCGTGAAGGTTCCAATTTTGTTAGTTATAATACAGGAACAAAATGACAGGAGATAGGTACACTGATCAGGGATTTGCACTGTGGATGTCCTTGCGGGATCAGTTGTCCCCTGGAGCTTTAGCCTTTTATCTTCCTTAGGAGACCAGTTGTAAGGAAGAAGTGAAGAGATGTTCGCCTTTTATGATTATTGCCTTGGGCTGGAGGATGGGACAAAGCCGTAGAATGAATATCAATGTCAAGCAAAAGCAATTCACATTCTATTCTTTACTGAAACATTGTCAGAAAGCCTACCTGTAAGAATAATGTGATGAACAGCTTTGTCCACTGTCTGGGAATAACTACATTATAGTCCCAGAAGCATTTCCCATTAATGTTGCTTAAACGTATGCAATCTATTTACTTTCCTTTCTGTGTTCAGAAGTGCTTAAGTTGCCATCACCAGAGACGGCTTTCTGGGAAGTCACATCTATTGAAACTGATTTCTCCGTTGTGAAGTGAAATCCCTGATTCATTTACTCATATGGCTTCAACTACCACCTCCATGCGGTTGATACCCAAATCTACATCTCCAGCCCTGATCTCTCTCCAGCTCTGCAGTCTCGCAATTTCTCCTGCCTTCAAGACATCTCTACTTTGATGTCCTGCCATCACCTCAGACTTACGTGTCTAAAACAGAACTCCGTATCTTCCCACCCAAACCCTGTCCTCCCCCTGACTTTCCCATCCCTGTAGATGCCACCACCACCCTTCCCGTCTCACAAGCCCATACCTTTGGCGTCATCCTCACTCTCATTCAACCCACATATTCAATCCATCACTAAATCCTGTTGGTTCCACCTTCACAACATCACCAAAATCTGCCCTTTCCTCTCCATCCAAACTGCTGCCAGGTCGATCCACTCACTTAGCCTCTTTTGCCTTTATTACTGCATCAGCCTCCTTGCTGACCTCACAGCAGTCCTGTCTCTCCCCACTCCAGTTCATACATCATTCTGCTGCCCAGATCATTTTTCTACAAAAACATTCAGAACACGCTTCCCTTCTCCTCAAGAAACTCCAGGAGTTGCCCATCCACCTCCTCATCAAACAGAAACTCCTCATTATGGCTTTAAAACACTCAATCACCTTGCCCTACCTCACTTCATTACTTTCTCACTACAACCCAGCCCGCACACTTCACTCCTCTAGTGCTCACCTTCTCACTGTACCTCAGTCTCATCTATCTTGCCATCAACCACTTGCACACATCCTGCCTCTGGACTGAAACGCTCTCCCTCCTCAAATCTGACTGACAATTACTCTCCCCATCTCAAAGCTTTATCATAGGCCCATCTCCTCTAACAGGCCTTCCCTGACTAAGCCCTCCTTTCCTCTTCGCCCACTCCCTTCTGCGTCACCCTGACTTGCTCTCTTTATTCATCTAGCCACATAGCGGTGGCTCAGTCTAAAGAGCACGGGCTTTGGAGTCAGAGGTCATGGGTTCAAATCTAGGCTCCGCCACTTGTCAGCTGTGTGACTTTGGGCAAGCCACTCAACTTCTCTGTGCCCCAGTTACCTCATCTGTAAAATGGGGATTAAGACTGTGAGCCCCACGTGGGACAACCTGATCACCTTGTACCCTCTCCAGCGCTTAGAACAGTGCTTTGCACATAGTAAGCGCTTAATAAATGCCATCATTATTATTATTATTATAGCACTTATGTTCCTATGTGTACAAGAGTCAGGGGTACTGGATGGAGAGAACTGGAATCCGGTACGCTGTGGGGAGATGGCCAGGCACAGGGGTGCTTGGTCCGGAGGGCCGTGGCCAGGGCCTGTGCTGTCAGGTGGAGAGGGCCTTGGCCAGGGATGCCGGGGAGAGAGGGCCAGGCCAGGGCTTGCTGAGCCAAGAAAGTCAAGGCCAGGCCTGTGGGGCTGGATGGATTGGGCCGGGGCCAGGAATGCTGGGGAGAGAGGGCCAGGGCTGGGGATGCTGGGCGAGAGGGCCGGGGCCAGGAATGCTGGGGAGAGAAGGCCAGGGCTGGGGATGCTGGGCCCAGAGGGCAGGGACGAGAGCCTGGGGTGCCAGGTAGAAGCCCCGGGGATGCTGGGGAGAGAGGATAATAATAATAATGATGATGATGGCATTTATTAAGCACTTACTATGTGCAAAGCACTGCTCTAAGCGCTGGGGAGCTTACAAAGTGATCAAGTTGTCCCACGGGGGTTCACAGTCTTAATCCCCATTTTACAGATGAGGTAACTGAGGCCCAGAGAAGGGAAGTGACTTGCCCAAAGTCACACAGCTGACAATTGGCGGAGCTGGGATTTGAGCCCCTGACCTCTGACTCCAAAGCCCGTGCTCTTTCCACTGAGCCATGCTGCTGGGGGCATTCAATCATTCATTCATCGTATTTCTTAAGTGCTTACTGTGTGCAGAGCACTGTACTAAGCGCTTGGGAAAGTACAACAATAAAGAGTGACAATCCCAGCCCACGACAAGCTCCCAGTCTAGAGCGGGGAAGACAGACATCCATACAAATAGACATCAATACAAATAAATAAAATACAGATATATATGTAAGTGCTGTGGGGCGGGGAGAAGGGGGAAGAGCAAGTCAGGACAATGCAGAAGGGAGTGGGGAATGAGGAAAAGTGGAGTTTAGTCTTGGGAAGGCCCCTTGGGGGAGTTGTGCCTTCAGTAAGGCTTTGAAAGGCAGGGAGAGACGCTTTCCAGTCGAGAGGTAGGACATGGGTCAGGCTTCGGCGGTGAGACAGGTGAGACTGATGCCCAGTGAGAAGGTTAGCACCAGAGGAGCCAACTATGCAGGTTGGGTTGTAGAAGGAGAGAAGTGAGGTGAGGTAGGAGGGGGCATAGAGGCATAGGCCAAGAGGGCCAGGGGGATTGGTTGGAAGGGGCTGGGGCCAGGAATGTTTGGGAAAGAGGGCCAGGGGGACTGGTTGGAGGGGGCTGGGGCCAGGAATGCTTGGGAGAGAGAGCCAGGGGTTCTGACTGGAGAGGCACAAGGCTGGGAATGCTGGCGAGAAAGGACCAGGTCCGGAAGTGCTGGGCCTAGAGGCCTGGGGCTGGGAATGCTGATGGGAGAGGACCAGGGCTGGGTGCGCTGGGCCCAGAGAGCCAAGTCCGGAGTCGGGGGGCCGGGTGGAGAGGGCCAGGGTTGGGAATTCATGGAAGAGAGGTTCAAGGCTGGGGATACTGGACCCAGAGGACTGGGGTGCCTATGGGTGAGGGCTGAGGTCGGGAATGCTGAGGAGAGTGGGCCAGACCCAGGGCTGTTCGGCTGAGAGGGCCGTGGCTGGGACTAAGGCGGGATTAGAACCCTCGTCCGCCAACTGTCATTTCCACACCCTTTCTGCATGGCCGCACGGCTACAGGCGATTATGAGTATGTAGATGGGTGGTTAGGAACATTTCGGTGTGTGGTTGTCAAACGCTGCCCTAAATGCATGGCATAGTGGATGGAGCACGGGCCTGGGAATCAGAGAGTCATGGGTTCTAATCCTAGCTCCACCACTCGTCTGCTGTGTGTCCTTGGGCAAGTCATTTCACTTCTCTGTGCCTCAGTGACCTCATCTGTAAAATGGGGACTAAGACTGTGAGTCCCATGTGGGACAAGGCCTGTGTCCAACCTGATTTGCTTGTATCCACCCCAGCACTTAGTACAGCGCCTGGCACCTAGTAAGTGCTTAACAGATACCATGATTATTATTAGATACAAAATATTTAGATAGGAAGCAGCCCCTGTTCCTCACTAGTTGCACAGTCTAAAGTGGAGGAAGAACAATCAATCAATCGTATTTATTGAGCGCTTACTGTGCGCAGAGCACTGTACTAAGCGCTTGGGAAGTACAAGTTGGCAACATATACAGTCCCTACCCAATAGTGGGCTCACAGTCTAAAAGGGGGAGAAAGGGGGAGAACAGGTATACAATCCCCAATTTACAGATGACAAAACTGAGGCACAGAAAAGTCAAGTGACTTCCTCAAGGTTACACAGCAGACAAGTTCATTCACCCATTCAATCGTATTTATTGAGCGCTTACTGGGCACAAAGCGCTGTACTAAGCACTCGGGAGAGTACTCTATAACAACAAACAGACCCATTCCCTGCTCGCAAGGAGCTCACAGTCTAGAGGTGTCAGTGGGTGGATTAGAACCCAGGTCCTCCAACTTCCAGGGCCGAGTCCTTTCTTCTAAGCCACATTGCTCCAGGTGGTTTTAAGTCCAGAGTCGAATCCCGGCTCCACCGCTTGTCTGCTGTGTGACCTTGGGCAAGCCACTTAACTTCTCTGTGCCTCAGTTACCTCATCTGGAAAATGGGAGACTGTGAGCCCCATGTGGGACAAACTGATTACCTTGTAACCCCCCAGTGCTTAGAACAGAGCTTGGCACGTAGTAAGCGCTTAACAAACACCCTCATTATTATTATTATTATCTGGAACTGCAGCCCGCCCACCGAGGTGCCATCCCCACTGCTGTGTGGTGGCCCCCTACCAATTTCCTCCTGGAAACAACACCCTTCCTGAGGAAGCAGCATGGCTTAATGGTTAGAGCACAGGACTGGGAGTCATTGGTTCTAATCCCGACTCTGCCACTTGTCTGCTGTGTGACCCTGGGCAAGTCACTTCACTTCTCTGTGCCTCAGTTCCCTCATCCATAAAATGGAGTCGAGACTGTGAGCCCACATGGGACAGGGACCATCTCCAACCCAATTGGCTTAATACTGACCAGGGCACACAGTAAGTGCTTAACAAATAACATCCTTATATATTATTTATTTATTCTAGCCACCTATGCACCCCCTACACACACTCTGAGGGCTGGCTGCTTTTTACATGATTTTTGCAGTCTTTCCCTGGGCAGAACTCCCAGAATGCTGTGGTTTGGGGGTGGCGGGTGGCATCCCCTAGCCAGCCCGAGGGACAGCAGCAGGGGTAGTTGGGCTCGTGTCTCTGGAGAACCTTCCCCAGGTGCTCAGGGAACTTTGGAGGTCACCCAGCTGTAACACCTCTCCCTCATTATCCTCACACCCATCCAAACATGCCCAGGTGTAACCCCTCTCCCTCATTCTCCTCAACCACCCACCCATGCACAGGTGTAACCCCTCTTCCTCATTCTCCTCAGGCCCACCCACCCATCCTCAGGCCTAACCCCTCTCCACGAGCCTGGCCTGCATTTCATATTACTTCTGCTGTGGAGTCCTGCCCCGTTCCCTACTCCCTGCCCCACCCCAGTGGTTTCCTCACACCAGTGGTCAGCATGTACTGGACTTGCACTTATTTAGTCTGGAACTCGGTCCACCTGCCCAGGTGCCTTTCATACCCCCCCGCCCCCCACCCCTCAGCAGAACTGTACTAAGCACTGGGGAGAGAAAATTAAAACAGTCAGTAGACCCATTCTCTGGCTATAAGGAATTTACAGACTAGAGAGGAGAAAGAGGAGAGAACTCACCATAGAAGTGATTGTGAAATCTCCTTCTCCCTCTGCTTGGCCTGATTCTCATGACCTCTTGGCACTATTTGGGCATGATCCATTCTGCCTTTGCTGAAGTAACCTGTCATTTGAATATCTAAATTTCAGCTCAATCTTTCATTCCATCATATTTAATGAGCACTTACTGTGTACAGAGCACTATATTAAGCACTTCGAAAAGCCCAGTACAGCGGTGAAGAGAGACGATCCCTGCCCACAATGAACTCACAGTCTCGGGGGGTGGTGGGGAGGACAGACATTAGTACCAGTAAACAGGCATTAAGACATCAATACAAATAAGCAGAAATCAATATAAATAAATAAAATTAAGGATATATATATATATAAGTGTTGTAGGGCCGGCGGGGGAGGACAGCAAAAGGAGTGAGTCAGGTTGATGCAGAAGGGAGTGGGAGATGAGGAAAAGTGGGGCTTAGTCTGGGAAGGCCTCTTGGAGGAGAAATGCCTCGTGCAGGGCTTTGAGCCCACTGTTGGGTAGGGACCGTCTCTATATGTTGCCAACTTGCACTTCCCAAGCGCTTAGTACGGTGCTCTGCACACAGTAAGTGCTCAATAAATACGATTGAATGAATGAATGAATGAAAAGGGGTTAGGGTGCTTGTCTGGAGGATTTGAGGAGGGAGGGCGTTCCAGGCCAGAGGGAGGACGTGGGCCGGGGTTGGCGGCAAGACAGGTGAGATTGAGGCCCGGTGAGAAAGTTAGCACCAGAGAAGCAAAGTGTGTGGGCTGCATTGTAGTAGAAGAGAAGCAAGGTGAGGTAGGAGGGGAGCAAGGTGATGGACTGCTTTAAAGCTAATGGTGAGGAGGTTTTGTTTGATGCAGAGGTGGATGGGCAACCTGTGGAGTTTTTTAAGGAGTGAGGGAACATTTTTGTAGTAAACTAATCCAGGCAGCAGAGTGAAGTACGGACTGGAGTGGGGAGAGGCAGGAGGTTGGGAGGTCAGAAAGGAGGCTGATGCAGTAATCTAGGCAGGATAAAATGAGTGGTTTTACTAATGTGGTAGCGGTTTGAATGGAGAGCAAAGGGCGGATCTTAGCGATGTTGTGAAGGTGAGACTGACTGGATTTGATGACGGATTGGCTATGTGGGTCATTGATATTTATTGCGCACTTACTAAGTGCAGAGCACTTTACTGAGTGCCTGGTAGAGTACAAATACAACAGAATTAGCAGATACATTCCCAGCCCATAATGAGTTTACAGTCTAGAGGCGGAGGCAGACATTCATATGAATAAATAAGTAATTTATAATACACAATTTAAATATATATATATATATACACACACAAGTGCTACGGGATTGTGGATAGGGCAAATAACAAATGTTCAAAGCTCCCAGGTCGGTGTGCATGGACAGTGCAGAAGGGAGAGATGAAGCAAAAGAGGGCTTAATCGGGGAAGGCCTCTTAGAGGAGATATGACCTCAACAATGTTCTGAAGGTGGAGAGAGTGGTGGTCTGGAGCATGTGAATGAGGAGGGAGTTCCAGGCCAGTGGGGAGGATGTAGGAAAGGGATCGATGGTGAGAGAGATGAGTCTCGCATCCTATCTCAACTAGATTACTGCATCAGCCTCCTCTCTTATCTCCCATCCTCCTGTCTCTCCTCGTTTCGGTCTATACTTCGCTCTGCTGCCCGGATTATCTTTGTGCAGAAACGCTCTGGGCATGTCACTCCCCTGCTCAAAATTCTCCAGTGGCTGCCTGTCAACCTACGATTCAGGCAAAAACTCCTCACTCTCGGCTTCAAGGCACTCCATCACCTCGTCCCCTCCTACCTCACCTCCCTTCCCTCCTTCTCCAGCCCAGCCTGCACCCTCCGTTCCTCTGCCGCTAACCTCCTCACTGTGCCTCGTTCTTACCTGTTCTGCCGTCGACCCCCGGCCCACGTCCTTCCACTGGCCCGGAATGCCCTCCCTCCACACATCCGCCAAGCTAGCTCTCTTTCTCCCTTCAAAGCCCTGAGAGCTCACCTCCTCCAGGAGGCCTTCCCAGACTGAGCCCCTTTTCCTCTCCTCCTTCCCCTCGTCACAGCACTTGTATATTAATACAGATTTATTACTCTATTTTACTTGTACATATTTACTATTCTATTTATTTTGTTAATGATGTGCATATAGCTTTAATTCTATTTGTTCTGATGATTTGGACACCTGTCTACATGTTCTGTTTTGTTGTCTGTCTCCCCCTTCCAGACTGTGAGCCCATTTTTAGGTAGGGACCGTCACTATATGTTGCCGACTTCTACTTCCCAAGCGCTTAGTACAGTGCTCCGCACACAGTAAGCGCTGAGGTGCCTTCCCCACTGCTGTCTGGTCACCCCCTACTGATCTCCTCCGAGAAACAACACCCTTCCTGAGGAAGCAGCATGGCCTAATGGTTAGAACACAGGACTGGGAGTCATTGGTTCTAATCCCGACTCTGCCACTTGTCTGCTGTGTGGACCTGGGCAAGTCACTTCACTTCTCCGTGCCTCAGTTCCCTCATCTATAAAATGGATATTGAGACTGTGAGCCCACATGGGACAGGGACTGTCTCCAACCCAATTGGCTTAATATAGGCCAGGGCACATAGTAAGCACTTAACAAATAACATCATTATTTATTATTTATTTATTTTAGCCACACACACCCCACACACACTCTGAGGGCTGGCTGCTTTTTTACATGATTTTTGCAGTCTGCCTCTGGGAGGTGCTCCCAGAATGCTGTGGTTTGGGGATGGCGGGTGGCATCCCCTAGCTAGCCCGAGGGACAACATCAGGGGTAATTGGGGGGCTCATGTCTCCGGAGAGCATGCCCCAGGTGCCCAGGGAAATTTGGGGGTCACCCAGCTGTAACCCCTCTCCCTCATTATCCTCACACCCATCCATACATGCCCAGGTGTAACCCCTCTCCCTTCATTCTCCTCAAGCCCACCCACCCATGCACAGGTGTAACCCCTCTTTCTCATTCTCCTCAGGCCCACCCACCTGTCCCCAGGCCTAACCCCCACAACATGTCCAGCCTGCATTTCATATTACTTCTGTTGTGGAGTCCTGTCACTTCCCCTACTCTCTGCCCCACCACAGTGGTTTCCTCACACCAGTGCTCAGTCATGTACTGGACTTGGACTTATTTAGTCTGGAACTCGGTCCACCTCTCCAGGTGCCTTTCATACCCCTCAGCAGAACTGTACTAAGCACTGGGGAGAGAAAATTAAAACAGAGTCGGTAGACCCATTCTCTGCCTATAAGGAATTTACAGACTAGAGAGGAGAAAGAGGAGAGAATTCACCATAGAAGTGATTGCGAAATCTCCTTCTCCCTCTGCTTAGCCTGATTTTCATGACCTCTTGGCACTATTTGGGCATGATCCATCCTGCCTTTGCTGAAGTAACCTGTCATTTGAATATCTAAATTTCAGATCAATCATTCATTTGATCATATTTATTGAGCATTTACTGTGTGCAGAGCACTATATTAAGTGCTTCGGAAAGCACAGTACAGCAGTGAAGAGAGATGATCCATGCCCACAATGAACTCACAGTCTCGGGGGGTGATGGGGAGGACAGACATCAGTACAACTAAACAGGCATTAAGACATCAATACAAGTAAGCAGGAATTAATATAAATATAATTAAAGATATATATATATATATATATAGAAGTGTTGTAGGGCCGGGTTGGTGGGGCGGTGGGGGGAGAGCAAAAGGAGTGAGTCAGGTTGATGCGGAAGGGAGTGGGACATGAGGAAAAGTGGGGCTTTGTCTGGGAAGGCCTCTTGGAGGAGATATGCCTTGTGCAGGGCTTTGGAAACAGGTTAGGGTGATTGTCTGGAGGATTTGAGGAGGGAGGGCGTTCCAGGCCAGAGGGAGGACGTGGGCCAGGGTCGGCGGCAAGACAGGTGAGATTGAGGCCCGGTGAGAAGGTTAGCGCCAGAGGAGCAAAGTGTGCGGGGCTGGGTTGTGGTAGAAGAGAAGCAAGGTGAGGTAGGAGGGGGGCAAGGTGATGGACTGCTTTAAAGCCAATGGTGAGGAGGTTTTGTTTGATGCAGAGGTGGATGGGCAACCTGTGGAGTTTTTTAAGGAGTGGGGGAACATTTTTGTAGTAAACTAATCCAGGCAGCAGAGTGAAGTACGGACTGGAGTGGGGAGAGGCAGGAGGTTGGGAGGTCAGAAAGGAGGCTGATGCACTAATCTAGGCAGGAAAAGATGAGTGGTTGTACTAATGTGGTAGCGGTTTGAATGGAGAGCAAGGGGCGGATCTTAGCGATGCTGTGAAGGTGAGACTGACAGGATTTGGTGACGGTGATTGGAGATGATGATGGCATTTATTAAGTGCTTACCATGTGCAGAGCACTGTTCTAAGCACTGGGGAGGTTACAAGGTGATCAGGTTGTCCCATGGGGGTCTCACAGTTTTATCCACATTTTACAGATGAGGTAACTGAGGCCCAGAGAAGTGAAGTGACTTGCCCAAACTCACACAGCTGATAATTGGAAGAACTGGGATTGGAGGGAGGCAGATGAAAGGAGCCAGAAGGGGGAGGAGTTTGGAATGAGCCAGGTATGGGAGACAGATGGAAGGAGATGGGTTGGGACCTAAGTAGGAGATCTGAGTCACACTAGGGTAGGGACAGATAGCCTGTATCTTTTATCATTGCATCCTCCTGGAAATACTCCACGGGCTTTCTTTCCCCTCTAGTTTAGTTCTCAAAGCTTCTCCAGTCAATCAATCCATCAATCCATGGTATTTACTGAGCCTTTAATAAGTGTAGAGCACTGTATGAAGCACTTGAGAGAGTCCAATATCGCAGATTTTGTAGACACGTTTCCTGTCCATGAGGAGTTTGCAGTCTAAAGGGAGACTCCACATCTCCTTTCATTTTCTCTTGGAACCAAGGCTTCACTCCTGTGTTTTCTCCTGGGCCACCTGCTGCTGTTCATTTCCCTGCTGTGGGAGAAGGGTAGGAATCCCCTGCCCATTTGGGATCTTCAGGAGAAGAAATCCTCTCTGAAAACCACTTTCCCATCCAGCGTCCCTCTGGGAGCCTGTTCCACACAGGCTGAAACACCTCTCCTGTGTCTTATAGTCTCCTGCATACTATAAACTCATTGTGGGCAGGGAATGCTTCCACCAACTCTGTTCTAGTGTACTCTCACAAGCACTTAATACTCCACACACCATAAGTGCTCAAAAAATACCACCGATTGATTGCATTTCCCAACTCCACACTCTCAACTCACAGGATTGAAATTCCCATGAAGAGAGGTGAAGTGCCTGGATAATTCACAAGCTGGATAATCATCCCCAAATGATGAAGAGGATACCAGGGGATGGGCAGTACGGATGGTGTTGCATCTGCAGGATTATGTGAGGACAGTAAAGAGAAACAGGCTTTATCCAATCCCACTTTGGACCAGGATCTTTAGAAACCAGAAAGCGGAGGAGACAGGAGGCAGGTGGAGATAGCCAAGAGGGGGAAAGGGAGCAGCATGAGGGAATCCTCTGGTAAGCACTCAATTTTTACCTCAGAAGCACTCACTGTTCCTGAGTCTCCCTGGTTTAAGGTGAGCAGAATTCTGGGCTTTCATAGCATCTCTGATAATGTAGAATTTCTCTTTAATCATCATCATCATCATCATCATCGTTGTCGTATTTGTTAAGCAACTACTATGTTTCACTCCTTGTTCTGTGCACTGGGGAAGATGTAAGATAACCAGGTTAGACAAAGTCCTTGTCCATTTATTCATTCATTCATTCAACTGAGTTTATTGAGTGCTTACTGTGTGCAAAGCGCTGTACTAAGAAGCACTTGAACACTGTACTGAAGTCCCACACAAGTAGGAGGGAGGATGGATGCTGAATTCCTATTTTACAGATGAGGTCATTGAGGCACAGAGAAGTTAAATGACTTGCCCAAGGTCACACAGCAGACACATGGGAAAGCTGGGATTAGGGCCCGGGCCCTCTGACGCTCATTCCCGTGCTCTCTCCACTGGGCCATACTGCTTCCCCAGACCTAAAGTATCTGTTGACAAAGGTGAACCCCTAATCGTTCCCCAGCTGGACAACTAAAGTGTTAGAAACAGACCTTGAGTTGCAATGGTTTCCTGACCCTTAAGGAGAACAAATCTGACTGACTCCTGGAACTCCTTCCTTCTCTGACAGGCTCTCACTTTCCAGTGGCTCCTTCCCCTCTGCCTTCAAGCAGACCCAAGTCTCCCTTCCCTCAACTCTCTCACCCTCATGGTGTTCCCAAGCTGTAATCTCCACTTTCTGCTTCCATTCCTGGACAAACTCCTGGGAAGGGTGGAATCCAGCCTCTGCATTCACATCTTATCCTTCAGCTCTCTTCTCAACACATTACAATCTGATGGTGATTGGACCCATTCATCCACTGAGACTGCGTGCTCTATAAAGTCACCCGTGACTTCCTTACAGCCAAATCCTCCATCCTCACCTTCCTCGATCTCTCACCCATTTGGGGCACTGTGGACTGCATAATAATACTAATATTTCTCAAGCACTTACTACGTGTCAAACACTCTTCTAAACGTTGGAGGAGATACAAGTTAATCAGGTCAGACACAGTCCCTGTCCCACACGGGGCTTGGTATCAGGATGGCTGAGTGGTCTAAGGTGCCAGACTCAAGTTAGCACTTCCCCTAGTTGGGGCTTTTGGTCTCCAAACGGAGGCATGGGTTCGAATCCCACTTCTGACACTGCCTTTCCTTTGAGAAGCAGCATGGTCTAGTGGCAAGAGCCCGGGCCTGGGAATCAGAGGTCATGGGTTCTAATCCTAGCTCCGCCACTTGTCCGCTGTGTGACCTTGGGCAAGTCACAACTTCTCTGTGCCCCAGTTACCTCATCTGTAAAATAGGGATTGAGACTGTGAGCCCCATGTGGGACAACCTGATTACCTTGTATCTATCCCAGCGCTTAGAACAGTGCTTGGCACACAGTAAGTGCTTAACAAATACCACAATTATGGAGAAGCAGTGTGGCTTAGTGGAAAGAGCCTGGGCTTAGGAGTCAGAGGTCATGGATTCTCATTCCGCCTCTGCCACTTGTCAGCTGTGTGACTTTGGGCAAGTCTCTTAACTTCTCTGTGCCTCAGTTACCTCATCTGTAAAATATGGATTGAGACTGTGAGCCCTAGGTGGGACAACCTGACTACCTTGTTATCTACCCCAGCACTTAGAACAGTGCTTGGAACATAAGCACTTAACAAAAACCATCATTATTATTATTATGATTATTCACAGTCTAAGTAGGCGAGAGGACAGGTATTGAATCCCCATTTTACAGGTAAGGAAACAGCCACAGAGAAGTTTAGTGACTCATCTAAAGGCACACAGCAGACAAGTGGAAGAGCTTGGATTAGAACTCAGGTCTTCTGACTCCCAAGCCTGGGCACTTTATTCTAGGGCACAAGCTCCTCCTTTCGTAACAATCTTAAACTTCTGTTTAGCTGAAGTTTTGTTAAGAGTACCCTGGTTCTCCTACCCCTGGGACTGCTCCTTCTCAGTTTCATCTCCCGCCTCCTCTTCGAAATGACGAAAAAGGAAAACCTGTTCGGATTTTTTCTCTAAAGAAAAACTGGCATCTGAAAAGCCTGGCTGATTAAGAATTTGAAGTGAAAAATAGAGCCTCTTGCGTCATTAAGTTCTCGGGCATTCTATAAAAAGCCTGTTTTCCAAACCCTTAAAGTTTCAGGAGATGACTCAGGACACAGCTTGTTATCCATACCCATTTAAAGGTGAATTATATTATAGAATAAAAATATGTTAAAAAATAAGAAGAGGGCACGACATGTATTCTTACTTTGAAAACACATCTGAAATCTACTGCTACAGAGAAGCGTTGTGGCTCAGTGGAAAGAGCAAGGGCTTTGGAATCAGAGGTCTTGGATTCAAATCCTGGCTCTGCCACTCATCAGCTGTGTGACTTTGGGCAAGTCACTTAACTTCTCTGTGCCTCAGTTCCCTCATCT
The DNA here is from genome assembly GCF_015852505.1 of Tachyglossus aculeatus. Classification (NCBI taxonomy): domain Eukaryota; kingdom Metazoa; phylum Chordata; class Mammalia; order Monotremata; family Tachyglossidae; genus Tachyglossus; species Tachyglossus aculeatus. Next base: position 47,409,659 of record NC_052067.1, read on the forward strand.
GTAAAATGGGGATTAAGACTGTGAGCCCCCCGTGGGACAACCTGATCACCTTGTAACCTCCCCCGCGCTTAGAACAGTGCTTTGCACATAGTAAGAGCTTCATAAATGCCATCATTATTATTATTACTATTTAGACATCTGACTTTGAACAGCTCATTCAAACCTTACTGACTGTGAAACCTTTTAACCTGATTAGGATATGATGGGAAAACAAAGAGTTGGAAAAAGAGACTTTTTAGCCTTTGACAAATCATCTTGTTTAGGATTGTGACAACACATCTTTCAGTTGAAAGAGAATCATCTCATTTGAAATGTGAATGGTTGCCCAGTTCCTATTCACAACACTCCTATAAACCTACCTCTTGTAAACTTCCCTAATTAGTTCCCAGCACCCTAATTCATTCATTCATTCAATCATATTTGTTGAGCATTTACTGCATGCAGAGCACTGTACTAAGTGCTTGGCAGAATACAAGAATAAACAGACATATTCCCTGCCCACAGAGGCCTTACAGACTAGAGGGGGAGAGACAGATATTAATATAAATAAATTACAGATATGTACATAAGTGTTGTGGGTCTGGGATGGGGGAAGAGCAGAGGGAGCAAGTCAGGGTGATGCAGAAGGGAGTGGGAGAAGAGGAAAGGGGGCATAGTCAGGGAAGGCCTATTGGAGGAGATGTGCCTTCGATAAGGCTTTGAAGGTGGGGGAGAGTCTGTCAGATTTGAGGAGGGAGGGCATTCCAGGCCAGAGGCAGGATGTGGATTGTGAGGCACAGTGAGGTTAGTACTGGAGGAGCGAAGTGTGTGTACTGGGTCCATGCTTCGCTTTGCCCCACTCCAGTCCATACTTTGCTCTGCTCCCTGGATCATTTTTCTACAAAAGTGTTCAGGCCATGTTTCCCCAGTCCTCAAAAAACTCCAGTGGTTGCCCATCCATTTCTGCACCAAACAAAAACTCCTCACTCTTGGCTTTGAAGCTCTCCATCACCTTGCCCCCTCCTACCTCACCTCACTTCTCTTCTACTACAATCCAGGCCGTACACTTCGCTCCTCTAATGCTAACCTTCTCACTGGGCCTCCATCTCGCCTATCTCACCGGTGACCCCTCGCCCCCTTGGAGAAACAACGTGGCTCAGTGGAAAGAGCCCGGGCTTGGGAGCCAGAGGTCATGGGCTCTAATCCTGCCTCCGCCACTTGTCAGCTGAGTGACTCTAGGCAAGTCACTTCACTTCTCTGGGCCTCAGTTCCCTCATTTGTAAAATGGGGATGAAGACTGTGAGCCTCCCGTGGGATAACTTGATCACCTTGTAACCTCCCTAGTGCTTAGAACAGTGCTTTGCACACAGTAAGCGCTTAATAAATGTCATCATTATTATTATTGCCTACGTCCTGTCTCTGGCCTGGAACACCCTCCCTCCTCAAATCCAAAAGACAATCACTCTCCCCGACTTCAAAGCTTTATTAAAGGCACATTTCCTCCGAGAGGCCTTCCCTGACTAAGCCTCCCTTTCCTCTTCTTCCACTCTCCTCTGTATCACCCTGACTTTCTCCCTTTGTTCTTCCTCCCTCCCAATCTCACTGCCTTTATGTATCTTTAATTCATTTCTTTATATTAATGTCTTTCTCCCCACCTCTAGATTGTAAGCTCATCGTGGGCCGGGGGTGTGTCTGTTCATTGTTGCAATGTATTCTTCCACGTGCTTAGTACAGTACTCTGCAAGCAGTAAGTGCTCAATAAATATGATTGAATGAATGTATGATAGTAGGAGAGTAGCAAGGTGAGGTAGGAGGGGGCAAGGTGATCGAATGCTTTAAAGCACATAAATCCATAAGCTGTGCTCTTTCCACTAGCCGACACTGTTTCTCACTTGTCTGCTGCGCGACCTTGGGCAAGTCACTTAACTTCTCTGTGCCTCAGTTTCCTCATCTATAAAATAGGGATTTAATACCTGTCCTCCCTCCTACTTACACTGTGAACCCCATGTGAGACAGGGACTGTGTCCGCCCTGATTATCTTGTATTTACCCTAGCGCTTAGTACAGGGCTTGTAACATAGTAAGCACTTAGCAAGTACCATTAAAAAAATAACAGGCTGAATGTAAAAGTTGAAAGTGAGGAGCTAAGGGTAAATTTGAGGTTGCAGACTTCAGAGAGAAATAAAGAGGATGTTGGTGTAATCAACTGTGATGGGAGAGTTAGATGGCCGAGACAGGCTGGGAGGGATGATGAGGAGTTCAGTTTTAGCCATATTGAATTGCAGGAGATAGTGGGATGTTCAAATAACGTTACCCTGGAGGCAGGAGGAAATGAGAGACAGCAGAGAAGATGATAGGTCAGAGCTAGCATTTATGAATCATCTGCATCGACATGATAGCTGAAGTAATGGGAGCTGATTAGCTCCCCAGGATAGTGAGTTAAAATTAGACAACAGACCCTTGTGCCCAAAGTTAGGAGAGAGACTGAGAATGAGCAGCAAGAAAGGTAAGAGGAGAACCAGAAGAGAACTGCGTCAGTAAAAACAAAGTTGGATAATGTTACCAGGAGACGAGCGAGGTCCCCAGAGTCAAAGAGAGCTGAGACATCAAGGAGGATTAGGATGGAGTAGAGGATGTTAGATATGGCAAAAAGGAGATCATTGGTGATAATAATAATAAATTTCGGTATTTGTTAAGCGCTTACTATTTGCCAAGCACTGTTCTAAGCGCTGGATCGTGGAGAGTACAGTTTCGGTGCAGTGAAGGGGGTGGAAATTAGAGTTTAGAGGGTCATGAAGAGAGTTAGAGGAGAGAAAGTAGAGGCAGCAGATTCACCAGATCCATCTGAGGAGTGGGAATGGGGAGATGTTGCAATAGCTGAAAGGGACAGTGGGATCCAGAGAAGGCTTTTATAGCCTAAGGGAGACATGAGCATGTTTGAAAACAGAGGGAAAGGAGCTATTAGAGAGTGAATGGTTGAAGGCGGTAGTCCTGGAGGGAGGAAAAATGGAAGCAGATTTTTTAGGTGAAAGAACGTGGGAATCAGAGGCATTATCCCATGTTCTAAGGTTTATCTTCCTTGTACTCATCCATGCATCAGTACTTAAAGAATGTCAGAAGAAGCAGTGTGGCTCAGTGGAAAGAGCATGGGCTTTGGGTTCAAATTCCACTTCTGCCAATTGTCAGCTGTGTGACTTTGAGCAAGTCACTTTACTTCTCTGTGCCTCAGTCACCTCATCTGCAAAATAGAGATTAAGACTGTGAGCCCCCCGTGGGACAACCTGATCACCTTATAACCTCCCCAGCACCTAGAACAGTGCTTTGCATATAGTAAGCGCTTAATAAAGCCCATCATTATTATTCTATGCAGAGTATTATACTGGGTATATACTGTGTACAGAGCACTGTGCTGAGTACCTACTCTGTGTACAGCACTGTAATGGGCATCTAGAATGTGCAGAAAACAGTCCCAATCACTGCCCTGTGTCTACTGATTAGTTACAGTGTTCACTAAGCACTTCCTAAACTACTACTAATCATAATGATGGCATTTGTTAAGCACTTACTATGTGCAAATCACTGTTCTAAGCGCTGGGGGGGATATAAGGTGATCAGCTTGTCCCACGTGGGGCTCACAGCCTTCAGCCCCATTTTACAGATGAGGTAACTGAGGCTCGGAGAATTTAAGTGACTTGCCCAAGGTGACACAGCAGACATCTGGTGGAGCCGGGATTAGAACCCATGACCTCTGACTCCCAAGCTCATGCTCTTTCCACTGAGCCATGCTGTTTCGGTACATAGCAGTGGACTGAAAACTTGTGTGTCACATGAGGCTCGTAATCTAAGAGAACGGAGAGCAGGTGTTTTAACCCCCTTTTACAGATGGGCAAAAGAGGCCCAGACAGGTTCAATCAACCAATTAATCAATCAATCGGGTCTATTGAGTGCTTACTGTTCCCAGAGCACTATACTAAGCCCTTGAGAGTATAACAGAAACATTCCCTTAGTACAGTTCTCTGCCCACAGTAAGCTTTCAATAAATAAATAAGCTTTCAATAAATACGACTGAATGAATGAAAAAAGAATGCCCACAAAGAAACCTCAGATTTCCTAACTCCCAGATTCCTGCTTTTTCCATTAGGCCACGTTGCTGCTGCTGTTGACATCTGGTAAGCACTTACTATGTGTCCAACACTGTACTAAGCACTGGGGTGGATACAAGCAAATTCATTCATTCAATCATATTTATTGAGCATTTACTGTGTGCAGAGCACGGGTTGGACACAGTCCCTGTCCCATGTGGGGCTCACAATCTTAATCCCCATTTTATAGATGAAGTAACTGAGGTCCAGAGAAGTGAAGTGATTTGCCTAAGGCCTTATAGCAGACAAGCAGATAAGTGGTGGAGCCAGGATTAGAATCCATGACCTTCTGACTCCCAGCCCATGCTCTATCCATTATGCCATGCTACCTCATTAGTGTAGAATACTGTAATAATTATAATGGCATTTATTAAGTGCTTACTATGTGCAAAGCACTGTTCTAAGCACTGGGGAGGTTACAAGGTGCTCAGGTTGTCCCAAAGGGGGCTCACAGTCTTAATCCTCATTTTCCAGATGAGGTAACTGAGGCCCAGAGAAGTTAAGTGACTAGCCCAAAGTCACACAGCTGACAATTGGCAGAGCCAGGATTTGAACCCGTGACCTCTGACTCCAAAGCCCATGCTCTTTCCATTGAGCCACGCTGCTTCTCATAAGGACCTACTTTTCCAAAGCTTTCAACTGTCAGAAACACTATACACTGCATCCTTTTAAACTAATCTAGCAGACATAATTCAACACTATGCATTATTTAATGGTTTTAAATCTAAAGTTTCAGTTGTAAATGTGTTTCAGATGTGGATTCGTATATGGCAGGCTGGTTTTGTAACTCATCTAGCACTTCAAGGGAATACAGAGAAGCAACACGGCCTAGTGAAGACAGCACAGGCATGGGAGTCAGAAGGACCTGGGTTCTAATCCTGGCTCTACCACTTGTCTGATGTGTGACCTTGGGCAAGTCACTTCACTTCCCAGTGCCTCACTTACCTCATCTGCAAAATGGGGATGAAGACTGTGAGCCCCATGGTGGGACAGGGACTGAATCCAACCTGATTACCTTGTATTTATCCCGGTGTTTAGTACAGTGCCTGGCACAGAGTAAGTGCTTACCAAGTACCACAATTAAGATAAACTGGGATGGCTAGTACAGAGTACTTCAATAAGTGCCACTGCTGTGCATACAATTGTATGGTATGAGATATTTGGTAAAAGCTCTCCAGTAGCTTAGTTTACATTTTCTTCATCGTATTTGTTAAGCGCTTACTATGTGTCGTGCTCTGTTGTAAGCAGTGGGGTACATACAAGTTATTCAGGTGAGATACAGTCTCTGTCCCACATGGGGCTCACAGTCTAAATAGAAGGGAGAACAGGTATTGAATCCCCACTTAGCAGTTGAGGAATCTGAAACACAGAGTAATAATAATAATAATGATGGCATTTATTAAGGGCTTACTATGTGCAAAGCACTGTTCTAAGCACTGGGGAGGATACGAGGTGATTAAGTTGTCCCATGTGGGGCTCACAGTCTTAATCCCCATTTTACAGATGAGGGAACTGAGGCACAGAGAAGTTAAGTGACTTGCCCAAAGTCCCACAGCTGACAAGTGGCGGAGCCAGAATTTGACATGACCTCTGACTCCCAAGCCCGGGCTCTTTCCACGGAGCCACACTACCTGCCCGAGGTTACGCAGCAGGCAAATGGCTGAGCTGGAATTAGAACCCAGGTCCTCGGACTCACAGGCCTGTGCTTGATCCCCCAGGGCACCCTGCTTTCCTAAAAGAATTTGTATCTGGTTGCCTCCATTCCCAGCTTGTGTCTATTCCTCTGATCAAACCCTATTTAACCCCAAACGATTTCTAGGTGGGGAGATGAAATGTGGTCCTTCCCTTGTGAATTGGGTAGTCTATTTTATAACTGTCACTTAGCTAGCTTCCCATCCTGTGGCTTCATTCCCCCTCCATTTCCAACTGCTCTGATTCTCTCTTGTTACGAGATCATTTGCTCTTTGTGGGTAGGGATTGTGCCTGCCAACTCTGTTATCCTTCCCCTATCACTATATCTGTGTACAGCAAATGCTTAATAAACACCATTGATGGACCGGCTGATTTCTGGTTCCAAAGCTCAAATCCCATTTGTGTCACTGGTGAGATGCCGCCACCATGACACAAGGATCTCCACCAACTCCATCTTACTGTACTCTCCCAAGCGCTTAGTGTCAGCTGTGTGACTTTAGGCAAGTCACTTAACTTAGAGAAGCAGCATGGCTCAGTGGAAAGAGCACGGGCTTGGGAGTCAGAGGTCGAGGGTTCTAATCTCCGCTCCGCCACTTATCAGCTGTGTAACTTTGGGCAAGTCACTTCACTTCTCTGTGCCTCATTTACCTCATCTGGAAAATGGGGATTAAGACTGTGAGCCCCCCGTGGGACAACTTGACTACTCTGTATCTTCTCCAGACCTTAGAGCAGTGCTTGGCACATAGGAAGCGCTTAACAAATACCATCATCATCATTCTCTGTACCTCAGTTACCTCATCTGTAAAATGGGGATTAACACTGTGAGCCCCACCTGGGACAACTTGATAACCTTTTATCAAGGTTAGCATTTAGAACAATGCTTGGCACATAGTAAGCACTTAAATACAATCACCATCATTATTATTATAGCACTATGTACAGAGTAAGTATTCAAATACAACTGCTCTCCACCAGAGAGATCAGGTCCCAAGACAACCACTGATCCTGGAGAGCTTTCCAGAGGGCAAGATTCCCACTATGGACCAATCTCTCCTTCTGGGCACATTATCTAATCTTAGTTTCAACAGCAGTGATCTCTCCTGGTTCTCTTACCTCTCTGGCTGCTGCTTCTCAACCTCTTTCTCTGGCATCTCCTCTGCCTCTTAAATAATAATAATAATAAACTGTGGTATTTGTTAAGCATTTAGTATCTTCTAAGTGCTGGGGAAGATACAAGATAATCAGGTCAGACACAGTCCCTGTCTCACATAGGGCACTCAGTCTAAGTAGGAGGGAGAATCCCCATTTTACAGATGAGGGAACTGAGGTACTGAGAAATAAAATGACTTGTCCAAGGCCACACAGCAGACACTTTGTGGAACCACGTTGTCAATGACTAACAATGCTCCGTTCTGGGTCTACTGTCCTTTACACTTTATATTCAGTTCCTTGAAGAGTTTATTGGCCGCGGCTGGAGGACAAATGCCTATGTCTGCTGGGGCTCTTTGCAGTGTACACTTTGAGCTGAACACTGAGGAGGGGCTCTCACGTAAAACTGCTGGCTCTCTCAGACACCCTCTCTGTCAAGAATACCTACATTTTCAGTGGGACTCCCCCATCTTCCTCCTCTTATTCGCCATCTCCATCTCAGATGGGCTCTCTTTCAGACTCCCTCACACACTTTGCTTGTTGTTATGTCACCAGGGGTAAAGTCCACATTTTGCCACATGAATAAACTATAAAAAGTCCCAATTTCTGGCATCATACTTGGGAGGGAATCCAGAGAAATTTAATGATCCCAAAGGTTCAATTTTGCAGTGTTTGAGGTTGCTCTACTTTGGGAAAAGGCTGGAGGTCATTACCAATCACACAAGAACCTCCACCCTTTGTTCTGTTTTTGCTGCATGTAAAACCACAGCTGTGATGAGCCAGCCAGAGCTTAGAGATGTAATTCCATTAACATTGCTATCCCACTTAGGGCCTCCTGACAGGAAATCAGGGTGCAACTGGCTCCAGAAGTTTTCCTTTGCCTTTCTTTATCTTTTCAGTTCCCAGCTCCATGGTGGCCACCAATGTCAAGTGATTTGGCTCCCATGGAGTTCAATGTCTGGTGACTCTGGGCAATGAGGCAGATTGACAGGGAGCTTGAGGGCACAGAAGGCATTAGGCAACTTGGCTTCTTTGAGATTTGTAGCCTCTCCCATCCCTGTTGGTGAGAGAAACAACACCGGATTTGATCAATCATTTGATCAGTCACTCATATTTATTGAGCACTGTACTAAGCGCTTGGGAAAGTACACTATAACAGACACATTCATTGCCCACAATGAGTTTATAGTCTAGAGAATTTGATGGTTTTATAAGCTTTCCTACTCTAATCTAGGAGGGGGCAAGGAGATTGAGTGCTTTAAAGCCAAGGGTGAGGAGATTTTGTTTGATGTGAAGGTGGCTGGGTAACCACTGGAGTTTCTTGAGGAGTGGGGAAACATGTCCTAAATGTTTCTGTAGAAAAATGATCCGGGCAGCAGAGTGAAGTACAGAGTGGAGTGGGGAGAGACAGATGACTGGGAGGTCAGCAAGGAAGCCGATACAATATTCAAGGTAGGAGAGGATAAGTGATTGTATTAGCAGAGTAGAAGTTTGGATGGAGAGGAAAGGGCAGATTTTAGCAATGTTGTGACGGTGGGATGACATAATTTAATAATGGATCGAATATGTGGGTTGAATGAGGGAGAGGAGTCGAGGATAACGCCAAGGTTACGGGCTTGTGAGATAGGAAGGATGGTGGTGCGGTCTACAGTATTGGGAAATTCACAGGGAGGATGGGGTTTGGGTGGCAAGATAAGGAGTTCTATTTTGGACACGTTAGTAACAAAGTCTCATGCTGTAAAGGCCCCAGGCTCCCTTTGTAGAGCTGAGCAAACCAGAGCACTGGGAAATCTGGCCTCTAGCTTAGCGCTGAGAACTGACTGACCCAATGCACGGAGCATCAGAATGTCCTGACATACATACATGTGAACACACACACACACACACACACACACACACACACACACACACACACACACGTATATGCCAATCCTTACATACCAACACACGTATTCACATCCCTTCATGCCTGCACACACGTGCACACATACATTTGCATGGTCTGCGGAAGAAATTTGGGCTGGGTTCTTGTCTTGCCAATGCCCCTGAGAAGTGGGGACGATGAAGTTCACTCCAGCTAACCTCCCGGCGAGAGGGGAAAACCCTCATAAGTTTCTGTAGCAGGAAACAATGCCTTCTTTATTCTATATTACTAAAATCAATCATTTAAGAGCAACTCAATCACATGCATTGAAAATTCCAGTACTATTCCCTCCTCCCTCCCCCACTTGATTTTTCCTTGATTTCACGGCCAGTTTCACACTTCCTTCTGTAAAACCCTTGGTTGGGCTCTGTCGCAACAAATTAATTCCCATCTCAATCCTCCGCTGCCGTGTCCAGTCTCTCATTCCGAAATTGTCATAGAGGGGCTTCACCAGTTTCAGATCCTTTAGTTCCTCTGCTTATTCTCTCCAAAACCCCTTCAGCACTTGACATTCCGCCATTCATTTATTCAATCGTATTTATTGAGCACTTACTGTGTGCAGAGCACTGTACTAAGCGCTTGGGAAGTACAAGTTGGCAACATATAGAGACGGTCCTTACCCAACAACAGGGCTTCCAGTCCAATGCTTGATCAGTGCTCCCCCATTCAATTGCACCCTCAGCTTTCTGGGCATCGCCAGCCAAGAAAAGCCTCTTAACTCATCGAACTTCTTAGATTCTTTAAATTCTCTTAAGTTCCTTCCTCTGACTACCCTTCCCATTGTTTCTTCAACAGCACCTTTGCAGAGTGCTTCAAAATTCATTCATATAAAATTCAGACCACAAAAATCCCAACCTTTCGTATCTAACGATGCCATTTCAGTTTGCATCGCTTCAATCCCAGGGCCTCCAAAGGGCAAGGACAAAGCTTTAGAAAATGTCCCGTTAAAAGGGTTCCTGATCCCAGGCATGAAAGCATCAGAACCTATAACTGTTTGATCAGACACTGTCCTCTGATAGCGTCCACATCACCCCAGACTGGTCCTTCTGCTGTTTTGCTTCTGCCAACTTCCAGAATGGAAGAGATGCGTTGGCCCAGGAAGCTGGCAGAGGGGGAGGGAGAGAAGATTCTTTCAAGCTTCCAGCAGCTGCCTCGGGAGCGAAGACAGCTGGCCAGACGCCAAAGGATGCCTTTGCTTTTCGACTCATCTTCCTCAATCCGCCCACATATTCAATCTGTCACCAAATCCTCTTGCTTCTACCCTCACAGCACTGATAAAGTCCACCCTTTCTTCTCCATCCAAACCGCTACCGTGCTGATCTAAACACTTATCCTATCCTGCCTTGACTACTGCGTTAGCCTCCTTGCTGATCTCCCTACCTCATCTCATTTATCTTACTTCTTCTGATTCTAGAGAAGCAGCGTGGCTTAGCAGCCAGAGCCCGGGCTTGGGAGTCAGAGGTCATGGGTTCTAATCCTGCCTCCGCCACTTATCGGCTGTGTGACTTTGGGCACGTCACTTAACTTCTCTGTGCCTTAGTTACCTCATCTGTAGAATGGGGATTAAGACTGTGAGCCCCACATGGGACAACCTGATCACCTTGTAGTCCCCCTGCACTGAGAACAGTGCTTTGCACATAGTAAGTGCTTAACAAATAGGATTATTATTATTATTATCTTTCCACAATCCAGTCCATACTTCACTCTGCTGCCTGGATCATTTTTCTTAAAAAATGTTCAATCCATGTTTCCCCATTCCTCAAGAACCTCCAGTAGTTTCCCATCCACTTCCACATCCAACAAAACTCCTTACCATCTGCTTTAAAACACTCTATCACCTTGCCTTCTGTCTTGCCTCTCTGATTTCATACTGCAAACCAGCCCTCACACTTTGCGTCTCTAATGTCAACTTTTTTATTGTACCTCAATCTCATCTATCTCACCACCAACCCCTTGGGCCACATCCTCCCTATGATCTGGAACTCTCTCCCCCTTCTTGTCTGTCAGACCCCCACCTTCAAAGACTTATTAAAATCACCTCAACTCCAAGAGATCTCTGAGACCTCATTTCCCCTACTCTCTCTCCCTTCTGCATCACCCTGGCACCAGGATTTCTACCCGTTAAGTTGTTGTTGTTGTCTTACGCTGTTGAGTCATTTCCGACCTATAGCGACGCTGTGGACGCATCTCTCCCAGAACGCCCCAACTCCAACTGCAATCGTTCTGGTAGTGTATCCATAGAGTTATCTTGGTAAAAATAAGGAAGTGGTTTACCATTGCCTCCTTCCGCACAGTCGACGCGTGTCTCCACCCTCGACTCTCTTCCATGCCACTGATGCCCAACACAGGTGGGTGTTGACTTGTAGCAGATTGCCTTCCACTCACTAGCCACTGCCCAAGCTAGGAATGGAATGGGTATCCCTCTGCTTGACTCTCCCTCCTACAGTCGTGACTGGTAGAGAACTGGAAACTCTCCAGGTGTGACCCTGAGAGGGGACCTCTTAAGTATTTGGTATTTACCCCACCTTCAGCCCTATAGCACTTGTGTACATATCTGTAATTTACTTTCAAGTCTGTGTCCCCCTTTAGACTGCAAATTCCTTGTGGGGAGGGAAGGTGTCTACCAACTCTATTGCATTGTATTCTCTAAAGTGTTGAGTACAATGCTCTACCACTTTCCTGCTATGTGGCCTTGGGCAAATCACATAATTCATTTGTAAAATGGGGATTAAATCCCTGTTCTCCCTCCCTGCTAGACTGTGAACCCCATGTGGGACTGTATTTAACTTCATTAAGCACTTTGATGCTCACTCTAGCCCCACAATTCTTATGCCAGTATACTCTGACTCTACTATCTCCCCTGTCAGTCTCCACCTGCAGACTGTAAACTCCTTATGGGTAGGGATCGTGTCTATCAACTCTGTTATGCTGTACTTTCCCAAGTACTTGGTACTGTGCTCTGCACACCGTAAATCAAACACAGGGTTTACTCAGTCAGCTTTCTGCCCCCGACTTATCCTGGCTCCTCTCCCACTACAACCCAGACTGAACACTTGGCTCCTCTTAAAACCAGCCTGCTCACTTTGCCTTAATTTCACCTCTCCTGCTGTCAATCCCTTGCTCATACTCACCCTCCTTTCTGGAACTCCCTCTCACTACGTATCTGACAGACTTTTCCCATCTTCAAAGCCCTACTAAAATCATATCTCTTCCAGGAAGCCTTCCCTGACTAACCTCTTATCCCCCTACTCCATCTTCCCACCCTCTGCCTTCCCTATGCAATTAATCCATTCCTAAATGTACACACTCCATCCTCAGACAATATCCTGATAGTATGAATGGGGTGTAAAAACCCTCTAGTGTTGCCCTCCAGGAAGGGCAAGATTGAAGTCCCTCAAAGTGGCCCTCACCCCCTTTTATTTTTTTTAAATGGTATTTGTTAAGTGCTTACTATGTGCTAGGCACTGTACTAAGTGCTGGAGTGGGTACAAGACAATCAAGTTGGACAAGATCCCTGTCCCACATGGGGCTCTCAGCCTGAAACCCCATTTTACAGATGAGGTAACTGAGTCACAGAGAAGGTAAGTGTTTTGCCCGAGGTCATACAGGAGACAAGTGGTAGTGTATAGATTAGAACCCAGGACCTCTGACTCCCAAGGCCGTGCTCTTTCCATTAGGCCGCTTGGTTTTTCACTCCTGCACTCTTTTGACTGCTACCACTGCCCTTGTTTCTCAAACAAGACCTCTGTAATCACTCACTCAATGGTACTTACTGGATGAACAAAGGGAGCAAGTCAGGGAGATGAAGAAGGGAGTAGAAGAAAAGAAAAAGGGGGTGCTTAGTTAGGGAAGGCCTCTTGGAGGAGATGTGCCCTCAATAAGGCTTTGAAGCAGGGGAGAGTCATTTGTCAGATTTGAGGAGGGAGGGCGTTCCAGTCCAGAGGCAGGATGTGGGCCAGGGGTCGGCAGCGAGATGGACGAGATCAAGACACTGTGAGAGGTTAGCATTAGAGGAGCTAAGTCTGTGGAGAATAGAAATAGGAGAATAGTGAGGAGATGTAGGAGGGGGCAAGGTGACCGAGTACTTTCAAGGCAACAGTGAAAATGCGGTCTACCAGGAGAAGTGAGAGTGAGGCCCAGGGAGTAGGTTCGTATTAGAGGAGCAAAGTGTGTGGGCTCGGGGAGGACTCAGGATAAATAGAGGGACAAGAGCCGATTGTCTTGAATTTCATGTTAAGGAGTTTCTGCTTGATGTAGAGATAAATGGGCAACCGTTGAAAATGCTTGAGGTGTGGAGAGATAGAATGATTTTTTAAGAAAAATGATCCAAGCAGCAGAGGGTAGTGTGGACTGGAGAGGGGAGAGGCTGGAGGCAGGGAGGTCAGAGAGGAGGTCGATGCTGTAGTTGAGCAGGGAAAGAAGTGCTGCCTGATTGCTATCTTCATTTGCTTACTCTTCAATGACTCCTCCTCCTCTGCTTTCAAACATACCTATGTATCGCCTAACGTAAAAAAATCCCTCCTTCGACCACCCCCTACACCTTCCTGTTATCTCCCCATATCCCACCTACCATTCCTGTCCACATTCCTTGATTCCCCTTGATTCCACTTCCTCTCCTCCAGTTCTTTCCTTGATCCCCTGAAATCTGTCTTCTGCCCCTCCACTCCATTGAAACTCCTCCTTGCAAAGTCTAAAGTCTCTCCTTCTACAGCCCAGCCTGCACCCTCGGCTCCTCTGCCGCTTACCTCCTCTCTGTGCTTCGTTCTCGCCTGTCCCGCCGTCGACTCCCGGTCCACATCCTTCCTCTGGCCTGGAACGATGTCCCTTCTCTGTCCTGAAGTCACAACAATCAATCACTCAGTGGTACCTCTTGAGCGCTTAACTGTGTGCAGAACACTGTACTAAAAACTTGGGAAAGTACAACGTAACAGAGTTGGGAAATGCGATCCCTTCCCACACGGAGCTTACATTCTATAGACAGATGTTAAAATAGATTACAGATAGGTGAAATAGAGTTTACAAATATTTGCGTAAATGCTGTGGAGGTAGGGTAAATGTCAAGTGTTTAAAGGGTCCACAGCATAGTTGGCACAGAAGGGAGGGCAGATAGGGGAAATGAAGGACTTAGTCTGGGACGGCTTCTCAAAAGAGATGTGAATTCTGTGTAACAAAGAATTTCTCCCAGAGATCAGCGACACAGAGCAATAAGCAGGAGCGATTAAGGCTTCGACCAGTACCCGTAATAATCCCGTTCCCGCTAATTGTCCAATTTCCTCAATGACCTAAGTAGCTACGCAGTATTAACTGAGCACCCAGGAGAACATTATCCCATAAATGGATCGTATCTCCTCTTAGACTCTGTCAGGTCACCAACTGAGCAGTCTGTCCGGAGATATGATCCATTTATGGGATAATGTTCTCCTGGGTGCTCAGGGATTAACGTGCCACTCAAGGAGGAGTATCTTCTGAGACTCTACAGTGGGAGGGCCCAGTACGTATCATTCTTATCAGGGCACCATTAGCCTGACCTAGGGTCACTCTGATCTAGGGAGTCAGGGGCTTGGGAGCAGAACACTGTCCTTATGACATGGTTTCGGAGTGGGAGACCCAGCTTTTCTGCCCTGTCGCTGGCTGAGACCATCCAGGGAGTTTGGGTGTAAGGGGGCCATGCGCGAGATTGGCGGCACACGGCCAGGTTCTATAAGCAGCGTGGCTCAGTGGAAAGAGCGTGGGCTTTGGAGTCAGAGGTCAGGGGTTCAAATCCCAGGCTCCACCACTTGTCAGCTGGGTGACTTTGGGCAAGTCACTTAACTTCTCTGTGCCTCAGTGACCTCATCTGTAAAATGGGGATTAAGACTGTGAGCCCCCTGAGGGACAACCTGATCACCTTGTAACCTCCCCAGTGCTTAGAACAGTGCTTTGCACATAGTAAGTGCTTTATAAATACCACCATCATTATTATTACTATTATAAGCCACATCGGAGCTGGCTGGCCCGGACCCCGTGGTGCTTTGGCTGAACGCCCCGAGCAGGAAGAAGTTGGTTACTCTTGTGGCCCAACAGGCCCGCAGGGGGATACTGCACAGCTGCACTATTGCTCTTTACAGGAATACAGAAGTACAGAACACACACTGAAAAAGTGTCCAAAGATGCAGCTCTATGAGATTCTCACCTTGACCTCCTGCTGGGGTGGGCTCCCCGAACTCTCTACATGGTTCCTGGGTCTCTTCATGCTGGTTGGAGTGTAAGTGACCCAATTAAAGCTATCAGTTTATCACTTGTGTGTGTGCAGAGTGCCATTTCTGCCTCGGTAATGACCTCTGCTGAACACACTGGGTTTGGGGCCAGGAGGATGTCATGGGGCTGCAAAAGGGGAAGTTGAAGACGGACTCCAACTGGAGTTCTGGGGTGTACCCAGGATGTACCAGGCCCTGCTGCCATCCAGAAGAACCCAGAAGGGAGGCTGTAGAGTGATGGCACCAGCTCCTAGGCATGGTGGATGGGTGCCCTGGGTGGAGATGCCGCCAAACTGCCACCCACCCCATTTGGCACAGGCCCAGGGCAGTGTCCTTTTTGGTGCCCATCTTCCTGGTTCTGGCCAGATTTTAGAGTCCAGAGACACAACTGCCACCTGTTGCCCTATTTCCAGGGCTACAATTCTGGGGAGATGCAGTGCCAACCTCCTGGGAATAATCCAGTTACCAGTGCTTAATAAATGTCACCAATCCCGGCAGGAGAGTAAATCCCTTGGTGGGAAATGTGTCAGTGAAAAAGCAGGAGCTGAAACACTCCCAAGGGCTTGTCCAGCTTGCTGTGGTTAGGGAATGTGTCTATTATATTGTTAGATTGTACTCTCCCAAGTGCTTACTACAATGCTCTGCACACAGTAAGATCTCAATAAATACGATTGAATGAATGAATGAAAGGTATCCAGAAGCTGGTGCTTCCTTCCTGGGTCCCAAGCCCCAGGATGGGGTGCTGAACGGATTTCGACTAAAAATTCAGGTTCCAGAGGCAGCAGCATTTCACCCCCGCCACAGAGCGAGGGCCTTTTTATCAGCTTCCAACAGAGCTCTAGTTTTAGAAACGCTTCTGCATTTAAACAGTCCCGGCCCTTTTTAAAATATAATCAACCTGAACGATTCAGAGTAATGAACCATGTTTCCCTTCATTTTGAACTCTAATTGCACCTAAGAAAATAAGACCAATCCATTCTGGCCATTCTCATTTGTATAAAAATCTCTGCAAATGGATGTCTCAGTGACTAATTTAATTTTAATGCAATGTCCCGGCTGGGTACAGACGCAGACACGCAAAACTGAGGTGATTAGTTCCCCCGGATTCCAGTGAGGGCCAGGAGCCCGCTCCCCAGTTTCTTCCCGAGGGCTCTGTTCATCTAGGTATGAAAGTGTGGGACGGGGAGAGGACGTCCCTGCCCCTTTCACAGGTCAGACCTAGGGACAAAGACACAGGGATGTAGATTCGGGGTTAGGGGCCCCAATTCCATCTTGCCAGCCTGAGCTTGCCATGAGTCCTACAGGAGAGTCCTGAGGTGAACCGGACAGAGGAGACAGAGCCTTGGCCATTCAAGGGCCTGGGTGCTGGATGCAGAAGGCCCCAGAAGGAGGTCAAGAGGCCATGACTCGGCCGTCACTTCTACCTCAAGTGCAAATGAACCCACTGGACAGAGTGGGCATCACTGAGATGCTCTCTTCCAGAGAAACTTCTTGCTGCTAAATCTTAATGATGGGGCTGCACATTTCCTATTTTATGTTCTTGGAATCAATCAATCAATAGTATTTACTGAGCACTTAGTGCAGGACACGGTATTAAGCACTTGTACAATGCAGTTGGTAGACACAATCGCTGCCCTTAAGGAGCTTGCCGTCTGGGAGAGTACAACAGAATTAGTAGATATAATCCCCTCCCTTAAGCTAGCAGGAGTCAGGCAATTAAGTAAATTACAAGTAGGAAGAAGTGACAGAGTATATAAGATACGCAAACAGTAAGGAGGTTTACGAGTACTTGAGCGCTTAGGTGTGCAGAGATGTGGCGTTTCAGGGATTTAAAGTGAGAAGATTAGATATTGTCTGGGAGGAGATGGAATTTCCTAAGGGCCTGGAAGATGAGGAGAGCTGTGGTCTGTTGGATGTGAAAAGGGAGGGAGTTCCAGGGCAGGGCACAATATGAGCCAGAGATGAGTGGCGGAGAAAAGAGACCACAGCATCGTGACTAGGTTGCTAGGAAGGAACAATGAGTGTGGAGCGGGGGAAGAGGGTGGATCAGTAGGAGAGGCAGAGCTGTTTGAGCACCTTAAAACCAGTTGTCAGGAGTTTCTGCTTGATGTGGAGAGGAATGGACAACTATCCGAGGTTGTTGAAGAGTGGGGAAATGTATACAGAATGACATTTTAGAAAAATGATCTGGGTACTGAGCGAAGAATGGATTGGAGGGGGGAGAGACTAGAAATCAGGTGATCAGCAAAGCGGCTGATGCAGTAGTCAAGCCAGGATATAATAATAATAATAATAATGGCATTTATTAAGCACTTACTATGTGCAAAACACTGTTCTAAGCGCTGGGGAGGTTAGAAGGTGATCAGGTTGTCCCACAGGAGGCTCACAGTCTTAATCCCCATTTTACAGATGAGGTCACTGAGGCACAGAGAAGTGAAGTGACTTGCCCAAAGTCACACAGCTGACAATTGGTGGAGCCGGGATTTGAACCTATGACCTCTGACTCCAAAGCCCGTGCTCTTTCCACTAAGCCATGCTGCTTCTCTAGGATATGATAATAGCCTGGACCAGCATGGTGGCTGTTTGGATTCAAGTTTATCAGGTTGGCCCACGTGGGGCTCACAGACTTAATCCCCATTTTACAGATGAGGTAACTGAGGCACAGAGATATTAAGCGGCTTAATAGTAATAATGATGGTATTAAGCACTTACTATATGCCAAGCACTGTTTTAAGCGCTGGGGGGATGCAAGGTAATCAGGTTGTCCCACGTGGAGCTCACAAGTCTTCATCCCCATTTTACAAATGAGGGAACTGAGGCACAGAGAAGTTAAGTGACGTGCCTAAAGTCACACAGTTGACATACTTCCCAAGCGCTTAGTACAGTGCTCTGCACACAGTAAGCGCTCGATAAATACGATTGAAAGAATGAATAAAGTGGCGGAGCTGGGATTGGAACCCATGACCTCTGACTCCCAAGCCGGGGCTCTTTCCAATAAATCTCTCCTACTGAGAGCTCACCTCCTCCAGGAGGCCTTCCCAGACTGAGCCCCCTCTTTCCTCTCCCCTTCCATATCCCCCCCGCCTTACCTCCTTCCCCTCCACACAGCACCTGTACATATGTTTGTACAGATTCATTACTCTATTTATTTTACTTGTACATATTTACTATTCTATTTATTTTGTTAATGATGTGCATGCTTACTTCTGTTTATTCTGATGGCTTGACACCTGTCCACATGTTTTGCTTTGTTCTCTGTCTCCCCCCTCTAGACTGTGAGCCCATTGTTGGGGAGGGACCATCTCTATATGTTGCCAACTTGTACTTCCCAAGCGCTTAGTACAGTTCTCTGCACACAGTAAGTGCTTAATAAATATGATTGAATGAATGAATGAATGAATTCAGTCATATCTATTGTGCACTTACTGTGAGCAGAGCATTGTATTAAACGCTTGGGAGAGTACAACTAAAAAGGCCACATTCCCTGCCGACAATGAGTTTGCAATCTAGAATGGGGAGACAGACATTAATATAAATAAATTAATTACAGGTATGTACATAGGTGATGTGGGGCTTGGAGGGGGGAAGAATAAAGGGAGCAAGTCAGGACAACACAGAACAGAGTGGGAGAAGAGGAAAGGGAGGCTTAGGGAAGCCCTCTTGGAGGAGATATGCCTTCAATAAGGCTTTCAATTGGGGGAGACTGATTGTCTCTAGGATTTGAGGAGGGAGGGCATTCCAGGCCAGAGGCGGGATGTGGGAGAGGGGTCGGTGGTGAGATAGATGAGACCGAAGCACAGTGAGAGGGTTAGAATTAGAGGAGTGAAGTGTGTGGTCTGGAACTGTAGAAGAAAAGCTGAATGGATTTAGTGACAGATTGAATAAGGCAGCTGAGAGTAGAAAGTAAGAAAGGATGATGCCAAAGTTACGGTCTGGAGAGAAGGGGAGGATGGTGGTGTGGTCAGCTGTTATGGAAAAATTGAGTAAAGGAGGAGGTTTTTTGTTCATTTGTTTTCATAGTATTTGTTAGGCCTTACTCTGTGTCAGGCACTGTTTCAAGAGCTGGGGTAGATGAAAGCTAATTTGGTTGGATACAGTCCCAGTCCCACTTAGGCTTTACAGTCTTAATCCCCATTTTACAGTTAAGGTAAGAGGCCCAGAGAAGTGAAGTGACTTGCCCAAGGTCACACAGCCATCAGGTGGTGGAGCTGGGATTAGAACCCACTAGATTGATGATGCCCTTTTAATTCATTATTGGGTATCAGGTATACAAAGCGTGGGATTCCCAAGATGTTAATTTTTTCCTCTTTGGACAGTTTCGAATGGGAATTCTGATTCATCCATTCTTTCAGTTGTATGTTTGCTACCAAACTAACTTGTTAAAAATATCTTTAATTTCTCTGTTACAATAATAATAATGGCACTTGTTAAGCACTTACTATGTGCAAAGCACTGTTCTAAGCACTGGGGGGGGGGGGCGATACAAGGTGATCAGGTTGCCCCACGTGGGGCTCAGTCGTAATCCCCATTTTACAGATGAGGTGACTGAGGCTCCGAGAAGTTAAGTGATTTGCCCAAGGTCACACAGCAGACATGTGGCGGGGCTGGGACTCGAACCCATGACCTCTGACTCCAAAGCCCACGCTCTTTCCACTGAGCCACGCTGCTTCTCAAGCCCACTCCGCTTTTGGAAGGGGCTTAGGAAGCTCTTGGGTGCCGGAGGGGGGCATTCACCTAGGTAGCTGAGGAGTGGGAAGAGAAATAAGATTCCTCCAAGCTTCCTGCACCCCAGCCTTGGCACGGAAGACAGCTGGCTGGGATCCCAAATAAGTCAATAGGTGATGGTGGTGGCCTTATGGTGATGGAATTGGGGTTCGCCGGGCAGGGCACCAGATTCTCAACCTGAGCATGGAAGGGCTAAAGCACCTTGTTGCCGTTCACAGAGATCCGGGCCTCCTTCTGGGGGCCCCGGGGCTTCTTTGGTGGGAGAAAGGCTAAGAAGTGACAAAGATTCTGAGACCGAGGACCTGTGTGAAGGATTTGATCAGTGTTAGTCATTTGGATAGCACTAATTGTACCTTTCCACCCTCCCCAGCCATGTTTCCAGAGGGGCGGTGAGAGCAAAAAGCAAGGGGGCTGCTAGGGGGTGCAGCACGTTGGGAGTAGCTGGAAGGAATTTTATATTTCAAGCCCTTTTATTTCCAAAATGTGGCCCAGTGGAAAGGGAACAGATCTGGTCTGGGAGACAGAGGACCCGGGTTCCTTTCCTGGCTCCGCCACTTTGTCTGCTGGTTTACTATTTCTCTGTAAGTAATAATAATAATAATGATGGCATTTATTAAGCGCTTACTATGTGCAAAGCACTGTTCTATGCGCTGGGGAGGTTACAAAGTGATCAGGTTGTCCCACAGGGGGGCTCACAATCTTAATCCCCATTTTACAGATGCGGTAACTGAGACACAGAGAAGTGAAGTGACTTGCCCAAGGTCACACAGCTGACAATTGACGGAGCCGGGGTTTGAACGCATGACCTCTGACTCCAAAGCCCGTGGCTCTACCCTTATCTGTTAAATGGCGATTAAGACAGTAAAGCCCAAGTTGGACAGGCACTGTGTCCAACCCGATTATCGGTATCTACCGCAGGGCTTAATACAGTGCCCGGCACGTAGTAAGCGCTTAACAAATACCATTTTTAAAACCCTGGATTCTAATCCTGGCTCTGCCACTTGTCTGCTTGGGCAAATCATTTCACCTTCCTGGAAGCAGCGCGGCTCAGTGGAAAGAGCGCGGGCTTGGGAGTCAGAGGTCATGGGTTCGAATCCCAGCTCAGCCACCTGTCAGCTGTGTGACCTTGGGCAAGCCACTTCACTTCTCCGTGTCTCAGTTCCCTCATCTGTAAAATGGGAATGAAGACTATGAGCCCCACGTGGGACAACCTGATTACCTTGTATCCCCCCAGCACTTAGAACAGTGCTTCGTGCATAGTAAGAGCTTAATAAATACCATCATTATTATTATTCATCTATGAAATGGGGATTAAATGCTCCTCCCTCTGATTTAGACTGTGATCCCCACATAGGACAGGGAGTGTGTCCAACCTGATTATCTTTTATTTACCCCAGTGCTTAGTACAGTGCCTGGCACATAGTAAGCACTTAATAAGTTCCATAAAAAAGACAAACAGTGTGGTCTAGTGGAAAGAGATTGGGCCAGAAGGACCTGGGCTCTAAGGCAGGTTCTGCAACTGTGCGGCCTTGGGCAAATTACTTATCTTTGCTGTGCCTCAGTTTCTTCCTCCATTAAATATAATAATAATAATAATAGCATTTATTAAGCGCTTACTCTGTGCAAAGCACTGTTCTAAGCGCTGGGGAGGTTCCAAGGTGATCAGGTTGTCCCAAGGGGGGCTCACAGTCTTCATCCCCATTTTCCAGATGAGGGAACTGAGGTCCAGAGAAGTGAAGTGACTTGCCCAAAGTAACACAGCTGCCAAGCGGCAGAGCCGGGATTTGAACCCCCGACCTCGGACTCCAAAGCCCGGGCTCTTTCCATTGAGCCACACTGCTTCTCTCATGTAAATGAGAAATAAAAACTTGTTTTCATCCCACTTAGACTCTGAGCCCCATGTGGGACAGGGACTGTAACCAAACTGAGTGTACTGTATCTATTACAGTGCTTGGCACATAGTAAGTGCTTAACAAATGCCACAATTATTAGCATTGGAGAGGACAGAAGGCCAAGAGGACATACTGAAAAGAGTAGGACTCTTCAAACTGGAAAGTCACTATTAACGATTAAAAACATAGTTTGGGCAAACTTGTGTGCCAAATCCCACCCCATCACAATGAGGGATAAGCGTCAGAGCTCGAGGGCGGCCTATTCAAACCGAATCAACTGAAAGACTTCTTTCCCTCGAGACTGGAAGCTTCTTGTGGGCAGGGAACGTATCTAGCAACCCTATTATATTGTACTCTCTCAAACACTGTCCATTCATTCAATCGCATTTATTGAGCGCTTACTGTGTGCAGAGCACTGTACTAAGCGCTTGGGAAGTACAAGTTGGCAACATATAGAGACGGTCCCTACCCAACAGCGGTCTCACAGTAAGCACCCAGTAAACACCACTGATAGACCGAGGGCGAGCTCACGGTTCTGTTCCCACATCCAAGGATTCGAGAGGGGGTTGGGATAGTTCCGCGGACAAGAGGAGTCCCTGGCTGGGTCATTGGCGGGAAAAGTTCTGAATGAAGAGGGAGGAGCAGCTAGACCGTCCCTACCCACGGGGATCGTGTCGAGGAGGGAAGAGATCCGATGTCAGAGGCTGGGGCTCTGACAGATCTGCGAGAGGGGCGCTCAGAGCTGCTAGCCCCTAACGGTCAGAGAAATCTGGGAACGGGGCTGATCGGCGGATCCAGCGTGACTTAGTGGCAAGAGAAGGGGCTTGGGAGTCAGAGATCATGGGTTCTAATCCTTCCTCCGCCACTTGTCTGCTCTGTGACTTTGGGCAAGCCACTTAACTTCTCTGAGCCTCAGTTCCCTCATCTGGAAAATGGGGATGAAGACTGTGAGCCCCAGGTGGGACAACCTGATTACCTTGTATCTGTCCCAGCGTTTAGAACAGTGCTTAGCACATAGTAAGCGCTTAACAAATACCATTATTATTATTTTCCAGCAGAATCTCAGAAAAACACGGGTTTCTTTCCTGCTGTTTTTGCCCAAATTTATTTACTGGGTTCATCAATATCCTGACAGATATCATCTGGCCCCTCACTGGAGAGTTCATTCATTCATTCATTCAATCGCATTTATTGAGCGCTTACTGTGTGCAGAGCACTGTACTAAGCGCTTGGGAAGTACAAGTTGGCAACATATAGAGACAGCCCCTCCCCAACAACGGGCTCACATGGCCCCCGAGCTGGTGTGCCTAGGTCAGTGCTTTCGGAAATATTTACCCAATCCATCAATGGTATTTATCGACGACTTGCTATGCGCGGAGTGTTGTACTGAGTGCTTCACATGAGGCCGGGTTGAGTGGGGCTTCAAAGAGGGTCCTTATCTTCTGAGTGACCCCCTTTCCTCAAGGTCCCTGAGGGTCCTCTCCAAGTGCCCCAGCCAACTGTCGGGGTACAGTCCGGCCCTGCTCCCTCCACCCTACAGCAGCGTGGCGCAGTGGAAAGAGCTCAGGCTTTGGAGTCAGAGGTCATGGGTTCAAATCCCAGCTCCACCAATTAGCTGTGTGACTTTGGGCAAGTCACTTTACTTCTCTGGGCCTCAGTTACCTCATCTGTAAAATGAGAATTAAGACTGTGAGCCCCCCCCCCACCCCCCCTTGGGACAACCTGATCACCCTGTAACCTCCCCAGCGCTTAGTACAGTGCTTTGCACATAGTAAGCGCTTAATAAATGCAGTTATTATTATTATTATTCTCTGTGCCTCAGTTCCCTCATCTGTTACATGGAGATTAAGACTGTGAGCCCCGCATGGGAAATGAGCTGTGATCAAACTGATTAGCTTTTATAATAATGAAAATTAAGATATTTGTTAAGCACATACTATGTGCCGTGCACTGTACTAAGCACTGGGGTGAATACAAGCAAATTGGATTTTGGACCCAGTCCCTGTCCCCTATGGGGCTGAGTGTCTCAATCCCCATTTTACAGAATGTGGGAACTGATGCACAGAGAAGTGAAATTACTTGCCCAAGGTCACACAGCAGAAAAGCTGTGAACGTTCTGAATCCCAGGCCCATGCTCTATCCACTATGCTATGCTGCTTCTCAAGCTGCTTACCTACCCCAGTATTCAGTACAGTGCCTGCCACATAGTAAGCGCTTAACAAATATCATTAAAAAAAAACCAACCCAAAAAACTCTGGAAGAGCCAGAGGTTCTGGGTTGGCAGGGTGTGGGAAAGGCAGAAAGTCCTGGAGAGGGGAGTGTCTAGGGTGTTTCAGGGTTTAATCAACGTCAACCAATGGCATTTATTGAGTGTTTACTATGTGCAGAGCACTGTACTAAGCGCTTGGGAGAGTACAACAGAATTAGTGGACACATTCCTCACCCATCAGTTGTCTGTGGAGCCGGCTGGTTTAGCCCCTCAATCCCTCTTTCCTGGGCTGCTACTGAACGTGCCAGGAATGCTGGTTTGTGATCAAACAGTATTTATTATTTACTGTGTGCAGAGCACTGTATTAAGCTCTTGGGAGAGTCCAACATGTTCTCCCCAGTCAGAGCTGACTGGCAACACTCAGAGCGAAGAGCTCGCAAGCACCCAGGTGCTGGAAATGCTGCCAGCAGCATTTGGGAATGGTGGGAATAGTGGACCCCTATCCAGACTCAACCTTGGGGGAGCTGGGTAGAAATATCCCATTCCACTGGTGGCCTGAACAGCAGGAAATCATTTTGGAGTAAGAGTGTGTCACTCAAAGGCCTCCAGAAGAAGTGTCCTGGATGAGGATCACCCCACACTGCCCATCATGGCCCGGGTACTGAACAAGGCCAACGCTCAAAAGCCAGCTGGGGTATAAGTCCGAGCTGAACAGCGCCCTGCCTTTCCTAGCTCTCTGCAGCCTTCCCTCCCGTGACTGGGCTAGCAAATGTCTCCTTCATTCCTCTCCTTTGAAAGCTCTCCTCACCTCCTTGCCGAAGGCAAGTGTCTCCTTCATTTTCATTCCCCTCTTCTGTGCCCCTGTCCCCTCCACCTGGCCAATGCCAAGTGTCTCTTTTGTCCCCTTCTCCACGTGGTGCTCCTGTATGCTTCTACATAAATCCTGGTGTCTCTCAGCATTGACCGCTACCTCGCTATTGTGGACCCCATGAAGTTTCTCCGAGGGGATAGGGCCAGGTTGCTTTGCCAGCTTGCTGGTGGGGTTCAGCTAGGGTGGTTTTCCCTTGGACCGTGAATGTCTCCTTCAGGCCATGCAGTCTCTCTGGATTAAGGATTATACGCTTTCCCAAATATCCCCTCTGGTTGAATGCAACTCTTCTTGCACCCCAGATCCTCCACCGGCCTCACACCACCAAAATCCAGGCCTGCATCATCTCCACAAAGTGCTTTCTCTACTCTTGCACTGGTGCTGCAATAGGTCCATGGGCAAGCACTCACTGGTTACCACTATGATCCGTGGCAGAATCTCCCCCTCACCTGCCTCGTCTCTTCTTTAATCAATCCAGATCGTTTAACTCCCTCCTGAAGCCCCAGTGCTCCCTCTTCCACCTCACTTGCCCGGTGACTTGTCAACTAAAATTGAAACCCTCTAGCCTGAGCTCCCCAGAATCTCCCGATGGCTACTTTCACTCCAGTGAGAGAAGTAGGGGGGCCTAGTAGAAAGAGGATGGACCAGGGAATCTGAGGACCTGTGTCACATACCTGCTGGGTGACCTTGGACAAGTCAGTTAACTTCTTTGTGCCTCAGTTCCCTCATTTGTAAAATAAAGATTCAATATATGTTCTCCGACTTAGACTGTGACTCTTATGAGGGATGGTGCCTGTGTCCAAACTGTTATATCTACCCCAGCGCTTAGTACAGTGCTTGACACATAATAGGCACTTAACAAATATTATTATTATTATCATCCTCCCCAATCATCTCTCAAGAGCTTGCCCTCACTGCTTTGAAAATCTACTTCCTCTATCTGGGCCTCTGGCCCCATTTCCTTCTAAAAGTACTCTCACCTAAAAATCCCCAACCTTTAACTATGCACGCTCTGAAGGCTCCTTCCCCCCTGCCTTCAAACATGATCCCGTTTTCCCCCATCCTAAAAAAGCCATCTCTGGATGCCACTGCATGTTCTTGGGCAAGTTGTCCTATCACTCTGCTCCCACTCTTGTCCACACTCCTGCTGTGCCTCTGTCTCTCGTTTTAACCCTCCACATCTGATTTCGGCCCGCTTGGCTCCATTGAAACCACTCTCCAACATAGTCCTCCTCCATCTCTTGGCTGCCTTGATGCCTTGGCCACTGCCTTCCCCTGGAAATGGCCATCTGGCCTTGACTTTAATGATCGACTTCTTCCTTGGTTTTCTTCTTACCTCTCTGACTGTTCCTTCTCTGTGTAGGGACTGACTAGTGATTTAAGTTAGGGGTAGAGGTGGATGACATGGGCTTCTGGAGAAGAGAAGGTGAGAACTGAAGTGAACGTGGCATTAGAGGGGAGTGGGAAGTCACCAATCACCGTGCTAAAACGATTTTTCTGACTTGGTAGGGAGGGGAGGGGAAGAAGGAGAAGGAGAAGGCGAGGTCTCCTCAAGAGAGCACTACAGGGGGCAAAGTATAGTCTAGAGAGAGCCTGGTTTTGTTGACAGTGAGGAAAAGCGGTAACTGGGGCAAAAATGAGTAGGGGTGAGTTTCTCCACGATGGAATGGGGGTTCTCAGGCTGTATTTAAGCAGGGTTGGAGGGTGGAGAGGCAGGAAAGGGGATGATGCAAGCTGTCAGGACAGGGTGGACGGAAGTAAGTTGATGGTAACATGACTCTCCCAACCAGTCAACACCCTGCCTCACTAGCTGGTTCCTGTTCTACCCCACGCCAGGCTAAACTCATACCTGCTCAACCTTTGCTCTTGTTCTCAAAATGCCCTCCACAGGATGCTGCCCCTGTGTCCTAATTCTGTTAGGATAAATAAAGTGGTGGGAACTTCAAGTTTGACAATGGCCCCATAACCCTCGAGGTTCGGCCCTCACCTCCAGCCTCCCTGGTGATTGTTTTAATGGTCCCAGGCTCTCATTAGCATATAGGGTCCAGTTTGGTCACTATTTTGAAACAGGAAATTAGTTCTCAGCCCACCTCCCTTGCAGAAGAGGGACAGAGTGTATTGGCCCGTCTCCCTTGAGGAAGCTGACTTGGTTTATCCCAGTGACTGACTGAAAACCACATACAATCTCAGGAGAAAAGTGCTTTCATGAGATGTCTGGTCTGATGGTCTGATGGGCTAGCCCCTGGAGTCCTGACCAGCCCCACCAATAATAACAACTGTGGCATTTGTTAAGCGCTTACTATGTGTCAGGCACTGTACTAAGCACTGGGGTGAATGCAAGCAAATCGGGTTGCACACAGTCCTTGTCCCACATGGGGCTCACAGTCTTAATCTCCATTTTACAGATGCCCAAGGTCAAGCGGCAGAGAAGTGGCGAATTTAGGATTGGATCCCATGTCCTGCTGAGTCCCAGGCTCTCTCCACTACGCCTTGCTGCCTCTCTTCCAAGCTACACACTAAGAAAACTGCTTCTTACGGTCAGCCAGGGATATCAGCCACAGGGCCCCATGTTTAAAGTGAAAACGCTTCTACAGGAGCCTGTTTAATAGTTGATTAAATCTGTTGTTCCTTAATGAAGCCAGGGTAGCGTATGGATGAATGAAACCAATAGTAACTTACCTGAAATTCTTGGCAAATATATCTGAGTAGCAACTGAACCCTTCAGACGACTGATAACAGCCAATCCCATTTAAGATCTTGATACTGGATTAGATCAACGTTCAGTGATCAAGCATTACAGAAAAATGTTCAATTCTTCTAAACTATGGTTCATGAGTGCTTACTATGGGCCAAGAACTGTACTAAGTGCTGAAGCGGATAAAAGATTAACAGATTGGACATAGTTCTTGCCCCACATGAGGCTGTCAGTCTAAATTAGAGGAGGAGGATTTAATCCCCATTTTACAGATAAGGAAATGAGGCACAGAGAAGTGAAATGACTTACCTAAGGTCACACAGCAGAGCCAGGATTAGAAGCCATGACCTTCTGTCTCTCGGCCCTTTGCTCTTTCTGCTAAGTCCCACTGCTTTGCAGAACCTTGTATCCATTAATACATTTTAAGAATCCATTTTTTCGATCTCATATCCAGGATATAGACCCAGTACACTGAAAGCCAACACTTCCCTGAGGCCATTTCTGAAGAAACATGACAGGTCCTTAAATGACAGGTTTGAATGGTAAACAGCATCTCCGTGGTCCCGAGCCACTGGCTGCAGAGTAACTAATAATCTTCTATGTGTTGACAGCAGCTGTAACAATGAAAGTGTTTCCATGTTTAAGTAACAGCACTGGCGTGTTATGTGCCAAGCACTGTAATAATAATAGTGGCATTTATTAAGCGCTTACTACATGCAAGGCACTGTTCTACTGAACTTGGATGGTATAGATATGGGATAATTCGATTGGAAATAGTCCCTGTTCCACACAG
This sequence comes from Tachyglossus aculeatus, assembly GCF_015852505.1. NCBI lineage: Eukaryota > Metazoa > Chordata > Mammalia > Monotremata > Tachyglossidae > Tachyglossus > Tachyglossus aculeatus. The sequence goes on from NC_052067.1 coordinate 47,437,962, forward strand.
GACTCACAGTCTAAGTAGGAAGGAGGACAGGTATTTCATTCCCATTTTACAGATGAAAAACTGAGGCACAGAGAAGTTGTGATTGGCCCAAGGTCACACAGCAGGTCAAGTTGCAGAGCTGGATTTGGAACCCAGGTCCTCTGACTCCCAGCACCAGTCTCTATTCACTGGCCCACACTGCTTCCAGCCCACTCTGAGTCACCAGGTTCAGAAGCAAGGTGAGAGGGGGGAAAGAAAACTAGGAAAAATATACTAAAATTTCGGGCTCTTTTTATTTATTTAACCTACATAATACATGTAAACAACTGGCATAAAATCCATAAAAATACAGTACTTTTGTGCTGTGACACTTTATCCCTACTACATCTTCTCATAGTTGAATTTCATGACCATTTAAAAAAATACTCCTTCAAAGCTCAAGCCCTTTAATGGCCTAGTTTCCTTATTGTCCAAAATGTTGGTTTGTGGGGTGTTTTGGTAAATGTTAAGGTTCTATCTCCTCCCCACCCTGACAGTTAAGACAAAAAATATTCCGTAACACTGTCTGAGCATCATATGCTGGATAATACTGTACTGCTTCGATATGCTCTCCTAAAACGTATTTCTAGCTACCGCACCTGCTCCTGAAAGAAAGCCAAGGCTGAATGTGCAGTTTATACTTCTAGGGTGCGGTATCCAACCAGTTCAAAATGCAATTTAGAACTTGCTGGCTGAGTTAAATGCATCTGTTACAAACTTAATAATCTTCTCAATCACATTTCTAGACTACTTTTAAACATTTGCCAGTGCGTATAACAACGACATTGGCATTTTCATAGGTTTGCCCAGATGGGAAATTCTATTTAAGTGAATTAATTTCTGAAACGAAACCTTAGTATCAGCTATAAAGTGTTTAGAACCAACAACATTAGAAATCAGGAAATTAATACACCATCCATGTAAGGGCACAAATTTAAAAGCCTCTTCGGTGTGAATCAGGTGGTGGCTTGCTTTTAGATTTGAGCTGAATTTTCTAAGGTCATTTTTAAGGACTATCTGAAGTTGTGTTTTTTTGGTTACAGTTTATAAAAGTTAACCTCTCTAAAAAGAGGCCAAATAAAATAAGGCTTCAGAATAGGTTTTAAAAAATGGGGCTAAGGACAGGAGTGGAAAGAAGAGAAAAATTATTTCACATAAGACTACCTCCTCTTCTCTCTACCCAAACTATCGTCCTAGTCCTCAAATACGTAAGCATGGTTTAGCTCTCACCTCGTTAGAGAGCTACAGTTTAGTTTAAGAAGGGAAAGAAAATAATCGTGGGATAATTAGATAGAAAAAATATCATCTGGGGTCCAAGCTGTTGTGGTTGCATTCGGAAGTTAAAATGTAATTCAAACCAACTACATCCCTTTCCTCTTGTGTATTATGGATGAGACTGGTCAAAAATGCTTTTTACCATTCAAACTAATAAAGTTCCTGACTTGCCTGGAAGGCCTCCAGCATGTTGCCCCCACAAAAGCCTAACTTTCTTCAGTGACGAAAGATCCCCTTGGAAAACGTCCAGAAAGTAGACTTCCCAGAGAGCAGAGTCCGCCTCTTGAAGAATGGCCATGAAAACCGCCTCCCTAGTGCACTGGTTTCTCGGGTGCTTAGGAAAAGCCTACAGAACACCAAAAGGCCAGGGCATTTATGGACCACTTACACTAAGGCAGAGCCAGGCGTAGGGATTGAAGCGGGTGGAGATGTTTGGGGCTACACACCTTGCCCTGTAAGCAGCAAAGTCCCCCAAGGGGACTCTCCCTGCTGCATGGAGATGAGTTGACCTGGACAAGACGAGAGAGAGAGCGCTCCTGGCCGCTCCAGAAATGCTGTTCCCTAACCCCACCTTCGGACCAAGCCAACAATGGACCCAAAGCCTGTTGGGAAGAGATATCTGGGAAGTGGCACCACGGCAGAATGTGGGGAGGAACCCGGGGTACAGCACTGGTGGGGAGAGGGTGCTCTCTTCTCTAAGTGTTTTCGACACATACCACCCCATCCTACTTCCCCCGGCCCCAAAATGTTGGCTTACCTGAGTCGTAAACCTCTTGGGAACTTGGGTACCGCGTGGTACAGGAACAATATGGGGATGGGGAGGAATGTCAGGAATAATGCAGGGCAAAGATGTCTACATATCCCATCTTAGCCGGTGGCCCCCATCTCCTTCCCAACCCATATTTTAACCCAATTATAGAAGGCACCAACACATCTTGTGCCAGACAAGCACACTCTGGGACAGTGAGATGATCCCGAGGCTCAGAGGCAGGCCCAGAATGCCCCCCAAACAGGAAGCTGGCAGTTCCAGGAGGTGGTCCCAGGGGATTCCCAGAGTTGCCACTCCTTGGGTGAGGCCATTTTCCTCACCTGGCAATTTCATGTTTCCTCATCTTTTGGCCAAGGGTAGCTAACCAGCACCTGGTACACAGGTGACCACTTGAAGAGCACCTGGAATGAACACCTGATGGGAGACATAAGAGTAAGTACTTTGCACAAGTGAAAGACTTCCTTAAAAAGTGTTCCGTCTAGAAACGGTTTCCTCTAAAAAAAGTTTTAGGACTTGAAGGAAAACAATCAATTCATGAGTCCTTGGAATAAATGCTTCATCGCAGTTTTTACCAAAATTCTTCAGGCAGCAGAGATAAGCGGAGGATCAGCCTTTCGAGACTTCCAGGACTTTGTAAACGGTGTTCTGAAACACTGTAGTGAAGTGTGGCCGTGAATCTTTGACCAACAGGTTACAGAGTGGAGTTTTGCCGGCATTGGAAGGGTCTTCCACATCCCAGATTTCAGGCATACTGCATCCAGGCCTAAAGGAACGGGAGCAAATGTGAAACATCCCCCAAACCACACCCAGGCCCCACAAAAAGTGTCAAGTACAGAGCTTTGAACTCAGTCCCATTCCCAGGAGACCCAGTTCCTGCAGGCTAAGACTGTAAGGCAGAGTTTCCAAACATCAGGAAAATCCATATTTTCTTGGACAAAGGTGGAATGCTGCCCAGGTGATGCTTCCTAGACACACTTTGATACCTGCTCTTCTCAAAGAGCCCCACATGGGACAGGGACTGTGTCCAACCCAATTTGCTTGTAGCCAGCCCAGCACTTAGTACAGTGCCTGGCACATAGAAAGCGCTAAACAAATACCACGATTATTATTATCCTGGCCCCCTCCCACTCACCAAGGGTAAAATCTAGTAGCCATGCTGGTCCTAGGGCTAGAGCTTCACATAGCCCCCAGGCTGGAGAACATTAAAAGAATGTTCATATCCTTAGCCCTAGAAATACTATGTGGTAGTTCCTGAATGCAGATACACTAAGAAGAAGCAGTTCAGCGCTCAGTAACGTGGACGGCCAGCAGACTGGCTTCAGAAGCACGGTTGGTTGAAAACAGAGGCTGTGGACTTTGTCTAGTGACCATTCAGTACACAGAGAAACTGTAAATCCAAATTCAAGGCACAGCTTTGGACACTGTCCACTTCAATTACTCTCTGAGATTTTTATTGCCATGACTTCCCCAATCTGCCTGCAGACACGCTTAGTCTTTACGGATAGAGAATGAGTGGTTTTTAGAACAGCAAAATTTCTATATCAGTTCCTCCAAAATTGCTGAGCCAACTTCTTGGTCCACGACTGCAACATAAACCCCATTTTCTGGGCTGTCTCTGTAGGCAAAAACATGCAGTTTGAAAAGAATGAGAAACAGCATGTGCACTGAAGGTTGCTTCTATGCGGTTTCCAATCTTAGCAACATCCCCTTCCCTTCCTGGTACTTTAATTGCTGTTACCTCGCACTGAAAGTAATCGAAGCGGACAGTGCTCACAGCTGGGCTTTGAATTTGGTTTACGGTTTCTCTGTTGCGAATGAATAGTCTGCTTTCAGCCAACACCATTTCTGAAGCCAGTTTGCCGGACGTCCGTGTTACTGAGCACTAAACTGTCTCTCCTTTATGTGTCTGCATTCCGGGTAACCACAGGCAGCTTTCAAAATAGGTTGTATTGAGATCATCTACCTGCAGGGAGTCTAGCCGCACATCAGTCCTTTGGGGAAAAAAAGAGACTCCACCTCTTAGGGGTGGCTTGGAAAGGGGCTTTGCCCCATCAATCAATGGTATTTGAGTACTTAACTGTGTGCAGAGCACTGTACTAAGCATGTGGGAGAGTACAATACGGTTTGTAGGCAAGATCCCTGCCTCCAAGGAGCTTATATCCTACGGGGGCAGAGACGGAAATAGGGCAAGCTTGAGCTCACAGCCAGCCTGGGAAATGTTTTCATTGGCTGAGACTTCGCCCCCGGCCAGGGGCCTGAGCATCACAACGAGGCCAGGTCCTACCCATGGCACAGGGCATGGCTATCCGGCTGGGATTGGGAAAGGGTCATTCAGGTTGGCCCAGACAGGATGAAGGAGTGAGCCCACACCCACACAGAGTAATTTTAATGTCATACCTCAGATATCTGCTTGGAAACAGCGTGGCCCAATAATAATAATAATAATGATGGTATTTGTTAAGCACTTACTATGTGCAAAGCACTGTGCTAAGCGCAATGGAAGGGGCACAGGCCTGCGAGTCAAAGGACCTAGATTCTAATCCCAGCTTGTCTGTTGCGTGACCTTGGATAAGTTAACTTCTCTGTGTCTCCGTTAGTACAACTGTAAAATGGGGATTAAGACTGGGAGCCCTATGGGGGATGTGGACTATGTCGAATCTGATTACCTTGCATCTACCCAAATACTTAGCACAGTGCATGGCATATAGTAAGTGCTTAATACCACTAAAAAGAAAGCCACACAGTGGCTTCAGACGATGCTACTGACTGCAGCATATGGGAACACCTGCTCTTCTCGGCTGGCCTGAGCCCTGTAGGAATCCTCTTCCAGATGGGCTGCTGGAATTTCTGGGACAAAGGTACTGCCTCTCCTGCTGCTCTTTAGAGTGTCTGTGCCCCTGAAAGGCGGAGGCGGACGGGGGGCTAGGAGAAGATGAGCTCTCTCTGTGGGTCTCCCCTGCCCATCATTTACTCCCCCTAATCCAAGCCTGCTGTCCCTCATCCCCACAGACCATAACTCTATGAGAAACTGGTGGGTGGACCCATCTTGGTTCATTAGCTCTCTGAAAGGCGCGGCTGGCACACAACTGTAAAGATGCTCCCTCCAGGGACCAGCCCAGGGGGATGAGCATGCTTTGGTCATAGAGGCTCGGTCAGTTCAGGAGGTAGCTGTTAACCTTGGGGACATGCTCCATGTAGAAACCTTGCTTGGGTGAGTCGGCTACACCTAAGCCATTCGACTACTGACTGTCTTTACGAGCTCTGTATCTGGAATTTACTAGTTCATTCATTCAATCGTATTTATCGAGCACTTACTGTGTGCAAAGCATTCTACTAAGAGCTTGGGAGAATACAATAGAACAATAAACAGACATATTCCCTAACCACAACAAGCTTAATGTCTAGGGGAGAGGCAGACATCACTACAAATAAGTTACAGATATGGACATAAGTGCTGTGGGTCTTGGAGTGGGGAAGAACCATGGGAGCAAGTAAGGTCAACACGGAAGGGAGTGGGAGAAAAGGAAAGGAGGGGCTTAGTCTAGGAAGGCCTCATGGAGAAGTGCCTTCAAAAAGGTTTTGAAGTGGGGAAGAGTAATTATCTGTCAGATTTGAAAAGCGAGGGCATTCCTGGCCAGAGGCAGGACGTGAGCTAGGGGGTCAGCGGTGACATGGATGAGATCGAGGCACAGTGAGAAGGTTAGCTTTAGAGGAGCGAGGTGTGCAGGCTAGGTTGTAGAAGGAGAGTAGCAGAGTGAAGTATGGACTGGAGTGGGGCAAGACAGGAGGCTGGGAGGTCAGCAAGAAGGCTGATTCAGTAATCCACATGGGATAGGATGAGCAACTGCATTAACGTGACAGCAGTTTGGATGGAGAGAAAAGAGCGGATTTTAGCGATGTTGGGAAGGTGGGACCAACAGGATTTAGTGATGAATTGAATATATGGGTGGAATGAGAAAGAGGAGTCAAGGATAACACCAAAGTTATGGACTTGTGAGACAGAAAGGATGGATAGTGACGGGAAACAGCGGGAGGACAGGGTTTGGTTGGGAAGACAAGGAGTTCGGTTTTGGACATGTTAAGCTTGAGGTGATGGGAGGACACAGAGATAGAGATGTCTTGAAAGCAAGAGAAAATGCGAGACTGCAGAGAGGGAGTGAGATCAGGGCTGGAGATGGAGATTTGGGTATCATCCACATAGAGGTGACAGTGGAAGCCAAGGGAGCGAATGAGTTCTCCAAGGGAGTGGGTGTAGAAGGAGAGTAGAAGGGGACACAGACTGAACCTTGAGGGACATCCACAGTTAGACGGTTGGAGGTAGAGGAGGAGCCCACAGAGGAGACTGAAAATGAAAGGCCAGAGAGATAAGAGAAGAACCAGGAGAGGACAGAGTCAGTGAAGCCAAGGTTGGATAGCGTTTTCAGGAGAAGGGGGTGGTCCACCATGTCGAAGACAGCTGAGAGGTCGAGGAGGATTAGGATGGAGTAGAGGTCGTTGGATTTGGCAGAAGATGATCACTGGTGACCTTTGAGAGGGCAGCTCCTATGGAGTGAAGGGGACTGAAGCCAGATTGGAGGGAGTCAAGAAGAAAATTGGAGGAGAGAAATTTAAGACATCGAGTGTAGACAACTCACTCAAGGAGTTTGGAGAGGAAAGGTAGGAGGGAGATGGGGCCGTAACTGGAGGGAGCTATGGGGTCAAAGGAGGATTTTTTTTAGGATTGGGAAGCCACGGGCATGTTTGAAAGCAGTGGGGAAGAGGCCGTTGGGAAGCAAACAGTTGAAGATGGCTGCTAGTGACAGAAGGGGGGAGAAAGGGTGAGAGTTTTGATAAGGTGCGAAGGAATGGGGACAGATGCGCAGGTGGAAGGGGTGGCTTTTGAGAAGAGGCAGAAGATCTCCTCTGGAGATACTGATGGGAAGGATGGGAGAGTTCAAGTGACCTCATGGCTCAGGGCAGGAGGAGAAAGACTTTAATAAATTTAACTCCTGCTATTTGTTGGCAATAAAGAAGATAAGAGTAAAAACACTCTGCACACAGTGAGCACTCAAATACCATTGATCGATTGAAAAGATTAATGTGTATCTAAATCTGGAACATCAGATTTTTTTATCCTTGTTAATTTGAAACAGCAAGATGCAGGCTTATGATTTCCCCAGCAATTAACTTTCTTTTGGTGCTGGATGGCAGTTTGTTCCAAGAACCTAAAATAGAACCTTCTTTAGAAACACTTTATCATGACTGAATTGACAGAATGTCACAGTGCCTCTGCACTGAATATCCAGCTCAACATTTCTGTTTCCTGATATACTGGATGTAAAATCCTTTATGCACTGCAGAACCTTATGAAAAAAACCTCACATTTGAACTGTAAACTGAGGAAAAATAAAGCAGTATAAAAAATGAGCCCATCAACCTGGCGATTCCACCCTACCTCACAAGCCTGTTACCTTGGCATTATCCTCACCTCTCTTATTCAAGACACATATTCAATTCATCACCAAATCCTGTTGGTTCTACCTTCCCGACATCATTAAAATCCACCCTTTCCTTTCCAAGCTGCTACTGTGCTGATCCAAGCACTCGTCCCATCCTGCCTTCACTACTGCATCAGCTTCCTCGTTGACACCCCTGCCTCCTGTCTCTCCCGTCTTTATTTCACACAGCTACCCTGATCATTTTTCTAAAACATTCAGTCCATGTTTCTCCACTCTTCAAGAACCTTCAATAGTTGCCCATCCACCTGTCTCAAACTCCTTACCATCAGCTTTAAAGCATCAATCAGATCATCCCCTTCCGTCTTAACTCCCTGATCTCCTTCCCACAATGCTCACTTTGCTTCACTGATGCCAGCTTACTCACTGTACAACTATTTCATTCATCTCACTACCAATCCCTTGCTCACCATCACCCTCTGACCTGGTACTCCTTCCCCTGTCATATATGCCAGACCCCCACTCTCTCCACCTTCAAATCCTTATTCAACTCAAATCTCCTCCAAGAGGTTTTTCCCCTATTCCTCCTCCCTTCTATATCGCCTATGTGACTCAATCTCTACTCTTTAAGCCCTTGATATTCATCTGGCCCTCAACCCCACAGCATTTACATTCTTATCTAATCAATCAATCAATCAATCGTATTTATTGAGCGCTTACTGTGTGCAAAGCACTGTACTAAGTGCTTGGGAAGTACAAGTCGGCAACACATAGAGACAGTCCCTACCCAACAGTGGGCTCACAGTCTAGAAGGGGGAGACAGAGAACAAACCAAACATACTAACAAAATAAAATAAATAGAATAGATATGTACAAGATAAATAAATAAATAAAGTAATAAATATGTACAAACATATATACATATATACATATCTATTTATAATTTATTTATGTTAATGTTTGTCTCCCCCTCTAGACTGTAAGCTCCTTGTGGACAGGGAACGTGTCTACGAACTCTGTTATATGATGCTCTCCCAAGCCCTTATTACAGTGTTCTGCACAAAGTAAGCACTCAACAAATACCACTGTTTGATGGATGAGTTGATTTTTTCAGCAAAAATTGGATCTGTTTCTTGCTGCAGCTGGGAAACAAACCTCATTTGTTTCCCTGCAGTGCAGTGGAGTCGGCATAGGCAGCAGCAAGGAGCTGGCTTGGGAGGGGGCAGAGCCCTGGATTTCCTCTTGGACTTGAAGCATCCCCAGGGAAGGGGATTTCATCAGAATAGATCCCTGGCTGTCAGGATGGAACCCACTCAAGCCTGGCCAGGCCAATGCAAATACAGAATAACTGAGCACTCACTTGGTTCGCCTGACACACCAGGATTCTTCTAAAACGTAGTAATTCACGCCCAACGTTAACAACTTTTGCTTCACTTCTTGTGCAGGCTTTCTGCTGTACATGGAATAAACTATTTTCGTTCTAGCCCTTTCAAGAAAAAAAAAAAGAAAATCAAAAGATTTTCAAATGAATTCAGATTAAAGGCATGCAAAGTGGTGAAGAAAGGAGTGAATTAAGCCCAGCCTGGGGAGGTGAGGCAAGCAACTCAACTGAGTAACTTCTCTGTCCGGTGAAGGGCAGATATAAGTCCTGGAGTCCAGGTTTGGGGGATCATGGGCACTATAAGGGTGATGCCGTTGGCTAAACCTCCAGAGCAAAAAGCTATGCAGGAAGCTTTTTGCCAGCTTGTAGTTCCCAAGCGCTTAGTACAGTGCTCTGCACACGGTAAGCGCTCAATAAATACAATTGATTGATTGATTGAAGCAACCGGGCAGCCTCACCCTGTCCCTCTGAGTGGGAAAGGGGCAAGGGGAAACCAAGAAGGAGCTGCAACTCCTTACCCAATGACAGGGGAGCGCAAATTGCTCTCTGTCTTCTTCCTCTACACACGGGCCTGTGGCAGCCTGGAAGTGGGCCAGCCAAGCTGAGAAGGATAGGGAAGGAGACCGACACCCACCAACCCATTCAACCAAGTGAACTTCCATGGTCCCACCCCGACCTGGGCCATGTTCTCTCTCCTCTCTATCTCTCTCTCTCTAGAACAGACAAGAGATTTGGTAAACACATGCTGTACCACATGCCCCAGCCTTTCTACGTTCAGTTTCTCCTTCCAGCATTAACATGAGTGGAGTTTCCTCATATGGCCTGCAGAACCCCGCCTTCTCCTTCCCTTGCTAGTTCCGAAAAGCCGCTGGCTAGCGATAGTCTCATCCACACCACCCCCAATCTCCCTCCTTCCCACCTTCATCTCCCCACTGGAAGGAAGCCCGATAGCTAGGAAGTAGCTGTGCGGTGCTTTCACACATCACAAGGTCATCATGTGTTACTCGAGGAGGTATAAATTGCATTTCTGGCTCTCCATGCGCCGACTCCTATAAGGTTTCATCTTTTTAGGCTCTTCCGCACAAAAGGTTGCGGAGCCCAGCTTTGGATTCTATAAGAAAGTTGTCTCCATCCCTGCCATGTTAACCAGATGCCCAACAGCCCCTGCTCCGACTTGGGAAGACTTGGATACCAGCAGCAGGGTGAGCCCCTAATACCAGATCGTCGGAGACTATCATGCAGAAGAGAACCTGACAGTCACCCAACTCCACCATTGGCACCCCCATCACCTCTGCTCCGAACGATGGCAACCTGAGGCCTTCTTGACTTCAAAATGCTCTGAAGTGTTGGGGTACTTGCTATACAAATTTAAGGTAGGCAAAAGTCTTTGGGGAAAACAGCCGTCATGCAGCAAGGGAGTGAGAGAATCATCCTTGGGGTAAAATAAGACTGACAACCAGAAATGGACAAGATGACCTGATCATTTCAAAAAGATGGTCATAAAGGAACCGGGAGAACAGCAATTATGAAGAAGCCTTAGACTGTCTCTTGCAATGCTCACAACATTGTAGGTTGAAGAGGATTTCCCACAAAACTGGAAAAAAAGCCTAATTCCAGCTTCTCCATTCTTATATGTATCTTTCACCATGGCTATATGAAGCCTTTGGAATCAAACTGGACTTAGTACTCACTGTACTTCTCTTCCGGTAGAACTGTGCTTATACTTAAATCAGCTTGAAGAAAACTAAGAGAAGCAGCATGGCCTAGGGGAAAAAGCACAGCCTTGGGAGTCAGAGGACATGGATTCTAATCCCAGCTCTGTCACTTGACTGCTTTGTGACCTTGGGCAGGTCACTTCTCTGTGCCTCAGTTACCTCATCTGTAAAATGGAGATCAAGATTGTGAGCCCTACTTGGGCCAGAAACTGTGGCCCAATTACTTTGTACCTACCCCAGGCTTAGTATAGCGCCTGGCAAATACGAAGCAGAAAACAAGTACCACAACTAGTGTTTCATACCAAACTGTGACAATGGTGAAGCATTGTGGCTTAGCAGACAGGTCACAGGAGTGGAAGCCAGAGGACTTAACAAATGCCATTATTATTACTATTATTATTATTAAGATAAGGACTAAGAAACATAATTTAAGCCTAATTTTAGGGGTATGTATCACTTCTCAAACTGGCAAGTATCTTGTTCAAATATACCAGATGGTTCTGTGACGGATGAAATTGACCCTAAAACAAGAAAAGAATGCCAGCTCTTCAGCATCACATTTTACGTGATGGATTTATAATTGTGGTATTTAAGTAGTTACTATATGCTGGGGTAGGTACAACATAATCAGGTTGGTCACAGTCTCTGTGCCTCACAGGGCTCACAGTCTAAGTAGGAGTGAGAACAGGCCTCACTCCTGTTCTCCTGTACAAGCCTCACCATACAGATTAGGAAGGTTAGGTACAGAAAAGTTGTGACTTGCCCAAGGTCACACAGCTGACGAGCGGCGGAGCCGGGATTAGAACCCATGACCTCTGACTCCCAAGCCCGGGCTCTTTCCACTGAGCCACGCTGCTTCAATTGCTTCTTGCTTCTCAATTTAAAGTCTGGTTGAATCAACATCACCACAATGAGAAAGAGATGGACCAAAGGCATTCCGCTGCTTCCTGGACCACTTCCAGCTGAAATCCCCAAGCCAGAACTGGCAGTTTCAAAATAAGAACTAATTGTGTCCACCCAGAAATACCACACTGACCTCAGGCCTGCATCCTCGTAGTGCGGGTGGTTGACGATGGGTCGGTGAGCAGAGAGCTTCACGCTTGCCATGGTGGGCATGGCGCCTGCAAATACCGCATCTGGAAAACAGGGGCAATGCTTTACGAGAAAACGGAAGTGACCTCCTTTCTGTGTTTGAATCATTTCATTTAAAGCAAGGAATTCCATCTAGGACAGGAACTGTGTCCTGATTAACTCCTATCTGCCCCATTTCTTAGTAGGGCGCTTGGTACCGTTGTTAAGTGCTTAACAAATGACCACAACAATAATTCTTAGTAGTAGTAGTTTTCGATGAACTCTCTAGTATATTTAACCTTCTTGAGCAATAAGATAGGGAAAGAAACTCCACAGTCAGCATGGAGTAGTGGATAAGAGCATGGGACTGGGAGCCAGAAGGTCATGGGTTCTAATCCTGCCAATGCCCTCGCTGTGTGACCTTGGGCAAGTCACCTAAGTTCCCTAGGCCTCAGTTACCTCACCTGTAAAATGGGGATTGAGACTGTGAGCCCCATGTAGAACACGGACTTTGTCCCACCCAATTTGCTTATATTCATTCATTTTCATTCAATCGTATTTATTGAGCGCTTACTGTGTGCACAGCACTGTACTAAGCACTTGGGAAGTACCAATAGGCAACATATAGACATGGTCCCTACCCAACAATGGGCAGAGTACCTGGCTCATGTTATTATTATTATTATCATTATCAGGAAGGCCGGTCTTGGACTCTGGCAAAAGGTACGTTTGCAGAATTGTTTTGGAAAGTCTGGTTTTCTTGATGCTTTTAAATTGGGGGTAACCTGGATCCCAGATGATGGCTTAAGCTTAATAATTCAGCTCTTGCCGAACCCCACCTAACAATTGCTAGGGTAAGCAAAGTTCCTAAGAGGAAAGGGGTGGTGGGAATACTGTCCAGGAAGGGGCAAAAAGGGTCTCCATGGAAATAAGCACCTGCAGGTAGTGGCTGGAAGTAGGAAAGATCCTTTCAGCTCTAGGATTCAAAATGGGGTTTAGAAAACATAAAATGAGATACACATCTTACCTGGCTTGGTGTTAAATTTGATCCATTCTAAAAGCTCTTCTTGGGGCACGTTACTAAACTCCCCTATGATATTCCACTGGCTCTGGAGGTTTGTAGAACCTTGAATGGACATAACCGTCAGCATGGCCACCACAACTGTTGCAGGGGGCACCTTACACAAGAGCCATCCAAACAACTGGAATAAAGGAAATCATTCATTTATCACTCGGATGTGGAAAGCTGTGTGGACTAGTAGAAAAAGGAGTCTGGGAGTCAAAGGACCCAGGTTCTAATCCTCCCTGCTGTGTTAGGCAAGTCACTTCTCTATACCTCTGTTTCCTCATCTATAAAATGGGGATTCAACACCTATTCTCCCTCCTGACTGCAAGCCCCATGGGGGATCAGACTATCCTGTATTGACCCTAGCGCTTAGCTTAGTGCTGGGCATAAAGTAAGCCCTTAAATACCGCAGTTATTTTATAACTTGAAGTTGATAGGTTCAAAACCAATGGAAACACTTCCTCCCTCCACGAGTGGCCAACATCTGGATTCGGTTTCCAAGGGCATTGGGCCGGGAGAAAACCTCAACAGGTTCAAGATGGGTTTGGCTAAATTCATAGATGAGCGGTTAATCCGAGATTTTAGGAGGCTCCAAAAGGGGTTAGATAGATATCCTATGGCAGGCTGAGAATTGAGGGATTTTAGGTGGGAGATCCCTTGCCAATCAATCAAAAGTAGTTATTGAGCACTAACTGTAAATAGAGTGCTTGGGAGAGTATAATACAACAGAGTTGGAAGACGCTTTCCCTACCCACAACAGGCTCAGAGTCTAAAGGGGGACACAGACATCAATATAAATAAATTATGGTTATATACAAAAAGTGCTGAGGGCTGAGGGTGGGGTGAATATCAAGTTCCCAGAGGGTACAGATCACAAGGATGGACATCCAGAGGGGCTACTGTTCCTCCAAGAGCTCTTGGATATCGCTATTAATAATGATGGTAATTGGTATTTGTTGACCGCTTAACTATGTGCCAGGCACTGAACTAAGCGCTGTAAGACGGGGCCAGATATGGCACTGGTATGATCCAATATAGCATGATTTGGGTTTTTATGACTGGTGAACTGGGCAGAGGGAACCAGAAACAGAAGTGTAGCTTAAGTGAAGGGTCGAGGGAATGTTTCTGCCAGAGAACAGGGCTAAAATGACAGCGGGAGGGGTCTGAACCCAATGGGTGCAGCTTGGAGCAGAATCGGTGTATTATGGTAGTTAGAGCTGACCTAAACAAAAGGACACATGCGGCCTGTTGCTATGGAAGCGTTTTGAACCAAGAAAATCCCATTTGTCATGCTGACTAAATTTGGAGGTATGAGATCACTAACAGTTTTTCATTCTTTTCTTCCCACCTCCCTACCCTTAGAATAATAATTATGGTATTTACTAAGTCCTCACTATATGATAAGCATTAGGGTAGATACAAGGATATCAGACAGGACATGGTCCCTGCCCCACACAGGGCTCAAAATCTATCTTATGCTCATTTTCAGATGAGAAAACCGGGATCATGAGAAGTAAAGTAACTCGCCCAAGGTCACATGGCAGGCCTGGAACTAGAGAGCCCAACATTCCTGACTCCTAGCCCTTGTTTTATCAACTAGGCCTCTGGGCTTTGTTTCTGTGGCAGCTGCTGCCTTTCTCACTGGGAATGGGGAACTGGCTGAACCATAACTGGGCTCCATAAGAATTAGCATCACCCTAGGGGAGGAAACTCCTTGGCCAGGGAAAGCTCCTTAAAGGAGAGGTTTCTTCTACAAGAGAGTTCCTGGCCCGGTCACCGCCAAACAGCAGCTCACAGCTCCTGTCTCAGGTTGCAAGATTAACCTCACTGAGGAATCTCACTCCCTGCGCTCACTCCTGCCCCTATTCCAATCTGACATTCCAGCCAGCCTGGGTGCTGACAGTCCAAGGAACTTTTCTGCAAGAAAAGGTCCTTGGCACCATCAAGCTTCAAGAAGCAGTTTGTGGACGTTTTACAGCTGTGGGGGAAGGTGCCGTGGAATCAGTCAATCAGTGGTATTTACTGAGTGCTATTCGCAGAACACTATACTAAGCTCATGGGAGAGTACAATAAACAGAATTAACAGACAAGTTCCCTGCCCACAGGAGCTTACAGTCTAGGGGGGAAAATGCTTTCAAACCAGCATGCCCAAGTGAGGTTATCCCCCGCCCCCACCAACTATTTATACTAGGACTGGAACTAGAGTCCCTGACCAATTCAGTGTCCTTTCCTTCTAGAACATGACATGCTATTTCTGGATCAGACCAATGGTCCCATTCGTCCATATGTCTCTCCAACAGTGGTAACAAGATAATTAGAGGAATAGTGTGAGAGTTACTTTCTTCACCACTGGCTTTAAAGAGAGTCAGCTCTCTCCCTCCGACCTACTCTCGCTGCTCTCCTCCTCTACCACCAACCCATTCTCGCTACCTCACTCTTGTCTCTCTTGCCACCAATCCTCTGACCACATAATCCTTCGGGCCTGGAATTCCCTCCCCTTTCATGCCTGACGGTCTGCCACTCTCTCCGCCTTTAAAACCTTTCTAAAATCACAGCTCCTCCAAGAGACCAACCCATACCAAGACCTTTATTTCCCCTATCTGCCCTCCCCTCTGCGTCGAGTATGATCTTGGCTGTGTACCCACTAAGCACTTTGAGACCTCAGCCCCACAATACTTTTGAGCCCAACCAGGATAAAGAATGGTGTCCCTATGCCAGCATGCCCCTGCGGCTTCAGGCAGGATTATCCATAGGAATCCACACAGAAGCCCTTGACCAGCTGGGCCACCCCCCGGAGATGTCGGCTAACCCTTGCATCCCTCCTCTCCTACAAGGGACAGTAATGACCGGGCTGGCCCACCCCAGGCCGGGCTCTGCAGCCCCGGGAGTTTCGTCTTACCTGTCTCGAGCAGATCAAGGAAGCCATGAGACACATGTGTGGCGTCAGAAAGAGTTTCAGTCTCATTATTAAAATCCCAAGGGCAGTATATGCCAGCAGCTGCAACGCGTGATAAACCAGCTACAAGAACACAGAACGAAAACACGGCAAAACGGGAGTTTTCCCTTGGTTTTTTTTCAAACTGTCATCAGTATTTTCAAAACTGAGAGCTTTTAACATAGCAATATAGACCACTGATATCAAAAAGAATGTTATAAAATGAAGCATTTCTTTTTAGAGTACATAAAATCTACACTAGCATTTGAAGAGACAGAAGACACTAAAGGAGAAGCTTATGTTTTGTTATATGGAAGTGAGCTGAAACCAATAAATTTGTTTTCACAATGAAAAGATGAATAGTACAAACGATCTTAAGATAAGAAAAGAACCACATAAAATAACAATCTTTGGCATTAAAATTCAAGTGAAATTAAATATACTTGAAAGGCATAAAATATTCATGCTTAAAATAACCAATTAGGAAAACGGCCATTTTTTTGGATTATGGAAAGTATTTCCCGGGGGAAAAGCAAGAGCAATCTGCACTTTCACAAAGTAAAACGGTCCAAAATTGATTTTTCAAATATTTATGACAAATGCAGAGGTCTCAGAGATTTTAATGTATTTCAAAATCTTCAGCCACACTTTCATATTTATGGTATTAGATGTGATTAATCATAATTAGATAATTGGTGTTCTTAGAAGACTGATTTCTCTATTTAACTAATCACACTTTAGGTAAGACAAATCAGAAAGGGATGACGTTCGATTAAAAAGGTCACATCTAATAAACTTGTTCAAAACCCAGGAACTGCCACGGGGGAAAGCACAGGGAATATAAAGTCCTACCAGCACAGAGCCATACTGAGGTCAGTAAAAGGTAGAGAATTATTTTCCTAATCATTAAAATGGCATTTCCTAATTTTTGATGCCATTAGCCACTTTGCCCCCTCAGACCTTACCTGCATTCTCATGTACCTCCCTGCCAACTTCTTGCCACATTCTGTCTCTGGCCTGGAACGTCCTCCCTCTTTACATCCAACAGTGACTCTCCCCACCTTCTTGGTCTTACTGACGAAACATTTCCTCCAAAAGGCCTTCCCTGACTAAGCCCTCAATTCCTCTTCTCCCACTCCCTTCTGCATCACCCTTGCACTTGGACTTACACCCCTTATTCACCTCACCCTCAGCCCCAGAGCACTTGTGTACACACACGTAATTTATTTATTTATATTAATGTCTGTCTTCCCATCTAGAATGTAAGCTCACTGAGGGCAGGAAACATGCCTAGAAACTCTCCTATACTGTACTCTCCTTAGCGCTTAGTACAGTGCTCCGCACACAATCAGCGCCCAATAAATACAATCGGGGAACTCGTATCCTAGTTTATTTCTACTCTCAAATGTTAAGAAAAGCAATATTAGTATTCCAAACAGCCTGACACATTAGATTGACACGTGTTATTTTAGTGCATGATGTTATGAATAGAAAACAGCAAAATTGGATACAAGTTCTCTGATCAAAAAGAGCTTCACCAAAGTGGAATGAGATGTGAGAGTTTACCCTGAGCCTACTCTGCATAACTTTTAAACACAAACTTGCATTGCATAAAATTGGTCCTGGCATTTGAAAGATGTGAGACAGAGGAAATTATTTGGGGACGTTAGGCTCTAATGGTAAGGTAATGAGAGTCTTTAGAGGCTTTAGTTTTAGTTCAACAGAACAAACCAGCCTACTGGAATCTACCTGAGCCAAACGATAAAGGTATTCCAAAGGTGGGAGCAGTATGTTACGGCTGCTGTCTTTTGCATTCGCTAAACCCAAGCACTATGTTAGATTACGGGCCTGGGAATCGGAAGGACCTGGGTTCCAATTCCAACTCCACCACTTGTTTGCTGTGTGACCTTGGGCAAGGCACTTAACTTCACTAGGCTTCAGTTCTCTCATCTGCAAAATGGCAATTAAGATTGTGGGACATGGGACACGGACTGTGTCCAACCTGATTAGCTTGTATCTATCCCAGGGCTTAGAAAAGTACCTGGTGTAAAGTAAATGCTTAACAAATACTATAAAAAACAACAAAAAAACCCACCCCAAAAAACCACTGGGGCTGTCCCTTGTTTTTCCTTCTCCCTCTCGTTAGCCACACGCTATCCAGGCTCCCTAATGCCTGCCATGGTGGAGGATGAAGGCATTCTGGCAATGGGAAAATGCCGGGCTGGTTGATGAAAATTAGACTGGAAACAGCCGTGGGTCCCACAGCCCACATTCTCCCAGCCTGCGTGGCAAGGGATAGTCAGTGGGATGCTTGTATTCAAATTTAAGCATTTCTGCCTTTGAGCTTCTTGGAACTTCTTGGCACCAAGAGAATGGAGACCTTTCTTTAAACAAATTCTCCCTTTGAAAACAAGGGCTTCTCAAACAAGCTCTAAACACTGCAGACCATAATGCACAGTTTAAATGTAAAAATGACTGTTGGATCAAGTGCCCAGGCCCTAAAAGAAATCATGCCAGACTGGAAGGAAAAACAGACAGAGGACAGTGGGCCACTCTGTCCTCGTTTTGTCTTTTTATCTAGCTCCCACTACAGCGCAGCCTGCACACTTTGCTCCTCTCACACCAGATTGCTCACTGTGCCCCAATTTCGTCTTTCTCACCACTGACCCATTTCCCACGGCCTTGCTCTGGCCAGGAACTCCCGCTCCCTCCATATATGCCAGACCACCACTCTCCCCACCTTCAGAGCTGTATTTTTTTTTTTAATGGTATTTGTTAAGCTCTTACTACGTGCCAGGTAGTATACGAAGCACTGAGGTAGATATAAGATCAGGTTGGACACGATCCACGTCCCACATGGGGTTCAAAGTCTTAACCCCCTTTTTTCAGATGTGGTGACAGGAAAAGAGAAGTTAGGTGACTTGGCCAAGGTCAGAGCAGACAAGCAGCAGAGGCAGGATTAGAACCCAGGTCCTCTGACTCCCAGGACTGTGCTCTTTCCATTAGAACACACCGCTTATTAAGGTCACATTTCCTCCAAGAGGCCTTTCCCTATTAGGCCCAATTTTCTCGACTCCCTCTCCCTTCTGCATCGCCTATGCTGATCTCTGAGCACTTGATATTCACCCCGCCTTCAGCCCCACTGTTCTTATGTTAGTATCCATAATTCATTTTTAAGGTATTTATTAAGCACTTACTAAGTTCCTGGCCCTGGGGCAGATGTAAGTTAATCGGGTTGGACACAGTCCATGTCCCACATGGGGTTTAATTCTTATTTTTATAGATGAGGTAACAGGCACAGAGAAGGTAAGTGACTTGCCCAAGGTCACACAGCAGACAAGTCGCAGAGTCAAGACTAGAACCCAAGTTCTTTTAACTCCCAGGCCCGAGCTCTATCCGCTAGGCCACTGTGCTTCTCATTTATTTATATTAATATTAAGCAGTGTGGCTCAGTGGTAAGAGCCCGGGCTTTGGAGTCAGAGGTCATGGGTTCAAATCCCAGCTCTGCCAATTGGCAGCTGTGTGACTTTGGGCAAGTCACTTAACTTCTCTGTGCCTCAGTTCCCTCATCTGTAAAATGGGGATTAAGACTGTGAGCCCGCCGTGGGACAACCTGATCACTTTGCATTCCACATAGTAAGTGCTTAATAAATGTTATCATTATTATTATTATTGTTATCTCCCCATCTAGCCTGTAAGCTCTTTGAGGACAGTGAACGTGTCTACCACCTCTGTTGCACTGTACTCTCCCAAAAGCTTAATACAATGCTCTATGCATAGTTAAAGCTCAATAAATATCACTGATTGATTTCATTGGTGTATGCGAATTCTGCATAGTGCTTCAGGCAGGGGCTAGTTGTTTGGAAATAGGAAAAGGTGAGAGAATAATTAGAAATCATGGGGAAGGGAAAAGCTAATCAATCAATCAATCAATTGTATTTATTGAGCGCTTACTGTGTGCAGAGCACTGTACTAAGCGCTTGGGAAGTACCAGTTGGCAACATATAGAGACAGTCCCTACCCAACAGTGGGCTCACAGTCTAGAAGTCTGTTTCAAGTCTAACAGAACTTGTGAAGGCCCAAAGAGTTTTGAACCCCCTACTTTTTCTTTGTTTGTTTGACTGTTTTGGAGTAGATGCAGGGAAAACCTTGGGAAGCTTTCCCTCTCTGTTCCACTCCCTCAAATTGGTGGGGGAGGGGAAGGGAGGCAAGTCCATTCCCCTGCAACCAGGCTCTTACCCTCTGAGGCCCCAGCAAAATCCTCACACAGATTTTGGGTTAAATGGAAAATGTAAGTTAAAAAAAAAAAATCATACCTCTCCACGATCAAAATTTTGTTTTCTGTGAAAAAAAACAAAAACACAAAACATATTGCTAAAGCAGGATTGTAAAATGGCAGTTTCATTTCTATCTAACTGAATACATTTGGATATAAATATATCAAAAACAATTGAAATATATGAAAGAACATACAATTTATAACAGTTAGGTGTGTCAGCTGTCCCCCACGCTGGGCTGGTTAAACCTGCCCTTTTTTCAGTTCCCTTTGGGCTAATCTGATTAACATTTGGGAGTCTCCACAGAAGACTGTAAGCTCCTTGTGGGCAGGGAACCTATCTACCAACTCTGCTACACTGTAGTCTCCCAAGTGCTTAATACAATGCTCTCTGCACAGTAAATACCATTGATTGATGGCTCTGAGGCTCCCTGCCGCTGCTGGAGGCTTGGGACAGAACAAATACCTTCCTCTCCCCTTCTTCCTGCAGTAGCAGCAGCAGAAGCAGCAGCAGCAGAGAGATCTCATCTGCTCCTCATTTAGGGAGCTGCTACTGCTGGGGTCGGGGGACAGGGCTACAAGCCTGAGTTCTGAGTCGAGGTTCAGGACTGTGGGAGTTAGGTCAGAGAATCCAGTGGATCACAGGTGGCTCTGATACATCAGCCAAAGCTTCTGAAGGCAAGTATACCGGGCAGGGAAAGGGAGGTGGTGACTGTGTGTGAGACCCCGCAGATGTGAGCTTGTACCTAAAGGTGGGAAAGTCCGTGCATTTGGCCGGGGGTTACGAAAAAAAGAGAAAGGAGATGAGAAAGATTGTTTCCTTTAAAAAATACAAACAGCAAATTTCAGGGAATTCCAAAAGGTCATCCACATATCTACAGGCAGGTCAATAACTAGGTGGGGGGTCCCTGACCCCTTCAGTGACTCCAAGGCCAGGGGTCCAGGTTTGATTTCCTTAGCAGCCTCTGTAGGAGGCTACCTCACAGCTGCCCCCCGACACCACCACACCAGTTTCTGAAAACTCCTGGGGAAACCAGGTGAGGCAAAGGTGACCTGGAAAGTTCTGGTAAGGGGAGGATAAATGCCGACTCTCCGGGGTGGGGCGAGGGAGACCCTTCCCATCCCAAGATGATCTGCCAGTATGTCACAGGCCCCTGCCCCACCTTGGGAAAATTCCAGCAGGCTCTGCGGCCCCCAGGCTGGACTCCTGTGACCATACATGAGTGTAGATAAAAAAAAACCGTCCAAATGAGTGCAGAACATTTGAGTTGCCATTTGAAGAGACAGGAAAATGATATGTTACCTTCCACAGGGACTCTTCTTAGACAGCACACCCAAGAGATCGCTGGCTGTCTGTGAAGAGACACAAAGACCTTCAACTTCGCAAACCAAAAATCTTTTTAAAAACGTTTTCTGACTTTCAGTTTTCTAGAATCAGAAATTATACTTCCAAAACAGCAGCAAAAATCATGGGTTCCAACTAACCTTTCTTACAATTGCAGCAAAAACCAGAACAACGGTCGGGAGTAGCAATGTCTTTGTGTACCTCAGTGGAGTCTGAGAGAAAATAAAACACAATTCTTCAATTTGTTTCAAATCTTACTTCAAACTGAATGTGCAGTCTGAATATGGTGAAAGGAGGCTTCACTAGGTCACAGCCCAGCAATGTAAAAACCGTAAAGTGAAACTTCCAACGCCAAAACTTCCTATGCCGAAAACTTCCAAGCCATAACTTTCAAATGTTCTTTCTGCCACTATGTACCTTTCGCTGAAGTTCTTCAATTTTCCAGACCAAAAAAGTGCATCAGTTATGACAAACAATTTTTCTTATTTAAAACAATTTTAAACCCCTTGAACTTGAATAAATAATTACTTCTCTTGCTTTTACAGAGGACATAAAGAAAAAAATGAGATAATGTGCAAGCACTTAAAAAATGCTATACCCCAAAGCATAATTATTATTTGCATTACTTATCCCATCAGAACACAGCTCTCCTCTCTAATAGAAGTTTTTCTGACACAAGAAAAGATACTTGATTTTTCCGTGACCCGGTTTCTTAATTGAGAAGCTACCACCAATCCAACCTCAGCAAAGAAAAAGTTGTTAAGCACTTTTCAAAATTTGCTCTTTTAACACAAAAAAGATTTCCTGTAAATTACTCCTAAGTTTTATGTCAAACCAGAGAAAATAATAATATAGTTATCCTTCGTAGTCAGAAACAACGCTTATGACGGTGAGATTTTAAGTGTGATACGAGTGTGACTGAAAACACTGATGTGTGCCTGCCATTCCTTCGCACATGGTGTTCACATGTAGATAACTACTTTCCAGGCTATTACATTTGCTCTCTAACCACCTGGTTTTACAATCTTCCCCAAATCTCTACTCACGTATGGCAGCCCCTCTTTCCCTGGCTACATACCAAGCTGGCCTGTCAGTTTTAGCTCTGTCCCAGCAGAGGGGTATTACCACATCACTTAGAATTGGGCTTTACTGCATCTTTAAACATGCCTCCCAATCCCCCTGCTTGCCTGGGGCCCATTTTAATTGGCCACACAGCAGTCACTTAGGAATCCTGCTAATGTCTAGTCGACATTCCATCCAGCAAGCTCATGTAGCAATGAGCATCGCCTCGCTGCTGGAGGATTCACTGAATTCCTAGCTCTCACTGCCATGTAATGTTGTGAGGGGCTCATTGGGAACACTCAAGAAACCGGTCAAGAAACTGGATGTTCCTTCTGAGATCGGCTCAGATTTAGCAACAAGATATATGGCTGGACACTCATCACAGCTTTGAAGTCCTTCGATTCAGACGGACCTTTGTCGTCACACACTATCCCCTAATCCCCCGAAGGGCAAGTGAGCTATTTCTCTGTCCCTCTTTGAACGGTATACTCCCTAGACAACAGAATTCACAGAAAGCATTAGTTCTTTGTTGTTGATATAAATCTTGGATTATGTGTAGGGTTTCCCTGGTACAGGATGACACCTAAATTCAGGTTTTTCAGTCTTGTCAGTCCAGATCACCGCACTGACTCCTTGTCTTTGCATTCTGTGTTTATCCTTCCTAGAATTCCATCAGCTCACAGTGGCTCCTGAATGGCCTTTTTTATGGGTTTCTTGAAGACGCTCTGGGCCTGCTGAGGTGGAAGGGTTTTCTAGTGGTTTACTTTTGTGGCTTCAGTTGGGCATGGTAGCAAAGAATAGGGGTAAACCAATCAGTCCTGGTAATCCCTGGGGATGATGGTGGAAGGGCCAGAAAGAACACATCTGTGTGACTCAGCCACTGCAGAACAGTGCTTGGCACATAGTAAGTGCTTAACAAATACCATCATCATCACCATCATCATCATCACAGAGAAACTTTTGGGCAGCCACATTTGATTAGCAGCTACCAGAGTCCAAGTCTATTGATGTATTCAGGGAAGGATGTTGAAGAAAAAAAGTTCCCACTTGATAAAAGAGGAACAGATACAGAACATTACACGCCTCAAGGAAATTAGAAACAGTCTCACCTCCTTTTCCATAAAATCAAATTCTGCAGCGCAGGTGTACATTAAAGTATGAAAATCCTTGTAGCTGAAGAATTTTGACGTTAGAAGATTGCCAATGTGAGCCTGGGGGGAAATTAAGAAAGATGGAACTAAATTAGATGATAACTTATAAAAGTTCACTTTAATCATGCGACTTAGAGACCAAAGCAGGCTGCTAGATACAAGAGTTTATTCTTGACGCTACCAAAGAAGCTAAGCAAAACTGAACTCTTTCTTTTTTCTACCTCACAAAACAACGTTCTACTTGAATGTGGACTCAATGGGAAAACTGAATTACTTCGAAGAAAGAAAGCAAGCTAACAAAAAGTCACATGCAATATACCTTTAGGAACAGTTTCTCAGGCAGAGCAGCTCACTTTTTTAACTACTTTGGTCATTTCTCATTAGGACAGTTTTAAAAAGAAGTCATACATTGTTACTGTCTGTCTCCCCCTCTAGACTGCAAATTTGTTGTGGGCAGGGAATGTGTCTGTTTATTGTTATACTGTACTCTCCCAAGGGCTTAGTACAGTGCTCTGCACACAGTAAGTGCTCAATAAATATGACAATGAATGGATTGCTTAGTTCTCAGTAAAAATAATCTCTAGAATCAAAATAATTTCTATATAACAGGTAATTTACCAGTTAACCTGTACCAGTAAGCCTCTCCCTCCAGACTGGAAGCTCCTTGTGGGCAGGGATCGCATCTACCAAGTCTCTTAAGTGCTCTCTTCATCATCATCATGAATGGTATTGAACGCTTGCTATATGCAGAGCACTATAGTAAGCACTTGGGAGAGATGGCAACACAGAGATGGCAGACATGTTCCCTGCCCATGAGCTTACAGTCTCTACACACAGTAAGCTCTCAATAAATACCATTCCCTGATTGACTGAGTGTTGGTACACGTGATCCCTGCCCATGAGGAGTTTACAGGCACCCTGAGATTCTGGAAGTTATCTGCTACCTTTATAGGTGGAGATGATTCAGCCACATATATGCTATTATCTTTCCAGACATGGCCGGCAATGATGCACCAAGGCAGCCGTCACAGGGGTTGCATTTATATTTCCTCTCAGACTCTGGGATTATCTGTAAATCTTTCATATTCTTATGCATTTATGCACATAGCTGTAATTTATTTATATTAATATCTGTCTCTTCTTTAAGACTGTACGGTCCTTGTGGGCAGGGAATGCCTCCCAACTCTGTTCCACTGTACTCTCCCAAGCATTTAGTACAGAGCCCTACATACTGTAAGCACTCAATAACTACCACTGATTGACTGATATCCTACTGTGTAACGGTATTTCCCCAGAATTCAGTGAACACTAGGTGCAGTTGATGTGATATGGTGGGAAGTAGCAACTTAACTTTACTGATCTATACTTCTCAGTGCCTCGATTTCCTCATCCACAAGACAGAGATAATAGGCCTGTTCTTCCTCCTACTTATAATGTGCCACCCTTGGGAAAGGAATTCGGTCTCATCTGATTAGTTTGTATCTAGCCCAGCACTTAGTACAGTGCTTGGCACGTAGCAAACACTTAAGTACCACAATTATTGTCATTATTTTGTCGGGCTGTGGTTGCAGTTTAGTTCCCTGAAACAATACTGCAGTCACGTGTGTCTGTGCAGGAGTCTACCTCATCTGCAAGATGATCCTCCATTAGTTATTTCTCCTGGCTATCCTTTGGATACGAGCCTATTACCGCAGCTTGTTGAAAGCAAAATGACATGGTTTTGACAGATGATCGAACCATTTTCTGAAAACTGAAATTTTCTTGCCATACGGGTTATCTGTTTTTATCATCACTTTCATCAAACAAATCTCTGCTTTTGCGTGTGACATTAACTGACATTATCTTCTGTTGTCTGAGACAGAACAACACCGAATTTTCCCTAGCTGGCTCCAGAACAGTTCTAAATGACTGACTGGTGTGAAGCTGCTCTGTCAGTGTTTGAGATCAATACAACCTGATATTATTTATCCCTTAGTTTTGTAACTTTTTTTGGTAGACTTTGAGCTCCTTTACTAATGCAACATTTAGGAAGAAAAAAAAACACGGCTTGGACCACCCTATGATCCGACCAAAGCCAGAACAGCTGGAAAGACCTCCACTTAATAATGTTGGCTGCAAACCCTAATCAATCAGTGGCATTTACTGACCATTTACTGTGTGCAGAACACTGTTCTAAGCACTTGGGAGAGTACAATTCAGTACAACAGAGTTAGACACGATCCCTGCCCACAAGGAATTTCTAGTCTAGAGCAGGGAAGACAAACATTAAAATGAAGTACTGATATGTACATAAATGGTGAGGGGCTGAGGATGGGGTGAATAAAAGGCATATATCCAAGTGCAAGGGAAATAAAGAAGGGAAAGGGAGTAGGGGAAATGATGGCTTAGCTGGGGAAAGCCTTGAGGGTAAGATGTGATTTTAGCAAAGCTTTCAAGGCACAGAGAGTGGTGGTCTTTAAACTCTTGGCCGCATCCTGAGCCGCTGAGAGGACCTACATGAGAGAAGCAGCACTGCTCAGTGGAAAGAGCACGAGCTTCGGAGTCAGAGCTCATGGGTTCAAAACCCGGTTCCACCAACTGTCACCTGTGTGACTTTGGGCAAGTCACTTAACTTCTCTGTGCCTCAGTTACCTCATCTGTAAAATGGGGGTTAAAACTGTGAGCCCCCCGTGGGACAACCTCATCACCTTGTAACCTCCCCAGCGCTTAGAACAGTGCTTTGCATGGAGTAAGTGCTCAGTAAATGCCATCATCATTATTATTATTATTATGAGGCAGAATTACTTGCCTTCCAGTGTGCAGCAGGCTAGAAACAGTGCTTAGTGTTTGTTTTACCTCCGCTGCGTCCCATCAGTAAGCCACAGTTGACCGATCATTCTCCACACTTGTTGAAACAAGGCAGAGAGATAAACTCTCAACGGTGCACCTGGGAGTCTCAGAGCACGACTAGACTATAATGGAATATGGAATATTGTGGAATAAGCTGCATTTCCCAGCATCAGGAGAGAGTGTGATCTCTAAGGGAGAGATCAAACCATGGAAAACTGCATTCCCTTCTTGCGAAGGAGCTAAAATACACTTACATCATCTGTGACACCGAGGAGTTTAGATGTCAAGGACTTCAGAATTACTGTTCCAAACAAGCAACCGGTTCCTTGAAAGACCTACAAAATGACAACACGGTGGAGGGGATGGACATACAGATATTTTACCAACACAGTAATCTATGCTAATAATCGAATCCACAACTTAATAGACAAACTGAGAAGCCATGGCCTAGCGGATACAGTACAGGACTGAGACTCAGAAGAGTCTGGGTTCTAATCCCAGCTCTGCCACTCAGCTGCTGTGTGACCTTGGGCAAGTCACTTAACCTCTCTGTGCCTCAATTACCTCACCTGTAAAATGAGGATTTAGACGCTGAGCCCTATGTAGGATGTGGGCTGTGTCCAACCTGATTATCTTGTCTCTATCCCAGCACTTAGAATAGTGCTTGACATAGTAAGTGCTTAATAAATATCATATTAATATATATATATATATATATATATATATATATATATATATATATATATATATATATATATGTACAAATGTCCTGAGGGTGGTCATGAGTAAGAACACAAATGCTGGTGATTGTGAATAATAATAATAATAATGATTGTATTTGCTAAGGGCTTACTATGTGCCAAGCACTGTTCTAAGCACTGGGGGGGATACAAGGTAATGAGGTTGTCCCCGAGGGGCTCACAGTTTTAAACCCCATTTGACAGATGAGGGAAGTGAGGCACAGAGTAGTTATGTGACTTGCCCCGAAGTTACACAGCTGACAAGTGGCGGAGCCGGGATTGTCTCGGGAGGTTTTCACTATAGGAAGTGGCATGGCCTAGCTGTGGGATTTGGAGGGGGGAAGGAGGGAGAGTGAGAGTTCTTGGCCAGGAAATAGCATGAGTGAGGGGACAGAGGCAGGAGAAGCAAGAGTAGGGTACCCTTAGAAGCTGAGTTTGGGAGGAACAAAGAAAGCAAGTCCTGACGCTGACTGTGAGGAGAGCTTAGATGACAGAAGAGATGGGGGCTCGGTGAGGCATCAAGAAGATGAGCAAAATAGTAAAAATTGTGGTATTTGCTAAGCACTTTGCTGGGGTAGATACAAGTTAATCAAATCAGACAGAGCCCCTGACCCACGCAGGGCTCACCCTAAGGGGGAGGGAGAACAGGTAATGAATTCCCATTTTACAGTGTGCAGTGTAAATTGTAGGGGGGAGGGGTTGGCGGCAAAGACCCCAGTGAGGAAGCTAACACAATAATCTAGCGATGAAGAAACTGGAGCACGAAGCAGGGTAATAATAACAATACTGATAATAATAATAATGATGGCATTTGTTAGGCGCTTATTATGTGCAAAGCACTGTTCTAAGCGCTGGGGAGGTTACAAGGTGATCAGGCTGTCCCGCGGGGGGGCTCACAGTCTTAATTCCCATTTTACAGATTTAAGTGACTTGCCCAAAGTCACACAGCTGACAAGTAGGGGAGCCAGGATTTGAACCCATGACCTCTGACTCCAAAGCCCGGGCTCTTTCCACTGAGCCATGCTGCTTTATATCATTTATAAATGCTATAAATGATAGCACTTATTAAGTGATTAGTATGTGCAAAGCACTGTTCTAAGCGCTGAGGAAGTTACAAGGTGATCAGGTTGTCCCACAAGGGGCTCACAGTCTTAATCCCCATTTTACAGATGAGATAACTGAGGCACAGAGAAGTTAAGTGACGTGCCCAAAGTCACACGGCTGGCTGCTCGCGTGGAGAAAAGGGGCCGATCTGGGAGATGTTATGCAGAGAGGAGCTGGTGAAAGAATGGATGTGAGAATTGAAAAACAGTGTTTGTGTTTGAAAAACAGTTGGCAACTCTGCCAACTTGGAGGGTGGGGGTGGCATCACTGAGATGGTTAATAGAGAAGGAGGAATGGGTTGGTTGGGGGAGGAGGAAGATGATATTAAATATATAGATATATCTATGTTTTAGATATATTTAGTCTGTGGAACTGGTGAGACATTCAGGTGGAGATGTCCTGAAGTCAAAGGAGATGATGACGATAATATTAATAACAACAATAATTTCATACATTAAGTGCTTACTATATGCCAAGCACTATACTAAAGCCTTAGGTTGTTATGCAATAATCAATTAATTAGTGGTATTTATTGAGCACTCACTGTGTGGAGAGCACAGTACTAAGCACTTGGGAGAGTACAATACAACAGAGTAATACAGTCCAGCCCCCAAGGAGTTTGTGGAATAAAGAGGGAGGCAGATAGTAAAATAAATCTCAGATAGGAGAAACAGGAGAGTGTAAGGATAAGTATATGAGATCTGTGGGGCAAATATCAAGTTCTTAAGGGACATTGATCCAAGTGCACAGGTCAATCAAACATATTTATTGAGCACTTACTGTGTGCAGAGCACTGTTCTAAGCACTTGGGAGAACACAATATAATAGAGTTGGTAAACGTGTTCCCTGTCCACAGTGAGCTTACAGTCAAGAGGAGAAAGCAGAAGGGAGGGCAAAGATGGGAAATGAGCGCTTAGGTAGTCCTTATTTTTCCTTTAAAGAATCCAATGGGTCCCCAGTCAGGACTGGTTGCCCTGGGAGGTGGAAAACTGGCAGGAATGGAGCCAGACTGGAAGTCCTCAGGAAGGGTAGACTGAGTCTGCATAAAATGCAAACCAGAGACAATGCACCTTAAATGCTCAAGTCCAGCCCTTTCACTGACTTCCAAGGATTTCACACACCTGTGTGAAGGCCAGACACTTTGCTCTTGACCTAGAAAGGAGGCGACCCCAGTCTTCTAAGAAAGGAAGGGCAGATGGCCCCGATTCAACCCTCCTTGCAAACAGGTGTAAGACATTAATCAGACCCCAAACATTGTGAATCCAAACAACTTCCTACCCATCATGCAGCTGCTGAAATAATAATAATGATGGTATTAAGCGCTATGTGCAAAGCACCGTTCTAAGCGCTGGGGGGATACAAGGTGATCACGTTGTCCCACGTGGGGCTCACAGTCTTAATCCCCATTTTACAGATGAGGTAACTGAGGCTCAGAGAAGTTAAGTGACTGCAAGTCCACAGCCTTTTCTACACATCCAACAGAAACACCACCAATCGATGGTATTTATTGAATGCTTTCTCTGTGCAGAGCACTGTACTAAGCACTGAGCACTGTACTAATTCCAGCCTAATAATGACCTGTATTCCCAGCTGACTGAAGGATAGCTGCTGCTAAGCAGCAGGCGGGCTCAGACAATCAGTAGCCAGATGACAGTTTGGGTCAGGTATAGGTACGGTCAGCTGGCTCTAGGGAAGGAGGTGAGAGAGGGAAGGAAGGGAAAAAGGGGAGAGAGAGGAGGGATGAACAATGAACGAATGAGACAGAAGCTGACGACTCCAGGATGCCTGGGGAAGCATTGGCCAGGGCCGTGCTGCGGCTCATCCCAAGACAGGTTTGCCCCTCCCGTCCTGCTACCCACAGCCGCTTCCTTCCCCTCGCTTCTGCTGACCCATTCAATCCCTCCCTTCACCAATCTACCCCGAGGGGAGGAGGTGGAGAAGACAGGATGGCCACTTCTTCTGATACAGAGGCAGCCACCCTGCAGGAGAGACCACAAATACTCAAGAGCTTCCCCAGCCTGGCCCGTGGCCATCAGCAGCAAATGTGAGGGCAAGAAGCCTTTCTTTGTGTGTTCAGGGTGTGGGCGAGTTCTACAGATTAGACCCACGCCGGCACCTGATGCCTACTGCAAACGGGCAAATCGGCAAGTAGCTATTTCTGATATTAAAACAATTGTTCGGCAAAGAATCCTCCCCTTTGAGTTGCATTTAAATTGATTATTTTTTCTTCGGGAAGCCTTTAAAGAACAGACAAGAGAGAGGTTTTGTAAATTTGATTCTTACCCACATGCCAAGTTCAGATACATGCACCTTCAGGATATTTGATCTCACTGCAAGGATACCCTATAAAAGAATTGTAAGTTTAATATAAAAAAACTCCAAGTGACCCAACTTATCCCACCTTGATTACTGTTCCAGCCTCCTTGCTGAACCTCCCAGCCTCCTGTCTCTCTCACTACTCCAGTCCATACTTCACTCTGCTGCCCAGATCATTTTTCTACAAAAATGACCAGGAAAAGTTTCCCTGCTCCTCAAGAAACTCCGGTCATTGTCCATCCCCTTCTGCATCAGACAAAAACTCCTCACCAGGGGTTATAAAGCACTCGATCACCTTGCCCCCTCCTACCTCTCCTGCAACCCAGACTATACACTTTGCTTCGCTAATGCTAACCTACTCACTGTTCTTCAGTCTCATCTATCTCGCCGCCAACCCCATCGCCCACATCCTGCCTCTGGCCTAGAAAGCCCTCCCTCCTCAAATCCGACAAGCAATTACTTCCCCCACCCTCAAAACCTTATTGAAGATACACCTTCCCCAAGAGGCCTTCCCTGACTAAGCCCTTCTTTCCTCTTCTATTCCCTTCTTCATCAGCCTGACTTGCTCCCTTAATTCATCCCTGCCTCCCAGCCCCACAGCCCTTATGTAGATATCTGTAATTTATTTATTTCAATTAATGCCTGTCTCCCCCTCTAGACTTTAAGCTCGTTTTGGGCAGGGGCTGTATCTGATTACTGTTATATTGTACTCTCCCAAACACTTAGTACAGTGTTCTGCATACAGTGAGCGCTCAATAAATACATTTGAATGAATATCTACATGCATTAGACCTATGGGAGACAAAGCACAAAATACAAGTGGTATTTTAAAGCTGAGTGACCTAGGAAACTCAAATACACATATATAAAAGCCTCATCTAACATAGTCATGGAATAATAGTAGTCAAAGTAGTGACAGTATTTATTAAGCACATACTGTGTGCAGAGCACTGTACAAAGCTCTGGGAAAGAATACACATTTTACTATTAAACACAGTCCGTGTTCCTCCAGGGCTCACAATCTACAATAAAAGTAGGGAAGGTTCAGAAACAGAGTAGAAACACCACGTTACGCCGAACCAAGTTAAACGAGAAGCAGCGTGGCCTAGTCTTCAAGTCAACTGTATTTACTGAGCACTTACTGTGTGCAGAGCACTCAACTAAATGCTGGAAGAGTACACTACAACAGACACATTTCCTGCCCAGAATGAGTTCACAGTTTAGAGGAGGAGACAGCCATTAATAAAATGAATGAAATTACAGATATGTACATAAGTAGTGAAGAAGCAGCGTGGCTCAGTGGAAAGAGCCCGGGCTTTGGAGTCAGAGGTCATGGGTTCAAACCCCGGCTCCGCCAATTGTCAGCTGTGTGACTTTAGGCAAGTCACTTAACTTCTCTGTGCCTCAGTTACCTCATCTGTAAAATGGGGATTAAGACTGTGAGCCCCCGAGGGACAACCTGATCACCTTGTAACCTTCCCAGCACTTAGGACAGTGTTTTGCATATAGTAAGCACTTAAAAAATGCCATTATTATTATTATTCTTAGTCGAAAAAGCAGGGGCCTGGGAATCAGAGGACCTGAGATCCAATCCCGACGGCACCACTTATCTGCTGTGTGACCTTGGGCAAGTCATTTAACTTCTCTGCACCTCAGTTTCCTCATCTGTAAAATGAGGATTAAGACTATGAGTTTCACCTGGGTGTGGACCGTGTCCAACCTGCTTGGCATGTACCTATCCCAGCATTCAGTACAGCGCCTGCCACACAGTAAGTGCTTAACAAATAACATAAAAAAAACTGAGTCACTGCATAAATGGGAATTAAGGTTTGGACTCTCTTACTCTCAAATTCTCCTAACTGAAAAAGCATTTTTAAACGGCATTCCATTTTGATGAGTAGAATTTTTTTAAAATGGTATTCGTTAAGCACTTACTACATGCCAGGCACTGTTCTAAGCTCTGGGGTAGATACAAGCTAATCAGGCTGGATACAGTTCATGTCCCACATGGGGCTCACAGTCTTAATCCCCATTTTACAGATGAGGTAACTGAGGCACAGAGAGGTTAAGTGACTTGCCCAAGGTCACACAGCAGACAAGTGGTGGAGGCGAGATTAGAACCCAAGTCATTTCGACTCTCAGGCCCGTGTTCTATCCGCTAGGCCATGCTGCTTCTCATTAAGATGGATAGGTTTTTATCCAGCTAGTTAAGATGAATACGTTTTTAGTTAACTGGGTGTACCAGAATTTGTGCCCCTTTGACTTCCTTTCTGTTTCTGTGGATGTTTTTGTGTACTGCCTGGAATCCGTCTCTCTCTGACTCAAGTCCTAGCAGGGAACAGTCTCTTCCCATCACCCAGTGCTATTTCCTGCTGCTTTAGCTCAGCAAGAGAAATTTACGGCTGCCTGAGGTTTTTGTTAGCTATAGGCTAAAATGTTTCTGTTTAGATTCAAAACCTTCTCCAGGAGGGCTTTGAGAAACCAGGCAGTGATTTAACAGGCAGCCCCGTAATCCTCATGGAGGGGGAAGGAGGGAATTGTGCTAAAAAAAAAAATCAATTTTACATAAAGTCAATTTAAGAGATAGGAGCAAAAATATAGGATATAGCTTGCTATTGATTGCATTTTATGTCTGCCAAAGCAAATAAGCATTGCAATTTAAAGGTTGGTCAATTTATCTACACTATTATGCATATACAATAAAGCATTTAAGGGGAAAATAGGATACTGTTAATGTCTGCAGATATTCCTTCATTTATTCAATCGTATTTATTGAGCACTTACTGTGTGCAAAGCGCTGAATTAAGCGCTTGAGAATTTACACCTGTAGTAAGATAGATCGGGCTAATCTTTCGGAGCCCAAGTCAAACAGGTGCTTTTCAGAAACATAGAATTGGGTGCACAATCAAATGATCATTTTCCCCAGCACTTAATACAATGCTCTGCACACAGTAAGTACTTAATGAATACAAGCTACTGCGATTACTACTCCTATCGATCAGTGGTAGTTAGTGAGCGCTTGCAGTGTGCTCTGCTGTATGGTTGAGAGAGAATAATATAACAGAGTTGGTAGGCATGTTCCCTGCCCAAAACGAGCTTAATAAAGTTGATGGCATTCTTTCGTTCCAAACAACAGCCTCATCATGCTAGATTTGGAGTTCACTTGAGCAGGCAAGAATAGTACGCAGTATTTCAAGGTAGTGTTGACTTGGGGACAGTGAAAGCAAAAGGTTGCTACACACTAAGGATATGGAATTACAAGGAATAACTGGAACAATAAATCAATCAATATTGATTGATTACTGTGTGCAGAGCTCTGTATTAAGTTTTGGGGATGACACAACACAGTTGATACACCAGATCCCTGCTTTTAAGGAGTATGCAGACTAGTGAGTGAGACCAACATTGAAATACATTACAAATGGGGGGAATGACAGAGTAGAATATGTATATAAGTCCTGTGGGGCTGAAGGTGGGGTAGGCATCAAAGTGTTTAAAGGGTAACAATAATAATAATCATAGCATTTGTTAAGCGCTTACTATGTGCCAAGCACTGTTCTAAGCACTGGGTACAGATCCAAGAGCATAGGTGACACAGTGGCCTAATGGATAGAGCACGGGCCTCGGAATCAGAAGGATCTGGGTTCTAATACTGGATCTGCCACTAGTCTGCTGTGTGACCTTGGGCAAGTCACTTCACTCCTCTGTGCCTCAGGTATCTCATCTGTAAAATAATAATAATAATGATGGCATTTATTAAGCACTTACTATGTGCAAAGCACTGTTCTAAGCGCTGGGGAGGTTACAAGGTGACCAGGTTGTCCCACGAGGGGCTCACAGTCTTAATCCCCATTTTACAGATGAGGGAACTGAGGCACAGAGAAGTTAGGTGACTTGCCCAAAGTCACACAGCTGACAATTGGCGGGGCCGTAATTTGAACCCATGACCTCTGACTCCAAAGCCCGTGCTCTTTCCACTGAGCCACGCTGCTTCTTGTAAAATGGTGATTAAGACTGTGAGTCCCATGGGGAACAGGGACTGTAACCAACCCAATCTGCTTGTATCTTCCCCAGTGCTTAGAACAGTGCTTGACACAGAGTAAGTGCTTAATAAATACCACAATTATTAGTATTATTACGGGACAAATTAAACAAGGGAATGAGGGCTCAGTCAGGGAAGGCCTATTGGAGGAAATATGATTTCAGGAGGGCTTTGAATCTGGGGAGAGTAGCAGTTTGTCGGATATGAAGGGGGATGGAGTTTCATGACAGAGGGAGGACATGGGCAAGGGATCAATGGTGAGACAGATGAGACTGACATAAGGTAGGATAAGGAGAGTTAATTAAGTGCCTTAAAGCTGATGGAGAGGAGTTTGATGCAGGGGTGGATGGGCAATTATTGGAGACATTTGAGGAGTGAGGAGATGTGGCCTGAGTGTTCTTTTAGAGAAACGATCCAGAGATCAGAGTGTTGTATGGACTGAAGAAGGGAGACCGTGAGTACTTGGATCTGAGCAGTATCAGTTTGGATGGAAACTCTTCTAGAAATAAAAGTTTAAAGGCCCTGGGAAAGAATCCAAACTTTGATTCATTCATTCAATTGTATTTATTGAGCGCTTACTGTATGCAGAACACTGTACTAAGCGCTTGGAATTTTCTTTTCTTTTCAGATTAAACTAGCCGTGAAACAGAAACTTAAAGATGCCCCTAGTAGGAGAAACATGACTACCTAAATACAGCATTCTTATTACACTGAGATCCTCAGACTACGCTATTCTTCAAAAGAGCAATAACACAGGCAATATGAGCTCCTGATCTTACACATGTCTGATTAGACAGTCCGCCTCCCCACAAGTCCTCTAGAACAAAACCGCTCTACCCGCTAAATGATTCTGCAAAGTTCCGAACAAGAGAAAACAGAAGGCGGACAATGAAAATTAGGTTTCAAACTCTGGGTGCCAAGAGGAAATAAATATGAGCAATACGTATGTGTTTACAGTTAAACATATGTAAATAACATACTGCATCCCCAGCCATCTGTGCTTGGAATTCTATTCGCAATAAAATAAATTATTCGCGATGATCGCCATACCCATATGGACAAAATGATTCCTTCACAGCTGTAGTTTTTTAATGGTATTTGCTAAGCGCTTACTAAGCACTGTGGAATAGACGCAAATCAGGCAGGCTGGATAGAGCCCCTGTCCCACACTGTCTAAATGAGGGAGAACAGGTAGTGAATCCCAATTTTACAGCTGAGGAAACTAAGGCAGAGAGAAGTTATGTGACTAGCTCAAGGTCACGGCAGAGAAGTGATGGAGTCAGAATTAGAACCCAGGTTCTCCGACTCCCAGGCCAAAATTCTTTCCACTAGGCTTCCCTTTCACAAGATATTCCTCAGAACTGAAGAAAAATTCCTGACAGGAATTAACCCTCCAGACAGAACCCGAGTATTTCTTTGGAATGAAATTCAGCCCAATTCTACCTGTAAAAGAGCGTTTAAGGACCTCATAGCCACCTAATTCCAAGACTACGGCTGCCTGACATCCCAGGACCCAGGCCAGTTCCACATCAGGCGAGTGGAAATCGCTGCTGCTTCAATCTGATGATTTTGCTTGGGAAGTAACCCTGCTCCATCCTCCATAGCCTGGCCCTCCCCATTGCCCCAGGTTTCCACTCTCCTTCAGCTACTACCTCTACGCAGATGACTCCTAAATCGACTTCCCCAGCCCTGACCTCTCATCTGCTCTGCAATCTTAAAACTCAATCGATCAATCAGTGGTATTTATTGAGTACTTACTGTGTGTAGGGCATTATATCGAGCGCTCGGACACTGCAACATGATAGAGTTGGTAGACACAGCCACTGCCCACAAGGAGCTTACAGTCTAGATGGGGAGACTATACATCTTGCTTTCAGGTAATCTCCTCTCTAGACCGAATGCTCAGTATGGGAAGGGATTATGTCTGTTAATTCTGTTGTATTGTTCTCTCCCAAGTGCTTAGTACAGTGCTCTGAATAATAATAATAAGGATGGTATTTGTTAAGCGCTTACTATGTATAAAGCACTGTTCTAAGCACTGGGGGGGATACAAGGTGATCAGGTTGCCCCATGTGGGGCTCACAGTCTTAATCCCCATTTTACAGATGAGGGAACCGAGGCACAGAGAAGTGAAGTGACTTGCCCAAAGTCAGACAGCTGACAACTGGCGGAGCTGGGATTTGAACCCATGACCTCTGACTCCAAAGCCTGTTCTCTTTCCACTGAGCCAGGTTGCTTCTCTACATGTTCAGAGAAGCATGTTTACCGTGTTCTCTGAACACGGTAACCATTCAAATACCACTGACCGAGTGATTGTCTGGCTGGTGCCTTAAACTCAACAGGTTTAAAACTGAATTCCTTATCCTCCTCTAACTTCTCCATCACAGTGGAACCCTATCTGTCTCAGAAGCTCACCACCTTGGTGCTTTTAAAGACTCCTCACGATCATGTCATTCTTGCATCTAATCAGTCAGTAAACCTGCTGGGTTTTTTTAGATGGTGTTTGTCATGCTCTTACTATGTGCTAGACACTGTACTGGGTGCTGGGGGTAGATACACGCCAATCAGGCTGGAAACTGGCCATGTCCCACACGGACACAGTCTTACCATTTTACAGATGTAGTAACTGGACAGAGAAAAGCAAAGTGACTTGCCCAAGTTTCACAGAGCAGACAAGTGGCAGAGCTGAGATGAAAACCCAGGTCCTCTCTCAGGCTCACTCTCCTGCCAGGAGGCCATGCAGCTTCTCTAGTTTTTCATAATACTTCCCAGCTCCCATATGCCCCAAGTATGTGCGGGCTAGGTGCGTTTGTCCAGGAAAGGGGATAACATAACTCAGAAACACTTGGGGCACTGGTGGTAGTCCAGGCTAGGAGGTGAAAGTGGCGGCCATCAACACCCAGTTTCTTGTAGCAGTGAGGCTCCGTAGGGAAGAGTGCAACTGCCAAAACCAAAGGATCACTCTCACCTACATTCAGAGCCCTGGCCAAATTCTCAGTGCCATCGCTGGCCCGGAGCTACGTGCAATAAAAGCAGAAAAATCTCTAGGCAGCAGCAGGAAGAAGTGAGGCTTGGTGGAAAGAGCACATAACTGGGGAGGCGAAGGACCTGGGTTCTAATCTTGGCTCCAACAATCAATCAAACAATTGTATTTATTGAGGGCTTATTGTGTGCAAAGCAGTGTACAAAGGGCTTGGGAGAGTAGAACGCAACAAATAAACAGGCACAATCCCTGCCCACAATGAGCTTACAGTCTAGACGGGGAGACAGACATTAATATAAATAAATTACAGATACGTACATAAGTGCCGTAGGGCTGGAAGAGTGAAGGAAGGGAGCAAGTCGAGGACACGCAGAAGGGAGTGGGAAAAAAAGAAATGAGGGCTCTGTCAGGGAAGGCCTCTTGGAGGAGATACTGCTTCAATAAGGCTTTGAAGGCCAGGAGAATAATTATCCATAGGATATGAAAAGGGAGGGCATTCCTGGCCATAGGCAGGACATGTTTTGTTTTGTTGTCTGTCTCCCCCTTCCAGACTGTGAGCCCGTTATTGGGTAGGGACCGTCTCTATATGTTGCCGACTTGTACTTCCCAAGCGCTTAGTACAGTGCTCTGCATACAGTAAGCGCTCAATAAATACGATTGAATGAATGAATGAATGAATGAATGACATGGGCAAGAAGTCGGTGGCAAGATAGGCAAGACTGAATGGCATCAGAGGAGCAAGTTGTGTGGGCTGGGTTGTGGTAGCAGCAGCCATTTGTCTGCTGTCAGACCTTGGGCAAGTCACTTCATTTCTCTGTGCCTCAGTTTCCTCATTTAGAAAATGGGGATTCAATACCTGTTCTCCCTCCTACTTACACTATACATAATAACGTAGAGCCTGATTATCTTGTGTTTGCCCCAGCGCTTAGTACAGTGCTTGGCATATATTAAGCACTTAAATAACACACGTTATTATTATTACTATGACAGTGTGGCTCAATGGAAAGAGCAAGGGCTTTGGAATCAGAGGTCATGGGTTCAAATCTCGGCTCTGCCAATTGTCAGCTGTGTGACTTTGGGCAAGTCACTTCACTTCTCTGGGCCCCAGGTACCTCATCTGTAAAATGGGGATTAAGACTGTGAGCCCCCCGTGGGACAACCTGATCACCCTGTAACCTCCCCAGCGCTTAGAACAGTGCTTTGCACATAGAAAGCACTTAATAAATGCTATTATTATTATTATTATTATTATGTATCTCAGGAGAGACTAGGTTACCCACGAGCCAGCAGCTTGTCACTGAAAAATCAAGGTGGCATTTGGGGTCTAAAAACCAGAACAGCTTTCAGGGGACTTCAGGGAGATTTTTGCATCGCACTCAGCGTTAATTAAATCCTTACGGCTTCTGGTTTTAAAAGATGTGGGAACTGGGAAAAGCGACAGGGATAATTAAGAAATGGAAAAGTCGGATCTACAAAACAAGCCAAAAAAAATTAGGACTATTCAGTCCATGGAAGAGAAGGTTCGAATGACAACTTTTAAATATCCAAAGGGCTCTTGGGGTTTGGAGAGTAGTGATAGTATTTTTTAATAGTGTAGAGTACTGTTCTATGGGGTGGGAAAGAATACACAGGTAAAAAGGGACTCACAATTTATTGTGAATGACTACAGTAGCCAGTCAAGTGCCAAGAAGTTGATTTTTTTAAATGGCATTTGTTAGGAGCTTACTATGTGCCATGGACTGTACTAAGTGCTGGGGTAGATACAAGATCATCAGGTTGAGCCAACGTGGAGCTGATAGCCTTAATCCTCATTTTACAGATGAAGTAACTGAGGCACAGAGAAGTGAAGTGACCAAGGTCACCCAGCAGGCCAGGGCAGAGCCAGTATTAGAACCCAGGTCCTCTGATTCCCAGGCCCGTGCTCTTTGCTCTAAGCCACACTGTTTCTTCTACCCACATAACATTTTCTTCTACGCAGACTTGGGCACTGCCCTTGGCTTCAGGACAGAGAACACAGTTGACTCTATCTTCCCCACTGAGAAAAAGATGAGACCTTTCTGGGGCCAGAATTTAAAGGGTTCGAGGCAGGGATTCCTTGCTCTACCAAACTGGACCTCTGAGACCCACATGACCCGAAACATCCTCTCAAGAGGGACGGATACGATCGTGTCGAAACATCCTCTCAAGCGGGACGGATACAATCGTGTGTAGTGTTCAGTGGAGAGCAAATTATAGGCTTAGAGACTACTTACCCAAATTACTACCAAAGAAGAGGCATAGTAGGATGTTAACAACATTGAGTTCCCAAACATCAGAATGAAACACAATGCAAGAGAGACCTGGAAAAAGTGGAAGAAAATCTCATTAATGCACAGAAAAGAAAGAACTCCTTCCTAAGCTCCTTAGAGTAGCAGACTCCGTCTCACAAACTGGAGGTCGGGAGGCTCAGGGGGACAGAGAGTGTGACAGCATAACTGAACTGGAGACGGAGAGAACTGATCCTGGGAACTGAAAATGAGATCCTGGGTCTCTGAATGTGCCCCTAAGGGATGCTAAGCAGGTGAGGTACCAGTTAATATTATTCATGGCACATCTGTAGGCAGACCACTTGGGACACTAACAGATAAGACATAATCTAGACCTTGAAAAAGTGAATAATTAATCAAGGAATGCTTCTTGGAGGAGGTGGCATTTTCTGAAGCTTTTAAAAGCGGGGGAGAGAGTCGCACAAAGATGGGAGGGAGAACTATGCAAGGGGAAATGTTATGAGCAATAAGTCGGAGACAGGTGAGTCGCAAGCCAGGTAAAGTTAGAGAGTTAGTTTGGGTGGAGCAAAGAGTTTGAGCTGGGGTGTATCAGGAGCTCCTCACACGATACCCTTCTCTGTCTTTAAGTCCTTTGACACTAATCCCCCCACTCCCCCGCCGCTCAACCCAACTCCAACAACCCTGTAGCGTTTAGTACATATCCACCTGAAATTGAAGCCTTATTGAACGCACATCTCCTCCGAGAAGCCTTTCCAGACTAGGTCCCTCTTTTCCTCATCTCCCACTCCCTTCTGTATCACGCTGACTTGCTCCCTTTGCTCTCCCCCCCTCCCAGCCCCACAGCACTTATGTACATATCTGTAATTTTATTTATTTGTATCGATGTCTGTCTCCCCCCTTCTAGACTGTAAGCTCGTTGTGGGCAGGGAATTTCACTATTTACTGTTGTGCTGTATTTTCCCAAGTGCTTAGTACACTGCTCTGCACTTAATAAGTGCTTAATAAATACAACTGAATGAATGAATGAAAGAAATTTATTTCAATGTCTGTTTCCTCCTCCCCCACCCACACCACAGTCTGTAAGCTTCTTGTGGGCAAGGACCAGGCCTACCTGTTGTATTGTACTGCCCAAACGTCTAGTACAGGGCTCTGTATACATTAGGTGCTCATTAAATACCATTGATTGATTGATCAGTGAAGAACCTTGAAGCCATGTTGGATAAGCTCCTAATGGGCAGGGAATGTGACAACCAACGCTGTTGTATTGATTAGTGTAGTGCTGTGCACATGGTTAAGTTCTCAATAAATATTACTGATTGACTGATGTGTACGGAAGTAGAGAACCAATGGCAATCTCTGAGGAAGAAAGTGTTATTTTCCAAGCGGTGTTTTCACCAGATGACATGAGCAACTGATTGACTGATGTGTAGGGAAGTAGAGAACCAATGGCAATCTCTGAGGAAGAAAGTGTTATTTCCCCTGGCCCGCATTAAATTACGAAGGAACTGATCAGCAGCTGACTAGACACAGCCCGTTACTCGTACAAAGCAAATATGAAACAACCAAGTGGGAGAAAGCACCCTGGGACAAACGGATTGTGAATGGAGGACTGCCTATTCATTCGCATTCTGGAAATTGCCGTCTTCATTTTAATGAAAGATTTATGGCAATATGATTTTCCATTCTCTCCTCTCAAACATCCATCACACCACCTTATAAAAGTTCTAACAGTAAAATGAAGCTGTGTCCAGAGAGAACTGGCTTCGTAAATGTTGACGCCTGAAAGGATTTTAGAGTTAATACCACAAGGCTGCTTTTAAATGAAGGTTGTCGTCAAAACATTTCTCACTAAGAGTACCCAGTCAGAGCTGTGCTAGCTGGAACAGAGAAGTCTAGGAATGGGCATAATAATCTTCACTGATTGATACTGGGGTGGGGCTGGGGGTGACTGCCTTCATCCAGCAGTAAGAGTGTATGAATCAATTAATGGTGTTTGTTGAGCGCTTACTAGAAAAAGTGAACTGTACTGAATGCCTCCAGTCAACCTAGCCCTGTTTTCTTCTACACATTCACCTCATCAAAGACCTACGGACCCACATTCAGTTGAGCAATTAATCAACAGAAGCACTGGTGGCAGTCGTTATTGCTGCTGACAACCTCACCCATATCCCTTAAACTTCACTGGCCCGACCTTGTCCCTTCAATCCCCTCCCTCTAATCAGCCCATCCCTGTCCTGCCTTCCCAGCTACCCCTTCATCCCCCTCCATCCATCCCTCCCCACCCCTTAAAACACTCTCAACCTCCCCCGCCTCCTTCCTACCCCATATCCCTGCTATCCTGGCCTTGTGCTGCTCCTCATTTCCCTCTCCCAGTGCTGGCCTCCATCAACTCCCATCCAAAACCCCTCCACCCACATGCTCCCACTCTTTTTATTAATATACAAATATTAATATTAATAACGGTACCTATTACGTGCTTACTATGTGCCAAGCACTGTACTAAGTGCTGAGGTAGATATGAGTTAAGTCCTCTACGAGGCTCGCAGTCAAGTAGGAGGGAGAACAGGTGCTGAATTCCCATTTTACAGATGAGGAAACTGGGGCACAGAAGTGACCAAGGTCCCACAACAAATGGCAGAGCTGGGATTAGAACCCAGGTCCTTTGGCTCCCAGGCCTCTGTTCCATCCACTCGGTCACGCTGATGTCCGTTCTTCGGCTCTCCATCCCTCTTTACATTTCGGCCAAGCCCTTTCATGGGAGCAGCTCCCTGGTACAGTCCTCAATTGCTTATTGTTACTCTGGACTCTCTGGCACCTCCTATTCCTTCATCAGGCCATGGAACAAAGCCCGCATTGTCATTTAACTGGACTCTTTGACATTGGAAGAATTTCAAAAAGGAAAACTTACCATGTGTACATAGATAATCTTCTGTAGTTTGCATGAATCCACATAACCCACAACATAGACAGCAAATAAGGAGGCGATCTGAAATCAAAAGACATTTTTAGGAGAATGGAAACTGAGAATGCTGTACAAAACTGCAAGTCATCTTCACCTCAAATAATACCTAGCTGGTTTGAATGGTAGGAAACCATTTCTAAACCTGTTGGTGTTCATGGAATGGTCTATGTTTACTGCTAAACATTCCTGGAACGGGCAGAATATGCCTGCTGCTTCTTTTACCAACTCCCTATTTGACCCTATCTGACCCACAACTCCCTATTTCGCCCCCTCCGCTCCATCACGACTACGCTTTCTGAATCACCAATGTCCCTGAAGAGGGCTGCTCTGACCCCATTTCTGGGGCCTTTGAAGGAGGACACAAAAACTGTCCCAGTCCAGATCCCCTGGGGGAGCCTGCAATTTTGGAGGCCACCCCACATGCCTGACAAGTCTGAGGGAGGTCATTCGATGTGGTTCAATGAATCGATCGTATTTAATGAGTGCTTACTGTGTGCAGGGCACTGTACTTAACGCTTGAGTACAATATAATGGAAACATTCCCTACACACAAGCTTGCAGTCTAAGAGACAGACATTAATGTACATAAATAAATTATGGATATGTACATAAGTGCTGCGGGGCTGGGAAGGAGGATGAATAAAAAGAGCAAGTCAGGGTGATGCAGAAGGGAGTGGAAGAAAAGGAAAAGAGAGCTTAGTCTTGGAAGGCTTTTTGGAGGAAATGTGTCTTCAATAAGGCTTTGAAGCCGGGGGCGGGGGAGAGTAACTGTCTGTCGGATTTGAGGAGGGAGGGCGTTCCAGGCCAGAGGAAGGACGTGGATGAGGAGTCGACGGCGAGATAGTTGAAACTGAGGCACAGTGAGAAGGTTAGCACTAAAGGAGTAAAATTGTGTGGGCTGGGTTGTAGAAGGAAAGAAGGGAGGTGAGATGGGAGGGGGCAAGGTGACTGAGTGCTTTGAACCAATGGTGAGGAGTTTTTGTTTCATTAAGCTCTTATAATAATAATAGTAATAGTAATAATAATAATAATGGTATTTGTTAAGCGCTTACTATGGGCCAAGCACTGTTCTAAGCATTGGGGTAGATACAAGGTAATCAGGTTGTCCCATGTGGGGCTCACAGTCTTAATCCCCATTTTACAAATGAGGTAACTGAGGCACAGTTAAGTGACTTGCTCAAGGCCACAAGGCAGGCAAGTGGCAGAGCTGGGATTAGAATCCACTTCCTTTGACCTCCAAGCCCGTGCTCTTTCCTCTAAGCCACACTGCTTCTCTCCCTCTCCAACACAGGGATACTGCGCTGGCACTTGGAAATGTACTGAACAAGAGTAAGCAGGAACAGTTTCTCCTCTTGAACACCTCAATGTTCCTGCCTTTCGTCTAGCAAGCAGTCAGAGGTAGGGGTGGGCCTGTTGGGGCTCTACCATCAGCAGCGAAATTTTCAGACCAAAGAGCATCTAGACACTCAATATCACTGCAAAAAACCATCCTGAATGCTTCTGGTGGGTGTGGATTGAGGGCCCACAGTTGAGTCGGACTCGAGCCCCACCGA
The DNA here is from genome assembly GCF_015852505.1 of Tachyglossus aculeatus. Lineage (NCBI taxonomy): Eukaryota > Metazoa > Chordata > Mammalia > Monotremata > Tachyglossidae > Tachyglossus > Tachyglossus aculeatus. The sequence continues at coordinate 47,482,257 of NC_052067.1, forward strand.
AACCCTGACTGAGACCCTGGTGACTCTTTCTGTTCCACACTCTGTCCTCTCTCAGCCTCTCCCAAATCCCTCTCACTGACTTGGTGATTGACACTCCCATTGCCAATCTCTCTCTCCCCATTCCTGAATCCCTGGCCTCTCAGATTCCCCTGTTTCAGGTGGGGCTCCCTTTGCTCCCAACCCCCTCCCAGCCTGGCCCTCTTTTTTCCTCCCTCCCTCCCTCCTGCTTTCCCTAGTAGAAGGGGTAAGTAAGGGGATGGAGGGTACGGGGACGTGAGAATGGGATGCCCAGCCCAGCCATGGAAGATCTCTCCGAGGAGGAGGCTTATGTGGTCTCTGGAGAGAACAGAAGGCATCGGTCAATGGCATAAGAACACCCTTTGGGAGGGGAGGGGCATTCAAGATGCTCCCTGCCTACCCAGCGTGGGGAGGAAAAGTCTCTCTGGAGGAAAGCTAGGAAGACCCAAGTCTTCTGATTCTTCTGTTGTCCCTCCCTGGTGCCAATGAGAGGAGAAGCAACCCTGAAGACGTGCAGGGCTGCTCAACAATCAGATCTGGTCTGGGCGGCAGCCAATCAAATGGCTGGGCAGAAATTCCTCCAGCCCGGTGGGGCCGAAGAGCTTTCTGTGTGCAGAGCCCTGTACAAAGCGATAGGTAAGGTACAATATAATGGAGTAGAGACACACAATCCCTCCCCACTTGGAGCTTACAGGCTACAGGGAAATGGGGACCAAAAGCTTTTCATTTGCAATGGAGTCAGCGGCCCTGGAAGCCTCCCGACTGTTGGCAGAAGCACTGCGGTCAGAGGGTGGGCACTTGTCTGACCATTTACTGTTCCCCTAAGGGTGGCACATCCTGGACGGAGTAACTGGAAGGCAGCAGCGTGGCCTAGAGGAAAGAGCCCGGGGCCGAAATTCAAAGGACCTGGGTTCTAGTCCCGGCTCTGCTACGTCTCCTGTGTGACCCTGGGTAAGTCACTCAACTTCTCGGGGCCTCAGTTCCCTCATCTACAAAATGGGGATTCAATACCTATTTTCCGTCCTACTTGGATTGGGAGCCCTATGTGGGACCTGATTGTCTTGGATCTACTCCAGTACTTAGTACAGTGCTCGGCACATAGTAGGCTCTTAATACCAAAATTATTATTATTATTAGGGATGAGGAAACATACCATCTACCCCACTTGAGTAGATGGACAGTCATGGTTGGAAAGATATATTGGATAGTTTATCTAGTTTCACTTGGAAAACTAAATCAAATGAAAAAGGGAGAATAACAATGGTGGTGGTATCTATTAAGTGCTTAGTATGTGCACTATTTAAAAGTCCCCGACCCACACTGGGCTCACAATCCAAGCATGGAGGGAGAACAGGCACTGAATCCCCATTTTACAGATGAGGAAACTGAGGCATGGAGAAGTTAAGTGACTTGACCACAGTCAAACAGTAGGTAAGTGGCGGAGCCAGGATTAGAACCCAGGTCCTTTGACTGCCAGGCCTGTGCTCTTTCCAGTAGACCGCATGGCTTCCTTTCCCTGACTTTGTGACCTTCCACCCATATACTGAAATCAATCAATCAATGGTATTTATTGAGTGCAGAGCAGCATTAATATAGAGAATAAGATGCTGGCTTACTAGATGAAGTGGGGACATTAGAGATAGTGACCTTTTCCTTACCCTAGATAAGGGAATGTTCTGATCCAATAACCGTCAAAAAACTGTCCCCCAAGAGCTATGATGGAGGAGAGGAAACCAGTCCAGACTAGGGAAAATTCAGATTCAAGATGGCTAAAATGACTGGCTCCATGTTATAAACATGGCCCCCTTGACGACGCAGGATCTAATTTCCCAGCATTTGGTCTATATCGCTTATTTGCACAGAAGACGGCAGTCAGCCAGCTTCATGTCCTCTATTTGTCCAACTGGTCCCAGTTACATCATCATCATCATCAATCGTATTTATTGAGCGCTTACTATGTGCAGAGCACTGTACTAAGCGCTTGGGAAGTACAAATTGGCAACATATAGAGACAGTCCCTACCCAACAGTGGGCTCACAGTCTAAAAGTCAGGTCTGGAGAATCAATCACAATGGTACTTTCTGAGCACTTACTTTGTGCAGAGCTCTGTACTAAGTGCTTGGGGGAGCACAATACAACAGGGTTGGCAGTTGTGTTCCCTGCTCACAAGGAGTTACGTTCTAGAGGGGGAGTCAGATATTATTATAAATAATAAAGTTATAGATCTGTGGAAGCCCAGTGGTCTGGGACTCGTACTGAGCCCCTTTTCATCCGACTGTTCCCTCTGAGCTGTTGTGTTTCTAGGCCTGTTTGACTGCTTCCTAACCACCTTAAGTGAGCAAGAGTAACTCCAGTGACTTGAGTCCCTAGGAGTGGCAGAATACCAAGAGATGAGAAGCAGCATTGGCCTGAGAGCAAGAGGACCTGGGGTCTAATCCCAGCTCTGCCACTTGTCTGCTGCGTGACCTTGGGTAAGTCACTTAACCTCTCCGTGCCAGTTACCTCATCTATGAGGTAAGACTGTGCGGACCTGGACTGTGTCCAAATTGATTAACTTAGAGAAGCAGCGTGGCTCAGTGGAAAGAGCCCGGGCTTGGGAGACAGAGGTCCTGGGTTCTAATCCCGGCTCTGCCACCTGTCAGCTGTGTGACTTTGGGCAAGTCACTTCACTTCTCTGTGCCTCAGTTACCTCATCTGTAAAAATGGGGATTAAGACTGTGAGCCACATGTGGGACAGCCTGATTATCTTGTATCCCCCCAGCGCTTAGAACAGTGCTTTGCACATAGTAAGTGCTTAACAAATGCCATTATTATTATTAACTTGTATCTACCCCAGTGGGAGGTACAGTGAGTGGAAAGAGCCTGGGCTTTGGAGTCAGAGGTCATGGGTTCAAAATCCCAGCTCCGCCAATTGTCAGCTGTGTGACTTTGGGCAAGTCACTTAACTTCTCTGTGCCTCAGTTACCTCATCTGTAAAATGGGGATTAAGACTGTGAGTCCCCTGTGGGACTACCTGATCACCTTGTTAGCTCCCCAGCACTTAGAACAGCGCTTTGCACATAGTAAGTGCTTAATAAATGCCATTATCATTATTATTATTATTATTACAGGGCCTGGCACATAGTAAGTGCTTAACAAATAACATTAAAAAAAAAAAAAGATGGAACGTGATGGGCCTTTAGGCCTGGACTCCATTCTGCCTGGCCAACCCACCATTTACTTGAAGCAGGCACATCAGAATCCTCCTCTCTCTGTTGAAAGAGTGACCTCGTGGATACAGCACGGACCTGGGACTCAGAAGGACCTGGGTTCTAATTCCAGCTCCACTACTTGTCTTCTGTGTGACCTTGGGCAAGTCACTTAACTTCTCGGTACCCTCAGTTACCTTATCTGTAAAATGAGGAGACTGTGTGCCCCACATGGGACAGGGATTGTGTCCAACCGAATTTGCTTGTATCCTACCCGGCGCTTAGTACAGCGCCTGGCACACAGTAAGTGTTAACAAATACCACAGATTATTGTTTCCTTCTATCTGGGTGTCTGTCTTATCAGGAAATTTGGTTTGTCACAGTTCTGAGACAGGATAAAACCAAGTCAGGATTCCTAACTTGCTTTATCAGTAGTGTTTGCCCACCAGATCCCTATAATGGAGAGAATCAGGTGGGGCCTAGTCATTACCCCAAGTAGAATTTACTGTTGTTTGCATTAAGGTCTATACAATATATTGTGCTCTTTCATAATAATAATAATAATAATAATAGCATTTATTAAATGCTTTGCTAAGCGCTGGGGAGGTTAACAAGGTGATCAGGTTGTCCCACTGGGGGCTCACAGTCTTCACCCCCATTTTACAGATGAGGTAACTGAGGCCCAGAGAAGTTAAGTGACTCGCCCAAAGTCACACAGCTGACAAGTGATGGAGCCGGGACCACAGTGTGAGGCTGTGATGCTATACCAACTGTATATAAAGAAACTCTGAATTGCTTGAAGTTGAACTGGCCTTGTTTAGTAGAGGAAACTCTTCCCGTCAACCACCACTCCCTACTAGTGCTGGGACAAAGCACTAGTAGTGATAAATTTGTCTCTGACGTTCCCTTTCGAACACAGCTCAGAATTTGTGCAGTTTCCTTCCACAGTATGTAAGTGCTGTGGAGCTGAGGATGAGGTGAATATTAAGTGCCCAAAGGGTCATAGATCCAAGTACGTAAAGGACAGGGAGTTGGGGAAAAGCGGCGTGGCTCAGTGGAAAGAGTCCGGGCTTTGGAGTCAGAGGTCATGGGTTCAAATCCCGGCTCCGCCAACTGTCAGCTGTGTGACTTTGGGCAAGTCACTTAACTTCTCTGTGCCTCAGTTACCTCATCTGTAAAATGGGGATTAAGACTGTGAGCCCCACGAGGGACAACCCAATGCTTAGAACAGTGCTTTGCACATAGTAAGCGCTTAATAAATGCCATTATAAAAACAAAAGAGGGCTTTATTGGGGAAGGGTAAGATAGAATTGTATCACTCCAGCGTACTGGCTACCATCCTTGTGGATTCTGTGGGGCCCACGCTGTCTCCACAGGGAGGGATGTACAGTTCCCCAGGAACAAGTCTCACAGGACAATGTGGCTAAAGTTGGGAATGAGATGGGATTGGCTTTAGGGCCTTACGACTGCTGGTCTGCCCGCTTTCCCCCAGAGATACCATAGAAAATCGAAAGATTTTTCCCTTTCTATGGGTACGGGCACAAATACGCAGGAAAAGGCATGCCAAATACAGTCGATTTTAAAGGCTGACTTTATGCGCTTTCTCAAACATTACTACAGAAATCCAGCATAGGACCTGATGTGCTCAAACATTCCAAGAATGCAGTGTTAAGCAGCTGTGTGTTAAAATGTACTTAGCAATTACCTGAGTGAGAAGAACAAACTGAGCGAACTGCCAGGGAAGCATGAAAAAGATATTGGAAATGCAAAGGGCAATCCAACTTCCTCTATGAACACTTGTAGCCCTTGAAGAGACAGAATACATACCAATGAGTTTAACCAGAAAAAAGTCCTCTCAGTGAACCACATCAAAAGTAAAACAAAACCCTGAATATAAACCAGGTGCCACAAACACTGACTGCCACCTACCTCAATCTGTATGGCTACTGCTCTAAACAGCTAAGCTCCCTCTAGACTGCAAGCTCCTTGTTGGCAGGGACAGTGTCTACCAACTCCCTTATACTGTACACTCCCAAGCACTCAGTATAGTGCTCTGCATACAGTAAGTGCTCAATACTATTATTTATCGAAGTGCTTTGATAGAATTCCACTTTGATAGAAGTCTATCAAAGTGCTCTGCATACAGTAAGCATTCGATAAATCCCACGGAATGACTGAGTCAAGTAAAAACATAATGAAACATTTATTACTGCTCCAAATGCATTCAGGCTGCCTTAAAACCATCCACATTAAGACAGTGGATTGCTTTTTCTGTACTGTGTGAGATGAATGGCAGGAAGGCCAGCTTCAGGGGGGTGACAGGTGACAGATATCCTTTGTCAAAGAGAAGGCAAAGACATTAGCTCTACACCCTATGCATTTTGGGCTACACGAGATTTGCTAGCTTGCTCTGTCCTCTGCAGCACTGAGGGTGCTCTGGAAATCAATTAATTAATGGTCTTTACTGAGCGATTTCTGTATGCAGAGCACTTTACTAAGCTCTTGGGAGAGATGGAGGACAGGGACGTTCTCCCAGGTGGTGACATTGGCAGGGGACACCCAGGACTTCCTAAAGTTCCTGTGGCCCTCTCTCTTTTGGTGGTTCGATGCCAAGCATCTATCAATGCTCCTCCTCCCCTGCTTCCTGCAGCAGACAATTTTTCCGGAGCAGCCAGCAGCTGCTATTTCAGTCACATTAGCCACACTAGCTCCTGTTCAGCCTTCCCGTCTTGGGTCACTCACTACTACTGGGGCCACTGTTACCTGGCTGATGACAGTGGCAATAGCCGGCAGCTCCGTCGCTATGCAGGGCTTAAAACCTACTTAGTCCCCAGAGGAGCTCCGAAACTGGGTGGGTGGACTGGCTCTAGAGCTGGAGTGCGAGGCAGGAGAACCTCTGTTAGGCCCCGGAGCCTCATGAGGACAAGAAAAACCTGCGGCAGTGTGGAGAAAGAGACTTCAAGGTAGGAAGGCTGACAAAGATCTGAAAGCCCTTTCCTTCCCCCATCTATCCCTTTCCTCCTGTCCCCTACCCACTCTAGCTCTTCTTCCCTCCCCACCCCCCACATGCTCTTTTCCTTCTTTTCTCCCTCAAAGCCAAACCACCCAAATGCCCCACCTCCTCAACGCTCCACTCCATGTTTGTCCCTTTGCTCATCTCTAGTGAACGATAAAAAATACAAGGATAATCACCAGACATATGTATCCATTCCACACACAGCTGCTCAGCTGGATGTCTCAGACTTGCTCATCTGAGAGTTTTTAACTGGTGCTGAAAAGGCCCCAGATGGTAGCTTTCTGCCCGTTGGCTCTTTGAAGCTTGTCCCCTCCCAGTAGCCTCACCCGTTTTCTTTTGCTCCTGTGTCACACTGAAAAGTTCCATCCCCAGGAATATCCCCAGTAAGGTTTGCTGAAGTTTGGGGCATTCCTCATGCAAAACAGGACTTATTTCGTGTCTAACCAGCCCACAATCTTTATTCTCCTCCCTTAGCTTGATTCCTTTCAGGGGATAGCAGGCATGAATTGTCAAAATAAGGCCAAAAATGGTGTTAATATGTTATTTCCTATAAATAGGAGGATCACCTCTAGGCAAATAAATTGCTACAAAAATAAAGTGTCCAACTAAACAATGAATGGTCAATATTGCAACTTGCCTTGGTTGATGGAAATCGATTTGTCGATAATTAATAGATCTTGCCAGATCGTTAACAGATCAAAACGCCAGGTCGGAACAGCCTCCATTCCACCTGAGAGGGCTCTAATTGGAGAATTCTCCTTGACTCAAGCAGAGGAAGCTGTCCTGATTTGAGCCCTGCCACTGCAGTATTTATTTTACTTGTACATATCTATTCATTTTATTTTATTAATATGTTTTGTTTTGTTCTCTGTCTCCCCCTTCTAGACTGTGAGCCCACTGTTGGGTAGGGACCGTCTCTATCTGTTGCTGACTTGGACTTCCCAAGCGCTTAGTACAGTGCTCTGCACACAGTAAGCGCTCAATAAATACGATTGATTGATTGATACCATAATCCTGGAAGCCTATCCGCTGAGCACAAGTGGCTAGATACCTGGAACTCCTTCAAAGCGTTATCTTTTTTAAACATCTGTTCAGAAAGAGTCACTCTCGTCCTTGACCGCTACACACGAGGCTCTTCGGTAAACTGCTGCTGTCTCTCTGCAGGAAACCTCATTACATGGTAATGATTCCTTGAATCGTTTAAACATTTCTTCGGCCTTACTTGCACCCCACCGCCCTGGCAGTTTTTGGGTACCCGATTCTCTTCACTTCCCACTCCACAAAGTCAGGCTGAAACGAGCATTGCGGTGATAATGACAGACGGACAGCATTCCAGGACCTCCCCCGCTACCAGATGATAAGCGTGCTATCTTGGTAATAATTGTGGCATTTGTTAAGTGCTTACTATGTGCCAAGCACTGTACTAAGCACTGGGGGAGATAGAAGATCATCAGGTCCCACACTGAGCTCAAAGTTTAACTAGGGAGGGAGAACAGGTACTGAATCGCCACCTAGACTGTGAGCCCGTTGTTGGGTAGGGACCGTCTCTATATGTTGCCGATCTGTACTTAGTACAGTGCTCTGCACACAGTAAGCGCTCGATAAATACGATTGAATGAATTCTGCAGATGAGGGAACTGAGGTGCAGAGAAGTGAAGTGACTTGCCCAAGGTGACCCAGCCGGCCAAGTGGCAGAGCCCGGGATTAGAGGTAAGCTTGTTGTGGGCAGGGAATGTGTCTGTTTATTGTTATACTGTTCTCTCCAAGCACTTAGTACAGTGCTCGGCGCACAGTAGGAGCTCAAATACGAATGAGTGAATGAATGACCCCGAGTCATCTGAACTCCCAGGCTTATGGGCTTTCCACTAGGACACACTGCGTCTTTCTGGTGTGCAGGTGACAACATTGGAACTGCTTAGGAAGTCCAGGGCCTTGCAGCCCCACGAGAGGGTTGGCACCTTTCTGCAGCTTTCCCACCGATCAATGACATATAGCAAGTCTTCCCAAAGATGGCTGTACTGAGTTTAAGCATTTGGTTTCCTACCACGGGGCTCTCCACGCCTTATTAGATGTTGTATTTTGGGCAGGAGCAAACAGAATTCACTGACAGTTTTCACATCTGGATTGTGTATTCTGGATTGCGTAGAGAAGCAGCATGGCTCAGTGGACAGAGCATGGGCTTTGGAGTCAGAGGTCACGGGTTCAAATCCTGACGCCACCAACTGTCAGCTGTGTGACTTTGGGCAAGTCACTTCACTTCTCTGGGCCGCAGTTACCTCATCTGTAAAATGGGGATTAAGACTGTGAGCCCCCCGTGGGACAACCTGATCACCTTGTAACCTCCCCAGCGCTTATAACAGTGCTTTGAACATAGTAAGCGCCTAATAAATGCCATTATTACTATTATTATTATTGGGATCCTAGGTGCTTGCTGTCTTCTTCACAATCAATCTCTTAAACCAGAGTGGCTCAGTGGAAAGAGCCTGGGCTTGGGAGTCAGAGGTCATGGGTTCAAATCCCAGCTCCGCCAACTGTCAGCTGTGTGACTTTGGGCAAGTCACTTAACTTCTCTGTGCCTCAGTTACCTCATCTGGAAAATGGGGATGAAGACTGTGAGTCCCCCGTGGGCCAACCTGGTCACCTTGTATCCTCCCCAGCACTCAGAACAGTGCTTTGTACATAGTAAGCACTTAATAAATGCCATTATTATTATTATTATTATTATGGGTTCTAATCCCGGCTCCGCCACTTAACAGCTGTCTGACTTTGGGCAAGTCACTTAACTTCTCTGGCCTGATCTGTAAAATAGGGATTAAGACTGTGAGCCCCATGTTGGACAACCTGATTACGTTGTATCTCCCCCAGCACTTAGAACAGTGCTTGGCACATAGTAAGCACTTAACAAAACCAAAATTATTATTATTATTATACTGGGACCTTGGGGCTTCTCTGGTAGCCCTTAAAACCTAAAAATCAAATTCCCTTGACGGTTGGTTGTTCCTTCAAAAGTCATTTAACTTTCTATGACACACCACCCTGTTTATGAAATCTGGATTGCAATCCTCCTTCAGAATGGAGTTTCACATCTAAAGTACATCTAACTCAAATGGACCTGCCATTTTTAGAAAGTGAACTTGAAATTATATCTGAGATGTTTTCTTCCTCTTGACAAAAGGATGGAGCTCACCTTGTAAAACAATTTTCTGAATTTCGTTTCAACATCAACATGAATTTCTACGCTAACGGACGCAAGTCCCTAAGTACGATGGAAATTACCTGAGAATGTGGGTCATCAGCAACATCTGAAGTACAAGGAATGGATATGAAAAACTTTCACGGAGGGGTGGGGTCCACATCACACGTGTACACTAAAAAGAGGTAGTCAAAGGGTTAGGGTGACAAACAATTCAGTGGCAGAATCTACAAATTAAACAGTACGGGCCTACCCCTAGGTTCTAACAGCCACAGCACATAAAATCCAGAAGCTCCTCAGGCACCAATTGCTGATATAGTGCTTTGCACATAGTAAATGCTTAAAAAATGCCATCATCATTATTATTATTATTATTATTATTATTAGCACTGCTTAAGGATGATGGAACAGTACTTTTTTATGGTATTTGTTAGCGCTTACTATTTGTAAGGCACTGTAGTAAGCTCTGGGGTAGATACAAGCTAATCCAGTTGGACACAGTCCATATCCCTTCCAGACTATGAGCCCACTGTTGAGTAGGGACCGTCTCTATATGTTGCCAACTTGTACTTCCCAAGCGCTTAGTACAGTGCTCTGCACATAGTAAGCGCTCAATAAATACGACTGAATGAATGAATGAATGAATGAATATAGCCCAAGAGACAAAAGGCAACCATCACTGACGTGCATCTAGCTTTTTTCTACTTATTCTGATGACTTGACACCTGTCCACATGTTTTGTTTTGTTGTCTGTCTCCCCCTTCTACACTGTGAGCCTGTTGTTGGGTAGGGACCGTCTCTATCTGTTGCTGACTTGTACTTCCCAAGCGCTTAGTTCAGTGCTCTGCACACAGTAAGCGCTCAATAAATACGATTGAATGAATGAATGAACTGACACTACGTTCAATCACTGCAGGGGATTCAATGCCCTCACTGCCCCTTCCTCCACTCACCCTCCTTCAAACACAGGCCTGAAACCCGGCTTCTCTACTTCGGTCAGGGTCTCAGGATGGAGACAGCACAGATGGAGCCAGATACGAGATACACACATCTTGGGCGGGAATAAACAACCCCGATTCTATACTGCTATCAGCTGAAATGGAGAAATCCTAGCTCAACCACTGTCATCCTAACCAACCTTCACCACCCGCAACCCGCCATTAAATGAAACTTTAACAGCTTGATCCACTTCATCCAAAGGTTTCTTCGCTTTATCTGGAAACATCACAGATTCTGAGTGAGATAGAAGAGTCTGACTAAATCTGCCTAAGGCCTCTGCCTTTTCTACCTGGCTCTAATTTCATGCTGCTTTGGATGAAGCATAGACCCACCCTCCAACCTCCAACAGTGAAGAGGGCTGTTATGGCTGTCACCAAGGCTACACTATTAGTTCCTTCAACAAGCTAAAATCTGGGGATGAAAAGATTTTGCATCAGCTCACAAGAAAGCGGATGAGTCTCTTTTTTGGACCTCTTTTCTCTTTTCAATTTACACTTCATCCCTCTGAGAATGATGTCCAAATCTGCCTAGCTACCTTCCTCTTATCTGCAATCTCACATTTCCTCCTGCTTCCGGACAGTTTTACCCAGCTGGCCCATCAGCACCTCAAGCACAGTATGTCTAAAACTGAACAACTCATCTTCCCTGTAGATCTTCAGAAGCAGCGTGGCTTAGTGAAAAGAGCAGTCAGAGGTCATGGGTTCTAATCCTGGCTCCGCCTCTTGTCAGCTATGTGACTTTGGGCAAGTTACTTCACTTCTCTGTGCCTCAGTTCCCTCATCTGTAAAATGAGGATTAAGGCTGTGAGCCCCTTGTGGGACAACCTGATAACCTGGTATCTACCCCAGTGTTTAGAACAGTGCTTGGCACATAGTAAGCGCTTAACAAATACCATCATTATTATTCCCTCCCAAATCCTCAACTCAACCTAACTTTCCCATCAGAGTTGACAGCATCACCATCGTTTCTATCTATCAAGCCTGTAACCACAGGATTATCCTTGAATCCTCCCTGTCTTAAAGCCCCCATATTGTCAGTTATTGAGTCCTCTTATTATATGTAAATGCATTTTATAGCATTTTCCAGGGGTTCTGGAAGACACAGCAGATACGCTGGCATTTTTGAAGAACATACTATGGCTGTATTTTATTTTATGGTATTTATTCCAGGCACTGTAATAAGCACTAGGGTAGAAAGAGACTAATCAGGTTGCACAGTCCCTGTCCCACATTGGGCTCACACTCTTAAGCGGCATGGTGGAAAAGTAGTGCTTGGCACATAGTGAACACTTAACAAGGACCATATTAACCATAATTATTATTATTGTTAATCTCAATTTTACAGATGAGGTAACAGAGGAATAGATAAGTGAAATAATAATAATAATAATAACGGCATTTATTAGGCGCTTACTATGTGCAAAGCACTGTTCTAAGCGCTGGGGAGGTTACAAGGTGATCAGGGTGTCCCTCGTGGGGCTCACAGATTTAATCCCCATTTTCCAGATGAGGTAACTGAGGCCCAGAGAAGTTAAGTGACTTGCCCAAAGTCACAAAGCTGACAATTGGTGGAGCCAGGATTTGAACCCAGAACCTCTGACTCCTAAACCCATGCTCCTCCCACTAGCCCATACTGTTTCTCAGCATGGGGAATCATGAGGAGTGCCAGCACTTAGGAATCATTTAAATAATGCACCATAAAATAAGCCAGTAATGCACTCATAATTCCCAAATAAGATTTCTGAGAAAAGGTACGATTGAGAAAATTAGACACGGCAAACAAAATGAGTTGTGTAGGCCCCAAGTACAATACAATCAAACCCAAGCTTCGACTTAAGTTCTTTAACAAAGTGAAGCATCAAACTATTTGATCGAAATTGTAAAGGATTTTTAATCAAGCACTTTGGACGTGTATTTTTTTAATTTTAAGAAAATCATTTACAAAGCTAACAGCATATTCAGCTTCACTTTAATTAACATGGTTACTAAAAGAGAAAGGAATCTTTCAGCAAGCTTGCGTGATGCCTGGGCTTACAACTCCATGATTGAAACTCTTTGGTCTGAGTGAGGAAAAGTCACACTTGTGATAAACTTTGTCCCTTTATTCCTACACTTTTATGCTTCTTCATGCTGAGCACCAGTAGAATTGGGTTTAATTCCTTAGGAGTGTACAGCTTGATATAACAAGCTGAGTTCTTTTGCATTCCGCACTACCCCTTAGTGCTGACTTCATCCTTCATTACTCCCGTGGAAAACTGTAACAAACTGCTTATATGTAGCCAATATGACCCCTCCTAATTTTTAGAGTTTTAGATCTTTCATGAAGAACCAAATAGTCAATTAATATTTTACTGAAAAAGTCATTCTTGAACTGCAATTTTTCTACATTTTTTTAAGTACTAGAAAATTTCTAAAAAAGACCATTCAAAACAATTTCTGTATTCCCTATTCTTTCCCTGTCACTACATTACCTTCATCTTTACGCTTGGCTCTTGCAGAGCCTTAGCATGGGGTAAATATGGTTGTGTTGCATTCTGTTCTCCCATGAGCTTAGTACAGTCTTCTGCACATAATAAGCACTCAATAAATACCATTGATTAGTTCCCTAGTTCCTCTGACACCATTTGTATTGTTCTCTGAAATCTTCTTAAATGATTCCCTGCTGAAGGCCTATGAAATGCGGGCGTTCCTGGAAAACTTGTGGCTGTTCTAGTCTTCCCATTAGAATGTAATCTCCTTGAGAGTAAGGATCATCAAGTCTACTTCTCTTGTACTCTTCCAAATGCCTGGTCTGTTGTTCATTCATTCATTCATTCATTCATTCATTCAGTCGTATTTATTGAGCGCTTACTCTGTGCAGAGCACTGTCCTAAGCGCTTGGAAAGTTCAATTCGGCAACAGAGACAATCCCTACCCAACAACGGGCTCACAGTCTAGAAGTGGGGAGCCAAACAACACAACAAAACAAGTAGACAGGCATCAACGGCATCAATATATAAATAGAATTATAGATATATACACATCATTAATAAAATAAATAGAATGATAAACATGTACATATACACAAGTGCCGTGGGGCGGGAAGGGAGGTAGAGCAGAGGGAGAGAATTGGGGTGATGGGGAGGGGAGGAGCAGAGGAAAAGGGGGGGGGCTCAGTCTGGGAAGGCCTCGTGGAGGAGGTGGGCTTTCAGTAGGGCTTTGAAGTGGGGGAAGTGTGCTTGTTTGGCAGATGTGAGGAGGGAGGGCATTCCAGGCCAGAGGTAGGACCTGGGTCAGGGGTTGACGGCGGGACAGGCGAGAACGAGGCACAGTGAGGAGATTTGCGGCAGAGGAGCGGAGTGTGCAGACTGGGCTGTAGAAGGTGAGAAGGGAGGTGAGGTAAGAAAGGGCAAGGTGATGGTGGGCTTTAAAGCTAACAGTGAGGAGTTTTTGCTTCATACAAAGGTTGATAGGCAACCACTGGAGATTTTTGAGTATGGGGGTGATAAGCCCAGAGCGTTTCTGTAGAAAGATAATCCGGGCAGCAGGGTGACATATAGACTGAAGTGGGGAGAGACAGGAGATTGGGAGGTCAGAATGGATGCTGATGCAGTAATCCAGTAGGGATACGATGAGTGACTGTACTAACAAGGCAGCGGTTGGGATGGAGAGGAAAGGGCGGATCTTGGTGATGTTGTGAAGGTGAGGCCGGCAGGTTTTGAAGACAGACTGGGTGAATGATAAGAGTTCCACACAGCGTAGGTGCTCAAAAAATACTCTTGATTGACTTTCATAAAATTTCTTGTCATCTTTGAATTCAGGACATTCTGACTGCTCCAAATTTGCCTGTTTCTATCGGGGGAATTTACATCAATCAATCAATCAATCGTATTTATTGAGCGCTTACTGTGTGCAGAGCACTGTACTAAGCGCTTGGGATGTACAAGTTGGCAACATATAGAGACAGTCCCTACCCAATATTGGGCTCACAGTCTAGAAGGGGGAGACAGAGAACAAAACCAAACATATTAACAAAATAAAATAAATAGAATAGACATGTACAAGTAAAATAAATAAATAGAGTAATAAATATGTACAAACATATATACATATATACAGGTGCTGTGGGGAAGGGAAGGAGGTAAGACGGGGGGGATGGAGAGGGGGACGAGGGGGACCAGATTTCCCTGGAGGAAGGATACAGGTCCTCTTTGGTGAGACAGAACCTGGTTAACAAGCTTAGACTTTCAGGGATTGCCTGTGCTTTTATGCATTTGGGTTCCTTTGGTTGGCAGATGGAGTTTACAGCAATTATTTCTTCAGGCTCCTTTCCTGTGGCAGCCTACCTGGCCACAGAAACACCATTCTAGGAATTAGAAGACCTGAGTTCGAGTCCAGGTTCCAACTGCTAGGGCTGTGTCATCAGGAGTGAAAATTTCTGAATAAATAACCAGTGTTACACGAGGAAGGAGGAGAGGACCAACAAGATTCCTGAGAAATAGCTGGCTAACATCGGTGGTGAAGACCACAAACTACCAAGACAACCATCTGCCGAGCTATGGCACTAAGGTACCACAAACTGGTAATTTTGGCCACAACTATGTCCTGCCCATCAATCAATCAATGGTATTTATTGAGCACTTACTGTGTTCAGATCTAAGCCCTAGGGAAAGTTGCAATATGGAGTTGGTACACACAATCCCTGGAGCTACCGTCTTCAGGGTGGGGATAGACAAACTAGATTAGGGATAGGGAAATAGTAGAAAAAAGGAATATTTACATAAGCGCTGTGGGGCTGGGGTGAGTTTCAAAGTTCTTAAGGGGCTGATGCAGAGGGGAGGGTGGATAGGGGAAATAAGGGTGATACCAAAAACCTTTGGATATCCCTTCCATCGTACTGCACCCCTTTCCATTCACTCGCTTGTTACATTCCATGCCCCATGGGGAATATGCCTGGCAGGGAAAACAGACTGCAAGTGACCCCTTGCAAACCACCACCACCCAAATCAATTCCTCCATTCCTGTTTCCACGCCTGAAGTCTCAGGACTGAATTATCGCTATTAATTATGGTATTTGTTAAGTGCTCATTATATTCTGGGCACTGTACTAAGCGCTAAGGTGGATACAAGCAAATTAGGTTGGACAGTCCTCATCCCCTGTGGGGCTAACAGCCTCAATCCCCATTTGACAGATAAGGTAACAGGCACAGAGAAGTGAAGTGACTTGCCCAAGGCCACATTCACTCATTAATTCACAAGGTGGTACGTAAGTGCTGAGAGATTGTGAGCTTACTAGTGCAAAGAGAAGAACAGATGTGCTCAAGTGAATATGATAATAATCATAATGATGGCATTTGTTAAGCGCTTACTATGTGCCATCAACCTCCCAACTGCCAAAAAAACTTCCACAAGGATTAGGCCTTAATCTGCTGCATGATTTTCAGTTGCAATAGTAAGTGGAGCCTGAACGTAGGTTGATAAATGTATCATCCTATCAGATGAATGGCCAATCCAATGACTGAAGCTCATCCATCATTTCCAGTGGGAGACTCCATCACTCCATTTCCTGTGGAGTGCAGAACTGACAACATTGAAAAAGATTTCTGACTTCCACCATTAAAATGTCCTTATATTCACTAAAGCCAATCACGCCCAAACCTGCATCCTGCATTCCTTTGGTTTGCTTGGAATGGACAGACAAAGAGAGGGGGGCAAGTCCAAGGTGGTGATGAGGGTCCCTGAAACAACATATTAATCCCAGTAGCTCTGGAGCCTGGACTCACTGCCTTGCTCACCAAACTTCTCTGACGGCTTCTGAGCAGGACTTGAAAATTGCTCATTTCCCAGTGTGGGTGAAAAGGTGACGAGCACCGCCTTGATGCTATTCTGCATTTCAGGGCCTTAGTCGCTGTTTTCCTGTCTCTCCCCCGGGTGTTAGGTACTCCTTGAAGTTGATTGACAAACTCTTTTAATCGAACATGGTTCTCTCATAAGTCCAGATCTGACAATTATGAACAGGAGCAGATGCTACAATCACTCTATTACACCTCCAGTACGGGCTGAACCTTGATGCCATTTTGGCACCGTCTCTGAGTCTTCATACAGGAGCCAGAGCACTGTATTAAACGCTTGGCAGAGTTCAATATAAAGGAGTTGGTAGACACATTCCCTACCCACCAGGAGTTTACAGCCCAGATGGGGAGAGAGACATTAAAATAATTACAGATAGGTACGTAAGAGTCATGGGGCTGAGGATGAGGTGAATAAAGGGTACAAATCCAAGTGCAAGACTGATGCAGAAGGGAGAGGGGGCAGGGGGAATGAGGGTTTCATCGGGGAAGGCCTCTAGGAAGAGATGTGCTTTTAATAAGGCGCTGAACGTAGGGAGAGTGGTGAGCTGTCAAATATGGAGGGAGAGGGAATTCCAAACCAGAAGCAGGTCATGAGTGAGGAGCCCATGATAAGACAAGATGAGCTTGAGGAACGGTGAGTTGGTTGCCGTTAAAGAAGTGATGTGTGCGGACTGGGTTGTAATAGGAAATCAGCAAGGTAAGATAGGAGGGGGCAAGGTGGCTGAGTGCTTTAAAGCTGACAGTAAGGGGCTTCTGGTTGATGCACAGGTGAATGGGCAACCCCTGGAGATTCTTGAGGAGTGGGGAAACACGGGCTGGAGTTGTTTTTTTTTTAGAATAATAATAATTATGGTACTTGTGAAGTGCTTACTGTGTGCCAAGCACTCTATTAAGCACTGGGGTAGCTACAAGTTAATCAGGTTGGACACAGATCCCATCACATGTGGGGCTCACAGTCTCAAACCCCATTTTACAGATGAGGCAGAGAAGTGAATGAGCTGGAGCAGAGAGAGACAGGAGGCAGGGAGGTCAGCAAAGAGGCTGATGCAGTAGTCAAGGCAGGACAGGATAAGTCCTTGGATTCATCATCATCATAATAATAATGGTACTTGTTAAGCACTTACTATGTGCAAAGCACTGTTCTAAGTGCTAGGGAGGTTACAAGGTGATCAGGTTGTCCCATGGGGAGCTCACAGCTTTAATCCCCATTTTACGGATGAGGTAACTGAGGTACAGAGAAGTTAAGTGACTTGCCAAAAGTCACACAGCAGAAAGTTGGCGGAGCTGGGATTTGAACTCATGACCTCTGACTCCAAAGCCTAATGTGGTAGTAGTTTACATGGAGAGGAAAGGGTGGATTTTAGCAATGTTGTGAAGGTTGAACTGACAGATTTTGGTGACAGTGATTATATAGGTTGAATGAGAGGGATGGGTTGAGGATCACGCCGAAGTTATGGGCTTGTGAGATTCTAGACCGTGAGCCCACTGTTGGGTAGGGACCGTCTCTATATGCTGCCGATTTGTACTTCCCGAGCGCTTAGTACAGTGCTGTACACACAGTAAACGCTCAATAAATACAATTGAATGACTGAATTAACAGGAAAGATGGCAGGACATCTGTAGTGATGGGAAAGTCAGGAGGAGGACAAAGTTTGGGTGCAAGATGAGATCTGTTTTGGGTATGTTTCCTTCGAGGTGTTGGTGAGGTTGGCTAACTCACGGAGAACCTAGTGTTGGCTAAATATAGAGCTGGTCTTTAGACTTCTTCAAATGGATTGGGTATTAATGACTCTGAGAAGCAGTGTACATTGTGTGTGTGTGTGTGTTTTGTGTTTCCAGACCATAATCAGTATACAGGAGTTTCTCTCTGAGTGGTTAGAATTGGAATCACACTCTGTCACTGGTTTCCAGGTTCCTTGTTACTTCCTCAAGTACTGCTATGCAAAATCAGTTGGACAAGCCTGGACCTCATCTACAACCTCATTTTACTGAAGCTGGACTAAACGCCCCAATCCTCAAAGAGTAAATTGAGGATCTTGATAAACCTTTCTGGCAGCCAAATTTTTTCAGCAGATGCCAGAGCTTGCGTCAATTCATGGTTCCAAATGGGTTTTTTGGTAAGTCTTCCAACAGAGTATGGAGGTCTTGATTTTGTACCCTGAATTTATGGGTAGCAAAGATCACGTCCGTCGTGATCCACTGTGGTCTAAAGCACTGCGATGCTTGGGAGTGCATGGCAGGGAACATGTAATAGTAATAATTATGGTACTTGTTAATGATAATGATAATGATAATGGCATTTGTTAAGCACTTACTATATGCCAAGCCCCGTTCTAAGGGCTGGGAAGCACTTACTATGTGCCAAACACTGTTCTGAGCACTGGGGTAGATACAAGCTAATCAAGATGGACACAGTCCCTGCCCTACATGGGGCTCACAGTTTCAATCTCTGTTTAGTAGTAGTAGTAAGAGTACTTATTATGTGCTGCGTGCCCAGGAATGTACAGAACACGGGAAAAGAATATACAGTTGAGAACTAGACATGATTCCTGTCCCTCAGTGGGTTCGCAATCTAAGAACATGTCTACCAACTCTGTTGGACTGAACCCTCCCAAGTGCTTAGTACACTGCTCTGCAGACAGTAAGAAGTCAATAAATACCATTCCCTTTCATTTATTGATTGATCAACAACATCTTTCAGTAGTTGGTCCAGGGAGACTCTGGCTGGCATTTTATCAGTAATGGAGGATGATGAGATCCCACAATCATTTTTCATCAGCTCTCTCTAATGATGGCATTCCTGAAATTCTATGTCAGGCTATCTGTAGTTGCACTTCTTTGGTCAGTAGTCCATTTATTGAGGAAGAATTTGAGACGATGATTAAGCAACCCATCCCTCCTTCCTTTGTATAGCTCAGTGAAGCAGCGTCGCTTATTGGGAAGAGCCCGGGCTTGGGACTCAGAGGTCGTGGGTTCTAATCCCGGCTCCGCCACTTGTCAGCTGTGTGACTTTAGGCAGGTGCCTCAGTTACCTCATCTGTTAAATGGGGATTAAAACCATGAGCCTCACATGGGACAACCTGATGATGCTGTATCTACCCCAAAGCTTAGAACAGTGATTTGCACATAGTCAGCGCTTAAACTAATACTGTCATTACTATTATTATTATTAATAATAAATGGCATTTATGGAGCACTTCCTGTGAACAGAGCAGTCAGTCAACTGTATTTATTGAGCACTTACTGTGTGCAGAGCACTATACTAAGCATTTGGGAGAGTACAAAGTTACAATACAACAGACACATTCCCTGCACACAGTGGGCTTACTGTACTAAATGCTTGGGAGAGTATGTCCCCAAGGAGGGGACAGCCTAGAGGGGGAAACAGAGAAATGGCAAGGTCTCTTTCAGAAAGGCTTTGAGGATGGGAGGAGGCTGCAGTCAATCGATCAATGCTATTTATTGAGCGTTTACTGTGTGCAGTGGACGAACAACAGATCCAGGAGCTCTGCCATTCTTCATGTACGGCTCTGTGACAGTGGAAACTTCATTAAATGTCGGAGAGGAAGCTACATCTCTCATGTTCAAATCTGGGTAATTATCACGGCATCTCATCGCCCCCCGCCACTGTCGGCAAGATCTCAACTAGAGGAGAGCAGTCCCTTGATATTCGCAGAGTTTTCGGTTGGGGGGGGCTCGTTCTTATGGCTCCAACAGCAGGCTCTGGCCACCCTTTCATTCATTCATTCGATCGTATTTATTGAGCGCTTACTGTGTGCAGAGCACTGTACTAAGTGCTTGGGAAGTACAAGTTGGCAACCTATAGAGACGGTCCCTACCCAATAGCAGGCTCACAGTCTAGATGGGGGAGACAGACAACAAAACAAAACATATTAACAAAATAAAACAGAATAAATATGTACAAGTAAAATAGAGTAATGAATACGTACAAACATATATACATATATACAGGCGCTGTGGGGAGGGGAAGGAGGTAAAGCTGGGGGATGGGGACGGGGAGAAGTGTACAATCTGTCCAAACCTCCAACTCCCTCTGTTGGGCTCTCTTCCACTTCTGGGATTCACCCCTTCTTACCCACGTTGGTCCATTCATTCGGCACATCCTGGCTCAACTACCGCATTGGCCTCCTCTCATCAGTCTTGCCCCACTTTGCAGATGAGGAAACTGAGGCACAGAGAAGTGGCTCGCCCAAGGTGACACAGCAGGCGAGTGGAACCCAGGAATCCTAGAACCCAGGTCTGCTGACTACCAAGACCATGCTCTTGCTGGCTGGTTAGGAGACTTACGGGCTTACTGTTTTTCTTTGCTCTGCTTTTTGTTTCTTCCTTTTCCAAGACTGAGGGGGAAAAAAGAATCCTTTGCCACTTACTAAGCCACTCTGAATATCGTACCCAAAGGTAACTTTCTAAATAGGTGAAGGAAGACTTGTGTCCACTTCTGTGGAGGGCTCCGTGGTATTCTGATATGTGACCACATTCTGTCCCTATTCCATTTACCAGTCATCTAATAATACCCCTGGGTCTAAGGGGACAGAGCGAGAGAATGCAGATGACTCAGTACAAACCATCATGACTAACTTAAGGACATATCCTCCTGGGGGTAGGACACATCTCAGTGCTTAGAACAGTGCTTTGCACATAGTAAGCGCTTAACAAATGCCATCATTATTATTATCTCTTACCCCGAGCTCTAATCCCGGCTCTACCACTTGTATGCTGGGGGACCTTGGGCAAGTTATTTAACTTCCCTGTGCCTCAGTTACTACATCTGTAAAATGGGGATTAAAGCTGTGAGCTCCATGTGGAGCATGGACTGTATCCAACCTGATTACCTTTAATCTACCCTAGACTCAGTCATTCATTCAATAGTATTTACTGAGCGCTTACTGTGTGCAGAGCACTGTACTAAGTGCTTAGGAAGTACAAGTTGGCAACATATAGAGACGGTCCCCACCCAACAACGGGCTCACAATCTAGAAAGGGGAGACAGACGGCAAAACAAAACATATTAACAAATAAAATAGACTAGTGTGTACAAGTAAAATAGAGTAATAAATCTGTACAAACATATATACAGGTGCTGTGGGGAGGGGAAGCAGGTAGGGCGGGAGGGATGGTGAGGGGGAAAGGAAGGAGGGGGCTCAGTCTGGGAAGGCCTCCTGGAGGAGTTGAGCTCTCAGTAGGGCTTTGAATGGAGGGAGAGAGGTTGTGTATCTGATATGAGAGGATAGAGACAGAGAGACAGAGACAGAGAGAGACAGACAGCACACTCTGAGATCCTATCTATATATGTGGTTGAGACCGAAAAAGTTTAGGTGCCATTAATGAGTCATTCCACAATGGGGCTCTGGAGATCCTCTTCTTTTCTGATAATTAGAGAGTCAAGCAATGTTTAGGACATCTTCTCTAGACCCTAGCCAATCTGTTTCTCATTAGGCTTCTCAGGAACCCAAGATGTCAGTAGCATCTTTTCAGCAATAGACCCATCAATATGCTGTGATGCCTATTTGCAGAGACTTTGTTTAGGAAAGCCTAGTGAGTATCCCGCCACTGGTAGAGCATGAGTTTGAATTGGTTTCCTGGTGATGGCTTAGGTTGGGCTGAGTTATCTGCACTCTCAATGCCCAGGTTCTCAGTGGCCCAAGCCTTTTTGAAAAATATCCATCTGGGCTGAAGTATGCTACCTGTGCCCATGGGAAAGGACAAATCTGTTTGACCGCCACATCAGCACTCTGTGCTGTCAGGAACAATTAAGGTCTTTGCAGACTTCAGCTTTTCCCCCAATTGAAGCCCTCCTAAAATCTCCACTTCCTCCAAAAAGCTCTCACAGATTTCCTAATCAGTCAGCCAGTTGTATTTATTTAGATCTTAGTAGAGTTCCTGGCACGTAGAAAGAGCTTAACCAGTCTCATGAAAAAATATGCTCATTTCCAATGGCAAAGGAAAGATTCCTCTTTTCCTGTGCTCTGTGTTTGACAATCTCAAATTTCAGCAATGTCACCTTTGAACTGAAGGCCAGCTCTCTAGTTCTGCAAATCTGATTAGTTTAAAGGAGTGATTTAACCTCTATCTTGAAAGCTGGAATCTGCACTGACAAAACCAATAATTAAATCAGAGTAGTTTTTATGTTTTCGATACACAGTGGTAGATTAAAGTGTTCGGCTAAATGTTCAAAGGTGCATTCACGCACGACTTAAGACTGAGATAAAAATTACGCCTTTGAAAAGTAAACTTAAAATGTTCGGATCCACATGAAATTCAATTGAGTTGAAATAGATATAGGTTTACTCATTCCAGAAAATTTTTCACCAAAATCCAGTCGCAATCCTGGAAGACTTACCTCTCCATGATTGAAAAAGTAGCACAGCACGGTAACTAGGCCTCCCAGTCGACTCCCACTGTGAAGAGATATTTAAAACATAAAGCTTAATTCTGCATTTTCTCATGCATGAATTTCAGTTTCCTCTTGTTTCTCGAGAGGGCATATCTTTGAAGGTACAGAACTGACAACTTTCATCATCTGAGTCTAACCTAATCAACTTGTATTTACCCCAGCAATTACAACAGTGTAGGCACTTAACAAATAAGATAATAATAACAATAATCTTTCCCCCTCCACCTGTGAGGGGAATACGTATGCTTATTAAGTCACTGTGAACACAGAATTCACCCAAACGCTCAAATAAAATCAGCAATAAACCAATATATATTTCAGTCCCTATTCTATTTCTGACGCTTTGATTAACTGAAAAAGGCCTTTGAAATCCAAACCATTAGATGCCAACTCTTTCTCTTCTTAGAGGACTCAGAAAGTAGAGTTACAATAAACTCTGGGGAACAAGGGTTTGGGCAGAGGGGGAGGCATAGGTACACCACAAGTTAAGAGAGATCTCCAAGTGCAAAGCAGTGCTTTGCCACTAAATCAGATTGGACCCTATTTTCTCTGGCCAAGACCTCCCCACAGCCTGATCTGAGGTAGGGAAAACAGCTTCCCTCTCCCTCCCTCCCTCCGCCTACTTTCCACAAGACTCTGTGCACCAAGAGGAAGGCTCAGACGCTGCCAAACGCAACCCCCGGCCTCCACACTCAAAAAGCTCAGAAAAAGAAAACCCAAAAGCTGAGCACCTGTACCTGCTTCATTTGGGAGGGGGCCCCTATGAACTTGGAACGGTTTGGGTGACATCATTAGCTTTCTGAGGAGGAATGGTAGCCACAGTAAGGTCAACCTATCCCTTGGGAGCCAGAAAGGACCAGAGGAGGACCCAAGATGGTGGCTTTATGCTGGAAGGGTAGAACACCCCATCTGGCCAGGGGACCTGTGACGTTTCCCACTGTCTTCACTGGGCTGTATCGTGAGCTGGAGAAGTGGTAGTGGTATTTATTGACAACTTACTTGGTATGGAGCACTGTACTAGATGCTTGGAAAGCAAAGAATGAAGACCAATAAGAATAGTGGTATTTATTAAGTGTGTAATATGTGGGAAGCACGATACTATACGTGCTGGGAGAGATACAAGACAATCAGGCTGGATACAGACCCTGTCTTGCATGGGGCTCACAGTCTTCAAGGGAGGGAGAACAAGTATCGAACCCCCATTTTACAGATGAGGAAACTGAGGCACAGCTGCTCAAGAGCACACAGGAGGCAAGTGGCGGAGTCCGAACTAGAATCCGAGACCTCTGACTCCAGCCTTGTGGTCTTTCCAATTGGCTATGCTGTGTGATACGTTCCCTAACCAGAAGGAGCTCGCTCTCTAATGGGGGAAGACAAATAAAAAAACTTACAGCTCCACTACGCAAGACATATAATTTAATTCTAATATATACATAGGTCACTACAATCCTTCCCGTCTCACAAGCCCGCAACCTTGGTGTCATCCTCAACTCCTCTCTCTCGTTCACCCCACACATTCAATCCGTCACTGAAACCTGCTGGTCTCAACTCCACTACATCGCCAAGATCTGCCCTTTCCTCTCCATCCAAACCACAACCTTGCTGGTTCAATCTCTCATCCTATCCCGACTGGATTACTGCATGAGCCTCCTCTCTGATCTCCCATCCTCCTGTCTCTTCCCACTTCAGTCTATACATCACTCTACTGCCCAGATTATCTTTGTACAGAAATGCTCTGGGCATGTCACTCCCCTCCTCAAAAATCTCCAGTGGTTGCCTGTCAACCTACGAATCAAGCAAAAACTCCTCACTCTCGGCTTCAAGGCTCTCCATCCCCTCACCCCCTCCTACCTCACCTGCCTTCTCCAGCCCAGCCCGCACCCTCCGCTCCTCTGCCGCTAACCTCCCCACTGGGCCTCGTTCTCACCTGTCCAGCCGTCGACACCCAGCCCACGTCCTTCCCCTGGCCTGGAATACCCTCCATCCACACATCTGCCAAGTTAGCTCTCTTCCTCCCTTCA
Organism: Tachyglossus aculeatus; assembly: GCF_015852505.1. Classification (NCBI taxonomy): domain Eukaryota; kingdom Metazoa; phylum Chordata; class Mammalia; order Monotremata; family Tachyglossidae; genus Tachyglossus; species Tachyglossus aculeatus. Next base: position 47,506,937 of record NC_052067.1, read on the forward strand.
AAGCCCTACTGACAGCTCACCTCCTCCAGAAGGCCTACCCAGACTGAGCCCCCTTTTTCCTCTCCTCCTTCCCCTCGCCACAGCACTTGTATGTATATTTGTTCAGATTTATTACTCTTTTTTACTTGTTCATATCTACTATTCTATTTATTTTGTTAATGATGTGCATAAAGCTTTAATTCTATTTGTTTTGAGGATTTTGACACCTGTCTACATGTTTTGTTTTGATGTCTCTCTCTCCCTTCTAGACAGTGAGTCCATTGTTGGGTAGGGACCGTTTCTGTATGTTGCTGACATACTTTCCAAGCGCTTAGTACAGTGCTCTGCAAACAGTAAGCGCTCAATAAATACAACTGAATGAATGAATGAGAAGCAACATGGCCGAGTGGAAAGAGCATGGGCTTGGGAGTCAAAGGACCAGAATTCTAATCCCAGTTAGTTCCACTAACTGCACACTGGGTGACCTTGGGAAAGTCACTTAACTTCACTGTGCCTCCGTTACCTCATCTGTAAAAGGGGGATTAAGACCGTGAACCCTACATGGGACAGGGATTTTGTTCAACTAGATTGTCTTCAATCTACCCCAATACTTCTGAAAGTACCTGGCACACACTGCTTAAATATCATAGCAAGGGGAAAAAAAAGTGCTAAGGAAGTTGTCAACAAGTTTACCAACAGTCCTGGTGTATTGTGTGTGCGTTTGCAGGGCTAGGGATAAAAGCGTCCCCCGCACTCTCTCAGCCTCCCCCACTGTTGCCGAGAAAAGCATCTGTGCTGCCATCTTCCCTCCCGCTACCGAAGGTCCCTGCTCCCAGCATGTTCCATGCCTGCTGAAGTGGGGATAAAAGCTGCTCCCATATTCCTTCACAGCATGAAGCATCCACCAAACCCCAGGAAAACTGGTGGCTGCAGTCTTGAATTCTGAGCCTTCCAGACTGTGTGCCCATTGTTGGGTAGGGACCGTCTCTATATGTTGCCGACTTGTACTTCCCAAGCGCTTAGTACAGTGCTCTGCACACAGTAAGTGCTCAGTAAATACGATTGAATGAATGAATTCCACTCCTCTAGCTCCCTACTGATTTTGTTTTTGATTTATGTATTAGTCTGTGATGTGTTTTAATGTTCCATCATTCCTGAAATGTCTATCTCCAGTCCCTTCTCCACACTTACACTCCTAGACTGCAAGCCCCTCAAAGGAGAGGGACCGTATCCAATTCCCACCTGTAAATCAGCACTTAGTAAAGTGCTCTCCACACAGTAAGCGCTTAATAAATGCTATTACTACTACTAAGTGCTAGAGCTGGCTGAAACTCTGAATCCTATGTGGGAATACAACCCAATTAAGACAATGCCTGGCAGACAGTAAGCGTTTAACCAATTCCATTAAAAAAAGTCTAGCCGTGGCAAGGAATAAGCCTGTAGCTGGATGGTAGGGAATAAGCCTGTAGCTGGATGGTAGTAGTTGAGATGGAATGAAGGGGAAGATCAGGAAGATTTTGTACTGGAAGAAGCAGCCAACAGGATTTGGCAATAGTAGTCTGAATGTGAGAGTTGAATGATAACAGAGTCGAGGATGACGTGGAGGTTGTGGGACAGGAAAGATGATGATGCTGTTGACGGAGATGGGAAAGTTCATTCATTCACTCATTGAATTCATTCATTGAATTCAATATATTCAAATATATTTATAGAGTGCTTACTGTATGCACAGTACTGTACTAAACGCTTGGGAGAGATAATACAACAACAGATACACTCCCTGCCCACAACGAGCTTACAGTCTGGAGTGGGGGAGACAGACATCAATACAAATAAATGACAGGTATGTACATAAGTGCTGTAGGGCTGGGAGCTGGGGAAGAACAAAGGGAGCAAGTCAGGGCAACGCAGAAGGGAGTGGGAGAAGAGGAAAGTGGGGGCTTAGTCTGCAAAAGCCTTTTGCGGGAGATGGGCCTTCAATAAGGCTTTGAAGGTGGGGAGAGTGATTGTCAGATTTAGGATTTAGGGGGAAGACTGGGTTTAGGAGAAAAAATGAGGAGGTCTGCTTTAGACATGTTAAGTTGGAGGCGCCTCTCATTCAGTAGACAAGAACAAATGTGGAACTGCATGTCAGATGAAAGGTCATTGCTAGACAGTTACTTTCGGGAGGTGGTTGTTGAAACTATGTGAGTCAATGAGCTCCCCAAGAGAGTGGGTGTAAAGCAAGAAGAATGGGGGACCCAGAGTAGAGCTTTAGGGGATGCCAATGGTAAGAGGACAATCAGCAGAGGGAAAGCCAGCCCCCCAAACTGAGAACAGGCCAGAGAGGGAGGAGAAGCTGGGTGCCTAGTAGAAAGAGCACAGACTTGGCAGTCAGAGGATCTGCCACTTGCTTGCTGAGTGACCTTGGGCAAGTCACTTAACTCCTCTGTGCTTCGGTTTCCTCACCTTTAAAATGGGGATTCCATCCCTGTTCTCCCTCCTACTTAGACTACGAGCCCGACTGGACCTGACCCGATTATCCTGAATCTAATCCGGTATTTGGGATAGTGGCTGATATAGAGTAAAACACGTAAATGGGAAGGTAAAAAGTAAGAGTGGCAATCTGGGCCCACAAGAGACAGCCTGCCAGCCCCAGATCCCCTGGAGTCAGTCAGGGGACTGAGTTTCCAGCCTCCTGAGGGTCAGCATCCACCCGTCCCTCGTAGTGAAGGGCCGGAAAGAAGCTGACATCCTACCTCGCCTGCTATGGTATCCACTTAGAAGCAGCTGTGCTGCTGTGTGTGATAGTGGTGTCATGTATTCATTCATTCATTCACTTGTATTTACTGAGCGCTTACTGTGTGCACAGCACTAGACTAAGCGCTTGGAAAGTACAATTCAGCAACAAATAGAGACAATCCCTACCCAACAACGGGCTCGCACTCTAGAAGCGGGGAGAGAGACAAGAAAACAAAACAGGTACAAGTAAACTGGCATCAATAGCATCAATATAAATAAATAGAAGTATAGACATATACAGATCATTAATAAAATAAATAGAATAATAAATATGTGCACATATACACAAGTGCTGTGGGATGGGGAGGGGGGTAGAGCAGAGGGAGGGAGTCAGGGCCATGGCGAAGGGAGGAGGAACAGAGGAAAAGGGGGGCTTAGTCTGGGAAGGCCTCCTGGAGAAGGTGAGCTTTCAGTAGGGCTTTGAAGCAGGGAAGTGAGGTAGTTTGGCGGATATGAGAAGGGAGGGTATTCCAGGCCAGAGGTAGGACGTGGGCCAGGGGTCGACGGCGGGACAGGCGAGAACGAGGCACAGTGAGGCAGTTAGCGGCAGAGGAGCGGAGGGTGCGGGCTGGACTGGAGAAGGAGAGAAGGGAGGTGAGGTAGGAGGGGCCGAGGTGATGGAGAGCTTTGAAGCCAATAGTGAGGAGTTTATACTTCATGCAAAGGTTGACAGGCAACCACTGGAGATTTCTGAGGAGGTGGGGGGTGGGGGTGACATGCCCAGAGCGCTTCTGTAGAAAGATAGTAAGGGCAGCAGAGAGAAGTATCGACTGAAGTGGCAAGAGAGAGGAGGTTGTATTTATTATGGGGTGTCCAGTGGGAACCCCATAACCTTAGCCCGAGGCTCTGCTCAAGGGCCACATTTAGCTCTAACAAAAGCCAGACGTGGCCCAGCAGCTGTGGGTGACTGGCCCCTGAGCTAAGAGATTCAAAGCACGTCACGTGGCCCACAGCACAGACGCTAACTACATTCTAACTGGCAAGAAAAAGCACTCTTGGGTGGAAAATGTGGATGGAATGCAAAGGACTGGGCAGAAGAGGATAGAACACACAGTCGGCGCTCAACAAAATATCACTAATTGATTTCCTCTCTGCTGCCTTCAACTCTAGCTTGGGGTATGGATATCAGCATCAAAAACCTGATTTTCCAATGGTTTAACGACCACCAGACACCTGCAATTTTTCTTGAAAAGTGAAAATTCTCTGCTTACAGATTTGACAGCTTTCAAGCATTTACTTCTCAATATTGAGCAGGTACAATTTCCAAGGATCTTGATGGTTTCTGCTCTTCATTCTAACCTACTTCCCACAACCACCCACAGCTTGAAGATTAACCAGGTGATCAATCAATCATATTTACTGAGCGCTTACTGTTTGTACAGCATTGCAGCGAGCGCTTGGGAGAGGACGATATATCACTATGACACATTCACAATGAGCTTACAACCTAGAGGGAGAGGCAGACATTATTATAAATAAATTACTGATATGCTCATAAGTGTTGAAGGGCTGGGAGGCGGGATGAATTAAAGGAAGGGTGACGCAGAAGGGAGTGGAAGAAAAGGAAAAGAGTGTTTAGTCAGGAAAGGCCTCTTGGAGACTTCCCTTCGGTAAGGCTTTGAAGGTGAGAGGCAGGATGAGGGCTAGAGGTCGGCGGCAAGATAGGTGAGACGGAGGAACAGTGAGTAGGCTGGTGTTAGAGGAGTGAAGTGTTCAGGCTGGGTTGTAGTAGGAGATTAATGAGGTAAGAAAGAAGACAAGATGATTGAGTGCTTTAAAGACGACGGTAAGGAGCGTCTATTTGATGAGGAGGTGGATGGGCAACGACTGGAGTTCCTTCAGGAGTGGGGAAACATGGCCTGAATGCTTTTGTAGAAAAATGATCCGAGGAACAAAATAAAGTATGGACAGGAGTGGGGATAGACAGGAGGCTGGAAGGTCAGCAAAGGAGGCTGATAGAGTAATCAAGGCAGGATGGGAAGACTGCTTGGATTAACATGGTAGCAATTTGGATGGGGAGGAAAGGGTGGATTTTAGTGATGTTGTGAAGGTTGCACCAACAGGATTTAGTGAAAGAATATGTGGGATGAATGAGAAAGAAGTCAAGGATAATGCCAAGGTTATGCGCTGGTGAGACAGGGAGGATGGGTGTGCTGTCTACAGTAATGGGAAAGTTAGGGGAAGGGCAGGATTTGGGTGGGAAGATAAGGAGTTATGTTTTGGGCATGTTAAATTTGAGGTGACAGTACAGCATCCATGTAGAAATGTCTTGAAGGCAGAAGGAAATGCGAGACTGCAGAGAGGAAGAACCATCAGGGCTGGAGATGTAGATTTCAGAATCATCCACACAGGTGATAGCTGAAGCCACATGAGCGAATGAGCTCGCCAAGGGAGTGGGTGTAGACGGAGATTAGAAGGGGACCCAGAACTGAACCTCGAAGGACCCCCACAGTTAGTGGGTGGGAGGCAGAGGACGAACCCACAAAGAAGATTGAGAATGCGAGGCCAGAGAGATAGGAGAACCAAGAGAGGACAGTGTCAGTGAACACAAGGTCAGATAATGTTACCAGGGGAAAGGGGTGGTCGACAGTGTCAAAGGCAACTGAGAGGTTGAGGAGGATTGGGATGGAGTAAAGGCTGTTGGATTTGACAAGAAGGAGATTATTTGTCACCTTTGAGATAGCAATTTCTGTGGACTGATGGGGACGGAAGCCATATTACTATTGTATTTATTTTATTAACGATGTGCATATAGCTATAATTCTATTTGTTCTGACAATTTTGACACCTGACTATATGCTTTGTTTTGTGGTCTGTCTCCCCCTTCTAGACCGTGAGCCCATTGTTGGGTAGGGACCGTCTCTATATGTTGCGGACTTGTACTTCCCAAATGCTTAGTACAGTGCTCTGCACACAGTAAGCGCTCAATAAATACGATTGAATGAATGAACGAATATTCGAGAGGGTCAAGGAGGGAATTGAAAGAGAGGAACTTGATACAGCAGGTGTCTACTTGCTCAAGGAGTATAGACGGAAATGGTAGGTGAGAGATGGAGTGATAATTGGAGGGAGCTTTTGGATCAAGAAAAGGAAGCTTAGGTTCATCTGCTAGAGAAATGCATGCTGTAAAACACCACTGATCGACTATAAACTCCTTGAGGGCAGGGAACGTGTCTTTCAACTCTATCGTATTACATTCTCCCAAGCGCTTAGTACACTGATCTGCACACAACAGTCCCCAATAAATACCACTGATAGACTGATTCTACATTTCTGTCATTCTTCACAACTCAGGTGTGGCTTTCGAGGAAATCCTTGTTATTTTTGCAAGCATTCAATCCGAGGAAGGGAAAATGAAGGGCAGACCCGGGAATTGATGAATACTATTTTGGAAAATCTAGGTGAGTCGGATAGGAAACTGCAGTTGGAGACTGCAAACACTGCAAACACTGCGGGGGCCACAGGGCGAGGGCCTTTACTTATAGGGTACCGAAAAAGCTACAAATTAGTAAGATATCTGGGCTTTTAGGGCCAGAGCAGTCGACTTCCTATGATATCAGCCACCTTTTCCCCTACACCCTCTCACTTCTGCATTGTCTGTGCACTTGAATCTGTACCCTTTGGTCCTATTGTATTTTATTCTTCCAAGCGCTTAATATAGTGTTCTACAAACAGTAAGCACTCATATATCACTGATTGACTGATAGTTTTGCAAATGAAACTAAGAAGGTAGAACTGATAAATCACTGACCATATTTTCATCCAATGAACATATCCAAACAAATTTACTTTTTCATGTAATCTACAAATCTATTACAAGGCTACTGGAAGCTCTTTGGGATCAACAGTCTTACCTTAGGTATGTGCCATAGATGAAGAAGAATGCCATCATTAGTCCATTTAAAACAAAAATCATAGCAACATAAAAGCAAGCGGGATCTCCCAATCCTTTTAAATAAAAAAAAATATATATTACTGGGAGTAATTAAAACAGCCACAAAATCTTTAAGTATTTTTTGACACTCTGCAATCATGGAGTGGTGTGGCTTAGTGGATGGAGCACGGGCCAGGGGTCAGAAGGACCTGGGTTCTAATCCTGGATCCACCAAACGTCTGCTGTGCGACCTTGGGCAAGTCACTTATCTGGGCCTCAGTTCCCTCAACTGTAAAATGAGGATTATGAGTCTGAGCCCCATGTAGGACAGGGACTGTGTCCAACCTGATTAAACTGAATCTACCCCAGTGCTTAGAACAGTGCTTGGCACACAGTAAACACCTAACAAGTAATATAATTATTATTAATATTATTTGCTAAACTATTTGATTATTTAGATTGCTAGCTCCTTGTCTACCAACTGGCGTATTGTACTGGCCCAGGCAATCAGTACTGTGCTCTGCAAACAGTGAACATTCAATAAATATGACTGGTTGATTGATTTAGGAGAATGCATGAGGTCTTTCCCTTAATACACGACATCATTTACTTAGACATTCCTGCGGAACATTAAGGCCAGAACAGCAATAACTTAGAAAGAAAATTACCTTCGCAGCTTTCAACAGGACTAAGCCCATCTCCCCTGGTAACAGTCCAGCATATCTTAGTCTGGATGCCCAAAAAATCCATCGCTCCTGTATATATGCGATACCAGCTGGCTAGGACTACCTAGGATGAAAACAAGATTAGATGCACCTGAAGAGAAAGGACTTTTTGATAGCCACGTGAGTCAATGAGCATTTGACAAGAACCTAAAAACCCCGACTCCCATCAGGGAAGCTAATCATTGAAAAAAAATCACATCAAGTCTAGGTTACAGTACTGTAGAGGTCCTAGTCTGAATCAGTTAATGTGTGAAATAGGGTAATTAGAGTGTATGCAAATAGAAAAAAACAACTACTGGGGGGAAAAACTCTCAGCGTGTTCAATAATAAAAATAAAATTCAAGGATCTTGGGAACTAACATCCTAAAACCATATATGGAGTCTTGATTAAATTATTTCCACAGCCTAACTGCTCTAGTCAAATGAATTACCTTCAGCTGTACAAATGAAGCAAAATCACGCCAAAAACTACACACAAAGAAATATGGATTACCCCCTCTAAGTGGTAAGCTCATCTGTGGACAAGGAATGTGATCTGTCAACTCTGTTGTATTGTGCTCTCCCAAGCATTCAATGCGCTCAACTGCCCCCTAAGCGCTCTGCACATGGTAAACGCTCAATAAATTCCACTGACGGTGCTAATAATGATGATATATTAAGGGAGAGGACAACTCACACACTGATCATTCTTTCATTCTTAGAACAGACCCTCACAGTACTACACGTTGGAAACACAATAAACACTTAAAATGTGCTTCTTGCATGAAGACTTTCTAAAACTATTTCCTACTTTCATAAAGATGTTGAGGTTAAAGTTATAAACAATAAACAAGTGCTTTGCACACAGTGCTCAATAAATATAACTGAATGAATGAACAATGAATTGTGAAATGAAAGTCTACCCTGAAATCAAACTCTAAAAGCATGATTCTAGACTAATGGTTTAACAACAGTCAGTATTTAAAGTGAAACTACAGTTCAAGTCGATGGAAGTAGTAATTCTTCTCAAAAAAACAACTCACCTCTGGGTAGAGATTGAACCGCTGCAATGTATTTATCACAAGAGGGTATTCCGTGAGTTTGTCATTCATAATCATCCAAACTCCATTCCAAAATGAAGGTGCTTCTACTATTGTCTTAAAGTAAGAGTAATAAAGTCCCTGAAATAAGCACATAATCCAGTTAGGTTAAAACTTGGTTAGTTTCTATTGCCTCCTATGTGTGCTTTTACAAAAAACTCCTTTGAAGTGTATTTTATTTTTCCACCCTTAAAAACAAAACAGCTTAGAAAGTCGGGGCCACAACTGACTTATTTGGCCTCCTCATTGATACCTTCTTAGGACTCACTCATGTAAACTTTGAAGAGCTGTTTTAATCTCACCTCCAGGAGCACTAAGGACTGAAAATGTCTAAAGCTTCTGAAGTACAATATCTTAGAGTAGAATATGTTAGCTCAGGTTAACTTAATCCTCCCATGAAACAAGCAGTGAGTAGAAAACTATAAAAATTGGGCAAAGGTTTAGTTCCCTCATCTGTAAAATGGGGATTAAGACTCTGAGATCCATGTGGGACAGGGACTGTGTCCAACCTGATTACCTTGTATCTACCCCAGTGCTTAGAATAGTGCACCCTGTATCTACCCCAGCGCTTAGAATAGTGCTTAGCACATAGTAAGTGCTTAATTAATACCATAATCATCATCGGAGTCTACTTAGACCGTAAGGCCCTTGTGGGATAAGGGCTGTGTCCAACTTTGTATCTACCCCAGAGTCCAGCAAAATGCTTGGCACATAGTAAGCGCTTAACAAAGACCACTATTTATGTTATTAAAATTTAAGTGATATCCAGAGCCCTTGGGAAGTCTACATTCCAGGGAAAGACAACCCAGCCTGGGACTCTGCCCAAAATGAAGTTACTTCCCTCCCCTCCCCCAGGAGCTCCCACACAAATTAATTCCAGTCTTTTCATTTGAGCATTGCAAGATGAAAATGTTAACAAGAAACCAACCATTTCAGTGCGAAAAGCCATCTCCCTCTCCAGTGTTGAGAGGTGAGAAAAATGGCGGTCATTTTCAAAAAGCCTTGTTATATGACTCCTGCAAAAAAAAAGCACAGAAAAGTACGGTACGTAAACTGTTTTTAAATTGCACAGAAATAATCTGTACATAAAATGAAGCTTGTCCCAACTTGGGTGATAGCCATGTAATTTTCCAATTCACTATTTTACTCTTTTGATTTGCTTCTCTACGGAAAGAAAATCCATTCAAATTGGAATACCTAATTAATTTCCTCAAATTGCAGCCCATTCGTTGGTAAATCAGCAGGGGTTGTGTCTGGAGTTCTGAAAGGATGTGTGGGCCCGCCCGAGGTTCAGGAGGGTAGTCGCTCCTAGTTCCACTTGCCTCCTCCTCAAGAGCTTGAGGACCGGACACCTTCACTAGCATGTACCATCATCAAATAAGTCGTATTTATTGAGCGTTTATTGTGTACTGAGGTAGGACCCCTTCCCTGACCAGTTTCCCAACAGAGCCAGACCCCTGCTGAAGGGAGCATGACAACAGAGAGGAAAACTCACTGCCCTTTAGTGAGGGGAGAGGGGGAAGTGAGGTCATCTGACATGTTCATACAACTTTGTCAAAAACCAAATGCCTCATTTTCTTGACAAATCCACTTAGCACCTACGTCTATATCCCCTAGGCATAAAATATTTTAATGTGCCACCCAGTTGTAGATTGTAAGCTCCTTGTGGGCAGGGACTGCAGTTACCAACTCTGTAACCACCAAATGCTGAGTTCAGTGCTCTGCACACAGCAAGCGCTCAATAAATACATCCTTGTACTCTTCATATTCTTGGTTAAAGTACATTTATTTATCTATCCACTCTTGCTACCAATGGCCAACGCATCCGTAAATGCCCCATATCTGACTCTTCCTCCAGCTTGGACTGTAAGCTTCTTGAGAGCAGGGTGTCTTGGACAGAATCGTACTCTACCAACTGCTTAACATTCTGCTGTGCACATAGCAGGCACTCGGATACTACTGGCTGATTAGGGAGCATTTTCGGGGGCCAGCAGGACATCCTTGTGGAGATTTTCAGGAGGCAAGAGGTAAACGTGATGATTTGATAGTATGAGGTTTGGGCTCTAGACGTTAAACTCATTATGGGAAGGGACAGTGTCTGCTGACTCTGTTAAACTGTACTCTCTCAAGTACTTAGTACAGTGTTCTGCATATTGTAAGCACTCAAATACCCCTGGGGTATTCACATAGAGGAGAGCAGATGTGTTCCCCCAGAGAGTAAGTGCAGAATGAAAGGAATATGGGACAACGTTAGAGGGAAAAAGAAAATAAATAGTGAAAAGCGTAAGGGAACTGTGAGACACCCACAATTAGGGGGTGAGAGGTGATGAGAGCCAGCATACAAGACTGAGAAAGAGGGGCCGTAGAGCAATTTTCAGGCCAAACCTTGGTCTAACAAGGACAGAGTGAGAGATGGGGGAGAAGGTGGTTGGGAAGTCAAGGAAGATTAAGGACACAGTAGAGTTTGAAGGACCTTGCTCGGAGGAGGTCACTGGTAACCTTGGAGAGTGCTGCCTCAGTGGAGTGAAAAGGTGGAAACTAGATTGTCAAGAAGGGGGATGGTGGAGAGAAGGTGAAAACAGAGGGACTGAACAACTCATTCATGGAGTTTGGTCAGGAACGGGAGGAGACATATGGCCCAATAGCTGGAGAATGCAGTGGGGTAAGCTTCTTTCATTCATTCATTCAACCGTATTTCTTGAGCGCTGTGTGCAGAGCACTGGACTAAGCGCTTGGGAAGTACAAGTCAGCAACATATAGAGATGGCCCCTACCCAACAACGGGCTCACAGTCTAGAAGGGGGAGACAGACCACAAAACAAAACATGTAGACAGGTGTCAAAATCATCAGAACAAATAGAATTAAAGCTATGTGCACATCTTTAACAAAATAAATAGAATAGTAAATATGTACAAGTAAAATAAATAGAGTGATAAATCTGTACAAATATATACAAGTTCTGTGGGGAGGGAAAGGAGGCAGGGCAGGGGGGATGGGGAGGAGGAGAGGAAAAAGGGAGCTCAGCCTGGGAAGGCCTCCTGGAGGAGGTGAGCTCTCAGTAGGGCTTTGAAGGGAGGAAGAGAGCTAGCTTGGTGGATGTGTGTAGGGAGGGCATTCCAGGCCAGGGGAAGGACGTGGGCCCGGGGTCAACGGCGGGACGGGCGAGAATGAGGCCCAGTGAGGAGGTTAGCGGCAGAGGAGCAGAGGGTGCGGGCTGGGCTGGAGAAGGAGAGAAGGGAGGTGAGGTAAGAGGGGGCGAGGTGATGGAGGGCCTTGAAGCCGAGAGTGAGGAGTTTTTGCTTGACTCATAGGCTGACAGACAACCACTGGAGATTTTTGAGGAGGGGAACGACATGCCCAGGGCGTTTCTGTACAAAGATAATATGGGCAGCAGAATGACGTATAGACTGAAGTGGAGAGAGACAGGAGGACAGGAAATCAGAGGAGGCTGATGCAGTAATCTAGTCGGGATAGGTTGAGACACTGAACCAGCAAGGTAGCGGTTTGGATGGAGAGGAAAGGGCAGATCTTGGCAATGTTGTGGAGGTGAGACCAGCAGGTTTTGGGGACAGACTGGATGTGTGCGGTAAATGAGAGAGTGGAGTCGAGGATGACACCGAGGTTGTGGGCTTGTGGGACAGGAAGGATGGTCGTGCCGTCTACAGTGACGGGAAAGTCAGGGAGAGGGCAGGGTTTGGGAGGGAAGATAAGGAGTTCAGTCTTGGACATATTGAGTTTTAGATGGCAGGCAGACAGCCAGATACGAGCCTGGAGGGAGGGAGAGAGAGCAGGGGCAGAGATGTAGATTTGGGTGTCAATCAATCAATCGTATTTATTGAGCGCTTACTATGTGCAGAGCACTGTACTAAGCGCTTAGCACTGTACTAAGCTGATGACACTGTACTGTGTCATCAGCGTAGAGATGCCAGTTGAAGCCATGGGAGCAAATGAGTTCACCGAGGGAGTGAGTGTAGATAGGGAACAGAAGGGGACGAAGAACTGACCCCTGAGGAGCCCCTACAGTAAGGGGATGGGAAGGGGAGGAGGAGCCCGCAAAGGAGACTGAGAATGAACAGCCAGAGAGATAAGAGGAGAACTAGGGAGAGGACGGAGTCTGTGAAGCCAAGGTTGGATAGCGTGTTGAGGGGAAGGAGGTGATCCAGTGTCGAAGGCAGCTGAGAGGTCGAGGAGGATTAGGACAGAGTAGGAGCCATTGGATTTGGCAAGAAAGAGGTCACTGGTGACCTCTGAGAGGGCAGTTTCGGTGGAGTGTAGGGGACGGAAGCCAAACTGGAGGGGATCAAGGAGTGAGTTGGCGTTGAGGAATTCTTGTGGGCAGAGAACTTGTCTACCAACTCTGTTGTACTATACTCTCCTAAATGCTCAATACACTGCTCTGCACAGTAACCGCTCAATAAATACCACTCACTGATTTTTTTTTAATATCGGGGAGCTGTAAACATGTTTGAAGGCAGGGGGGAACTATCAGAGAGGGAGCAGTGTAAGATAAGGGATCAGGGAAGGAAGAAGAGTGGGACTAAGTGCTTTTAAAAAGGTGAAGGGGACGGAGTCAAAGGTAGAGGAGGTTTAATTTTGACAGCAAGTGGGAGATCTCCTGAGAGACAGCTGGGAAAGAAAAAGAAAAGTTGGTGGTAGGAAAGCATTTTGTTTAGCAGACACACACACACACACACACACACACACACACACAGTGTTAATGCAGAAACCATAATTCACGGGAACTTTAAACATTCTGAAAAGACTGCCTTTGCAAATAAAGCTTACCAGTGCAAAACTCCAGCAAAAGCGGCTGAAATGGAAAACAAGTAACGATTAATGCTTTAAATAAAACATTTTCACTTGACAAACACTTCAGCCCTAACATTCTACTTGGGAGGGGAAAATGCTGAGCTTCTGAGTTTGGAGACAAATGAAATGGATCTCATCTCCTGTTACTTTCTAAAGACTTCCCAGTGAGGGAGAGGTGGAAGTTTGCCAAAACCCTTGGGCGACTGGAAACCTCTGACTGTGCAACAACACTGCTACGTGCTGGAAGTCCCATGACAGGGTGTTCGAGGCCTTGGATAAGTTCCTGAGTGATGCTGAACAAATCCCAATTCCAGGCCACTTGCGGGCGAGGCCTGGGTCAAGTGTGGGCTGAGCTGGACCCCAGGGAGGAAGAAGAAGACGGAGAAGAGTTTTGGTATTAGTTACTAGGTGCCAAGCGCTGGACTAAGTGGTGTAGTACATATAATTTACAGATTGGCCACAGGCCCTGTCCCACATGGGGCTCACAGTCTAAGAAAGGAGAACAGGCGTGGTATCACGATTTTACAGATGAGGAAACTGAGGCCCAGAGGAGGTAGTTGATTTGCCCCAGATCTCACACAGCAGCCAAATGGTAGAATCAGGAACGGAGCCCAGGTCCTTTGGCTCCCAGGCCGGAGCTCTTTCCATTAGGTTATGCTGCCCTGGGGGAGACTGCTCGATCCAGAAAAACTCCAGGGGTGCAGACTGGTTCTGGGGTCAGGACCGTAGGATGGATCGAGCACTCCTCCCTTGGAATTCCTCAATCAGTGGAATTATTCCAAAGAGATGGCAAATCTACAGGATTAGCAAGTCCCATATGAGTAATTTATAGACCCCCTAATTTCAAAAGCTATGGATATTTTGGACTCGGAACATTATGTCCCATGCATGCTCCACTCGCAAACGGGCTGCACAGCCTAGGGTGCTGGAGTGAAGTGTGGATAACATTAAAAGAGAAATTGCACAAAGGAAAAAGATAAAGATATGCAAAATACTCACTTCACCATTACTGACCAACACATTCAGCTCAGGATGGGGCAAATGTAAACAGACCCCCTTCCCCTTAAATCCTCCTTCCCCACTCCCCTCACCAGATTCCTTCATCATCATCATCATCAATGGTATTTATGGAGCACCTACTATGTGCGGAGCACTGTACTAAGTTCTTGGGAGAGTACAATACAACAGAGTTCGCAGGCACATTCCCTGCCCAAGTGAGCCCTTGGGTGGCATTCTGTCTTGAACTCCAAAATAAATGACAAAACAGCTACAGCAAGAAATAAGAAATCTCCTGCACTGAGGAAACTTTTTAACTGCCTTATTTCCAATAAAAATGTACCGAGCAATAGAGGAATTGTTGCAACATCTCTTTAGAGGAGGTATACATTCAGAGATGACAGTAACAATAGCACTCCAGAGATACAGAAACTCTTCAAGATTCTGTAAATATCAAAGGAAAGTGTAGGGCATAGCCCTCAACGTGGAAGTGAAATTATGAGGTAAATATATCATATCAAATGACAGAAGAGACCCTCTGAAGTCTTTAGCCAATCTGTTAGAAATCATCGTGTGACGTGCTCACTAATGATAATGATGGCATTTATTAAGCGCTTACTATGTGCAAAACACTGTTCTAAGCACTTGGGAGGTTACAAGGTGATCACGTTGTCCCACGGGGGGGGGGGGGGGGGGGGCTCAGTCTTAATCCCCATTTTACAGATGAGGGAACTGAGGCTCAGAGAAGTGAAGTGACTTGCCCAACGTCACACAGTTGACAAGTGGCGGAGTCTGGATTTGAACCCATGACCTCTGACTCCAAAGCCTGGGCTCTTTCCACTGAGCCACGCTGCTTCTCGTGCTTCTCGCTGCTACTATTATTAGTCTTTAATCAATATTATTAATCGTATTGTTACGTGCTTACTATGTGCCAAGCAGTGTTCTGATCGATGTATTTCCAACAATGGAGGAAGGTCAATGCCACGATTCTAGGAACACAGTGGCCCAAAGAGCCATCACTCTGCTCCTCCTTGCCCACTTACTTGCTGCTCCCACTGATGGCAGGGAAGAGGGGGTACATGTGCACCAACCACAAGCACTAAAATCAATTTCTTCATGCAAATTCTCGATCCCTAAATTTCTGTATGAGGACCAGGTTCATTCATCATTACAACAGGAGATTAACACCAACCACTGGCTTTAAAACACTCAACCGGCCTCTCCCTTTTCCTTATCCTTTCTCTTCTCTCACTCCAGCTCACAATCTTCATCAAGCCAACCTATCCGCTATGCCCTCACTGTTAACCTCTTTCTTATACTCACACCCTCCCGCCTGGTACTCCTCCCTTCCACCTTTTTTAATGGTATTTGTTAAGTGGCTACTACGTGCCAGGCACTGTTCAAATAGCTGGGGGAAACGCAAGTTTATCAGGTTGGACACAGTCCCTGTCCCACACAAGGCTCAGTCTAAACTGGAGGAAGGAGGATTTAATCCCTACTTTACAGATGAGGCAACTGAGGCACAGAGAAGTTAAGTGACTTGCTCATGGTTGCACTGCCATTTGCAGAGTCAGGATTAGAACCCAGGTCCTCCGATTCCCAGGTCCGTGCTCTTTCCACTAGGCCTCACCGCTTTTCGCGGCTGTCAGACGGCGACTCTCTCCAGCTATAAGGCCTGAGATCACATCTCCGACAGGAGGCTGTACCCTAGTAATCTTTAATCTCCCCACTTTACATCCCCCAAATGCCACTTCTGTCTTTCATAACCAATGGTATTTCCCCACCACTTGAGCACCTGGATGCTTAGGACCAAGATCTGTTGAGGTCGTTATAGGTGACAAAGCAGAATTAGGTTTTGGTGCTTAAAAGTTCATTTAATCTTTAATCTCCCCACGTTACATCCCCCAAATGCCACTTCTGTCTTTTATAACCAATGGTATTTCCCCACCACTTGAGCACTGGATGCTTAGGTCCGAGATCTGTTGAGGTCGTTAGAGGTGACAAAGCAGAACTGGATTTTGGTGCTTAAAAGTTCGTTTTAAGTCAGCCAGACTCATTTTGACTTTGTAAAGCCCCTTCAAATTTCCAGTGAATGTAATCCCTCTGTCGATGGGGTAACTATGCCAGATACCTGTCTACATGTTTTATTTTGCTGTCTGTCTCCCCCTTTTAGACTGTGAGCCCGTTGCTGGGTAGGGACCGTCTCTATACGTTTCCGACCTGTACTTCCCAAACGCTTAGTACAGTGCTCAGCACACAGTAAGCGCTCAATAAATATGATTGAATGTTGCAGCACTTATGTACATATATACATCAATCAACGGTAGTTATTTAATGATTACTGTGTGCAGAGCACTGTACTAAGTGCTTGAGAGACAACAATACAAAAGAGTTGGCTGACACCTTCCTCGCCCACAATGAGCATTCAGTCTAGAGGGGGAGACACACATTAATATAAATCGATACCTTATGATACATAATTTATAGATATGCACCCAAGTGCTGTGGGGCTGAGGGTGGGGTGAGTGCTAAATGCCCAGAGATCATAGATCCAAGGGCACAGATGATGCAGGAGGGAGGGGGAGCCAAGGAAAGGAGAGTTTAACTAGGGAAGGCCTCTTGGAGGAGATGTGACTTAACAAGGCCACATATTCTATCACTCTCCCCATCTGTAACTTACTAAAGGGTCTGTCTCCTCTAGACTGTAAACTCTTGAATCTCCTACTGCAACTCAATCCTCTAATGCCAAGGTACCCTCACTACCCCTCTCTCCTCTATCTCACCGCCAACCCCTTGCCCATGTCCTCCCTCTGATCTGAAACCCCCTCCCGCTTCTTTTCTGACCAACCTCCACTCTCCCCACCTTCAAAACCCTCCTAAAAATCACATCTCCTCCAAAAAGCCTTGCCAAGCCCTCATTTCTCCTACTCGCCCTCCCTAAACACCTATGTGTGTACCCCTTAAGCACTTTGATAGTCACCTCAGCCCTTCAGCACTGATGAACATATCCTCACACTCCACTATTTCCCCTATCTGTAATATATTTTAGTGTCTGTCTCTCCTTTTAGACTGTAAGCCCTTTGTCAGAAGAAACATATGGACTGAATGGTTTGGAAGGAAAATGATCTGGGCAGCAGAGGGAAATTTGGACTTGAGTGGAGAGAGATAAGAAGCAGGGAGGTCAGAAAGGAGGCAGATGAAGTAATCAAGGCGGCATAGGATAAGTGCTGGGATTAACGTGGTAGCAAGTTGGAGAGGAAAGGATGGATATTAGCCATGTTGCGAAGACTGAACCATCAGGATCTGGTAACAGAATGCCTCTGTGGGTTGAATGGGAGAGATGAGTTAAGGATAATGTCAAAGTTCCACACCTATGAGACAGGGAGGATGGTGATGCTGTCTACAGTAATGGGAAAGTTAGGGGGAGAGAGGGTTTGAATGGGAAGAGGAGAAGTTCCATTTTGGACAGGTTATGTTTGAGGTGTCAGTGAGATATCCAAGTAGAAACTTCCTGAAGGCAGGAGGAAATGTGAGACTGCAGAGGAGGAGTGAGCTCTGGGCTGGAGAAGTTGATTTGGGAAGGGATGGAAGCGAATGAGTTCTCCAAGGGAGTGGGTGGAGATGGAGAAGGGGACCCAGAACTGAGTCGTGTGGGTCTCCCACAGTTAAGGGAGTGGGAGGCAGAGGAAGAGGCTGGGAAAGAGATTGAGAAGGAGAGGCCAGGAAGGTTGGAGGAGAATCAGGAGAGGACAGTGTTGGTAAAGCCAAAGTCAGATAACTGTTCCAGGAGAAGGGGGTGGTCCTTGAAGGCAGCTGAGAGGTCAAGGAGGATTAGGATGCCATTGGATTTGGCAAGAAGATTATTTGAGACCTCTGAAAAGGCAGTTTTGGTGAAGTGAAGGAACTTAGATTGGTGAGGATCAAGGAGAGAACAGGAGGATAGGAACTGGAGGCAGGAAGTGTAGACAACTTGCTTGAGGAGTTACGAGAGGAACGGTGGGGGGAGATGACTGGAGGGCGTCGTGAGGTCAAGAGGGGATTTTTTTTTAGGAGAGGGCAGACAGGCATGTTTGAAAGCAGTGGGGACAGCCACTGGAGCGTGAACAGTTGAAGATGGCAAGCAGGAAGGGAAGAAGGGAGGAGGCAAGCACTTTGATAAGGTGTAAAAGGATGGAGTCGGAAGCGCAGGAGGAGGAAGTGGATTTGGAGAGGAGGCAGGAGTTGCCTCGAGATACTGATGGGAAAGATGGGAGAGTCGAAGAGAAGGGAGGAGGAAGCAAGACGGAGGGACTGAAGAGGAGCACGGGAGGTTTTAGGAAGATCACATCTGACGGCTTCAATTTTCTCAATAAAATATGTGGCCAGGTCAGAAGGAGCAAGAGATGCGGAGAGTAGGGGTAATGGGGATTTGAGGAAGGAGTTAAATGTCTGAAACAACTGGAAGGGGAAGTGGGAACGGGAGTCAATAAGGAAGGAGAAATTATGTTGCCAGATGGAGGAGAGGGCAGAGCTAAAGCCGGCAAGGATGAATTTATGAAGGACGAGGCCGGCCTGACATCTGGATTTCTGCCAGCAGCACTCCGGGGCTCATGCACAGGAGTAACATAAGTGGACTGTGGAAGTGATCCAGGAGGCCTTCCCAGACTGAGCCCCCTCCTTCCTCTCCCCCTCCTCCCCCTCCTCCCCCTCTCCATCTCCCCATCTTACCTCCTTCCCTTCCCCACAGCACCTGTATATATGTATATATGTTTGTACATATTTATTACTCTATTTATTTATTTTACTTGTACTTATCTTTTGTATTTATTTTATTTTGTTAATATGTTTGGTTTTGTTCTCTGTCCCCCCCCTTTTAGACTGTAGGCCCACTGTTGGGTAGGGACTGTCTCTATATGTTGCCAACTTGTACTTCCTAAGCACTTAGTACAGTGCTCTGCACACAGTAAGTGCTCAATAAATATGATTGATTGATTGATTGATTGATTGATCCAGGGATGTGGGTTAGTGGTATGAGGTCAGAGAAGGGACAGGGGAGCGAGGGAGTTGAGTTCAGGAGAGAGAGTGGTGTTCAGGGTGTCACTTTGGTTGTCAAGGGAAGGTAGTTTGGGTGTGGAGACTAAATGGGGTATGACGACTTGAGAAAATTGGATGGGGTCAAAAGACTGGAGGTCTCCGTGGGGAACATGACACAGCTGGGGGGAAGGGGTGTATGGGACAGAAGCAAAGCAACAGACAATCACTCTCCCCAACTTTAAAGCCTTACTGAAGGCACATCTCCTCCAAGAGGCCTTCCCGGACTGAGCCCTCCTTTCCTCTTCTCCCACTCCCTCCTGCATCACCCTGACTTGCTCCCTTTATTCATCTTCCATCCCAGCCCCACAGCACTTATGTCCAAATCTGTAATTTATTTATATTAATGTCTGTCCTTCCAATATAAACTGTACGCTCAATGTGGGTAGGGAATGTGTCGGTTTATTGTTATACTGTACTCTCCCAAGTATTTAGTACAGCGCTGTGCACACAGTAAGCGCTCAATAAATGTGACTGAATGAATGAATGAATGAATGAAAGTGAAGAGTTTGTGGTCCAATAGAGGGATTTCAAAGTCTTATTTAAATCACATCTCCTCCAAGAGGCTTTCCCTGACTAATTCCTCATTTCCCCACCTCTCTGCCCTCCCCCTTCAAGTTTTCTATGTACTTGGATCTGTACCCTTAAGGACTTGACATTCACCCCACCCTCAGCCCCACAGCCCTTAGATACATATAATGATGGCATTTATTAAGCGCTTACTATGTGCAAAGCGCTGTTCTAAGCGCTGGGGAGGTTACAAGGTGATCAGGTTGTCCCACGGGGGGCTCACAGTCTTCATCCCCATTTGACAGATGAGGTCACTGAGGCCCAGAGAAGTTAAGTGACTTGCCCAAAGTCACACAGCTGACAATTGGCGGAGCCGGCATTTGAACCCATGACCTCCGACTACAAAGCCCGGGCTCTTTCCACTGAGCCACGCTGCTTCTTCTATACATATCCTTATATGTTCCTCTCCCCTATCTATAATTAATTTTATTGTCTTTCTTCCCCTCTAGGCTCTTTTCTTCACTGCTCTTCACACTGTATGCCCCCAATACCACTGATTTGATTGTTTCATAATAATAATGATAATAATAATAATAATAATGACGGCATTTGTTAAGCGCTGACTATGTGCAAAGCACTGTTCTAAGCGCTGGGGAGGATACAAGGTGATCAGGTTGTCCCACGTGGGGCTCACAGTCTTAATCCCCATTTTACAGATGAGGTAACTGAGGCACAGAGAAGTTAAGTGACTTATGCAAGGTCACACAGCTGACAATTGGTGGAGCCGGGATTTGAACCTACGCCCTCTGACTCCCAAGCCCGTGCTCTTTCCATTGAGCCAGGCTGCCTCTTCATACATTTACTATGGTCGATGGAAAAGTACCACATACACAATCTTAAATGCCCCTTAAGTATAAAAGCTATATATGACAATGGAACTTGGGACAAATGGACTCTTTACATTAAAACCTTGGATTGAAACCAGACTCAGGCCTGCTCCTAAACGAATTCTGGGGTCCTGAATACAAAATTCTGCTGGATCACGTAATAATAATAATGGTGATGACATTTATTAAGTGCTTACTATGTGCAAAGCACTGTTCTATACACTGGGGA
Source organism: Tachyglossus aculeatus (assembly GCF_015852505.1). Lineage (NCBI taxonomy): Eukaryota > Metazoa > Chordata > Mammalia > Monotremata > Tachyglossidae > Tachyglossus > Tachyglossus aculeatus. Next base: position 47,527,876 of record NC_052067.1, read on the forward strand.
GGTTACAAGGAGATCAGGTTGTCCCACGGGGGGCTCACAGTCTTAATCCCTATTTAGCCCTCTTCCCTTGCCCAATCCCTTCCCTTCAATTGGCTAAGCTCAGGTTGATATAAATGCTTTATTTATATTCATATCTGACTTCCCCTCTAAACTGTAATTTTGTTGTGGGCAGAGAGTATGTCTAGCAATTCTGTTGTTACCGTACTCTCCCAAGCACTTAGTACAGAGCTCTAAACACAATACGTGCTCAATATATACCATTATCAATGATGATGTCATCAGGGAGCCAATTACTCCCTGAATAATGACCGGGGTCATATTTATTGAGCGCTTACTGTGTGCAGGGCACTGTACTAAGCGCTTGGGAAGTACAAGTTGGCAACATACAGAGACGGTCCCTACCCAACAGTGGGCTCACAGTCTAGAAGGGGAAGAATCAGTACAAGGACCTGGCTTAGCCATCCTGCCACATCCTTCCAAAAAGCAAGACGCTCAGAAGAATATACTACAGCACGCCCAAGGAGCAAATGATCTAAAACCACACAACTCGAGTCTAAGGGCAATCTACCAATGTTTTCTAGGATTAGTACTGGTGTCCTATAGAATGGTTCTATCAGTGTCCGCTATTTATGGTTTTCTTTTCCTTAAGACTTTTATAAAGCACTCATATACAAGCTTTATTCTGGAGATCTCACATCCCCAGCCCCAAGATGCTGGAAGTCAAGAGAAGTCAAATGAAAAGAGAAAATAGATGAACCTTGCCACTAGAAAGGGATTGGGATGGAGAGAGAGAGGGAGATATGCACTTCTCCAGATGTAAGTCTGGGGACATCTGTCCATGTTTAGTGGCATCATCATCACCATCATCAATCGTATTTATTGAGCGCTTACTATGTGCAGAGCTCCCTCCAAAAAGGACACCTCAAAGAAACACAAGAGTTAAGTGTTCTGGATAGGGGAAATTCCTGAGATTCTAAACTAGATATTACATTTAGTTTGACACCAACAAAGCCTATTAGCTAGTCTGTGGTCAGCTAGCTTGTTGAGCAAACCCTTCAGTATTATATGCATTATATTTTAGAACAGATTTCTTTACCTTTCAATAACATCCAAAGGTATGTAATGGGCCCTTACTGTGTTCAGAGCACTGTACTAAGCGCTTGGGACAGTACACTACAACAGAGTTGGTAGACATGTTCTCTGCCCACAATGAGCTTACAGGCTAGAGGAGGTCTTGAATCCCCATTTTGCAGATGAGGGAACTGAAGTACATGGAAATTAGGTGACTGGCCCAAGGTCACACTGCAGGGAAGTGGCAGAGCAGGATTAGAACCCAGGTCCTCTGACTGCTCTTTTCATCAGGCCATTAGTGCTAGAGATGGGCAAACACTTTTCAGTCATATATATGAGGCCAAAATCTACAATAAAACGACTGTTAAAATTTACCAGCCAAAAAATATATTCAAATAACATAATTCTACTAAGAATAGGATCATGAAATGCTGCAAAGTAAAACACCACTTGTGAGAACCTCACATTCACAGCCACCTTCTAACAGCGTGGCTCAGTGGAAAGAGCACAGGCTGGGGAGCCAGAGGTCGTGGGTTCTAATCCCGGCTCTGCCACTTGTCAGCTTTGTGATCTTGGACAAGTCACAACTTCTCTGGGCCTCAGTTCCCTCTTCTGTAAAATGGGGATGAAGACTGTGAGCCCCACGTGGGACAACCTGATTATCTTGTATCTATCCCAGCGCTTAGAACAGTGCTTGGCACATAGTAAGCGCTTAACAAATACCAACATTATTATTATTATTATTATTATCATGCCACTGCAGACTATGCTTTTCGTAGGCTGGGACAGTATCTACCAAATCTATTGTATTGCACTCTCCCAAGCACTTAGTACAGTGCTCAACACACATTATATGCACAATACATACTATTCATTGACGCTACAGGCCATGGGTACATCCTTGGAAGTGCATATTTTCTTAGAAGATATCTTTTTAAGAGGGTACTAGAGGGGCCACTGGAGTGGAAATTAAAGGTTCTAAATTCTCTTCCATGATTTATTCTCCTGCACACCAAACTCTTGAGGGAGCAGAGAGGGGAAGGCTGGAAGTCCACCTAATGAATATTTGCTGTAATGCAGAAGAGGAGGGTAATGAGAGGCAGTGTGCCAAGTGGAAAGAGCACAGGCTGGGAGTCCAAGGACCTGGGTTCTAATCCCAGTTCCGCCACATGTCTTGGGCAAGTGACTTTGAGCAAATCACTTCACTTCTCTGAGCCTTAGTTCCCTCATCTATAAAATGGGGACTAAGACTGTGAGCCCTTGTGAGACAGGGACTGGGTCCAACCCGATTAGCTTGCATCTGCCCCAGTGTTTAAAACAGTGCTATTATTATTATTATTATTATCTGTGCCTCTGTCTTCTCAGCCACAAAATGGGGGTTAAAAACCTGTTCCCTCTCCTTCCTGGACTGTGAGACACGAACTGTGTCTGACCTAATTAACTTACATCTACACTGGCACTTAATGCAGTGTCTGACATTTAGTAAGCGCTTAACCATAAAAAACCCCCAAATACCACAATTACTACTATTATTAGTTAGACTAGGAGCCTCATGTGGAAGAGGGAATGTAGTCCGTCTGAATATCCTGCATCTATCCCAAGGCTTAGTGTAGTGATTGGCACATAGTATGCACTTAAATACCACAATTATCATTATGAAAAATGAGACTAACCTAAAAAGTCACCCCAATGGGAACATCATCTAGTGCATTATCACAGCAATGATGTCAGATTGCTATAATAATAATAATAGTAATAATGATGGCATTTATTAAGTGCTTACTATGTGCAAAGCACTGTTCTAAGCACTGGGGAGGTTACAAGGTGATCAGGTTGTCCCACATGGGGCTCACAATCTCAATCCCCATTTTACAGATGAGGTAACTGAAGCACAGAGAAATAAAGTGACATGCCCAAGGTCACACAGCAGACAAATGGCAGAGGTGGGATTAGAACCCTCTCCTCACTTCAGTCTATACTTCACTCTGCTGCCCAGATTATCTTTCTACAGAAAGCTCTGGACAGCATATCAAAACTCTCCAGGGGTTGCCTATCAACCTTCGTATCACGCAAAAACTCCTCAATATTGGCTACAAAGCTCTCCATCACCTTACCCCCTCCCACCTCACCTCCCTTCTCTCCTTCCACACTCCAGTCCACACACTCCACTCCTCTGGTGCCGCTAACCTCCTCACTGGGCCTCGTTTTCACCTGTCCCGCCGTCGACCTCTGGCCTGGAATGCCCTCCCTCCTCACATAGTAATAACCATCAATCAATCAATCGTATTTATTGAGCGCTTACTGTGTGCAGAGCACTGTACTAAGCACTTGGGAAGTACAAATTGGCAACATATAGAGACAGTCCTTACCCAACAGTGGGCTCACAGTCTAAAAGGGGGAGACAGAGAACAAAACCAAACATACTAACAAAATAAAATAAATAGAATAGATATGTACAAGCAAAATAAATAAATAAATAAATAGAATAATAAATATGTACAAACATATATACATATATACAGGTGCTGTGGGGAAGGGAAGGAGGTAAGATGGGGGATGGAGAGGGGGACGAGGGGGAGAGGAAGGAAGGGGCTCCGTCTGGGAAGGCCTCCTGGAGGAGGTGAGCTCTCAGCAAGGCCTTGAAGGGAGGAAGAGAGCTAGCTTGGCGGATGGGCAGAGGGAGGGCATTCCAGGCCCGGGGGATGACGTGGGCCGGAGGTCGATGGTGGGACAGGCGAGAACGAGGTACAGTGAGGAGATTAGCGGCGGAGGACTGGAGGATGCAGGCTGGGCTGTAGAAGGAGAGAAGGGAGGTGAGGTAGGAGGGGGCGAGGTGATGGAAAGCCTGGAAGCCCAGGGTGAGGAGTTTCTGCCTGATGCGCAGATTGATTGGTAGCCACTGGAGATTTTTGAGGAGGGCAGTAATATGCCCACAGCGTTTCTGGACAAAGATAATCCGGGCAGCAGCATGAAGTATGGATTGAAGTGGAGAGAGACACGAGGATGGGAGATCAGAGAGAAGGCTGATGCAGTAGTCCAGACGGGATAGTATGAGAGCTTGAATGAGCAGGGTAGTGGTATGGATGGAGAGGAAAGGGCGGATCTTGGCAATGTTGCGGAGCTGAGACCGGCAGGTTTTGGTGACAGCTTGGATGTGAGGGGTGAACGAGAGAGCGGAGTCGAGGATGACACCAAGGTTGCGGGCTTGTGAGACGGGAGGGATGGTAGTGCCGTCAACAGAGATGGGAAAGTCAGGGAGAGGGCAGGGTTTGGGAGGGAAGACGAGGAGTTCAGTCTTGGACACGTTGAGTTTTAGGTGGCGGGCAGACATCCGGATGGAGATGTCCTGAAGGCAGGAGGAGATGCGAGCCTGGAGAGAGGGGGAGAGAGCAGGGGCAGAGATGTAGATCTGGGTGTCATCAGCGTAGAGATGATAGTTGAAGCCATGGGAGCAAATGAGGTCACGAAGGGAGTGAGTGTAGATTGAGAACAGAAGGGGACCAAGCACTGAACCTTGGGGAACCCCCACAGTAAGAGGATGGGAGGGGGAGGAGGAGCCTGCAAAAAAGACTGAGAATGAATGACCGGAGAGGTAAGAGGAGAACCAGGAGAGGACGGAGTCTGTGAAGCCAAGGTCAGATAGCGTGTTGAGGACTCACATCCGCCAAACAAGCTCTCCTCCCTCCTTCAAAGCCCTACAGAAAGCTCACCTCTTCCAGGAGGCTTTCCCAGGCTGAGCCCCCCTTTTCCTCTGCTCCTCCTCCCTTCCCCTTCACTCCAATTCCCTCCCCCTGCTCTACCCCCTCCAGGCCCCACAGCTCTTGTGTATATGTGTACATATTTATTATTCTATTTATTTTGTTAATGATGTGTATACATCTATAATTCTATTTATTCATATTGATGCTATTGATGCCTGTCTACTTGTTTTGTTTTGTTGTCTGTCTCCACCCTTCTAGACTGTGAGCCCGTTGTTGGGTAGGGATTGTCTCTATCTGTTCCCAAACTGTACTTTCCAAGTGCTCAGTACAGTGCTCTGCACACAGTAAAAGCTCAGTAAATACGACAATGAATGAATGAACCCATGACACCTGACTTCCACGCCCGAGCTCTTTCCACTAAGCCACACTGCTATATTTACAATATAATGACAAGAGAAGCAGCATGGCATAGCAGATAGAGCACAGACCCAGCAGTCTGAAGGTCACGGGTTCTAATCCTCGCTGTGCCACTTGTCTGTTGTGTGACCTTGGGCATGTCACCTTACTTTCTGCGCTTCAGTTACCTCACCTGTAAAATGCAGATTGAGACTGGTAGCCCCATGTGGGTCATGGATTGTGTCCAATCCGATCTGCTTGTATCCACCCCAGCGCTTCGTACAGTGCCTGGCATATAGTAAGCACTTAACAAAAACCACAATGATTATTTTTACATGTATTGTGTTTTTTGTTCAGCACGTACTGTGGGTCAAGCACAAGCCTGGTGTGCAACCTTGGGCAAGTCACTTAACTTCTCAGCCTCAGTTCCATCATCTGTAAAATGGGGATTAAGACTGTGAGCCCCCCATGGGACCTTGTGTCCCCCCCAGCGCATAGAGTGCTTCGCACATTGTAAGCGCTTAACAAATGCCACTATTATTATTATTATTATTCCAAGTCCTGGGGTAGTTCCGAGACAACGAGGTCGGACACAGTCCCTGTCTCACACGGGGCTCACAAGATGTAGCAGGAATTTCTACCCAGGATGATCCCCATGATCAGAAGGCCAAGAGAGGAAGAGTGTGCTGGTCAGGGCTAACTTACAGGAGCAGGAGGGAAGCAGGAAAGACTTGCTTCTGGCCATCCGGTCTCCTTCCAGGGCTTTCCAACTTCCCACTCCCACTGTGGCCCTTTCTGCCGCCACCATAGCTTCCACCTCTCCCCGCCGCCACCCCCAGTTATGATTAGACTGTCTAGTTTGAAATGCAAGATGTTCCCTACAGAACCGTAATACTCTCCATGGCGGAGCTTCAGAGGGGAGGGAAACAGGTGAGAATTTGATCCTAAATGCAGCCCATTCCCCTGAGACCAGCCAGCTTCCTTCCTTCTTCAGACCCCTTTGTTCTTTCTGTCTTTCTGAAAAGTAATGAGAATCAGGAAGTTGGCACTACAAACTACTTCAACCCTGCACAGCCCGGGGTTCCTGTCTTTGTTGAACTCCATTAACAGATTAAAGGAGTCTACACTGACATGTGCCACTGGCATGTGACATTCAAAATTAGAAGTCTGAAATGGATTTCTTCACAAAACCCCCTGCAGAGAGCAGTTCCTTACAGGGGCACCTTCTTGGTTTTAATAGCCCAAGAAGGGAAGTAGAAGATAGAAGGGAAACAGAAGCAGCAGCGGGGCTTAGTGGATAGAACATGGGCTGGGAGTCAGAAGGACTCTGGGTTCGAAACTTGGTTCTGCCAGATGTCTGTTAAGTGAGCTTGGGCGAGTCACTTAACTTTTCTGTGCCTCAGTTACCTCATCTGTAAAACGGGGATAAGAGTGTGAGCCCCACGTAGGACAGGGACGATGTCCAACCCGGTTAACTTGTATCTACCCCCTGCTTAGAACAGTGCTTGGCACATAGTAAACACTTAACAACTACTATAACTATTAATTATTATTATTAAGAATGCATTTTACCCAGGGAAAGACCTAAAGTCCACTTTAATTCTCATAAATGATAACAGTCTAGGCCCTTTGGTTCATATGCAGCTGCAAACCATTGGTATAGTCCCCTACAGTACATGACAAATTAGGAAAAGGGCTGAGAAGCAGCAGCATGGCTTAGTGGAAAGAGCCTAGGCCTGGAAACCAGGGGACCTGGGTTCTACTTAAGGCTCTGCCACTTCCCTATTGTGTGACCTTAGGCAAATCACTTCACTTCTCTGGATTTGCTTCCTCATCTGTAAAACGGAGATTAAAAACTTCTTCTCCCTTCCTCTTAGACCAAGACACCCATGCGGGGCAGGGACTGTGTCCGATCTACCTTGTATCTTACCCCAACTCTCAGTACAGTGCTTGGCACACTGTAAACACTTAAATGCTTAAATATAATTATTATCGTTACTTTTTAAATCACCGGACAAAAACATCATGGCTCTTTTTATACAACACACTTATACAACAATTTGACTTCCACAAAACACAGAACTTACATTTCTATTCTACAAGAATCAGCTAGCTAGAGCCATCTTAGGAAGGACACTCCCAAGAAGGTGATAAAAATAAAAACAAAATAGATACTGGCAGAGCCCAATCAAATCCTAAGTAACCACAAGCTACCACAGTTGTTGGAAACACTCATCTAGGAAAGACCAACAGTTCCAATGTTGATAGAAAAATGTGAAAAGCCACTTTTCAATTTAGGAAAAAACGCATGCATAAATGCAATACTAAAACTTAATTTCTTCACCAAGATGTTCTTCTTGTTCCGTTTAGAGCAAGCAACCATTTCAACCATAATGTAAATGGACTGAAGCCAAACTGCCAAAATGTCTTATGCTCTTTCTTAAAGTTTACATAATCAATAGAGTATGTTTTCGTGAAACACTAGTTCAGATTTGATCCCAGGATCCGACAATAATGACGACAAACAAAATAAGACGATCTGGAATTTGGAAGACCAGTACACTTAAATAAAAAAGCCAACTCAAAAGCACAAGATAAACGGCTAGCAGCTCCAGAGTTCAGCATCATCAGTGGTGTTTGAATGCTTCCTTTATGCAGAGCTCTGTACTAAGCGCTGGGGAGAATACAATACAGCAGAGTCGGTACACCCATTCCTTGCCCACAACTAGCTTACAGTTTAGAAAAAAGGCTTGAGTTGTAGGGGCCCCCAAGATTGAATAAGCAATACTTTTCTCCTCTAACACCAACCTTCTCACTGTAGCTCGACTTAGTCTGTCTCACCACTTTCCCTTTGCCCACATCCTCCTTCTGGCCCAGGACTCCATCAGTCCCATCTGAGAGACAAACACCCTCCCGTTTTCAAAGCCCAACTAAAATCGCAACTCTTCCCTTCCCTAAGACTTCCCTTCTGGATCGCCTATGCACTTTTAAACACTTTGATACCCCAGCCCTTCAGCGCTTCCATACATTTCCTTCTACTCTGCCATTTCCCCTATCTGTAATATACTTTAATGCCTGTCTCCTCTCTCTAGACTGTAAGCTCCTTATGGGCAATGTTCATGTCTACCTACTTTATTGTATTAAATTCACGATGGCATTTATTAAGCGCTTACTATGTGCAAAGCACTGTTCTAAGCACTGGGGAGGTTACGAGGTGATCAGGTTACCCCACGGGGGGCTCAGAGTCTTCACCCCCATTTTACAGATGAGGGAACTGAGGCCCAGAGAAGTGAAGTGACTTGCCCAAAAATCACACAGCTGACAGTTGGCGGAGCTGGGATTTGAACCCATGACCTCTGACTCCAAAGCCCGTGCTCTCTCCATTGAGCCACGGTGCTATACTCTCCCAAGTGCTCTGCACACGGTACGCATTCGATGAATAGCATTCACTGATTACCTGACGGTTGAAGTGGACGCTAGGCGCACGTAGGACTATTATAGTCTGGCCTCCCCTGGGCCCACAATGGTAACAGACCTCATTCCAGAGCCCAGGAGACCCCCAAACTACTACTATCCCATCTGTCCAGGAATCCCCCGAATGCCCAGCACTACCTTGGTTTTCCTCCAACCTCTCTGAATGCTCTTTCTCAGTGTCCTCCTGACACTCCTCCTCAGCCTCCCATCTTCTTACTATGGGGTCCCCCAGGGCTCTATTCTGGGTCCCTGAACACTTCTCTTGAGTTCATCTAGACTGTAAGCTCATTGTGGGCAGGGAATGTGTCTGTTTATTGTTGTATTCTCCCAAGCACTTCATTCATTCATATTTATTGGACGCTTACTGTGTGCAGAGCACTTGGAAAGTACAATTCGGCAAAAGAGACAATCCCTGCCCACAACGGGCTTACAGTCTAGAAGGGGGGAGATACACATCAAAACAAGTAAACAGGCATCAATATAAATAAAAAGAATTATAGATATATGCAGATATACCTAAGTACTGTGGGGCAGGGAGGGGGGATAGATGGTTTAGAGCAAAGGGAGCGAGTCAAGGTGATGCGGAGGGGATGGGGAGTTGATTAGGGGGGCCTAGTCTGGGAGGGCCTCCTGGAGGAGGTGAGCTTTCAGTAGGGCTTTGAAGTGGGGCGGGGAAGAGTGATTGTTTGGTGCATTTGAGGAGGGAGGGCATTCCAGGCCAGAGGTGGGACGTGGGCCTGGGTGGTCAACAGTGGGACAGACAAGAATGAAGCACAGTGAGAAGGTTAGCACCAGAGGAGCAGAGTGTGTGGGCTGGGATGTAAAAGGAGAGAAGGGAGGTGAGGTAAGTAGAGGCAAGGTGATGGAGAGCTTTGAAGCCAATAGTGAGGAGTTTTTGTCTGATATGGAGGTTGACTGGTAACCACTGGAGATTTTTGAGGAGGAGAGTGACATGCCCAGAACGTTTCTGTAGAAAGTTAATCAGGGCAGCAGAGTGAAGTATGGACTGAAGTGGGGAGAGACAGGAGGTTGGGAGGTCAGAAAGGAAAAGAATACAGTAATCCAGTCGGGATAGGATGAGTGATTGTACTAATGTGGTAGCGGTTTGGATGGAGAGGAAAGGGTGGATCTTACAGTGTTCTGCACACAGTAAGCACTCAATAAATAGGACTGAATGAATGAAGCTGCTCACATCACCTTTCTGTGGATCATCAATCATCAATCGTATTTATTGAGCGCTGTGTGCAGAGCACTGTACTAAGCGCTTGGGAAGTACAAGTTGGCAACATTTGGGATGCCTCCCAAATCTACCTGCTAGGCCTAACCTCATCTGATCTGCAGTCCTGCATCTCCTCTTGCCTCCAGGCGTCACACTGAGGTCACATCTCCTCCAAGAGGCCTTCCCCAATTAAGCCCTCTTTTCCCCGGCTTGATCTTCCTTATGCGTGGTCTATGCACTTGGATCTGGGACCTCTGAGTAACGTGATATTCACCCCACCCCCAAGCCCACAGCACTTATGTACATGACCAAATCATTTATAATGTATAAGTTAAAGATATGAACTGTGGTGCTTACTAAGCGCTTTAAAATATATATTATAGATTACCTAGGTGTTTATATTAACGTCTGTCTCCCCCTCCAAAATGTATGGGCAGGGAACATATCTGCTAATTCTGTTGCATTGTACTCTTCCAAGAATACATAGTAAGCATTCAAATACCTGGCCTGGAATCCCTCCCCTTCGATATACACCAGACCACCACTCTCCCACCCTTCAAAACCTTATTAAACTGACGTCTCCTCCAAGGGGCCTTCCCCGATTACGCCCTCCAACCCAGCTCTCTCTCTCTCTCTACCCTCTGTGCCGTCTATGCACTTGGATCTATATCCTTTTGGGAATACTCTTGGGATTCACCCTGCCCTCAGTCCTACAGCATTTATGTACCCATCCATAAATCATTTATATTAACGCCTGTCTCTCCATCTAGACTGTAAGGTCAGTGTGGGCAGGGAACATTTTTACCAACTCTGTTGTACTGTCCTCTCCCAAATCTTTGGTACAGTCCTCTGCACACAGTAAGCACTCACTAAATACCATGATTGATTGATTCAGACTCCTACACCCATGCTCTTTCCGCTAAGCCACATTTCTTCCTCCTGCACGACTCCCTTATCTGCCCTTTCCTTCTCTACCCAAAGGAATGCCAACCTGGTACAAGTGCTGTTTTCACAGTAAGGCTCTTCCACTGGCCTTCTTGCCGGTATCCCAGACCGCAGCCTCTCTTATCTCCAATCGACGCTGTGCAGGGATCACATTCCTAAGTGCCACGCGGTCCAAATTTCTCCTCAAAACCCTACCCTGTCGCTCCACAAACACAAACTCCTCACAGTCGACTTCAAGGCTCTCCAGTCAATAAGTAGAATTTATTAAATGCTTCCTCTGTGTGGAGTACTGTACTGAATGCTTGGGGGCATACAGTGGAGTTAGGACACATGATCTCTGTCTTCCAGTAGCTTCCAATCTAGCTGGGAAGACAGAGCCTAAAAGCAGTGTGGACTAGTGATAAGAGCATCAGCCTGGAAGTCAGAGGCCTTTTTTTTTTTTTAAAAAAAAAGGCATTTAAGCGCTTACTAGGTACTAAGCGTTGGGGTAGATAAGAGCATCAGCCTGGAAGTCAGAGACTTTTTAAAAAAAAAAAAATGGCATTTAAGCGCTTACTAGGTACTAAGCGTTGGGGTAGATAAAAGATAGGTTAGACACTGTCCCTGTCCCAAATGGGGCTCTGAGTCAATCCTCATTTTACAGATGAGGTCACTGAGACAGAGAAGTTAATAATAATAATAATAATGATGATGGTATTTGTTAAGCACTGACTGTGCCAGACTGGGGTGGCTGAGCTTAGGTACTAAGCGCTGGGGTGGCTACAAGCAAACCGAGTTAAGCGCTTAGTACAGTGCTCTGCACACAGTAAGCGCTCAATAAATATGACTGAATGAATGAATGAGTGGGACACAGTCCCTGTCTCATGCAGGGCTCACAGTCTCAATCCCCGTTTTACAGACGAGGTAACTGAGGCCCAGAGAAGTGAAATGACTTGCCCAGGGTCACCCACCAGACAAATGGCGGAGCCGGGATTAGAACCCATGACCTTCTGTCTCCCAGGCCCAGGCTCTACCCACTGTGCCAGGCTGCTCCTCTTAAGTGACTTGCCCAAGGTCACTCAGCAGATGAGTGGCAGAACCGGAATTAAAACACCGGTCCTTCTGACTCCGAGGCCTGCGCTCCATCCACTAGGCCACAATGCTTCTCACTTTGTCCCCTTCTACCTTGCCTCTCTGCTCTTTATTTTGTTAATATGTTTGGTTTTGTTCTCTGTCTCCCCCTTCTAGACTGTGAGCCCACTGTTGGGTAGAGGCCGTCTCTATATGCTGCCAACTTGGACTTCCCAAGCGCTTAGTACAGTGCTCTGCACACAGTAAGCGCTCAATAAATATGATTGATTGATTGATTCCTCCACCACCCAGCCCATATATTTCACTCCTCTAATGCCACCCTTCTCACTGTACCTCCATCTCGAGAAGCAGCGTGGCTCAGTGGAAAGAGCACGGGCTTTGGAGTCAGAGGTCATGGGTTCGAATCCCGGCTCCACCACATGTCTGCTGTGTGCCCTTGGGCAAGTCACTTAACTTCTCTGTGCCTCAGTTACCTCATCTGTAAAATGGGGTTGAAGACTGTGAGCCCCACGTGGGACAACCTGATCACCTTATATCCCCCCAGAGCTTAGAACAGTGCTTTGCACATAGTAAGCGCTTAACAAATGCCATCATCATCATCATCTCGCCACTGACCTCTTTCCTGCCTCCTCTCTCTGGCCAGCAACTCCCTCCTCCTCCATATATTAACCAGACCATCACCTTCCCCACCTTCAAGGCATTACTGAGGTCACACCTCCAACAAGAGGCCTTTGCTAAGTCCTCTTTTCCCCTATTGTTCTCCCTTCTACATCCTCCATGCACTTGGATCTGTGACCTTCGGGCAAGTGGTATTCATCCCACCCTCAGCCCCACAGCATTTATGGTCACATCTATAATTTGCTGGTTTATATTAATGCCCAACTAAACTGTAAGCTCATCTTGGGTAGCCAAATCGGTGAATAAATACAATTGATTGATTCACTAAGATGCATTCCAGGACATCACGTCACAAGTAGAAATGCTGTCACCAGAGGTAAAAATTATACCGGGAGACAGGGCATCTGGTTCCCCACTCTGAAGATTGTATTAATTTTATGACCAACTTTGTCTTTTTTTGTTATTTTTTTTTAAAAAGGCACTTTGTTCCCAGAATTATCACTGTATTACTACTACTGAATTATTACTGTAATAATTATTATTACTTAGGCTGTGAGCTCCATGTGAGATAGGGACTGTGCCTGACCTCATTATCCTGGATCTACCCCAGTGCTTAGTACACTGCCTGGCACTTAATAAAGAGCTTAATACCACAATTACTATTATTGTTATTAGAGTGGAACGTAGGTTTATCCAGTGGAATGTAGAGAACTAGACTCCTTTAGTTAATTCAGATTTATAAAATGGATCCTTTCTATTAGCTGGGCCAGAGAGGGACTATTCTCAGAAAAACAGTAATAGGATAAACGGTCTTTCACTGTACAGTGGAATCCATCCCTTAAAATCAGCACTAGGAAGCTGGGTAGTTTTCTGTCCAGTTCTCAACTCACCCGAAGGGTGGGTGAAAAACCATGAGCTTGTTCTATGAAGATTATTGTGCTTTGTTTTCCATTAAGCACCAAACCAGACACAGCATGTTTTATGAAGCAACAAACAATCAACCCCTGCATGTGACCGAGCAATATCCAAGTGAACCTTTCATAAGTCTGCTCTGGGTCTCAGAGGCCTATTATCCACTACAGTAATAAAAGAGAAATGTAGGATGGAAAACAGGAACTGACAAGTCACCCTCCTCCTCAAAAATCTCCAGTGGTTGCCTATCAACCTTCGTGTCAAGTAAAAACTCCTCACCATTGTCTTCAGAGCTCTCCATCACCTTGCCCTCTCCTACTTCACCTCCCTTCTCTCCTTCTCCAGCCCAGCCCGCGCACCCTCCGCCCCTCTGCCGCTAACCTCTTTACTGTGCCTCGTTCTCGCCTGTCCCGCCATCGACCCCTGGCCCACGTCCTACCAGTGGCCTGGAATGCCCTCCCTCCTCACATCCGCCAAACTAGCACACTTCCCTTTCGAAGCCCTAATGAAAGCTCACCTCCTCCAGGAGGCCTTCCCAGACTAAGCCCCCTTTTCCTCTGCTCCTCCTCCCCTCCCCATCACCCTGATTCCCTCCCTCTGCTCTATCCCCCTCCCTGCCCCACAGCACTTGTGTATATATGTACATATTCATTATTCTATTTATTTTATTAATGATCTGCATATATCTATAATTCTATTCATTTATATTGATGCTACTGATGCCTGTCTACTTGTTTTGTTGTCTGTCTCCCCCTTTCTAGACTGTGGGCAGAGATTGTCTCTGTTGGCGAATTGTCCTTTCCAAGCACTTAGTACAGCGCTCTGCACACATATTACTATTCTATTTATTTTATTTTGTTAGTATGTTTTGTTTTGTTGTCTGCCTCCCCCTTCTAGTCTGTGAGCCCGCTGCTGGGTAGGAACCGTCTCTATTTGTTGCCACCTTGTACTTCCCCAGCGCTTAGTACAGTGCTCTGCACACAGTAAGTGCTCAATAAATAGGATTGAATGTATGAATACGATTGAATGAATGAATGAATAATGCTGGTATTTGTTAAGTGCTTACTCTATGCGAGACATTGTTCTAAGCGCTGGGGTAGACACAAGGCAATCAGGTTGGACACAGTTCATGTCCCACATGGAGCTCGCGGTCTTAATCCCCGTTTTTCAGATGAGATAACTGAGGCACAGAGAAGTTAAGTGACTTGCCCAGATTCACACAGCAGACAAGTGGTGGGGCCGGGATTAGAACCCACGTACCACTGAGTCCCAGGCCTGTGCTCTACCATTAGGCCATGCTACTATCCAGCCCGAACATTTCTCTCCTCTAAGGCCAACCTACTCACCGTATCTCATCTATCTCACGGCCCCTGGCCTGGAAAGCCCTCTCTTTGTCTCCATTATCTCCAACAGACAATGACTCTCTTCACCTTCAAAGCATCTCCTCCAGGGAAGGAAAGCCTCCTTAATCGCTCATTTCCTCTTCTCCCACTCCTTTCCGCATTGGCCTGACTGGGTCCCTTAATTCACCTCTCCCTCAGCCCCACAGCCCTTAGGTACATATCCATAATTTACTTCTTTCTATTAATGTCTCTTTCCCCCTCTAGACTGTAAGCTCTTTGAGGGCAGGGAATGTGTCTGTTATATTGACTTTCCCAAGCACTTAGTACAGTGCCCTGTACACAGGAATCGCTCAATAAATACCATTGATTGATCTTGAATCTACCCCAGCGCTCAGAGCAGTGCTTAACACGGAAGCACTTAGCAAATACCGTTCAAAATAAATAAACAAAAGGAGGCAGAGAGGGCAACTAGGGGCAGAACCTAATAATATGAATAAGTGCAGTAGTTCTTAAGCACTCAAGAGCTTAGTACAGTGCTCTGCACACAGTAAACGCTCAATAAATACAATTGAATGAATGGAGTACTGTGCTAAATACTGGGGAATTAACAATCAGATTAGAGACAGTCGCTGCCCCAATCAGGGTTAGCAGGCTAAGATGTAGAGAGAAAAGATGAGGCAACTGAGGCACAGAGGTTATATGGCTCGACAAGGTCACCCAGAAAGCCACATAACCAAGTAGGCTCAGGGTCTCCTACTCCCACATATTTGTTCATTCTAGCAGGCCACGCTGCCGTCGGGTTCCTTCTAGCCTCCGTCACCTTCGGAACCTGCTGGTTTCTAAGACGTGCTTCGGAAAAGTTTCCAAGCTAGAGACATGTAAACAGATGAGGTGGTTTCTTATTTTTATTCCACTTCTCCATTCTACAGATTTCTGTTTCCGTGATTCCAGAAATAATTATTGAGCCACTATGGGGTTCATAACCATTCACTGGGCACTCTCAGAAAAAAACCATGGACCTCTATTTTCCGCAGGAATGGTTTCAGGTGGTAATTCATTTAACTGTATTTACTGAGAGCTTACTTCGTGCAAAGCACTGTACTAAGCGATTGAGTACGGTACTAAGCAGATAAGGAGGGTACTGCCGTTGTCTCAGGGGGCAATGGGAGGGTCAGGTGTACTGGACGCTCCCGAGACGGGAGACGAGTAGGAGCTTCCCAAGGAGGCTTCCCCATCTTCCTTCTCTCCCTGGGACCCTGAGCTGTTGGCCTGAGACCCCCATCCCAGTCCTGACTGATGCCAAAGTCCAGGGCCCCCGGGAGCCGGCCTTCCACTCTGGCTCAGCCCCCTTTTAGACTGTGAGCCCACTGTTGGGTAGGAACTGTCTCTATATGTTGCCAACTTGTACTTCCCAAGCGCTTAGTACAGTGCCCTGCACACAGTATGCGCTCAATAAATACAATTGATGATGATGATGATGATGATGTGAGACTGGGGGCTTCATGCACAGCAGTCAAGCTCGCTCCCTGGGGCTTTCCCTCCCTCTGGGCTCCCCCTCACCCTGCCCCAGGTGGTGGGCGTCCTATCGGAGGGGGCTGGCTGAGCCCCCTGCCCTCCTCGTGGGCACTGTGCCTAAGCTAGGCCCATCCCTGCTCTACAGACAGCCGGTGGGGAAGAAGAAGAGGGAAAGATAATAATAATAATAATGGTATTTGTTAAGTGCTTACTATGTGCAAAGCACTGTTCTAACCGCTGGGGAGGTTACAAGGTGATTAGGTTGTCCCGGGGGAGGGGGGCTCACAGTTTTAATCCCCATTTTATAACTGAGGCCCAGAGAAGTTAAGTGACTTGCCCAAAGTCACACAGTTGGTGGAGCTGGGATTTGAACCCATGATCTCTGACTCCAATGCCCAGGCTCTTTCCAGTGAGCCACACTGCCTGGGATGGGGAGGGGGCTTGGTTTCTGAATGGGGGGCAGTGGGGGAGAATGCCCGCTATGGAGGAAGAACGCGCCAGCCAGGAATTTGCTGGAACTTACTTCATTCATTCAATCGTATTTATTGAGCGCTTACTGTGTGCAGAGCACTGTACTAAGCGCTTGGGAAGTACAAGTCGGCAACATACAGAGACAGTCCCTACCCAACAGCAGGCTCACCGTCTAGAAGGGGGAGACAGACAACAAAGCAACACATATAAACCATGGCATACTTATGCCTTTTGCGTAGACTTAGACATATTTAGACTGTTAGCCCCATGTGGGACATGGACTGTGTCCAGCCTGATTATCTTCTATCTACCCCAGCGTTTAGTACAGTGCTTGGAACACAGTGCTTGACCAGTACCACTATTACTCTTATTTAACTAGTTCCTACCATCAGAGAAGCAGTGAGGCTCAGTGGAAAGAGCCCAGGCTTTGGAGTCAGAGGTCACGGGTTCAAATCGCAGCTCTGCCAATTGTCAACTGTGTGACTTTGGGCAAGTCACTTAACTTCTCTGTGCCTCAGTTACCTCATCTGTAAAATGGGGATTAAGACTGTGAGCCCCACATATCCCCCCAAGGCTTAGAACAGTGCTTTGCACATAATAAGCGCTTAACAAATACCATCATTATTATTATTAGGCCACCGACAGCTTGCTCAGTCCTTCCTCCTACCTCAGGTCCCTCACTCTTCAGCTCTACCAAATACGGCTCTCCCCATCGTCAAAGCCCTTCTGAAATCCCTCTTCCTTCAGGAGGCTTTTTCTGATTCTTTTCTGTCCTAACAACACCTGAAACACTTCGGTATGGACTTACATATGCTACTACATAGGCTCTTTCGTATCCATACATCCATCTTTCCATTTCCTTCTTCCTAGTATCTACAATTTAATTTGTGTCTGTCTCCCCTGCTAGACTGCAAGCTACCTGAAGGTATGGATCAGGTCTTCTAACTGTTATCTCCCAAGTGCTTCCACATGTTTTATTGATTGACTGATTGGAAATCAGACAACATCATTTCTATCTCCCTGGAGTGTTGGCCATCCAGCTATCATTTTTAATATTTGGCAGTTCTTCAATTTTAGGAAACAAAATAAATATTGGCGTGCTATTCAAAAGGATACTACCATATTCTATCAGTATAACAGCAGTTTTATCTGACAGTTCAGCAGCAGGATAAGGATTCTGATTTCCAAAAAAAGTCACAAAACGTTGAGCATTTTTGTTCTCAAGCCTCGATCTGCCCAAAGAGTTTTCGGGTACAAGATGGGCTGGGGGGTGGGGGGAGTCATTTTTGACTATTAGACTTGCACAGGTACTATTATAGGACTGTAGATGATTGTGCTGTGGTAATCCTTAGGTCACTGGTTCGAATCCAGCTCGAAGGGGAGGAGTAATTTTTATTTGTACTTCCCAAGCGCTTAGTACAGTGCTCTGCCCACAGTAAGCGCTCAATAAATACGACTGAATGAATGAACTATTACAAACACCTAACGGCTTGCGTACCATGACATACTACCCACGCAATGGGCATTTAGATTAAGAATTTGTGGGTGGGGGGAGAGGAGAGACATGACGCCCAAGTAGGGAGACTTCTCTCACTCCTTACTTATACTGAAAATGATAGGGTCCAAATATTTACAACTCCTTTAAAAGTGAAATTACTTTAAATCTTCTGACGGCTTGTATTACAACAGTGGAGTCAAATTTTCTGGCTTCAGTTCCCGGCCCCTGCCAGGGGAGACCTTGAGCAGGGGCAGATAACAACCTTCCTAACTTTTATAACGGTGAGAAAGAAGGACACTAGTAAGATGGGCCCCAACAGTGACTTCTGGTCGGAAACATTTAGGGCCTGGAGTCCTGCCACTCCTTTCATTTTTGTGGTCATCCTTTCTCTTTTGCATTTCTGTCGGACACGCCTGTCTCCAACCTCCGGCCTCTTTTCATTCTCGGAGTGTGAGCCTGAGGCCAGCACTTAGTACAGTGTTTTACACTTAGTAAAGTGCAAAATAAATATTCCTTTAATTCTAAAGCTAACTCAGTGAGCAGAACGAGACCTTTCATAACTGCCATGTTTTAATTTCCTCGCCAGATTAGCTTAAGCAATTAAAACTATCATCTAAATGTCTCTCCATTCTTATTCATTCGTTCAATCGAATTTATGGATCACTTACTGGGTGCAGAGCACTGTATTAAGAGCTTGGAAAGTGCAATTCAGTAAGAAATAGATCATCAGATCGTAGTCGCAAATACTACACCCTTCAGAGTGTTTTATTTTTCCCATTACTCATTCTTAAATCCTACTTTTTAGATGCACCATCTTGATTGCTAGAATAATAATAATAATAATAATAATAATGGTATTTGTTAAACGCTTTCTTTGTGACAAGCACTGGTTTAGACAGCTTGTCGCAGGGGCTGGAATCGTATAGCACGAATGGATCGCATTGCACGAAAGAAGAAAAGCTTAGCCCGCCAAGGGAGAAGGCTGGAAGTGGTCCTGGGGGTCTTTAACGACCCCTACAAGGTTAAGGCACTTCCCCCTACTTCGTGGCATCAGCGCTTAGAACAGTGTTTGGCACGTAGGAAGCGTTTAATAAATCAATCAATCATATTTATTGAGCGCTTACTGTGTGCAGAGCACTGTACTAAGCGCTTGGGAAGTACAAGTTGGCAACATAAACAAATGCCATCATCCTTATTATCTAAGCAAGCTTCAGTGCTGAGAATAATAATAATAATGATGGCATTTGTTAAGCGCTTACTATGTGCCAAGCACTGTTTTAAGTGCTGGGACGGATAAATCCAGATAATTACAGAGAAGCAGCGCGGCTCAGTGGAAAGAACCCGGGCTTGGGAGTCAGAGGTCGTGGGTTCAAATCCCAGCTCTGCCAATTGTCAGCTGGGTGACTTTGGGCAAGTCACTTCACTTCTCTGGGCCTCAGTTACCTCATCTGTAAAATGGGGATGAAGACTGTAAGCCCCACGTGGGACAACCCGCTCACTCTGTATCCTCCCTAGCACTTAGAACAGTGTTTTGCACATAGTAAGTGCTTAACAAATGCCATCATTACTAATATTCCAGCACTCAGAACAGTGCTTTGCACACAGTAAGTGCTTAATAAATGCCATTATTATTATTATTATTCAGACGGAACAGGGCTTGGCACGTAGGAAGCGCTCAACAAATGCCATTATTATTATCTAACCAAGCTTCGGCACTTAGAACACTAATAATGACGGGGTTTGTTAAGCACTCACTTTGTAAAAGCCCTGTTCTAAGCGCTGGGACCGATAAACCCAGATGGAACAGGGCTTGGCACGTAGGAAGCACTCAACAAATGCCATTATTATTACTTCCCAAGCGCTTAGTACAGTGCTCTGCACACAGTCAGCGCTTGATAAATACGATTGATTGATTGATTGATCTAACCAAGCTTCGGTGCTTAGAATACTAATAATGATGGGGTTTGTTAAGCGCTCACTTCGTGCCAAGTCCTGTTCTAAGCACTGGGACCGATAAACCCAGATAGAGCAGGGCTTGGCACGTAGGAAGCGCTCAACAAATGCCATTATTATTACTTCCCAAGCGCTTAGTACAGTGCTCTGCACACAGTAAGCGCTCAATAAATACGATTGACACTGATCTAACCAAGCTTCGGCGCTTAGAATACTAATAATGACGGGGTTTGTTAAGCGCTCACTTCGTGCCAAGCCCTGTTCTAAGCGCTGGGACCGATAAATCCAGATAGAGCAGGGCTTGGCAAGTAGGAAGCGCTCAACAAATGCCATTATTATTACTTCCCTAGCACTTAGTACAGTGCTCTGCACACAGTAAGCACTCAATAAATACGATTGATTGATTGATCTAACCAAGCTTCGGCGCTTAGAACACTAATAATGATGGGGTTTGTTAAGCGCTCACTTCGTGCCAAGCCCTGTTCTAAGCGCTGGGACCGATAAACCCAGATAGAACAGGGCTTGGCCCGTAGGAAGCACTCAACAAATGCCATTATTATTATCTAACCAAGCTTCGGCACTTAGAATAATAATAATGACGGGGTTTGTTAAGTGCTCACTTCGTGCCAAGTCCTGTTCTAAGCGCTGGGACCGATAAACCCAGATAGAGCAGGGCTTGGCACGTAGGAAGCGCTCAACAAATGCCATTATTTACTTCCCAAGCACTTAGTACAGTGCTCTGCACACAGTAAGCGCTCAATAAATACGATTGACATTGATTGATCTAACCAAGCTTCGGCGCTTAGAATAATAATAATAATAACGATGGGGTTTGTTAAGCGCTCGCTTCGTGCCAAGCCCTGCTCTAAGCGCTGGGACCGATAAACCCACATAGAACAGGGCTTGGCACATAGGAAGCGCTCAACAAATGCCATTATTATTATTATCTAACCAAGCTTCGGCGCTTAGAATACTAATAATGACGGGGTTTGTTAAGCGCTCACTTCGTGCCAAGCCCTGTTCTAAGCGCTGGGACCGATAAACCCAGATAGAGCAGGGCTTGGCACGTAGGAAGCGCTCAACAAATGCCATTATTATTACTTCCCAAGCGCTTAGTACAGTGCTCTGCACACAGTAAGCGCTCAATAAATACGATTGATTGATTGATTGATTGATCTAACCAAGCTTCGGTGCTTAGAATACTAATAATGATGGGGTTTGTTAAGCGCTCAGTTCATGCCAAGCCCTGTTCTAAGCACTGGGACTGATAAACCCAGATAGAACAGGGCTTGGCATGTAGGAAGCGCTCAACAAATGCCATTATTATTACTTCCCAAGCGCTTAGTACAGTGCTCTGCACACAGTAAGCGCTCAATAAATACGATTGATTGATTGATCTAACCAAGCTTCGGCGCTTAGAATACTAATAATGATGGGGTTTGTTAAGCGCTCACTTCGTGCCAAGCCCTGTTCTAAGCGCTGGGACCGATAAACCCAGATAGAACAGGGCTTGGCACGTAGGAAGCGCTCAACAAATGCCATTATTATTACTTCCCTAGTGCTTAGCACAGTGCTCTGCACACAGTAAGTGCTCAATAAATACGATTGACATTGATTGATTGATCTAACCAAGCTTCGGCGCTTAGAATAATAATACTAACGATGGGGTTTGTTAAGCGCTCACTTCGTGCCAAGCCCTGTTCTAAGCGCTGGGACCGATAAACCCAGATAGAACAGGGCTTGGCACGTAGGAAGCGCTCAACAAATGCCATTATTATTACTTCCCAAGCGCTTAGTACAGTGCTCTGCACACAGTAAGCGCTCAATAAATACGATTGATTGATTGATTGATCTAACCAAGCTTCGGTGCTTAGAATACTAATAATGATGGGGTTTGTTAAGCGCTCAGTTCATGCCAAGCCCTGTTCTAAGCACTGGAACTGATAAACCCAGATAGAACAGGGCTTGGCATGTAGGAAGCGCTCAACAAATGCCATTATTATTACTTCCCAAGCGCTTAGTACAGTGCTCTGCACACAGTAAGCGCTCAATAAATACGATTGATTGATTGATCTAACCAAGCTTCGGCGCTTAGAATACTAATAATGATGGGGTTTGTTAAGCGCTCACTTCGTGCCAAGCCCTGTTCTAAGCGCTGGGACCGATAAACCCAGATAGAACAGGGCTTGGCACGTAGGAAGCGCTCAACAAATGCCATTATTATTACTTCCCTAGCGCTTAGCACAGTGCTCTGCACACAGTAAGTGCTCAATAAATACGATTGACATTGATTGATTGATCTAACCAAGCTTCGGCGCTTAGAATAATAATACTAACGATGGGGTTTGTTAAGCGCTCACTTCGTGCCAAGCCCTGTTCTAAGCGCTGGGACCGATAAACCCAGATAGAACAGGGCTTGGCACGTAGGAAGCGCTCAACAAATGCCATTATTATTATCTAACCAAACTTCGGCGCTTAGAATAATAATAATGACGGGTTTTGTTAAGCGCTCACTTCGTGCCAAGCCCTGTTCTAAGCGCTGGGACCGATAAACCCAGATAGAGCAGGGCTTGGCACGTAGGAAGCGCTCAACAAATGCCATTATTATTACTTCCCAAGCGCTTAGTACAGTGCTCTGCACACAGTAAGCGCTCAATAAATACGATTGATTGATTGATTGATTGATCTAACCAAGCTTCGGTGCTTAGAATACTAATAATGACGGGGTTTGTTAAGCGCTCACTTCGTGCCAAGCCCTGTTCTAAGCGCTGGGACTGATAAACCCAGATAGAACAGGGCTTGGCATGTAGGAAGCGCTCAACAAATGCCATTATTATTACTTCCCAAGCGCTTAGTACAGTGCTCTGCACACAGTAAGCGCTCGATAAACACGATTGATTGATTGATCTAACCAAGCTTCGGCGCTTAGAATACTAATAATGATGGGGTTTGTTAAGAGCTCACTTCGTGCCAAGCCCTGTTCTAAGCGCTGGGACACATAAACCCAGATAGAACAGGGCTTGGCACGTAGGAAGCGCTCAACAAATGCCATTATTATTACTTCCCAAGCGCTTAGTACAGTGCTCTGCACACAGTAAGCGCTCAATAAATACGATTGACATTGACTGATCTAACCAAGCTTCGGCGCTTAGAATACTAATAATGACGGGGTTTGTTAAGCGCTCACTTCGTGCCAAGCCCTGTTCTAAGCGCTGGGACACATAAACCCAGATAGAACAGGGCTTGGCACGTAGCAAGCGCTCAACAAATGCCATTATTATGATCTAACCAAGCTTCGGCGCTTAGAATACTAATAATGATGGGGTTTGTTAAGCGCTCACTTCGTGCCAAGCCCTGTTCTAAGCGCTGGGACCGATAAACCCAGATAGAACAGGCCTTGGCACGTAGGAAGCGCTCAACAAATGCCATTATTATTACTTCCCAAGCGCTTAGTACAGTGCTCTGCACACAGTCAGCGCTCGAGAAATACGATTGATTGATTGATTGATCTAACCAAGCTCCGGCGCTTAGAATACTAATAATGATGGGGTTTGTTAAGCGCTCACTTTGTGCCAAGCCCTGTTCTAAGCGCTGGGACACATTACAATAATAATAATAATAATAATAATAGCATTTATTAAGCGCTATGTGCAAAGCACTGTTCTAAGCGTTCGGAGGATACAAGGTAATCACGTTGTTCCACGTGGGGCTCACAGTCCTCCTCCCCATTTTCCAGATGAGGTCACTGAGGCCCAGAGAAGCGAAGTGACTTGCCCAAAGCCACACAGCTGACAATCGGCAGACAACTGGTATTTATTTATTTATTTTACTTGTACATATCTGTTCATTTTATTTTGTTAGTATGTTTGGTTTTGTTCTCTGCCTCCCCCTTTTAGACTGTGAGCCCACTGCTGGGTAGGGCCTGTCTCTGTTACCAACTTGGACTTCCCAAGCGCTTAGTCCAGCGCTCTGCACACAGTGAGCGCTCAATAAATATGATGATGATGATGATGATGACCCCTGGCTCCAAACCCCGATAGAACAGGGCTGGGCACGTGGGACCAGAGCCGGGATTCGCACCCATGACCTCCGGCTCCAAAGCCGGGGCTCTTTCCGCCGAGCCCCGCTGCTTCTCCAGCAGAGAAACCCCGATAGAAGAGGGCTCGGGAGGCGCTCCCAAACACCACCGCTCTTCTTATTTTCGGGGGAAAACGAGTCCGTTATTGCACAATTAACCCAGATCTCACTTCGGTGGGACTCGGCGGCGGAAAACTCGGGAAAGTGGCCCGACTGAGTTGGAGGGGCCCGGAGCATCATTCATTCATTCACTCATTCATTCATTCGTCCAACCGCGCCGACTGCGCGCCCCGCACGGGACTAAGCGCTCGGAAAGTAGAAAGGGGCGACGGCGAGAGCCGGTCCCCGCCCTCCCGCTCCGCCCCGCCCCGCTTACCGAGCAGCCCGGTGGTCCAGAGGGCGCGGCGGGGGCGCGGCGTGGGGCGCAGCGTTGGGCGCAGCGTGCCGCGCAGCGCGGCGGCCAGGCGGGCCAGCGGCGTGGGCGGCGCTGTCGGCGTTGGCGCTGGCGTTGTTGGCGTGGGGGGCTGAGCCCTCCTGCGCTCGGCCTGCGCCGCCCCGCCGGACCGCCGACCCCGCGGGCCCCACCGACTCCCCGCCGCCGCCGCCGCCGCCGCCTCCCCCCCGCGTGGCTTGCTCTTCGCCTGCATGGCGGGCGGGCTCCCGCCGGCCGGAGGGGGCGGTGCCTCCCGTTGCCTCGGCGACCGCGGCGCGCCACGGAGCATGCGCCGGAGCGCCGGGGGCGCGCACCGCCCCCCCTCCCCCGGGCTCAGTCGCGGGGGCGGGGCTCTGCGCAGGCGCGCTGCTGCCGGAACGCTGCCAATAATAACGGTATTTGTTAATCAATCAATCAGATTTATTGAGCGCTTACTGAGTGCGGAGCACTGGGCGAAGCGCTTGGGAAGTCCAAGTTGGCAACATAGAGAGACGGTCCCTACCCACCAGTGGGCTCACGGTCTAAAAGGGGGAGACGGAGAACAAAACCAAACATACTAACATACTCCCTCTGCCCCTCCGCCAAGCTAGCTCTCTTCCTCCCTTCAAGGCCCTGCTGAGAGCTCACCTCCTCCAGGAGGCCTTCCCAGACTGAACCCCCTCCTTCCTCTCCCCCCCGCCTTACCTCCTTCCCTTCCCCACAGCACCTGTATATATGTATATATGGTTGTACATATTTATTCCTCTATTTATTTATTTTACTTGTACATTTCTATCCTACTTATTTTATTTTGTTGGTATGTCTGGTTCTGTTCTCTGTCTCCCCCTTTTAGACTGTGAGCCCGCTGTTGGGTAGGGACTGTCTCTATGTGATGCCAATTTGTACTTCCCAAGCGCTTAGTACAGTGCTCTGCGCATAGTAAGCGCTCAATAAATACGATTGACTGATTGATTGGTTAACGCAATAGAATAAATAGAATAGATATGGACAAGGAAAATAGAGTAATGACTATGTGCAAACATATATACATATATACAGGTGCTGTGGGGGAGGGAAGGAGGTGAGATGGGGGGGATGGAGAGGGGGACGGCGGGGAGAGGAAGGAAGGGGCTCAGTCTGGGAAGGCCTCCTGGAGGAGGTGAGCTCTCAGCAGGGCCTTGAAGGGAGGAAGAGAGCGAGCTTGGCGGATGGGCAGAGGGAGGGCATTCCAGGCCAGGGGAATCAATCAATCAATCAATCGTATTTATTGAGCGCTTACTATGTGCAGAGCACTGTACTAAGCGCTTGGGAAGTACAAATTGGCATCACATAGAGACAGTCCCTACCCAACAGTGGGCTCACAGTCTTAAAGGGGGAGACAGAGAACAGAACCAAACATACCAACAAAATAAAATAAGTAGGATAGAAATGTACAAGTAAAATAAATAAATAAATAAATAAATAAATAAATAAATAGAGTAATAAATATGTAATAAATAAATAGGGGAAGGACGTGGGCCGGGGGTCGATGGCGGGACAGGCGAGGACGAGGTTAAGCGCTTACCATGTGCACTGTTCAAAGTGCGGGGGGGATACAAGGGGATCAGGTTGTCCCACGGGGGGCTCACAGCCAGCTCTCTTCCTCCCTTCAAGGCCCTACTGAGAGCTCACCTCCTCCAGGAGGCCTTCCCACACTGAGCCCCTTCCTTCCTCTCCCCCTCGTCCCCTCACCTTACCTCCTTCCCTCCCCCACAGCACCTGTATATATGTATATATGTTTGTGCGTATTTATTTATTTATTTTACTTGTACATATCTATTCTATTTTATTTTGTTAGTATGTTTGGTTTTGTTCTCCGTCTCCCCCTTTTAGACTGTGAGCCCACTGTTGGGTAGGGACCGTCTCTATATGTTGCCGACTTGGACTTCCCAAGCGCTTAGTACAGTGCTCTGCACACAGTAAGCGCTCAATAAATACGATTGATTGACTCTATTTATTTTACTTGTACCTATCTATTCTATTTATTTTATTTTGTTAGTATGTTTGGTTTTGTTCTCTGTCTCCCCCTCTTAGACTGTGAGCCCGCTGTTGGGTAGGGACTGTCTCTATCTGTTGCCGACTTGTACTTCCCAAGCGCTTCGTACAGTGCTCTGCACACAGTAAGTGCTCAATAAATACGATTGATTGATTGATTGATTCATCCCCATTTGACAGATGAGGGAACTGAGGCCCACAGAAGTGAAGTGACCTGCCCAAAGTCACCCAGCTGACAAGTGGCAGGGTCGGGATTTGAACCCACGACCCAACCCAAGCCCGGGCTCTTTCCACTAAGCCACGTTGCTTCTCTAATAATAATAATAATAATCAGGGTATTTGTTATGCGCTTACTATGTGCAAAGTACTGTTCTAAGCACAGGGGGGATACAAGGTGATCAGGTTGTCCCACGGGGGGCTCACAGTCTTCATCCCCATTTTAGAGATCAGGGAACTGAGGCACAGAGGAGTTAAGTGACCTGCCCAAAGTCACACAGCTGACAAGTGGCGGGGTCGGAATTTGAACCCATGACCTCTGACTCCCAAGCCCGGGCTCTTTCCACTGAGCCACGCTGCTTCTCTAATAATAATAATAATGATGGTATTTGTTAAGCGCTTACTATGTGCAAAGCACTGTTCTAAGCACTGGGGGGATACAAGGTGATCAGGTTGTCCCACGGGGGGCTCACAGTCTTCATCCCCATTTTAGAGATCAGGGAACTGAGGCACAGAGGAGTTAAGTGACCTGCCCAAAGTCACACAGCTGACAAGTGGCGGGGTCGGGATTTGAACCCACGACCTCTGACTCCCAAGCCCGGGCTCTTTCCACTGAGCCATGCTGCTTCTCTAATAATAATGATGGTATTTGTTAAGCGCTTACTATGTGCAAAGCACTGTTCTAAGCGCTGGGGAGGATACAAGGTGATCAGGTTGTCCCACGGGGGGCTCACAGTCTTCATCCCCATTTTAGAGATGAGGGAACTGAGGCAAAGAGGAGTTAAGTGACTTGCCCAAAGTCACACAGTTGACAATTGGCAGAGCCAGAATTTGAACCCATGACCTCGGACTCCAAAGCCCAGGATCTTTCCACTGAGCCACGCTGCTTCTTTTATGAATGAAATTACAGTAGAAGAAATAAAAAAAAAAGTTACAGGGAGGTACCTACAGTAGGAAAGGAGTCCAGAGTAGCCTGCCGCATGACATCAGTATTTAGTATTCAGTATTTATTATTATTATATGTGTTAAGCGCTTACTATGTGTATTATTCAGTATTTATTATTATTATATTTGTTAAGCACTTACTATGTGCATTCAGTATTTGTTAAGCGCTTACTACGTGCATTATTCAGTATTTATTATTATGATTATTATTGTATTTGTTAAGCGCTTACTATGTGCCAAGCACTGTTCTAAACGCTGGGGGAGATAGGTAATCAGGTTGTCCCAGGTGGGGCTCACAGTCTTGGGTGGGGACCGCCTCTATATGTTGACGATCTGTCCTCTCCCAAGCGCTTAATACAGTGCTCTGCACACAGTAAGCGCTCAATAAATACGACTGAATGAATGAATCCCCATTTGACAGATGAGGGAACTGAGGCCCAGGGTAATGAAGTGACTTGACCAAGGTCACACAGCAGACCAGTGGCGGAGGAGGATTTGAACCCACGCCTGCGCTCTATCCACTAGGCCATGCTGCTTCCTGAGAGCTTTATTGAGAGCTTACTGTGTGCAGGGCACTGTACTAAGCGCTTGGGAGAGTACGATGCAACAAGCAGACACATTCCCTGCCCACAGTAAAAATAGAATGTATTAAGGACCTACTGAATGCAAAACGAGATGGGAAAGAATGCACTGGTGGGAATTGGATTGTTCATTCCATCTGTATGCAAGAGAGTACAATACAACAGAATTAGTAGATACCTTCCCTGTCCATAAAGAGCATACAGTCTAGAGGGGAGAAGACATCAATATAAATCATTTATAATATATAATTTAAAGATACACCTTCCCTGTCCATAACGCGCATACAGTTTAGAGGGGAGCGGACATTAATATAAATCATTTATAATATATAATTTAAAGATACATACGTAAGTGCTGTGGGGTGGGGTGAATATTAAATGCCCAAAGGTCACGTGACGCAGAAGGGAGAAGAAGCCAGGTGAGCCCGTTGTTGGGTAGGGACTGTCTCTATATGTTGCCAACTTGTACTTCCCAAGCGCTTAGTACAGTGCTCTGCGCACAGTTAGCGCTCAGTAAATACGATTGAATGAATGAAAAGAGGGTTAATCAAGGAAAGCCTCTTAATAAAAATCGTAATAATAATGGTGTTTGGTAAGCGCTTACTACATGCCAGGCACTGTACTAAGCATTGGATACAAGCAAATCTGGTTGTCACAGTCCCTGTCCTACTTAGGGCACTTAGAAGCAGCGTGGCTCAGTGGAAAGAACCCGGGCTTTGGAGTCAGGGGTCATGGGTTCGAATCCCGCTCCCCCAATTGCCAGCTCTGTGACTTTGGGCAAGTCACTTAACTTCTCTGTGCCTCAGTTCCCTCCTCTGTAAAATGGGGATGAAGACTGTGAGCCCCCCGTGGGACAACCTGAGCACCTTGTCACCTCCCCAGGGCATTAGAACAGGGCATTGCACATAGTGAGCGCTTAATCAATGCTATCATTATTATTATTATTAGGGCTCACAGTCTCAATCCCCACTTTACAGATGAGGTAACTGAGGCCCAGGCAAGTGAAGTGATTTACCCAAGGTCACCCAGCAGACGAGTGGCAGAGCCATGACTAGAAGCCACGACTCGTGGCTCTCAGGCCTGTGTTCTAACCACTGACCAGTACACTATGCCGCTTTTGTTGTGGTGTTGTGACCTTAACAGTGCTTTGAAGGTGGGGAGAGTTGTGGTCTTATGTATACAGAAGTTGGGAGGGAGAGTTCCAGGCTGGAGGAGGACGTTGGAAAGGGGTCAGTGACAAGATAGATAACCTGGCGCCAGAGAAAAAGAACGTGCGGGAGGCGTTTTAGCAAGAGATCGATGAGATGAGGTAGAATAGGGCGAGCTGATTGAGAGCTTAAAGCCCTCAGTAGTAAGGAGTTTCCATCTGAGGCGAAGGTGGATGGGCAGCCATCGAAGATTCTTGAGGAGTGGGGACGTGTGGACTGAACTTTGTGTAGAAAAGTGATCTGGGCAGCAACCTGAAGTAAGGACTGGAGTGGGGCGGGCCGGGAGGCCGGGAGATCAGCGAGGAGGCAGATAAAGTAAATTAAGTGCTAGGACCGGCATGGTAGCAGTTTGGATGGAGAGGAGGGGGAAGATTTGAGTGAGGGTTGTTGTAAAGGGAGACCCAGCAAGATTTGGTGACAGATGTGTGATCTGGGGAGAGCCAGGTTTCAGTGATGGTGAATCAGGAACAGGTCAGTGATGGCTGAGACTCGTCCCCCTCTTCATCCACCTCATCTTACCTCCTTCCCTTCCCCACAGCACCTGTATATATGTATATATGTTTGTACATATTTATTACTCTATTTATTTATTTTACTTGTACATATCTTTTCTATTTATTTTATTTTGTTAGTATGTTTGGTTTTGTTCTCTGTGAGCCCACTGTTGGGTAGGGACTGTCTCTATATGTTGCCAATTTGTACTTCCCAAGCGCTTAGTACAGTGCTCTGCACACAGTAAGCGCTCAATAAATATGATTGATTGATTGATTGGGGAAAGTTCTAGGGGTAGAAAGCCCACACACTTCGCTCCTCTGGTGCTAACCTTCTCACTGTGCCTCAGGCTCGCCTGTCTCGCCACTGATCCCTGACCCACGCCCTCCCTCCTCAAATCTGACAGACAATTACTCTCTCCCCACTTCAAAGCCTTACTGAAGGCACATCTCCCCCGAGAGGCCTTCCCAGACTAAGTCCCACTTTTCCTTACCCCCCACTCCCCTCTGCGTCGCCCTGACTTGCTCCTTCTGCTCTTCCCCCCTCTCCCCGCCCCACAGCACTTATGTATAGATCTGTATTTTTATTTATTTATATTGATGGCAGTTTATCTGTACTGATGTCAGCCTCTCTCTCCCTGCCCGCCCCATCCCCAGACTGTGAGCTCGTTGTGGGCAGGGATTGTCACTCTTTATTGTTATACTTTCCCAAGCACTCAGTACAGTGCTCTGCACGCAGTAAGCGCTTAATAAATACAATTGAATGAATGAATGGGGGTGAGCTGGGAGAGAGGGGGAAGAGGAGCAGCGCAGAGACAGGCTGACGGGGATGGGGAGGGGGCAGAACAAGGGGTGGGAGGGATTGGATGAGAGTGAGGGGATGGGAGTGAGGTGAGGGGGATGAGGTGGTATTGGGCGTGGGGAGTGAGGGCACATAATAATAATTATGGTATTTGTTAAGCGCTTACTATGTGCCAAGCTCTGTTCTAAGCACTGGGAGAGTCTTTTAGACTGTGAGCCCACTGTTGGGTAGGGACTGTCTCTATATGTTGCCAACTTGCACTTCCCAAGCGCTTAGTACAGTGCTCTGCACACAGTAAGCGCTCAATAAATACAATTGATTGATTGATTGATTGATTGAGAGATACAAGGTAATCAGGTTGGACACAGTCCCTGTCCCACATGAGGCTCACACTCTTAATCCCCATTTTAAAGATGAGGGAACTGAAGCCCAGAAAAGTGAAGTTGACTTGCCCAAGGTCACACAGCAGACCAACGGCGGAGCCAGAATTAGAACCCACAACCTCTGACCCATGATCTTGCGAGTAGGCCACGCTGCTTTCCATACGGCGCGGTGGGAGAGGTGTTAGCGCCTGAGAGAAAGAAAGTCCGGAGCTACAATAGCTGATGGTTAAAGCCAGTGGCCAATGCAGGGGCCTCTAGTGAGTTGTGACTTAGCCACTACCGGCTGCGGGGAACCCACAGATTCTGAGCTGCTATCATTATTATTATTACTATTGTCAAGTGCCATCGAGTCATTTCCAATTCATAGCAGCTCTGTGGATATATTTTCTCTGGGACATCCTGTCTTCTGCCTCCTTTGCTAAAGTTTCTTCCATTATCGTTGTCAGGGTCTCTATCCATCTAGCTGCTGGTCTGCCTCTTCCATGTTTTCCCTGGACTTTTCTGTCTTCTCCAGAGAATTAGTCCTCCTGATTAGGTGTCCTAAATATGCCAATCTAAGTCGAGTCAGTTGCCCTTCCAAAGACCGCTTTGGCTTAATTTGCTCCTAAATCCATTTGTTTATTTTTCAGGCAGTCCGTGGTATTCACGAAAGCCTTCTCCAACACCACATTTCAAAAGAATCGATGTTCTTTCCATCCTGTTTTTTCACTGTCCAGCTTTCAGATAATAATAATAATGATAATGATCATCATTGTCATCAATCGTATTTATTGAGCGCTTACTGTGTGCAGAGCACTGTACTAAGCGCTTGGGAAGTACAAGTTGGCAACATATAGAGACAGTCCCTACCCAACAGTGGGCTCACAGTCTAAAGGTATTTGTTAAGCGCTTACCAGACACTGCTCTAAGCGCTGGGGTAAATACAAGGTAATCAGATTGTCCTACGTGGGGCTCACAGGCTTCATCCCCATTTTACAGATGAGGGAACTGAGGCACAGAGAAGTTAAGTGGCTTGTCCAAGGTCACACAGCTGACAAGTGGCGGAGGCGGGTTGAGAACCCACTTCCTTTGACTCCCAAGCCCGTGCTCTTTCCACTAAGCCGTGCTGCTTCTCCTGCATGAATGTTTTCTTTGCAAATATGAAACCGCATTTAACTGACTGGAAATTCAACATTTGTCAAATGGGTCGAGTTTTTTTTCTTTAACTCCAGCAGTGTAGTCATAGTCTAAAAAGGAGTGAAACACTTAGATTTAACAAACAAATTTCTCAGAAAATCATTAATGAATCATTCCTGAATTTAATTCATAGAATAGAAAAAAACAACGCAGTACTTCACAGTACTCTGGGCTTTCAGTAGTTGCCTCATCACTGAAAATAAAAAGTCCGTACATTGTCACTGGAAACACCATAGAATTGGTAATTTGTATTTTTGTGGTGATTGCTACATCAACACGTTTCATGATTTTTTTCCAGGCTCTTCGCAGCGAGTCTCCCTAACATTAATCTTCGGCGTATGTCTTGACTACTAGTTGCTTTATTATGAGCTGTGATGAGCGAGTCAGTAAAGCATCTGTCGGGAATGAATGAGCGAATGCCATCAAGCCTTAGTTTTGGATGGGGGGGTGTGTTGACATTTTTTTATTTCCCTGGTGAGCCGCTGTCCTGCTTCTTCGGTATCAGGATCTCGGTGTGCGAAGGGGTGGTGGGTTGGTGATTTTTCTCTCGTGCAAGACCAAATCCCCGGGACCTAAGGGGGAATGTGCTGGAGGATGACGACCCTCCCCTTTGCTCAGTCCTCAGGCACCCAAATGCAGAGGGCCACCCTTCCATCGGGCGTGATCCTCGACCTCCAGGGTGAAGGGAAGGGCTGCAGGGCTCAGCGAGCACTCCCCCAGAGCCGTCTAAATCGGGGGCGAGCGGGGTCAGGAGGGGTTGCCCCACCTAAGACCCCTGGGTCATCGCTACCTTCCCTGGTCCTTAAATGGCTCAGGCAACCAAGCATATTTATTGAGCGCTCACTGCACGCAGACCACTGTACTAAGTGCTTGGGAGAATACACTGCAACAACATAACAGAGTCGGCAGACACGTTCGCTACCCACAACGAGCTGTCAGTCTAGAGGGGTAGAGAAAGAAATTATGGATGTGTACCTAAGTTCTGTGGGGCTGAGGGGTCACTAAAGGAAGCAGGTTGATGCCGAAGGGAATGGGAGAAGCGGGAATGAGGGATGTCAGAGAAAGCTTCTTAGAGGAGCTATGCCTTCACTGAGGCTTTGAAGAGGAGGAGAGTGATCATCTGTCGGATTTGAGGAGGGAGGGAGTTACAGGCCAGAGGCAGAATGTGGGGGGAGAGGCCGACGGCTAGATAGAGGTACAGTGAGAAGGTTAGCAATAGAGAAGCAAAATGTGCGGGCTGAATTGTAGGAAAGTTGAGAGGTGAAGTAGAAGAGGGCAAGGTGACAGTGTTTTAAAGCTGATGGTAAGGAATTTCTTGGTGATGCGGAGGTGAACGGGCAACCACTGGGGGTTCTTGAGGAGTGGGGCAACAGGTCCTGAGCGTTTTTGTAGAAAAATGATCCGGGCAGCAGAATGAAGTATGGGCTGGAATCGGGGAGAGACTGGAGGCAGGGAGGTCAGCAAAGAGGCTGACACAGTCATCAAGGTGGGATAGGTGTTTGGATTGACTGGTACAACAGTTTGGATGGAGAGGGGAGGATGGATTTTAGCGACGTTGTGAAGGCTGAACCGACAGGATTTAGTGATAGATTGAATATGTGGGTTGAGTGAGAGAGCAGCGTGGCTTTGGTGGCAAGAGCCCGGGATTGGGGGTCAGAGGATGTGGGTTCTAATCCCACCTCCACCACTTGTCTGCTGTGTGACCTTGGGCAAGCCACTTAACTTCTCTGTGCCTCAGTTCCCTCATCTGGAAAATGGGGATTACGATTGTGAGCCCCACATGGGACAACCTGATTTCCTCGTATCTACCCCAGCGTTTAGAACAGTGCTCAGCACATAGTCAGCGCTTAACAAATACCGTAATTATCGTTATTATTATTAGAGAGGAGTTGAGGATACTGCCAAAGTTACAGGTTTATGAGACAGGGAGGATGGTGGTGACGTCTACAGTGATGGGAAAATCAGGGGGAGGACAGGGAAGACAAGGAACAGCATGGCGTAGGGGAGAGTCAGAAGGTCATGGGTTCTAATGCTGGATCCGTCACTTGTCTGCTGTGTGACCTTGGACAAGTCACTTTATAATAATAATGGCATTTGTTAAGCGCTGTGTGCAAAGCACTGTTCTAAGCGCTGGGGGGATACAAGGTGATCAGGTTGCCCCACGGGGGCTCACAGTCTTAATCCCCATTTTACAGATGAGGTAACTGAGGCTCAGAGAAGTTAAGTGACTTGCCTAGAGTCACACAGCTGATAAGTGGTGGACTCGGGATTAGAACCCATGACCTCTGACTTCCAAGCCCGTGCTCTTTCCACAGAGCCACGCTGCTTCTCTGCTTTATTCCTCTGTGCCTCCGTTACCTCATCTGTAAAATGAGGATTGAGACTGAGGGATAGAGACTGAGCCCCACGTGGGACAGGGACCGTGTCCAACCCGATTTGCTTGTATCCATCCCAGTGCTTAATACAATGCCTGGCACATAGTAAGCACTTAACAAATGCTATCATCATCATCATCAGAGTACTGGCCTGGGAATCAGAAGGAACCGGGTTCTAATGCCTGCTCTACCAGTGTTTTGCTGTGTGACCTTGGGCAAGTCACTTAACTTCTCCGTGCCTCAGTTACCTCACCTATAAAATGGGGATCAAGACTGTGAACCCCATGTGGCACATGGACTGTGTCCAACCTGATGATCTTGTATCTATCCCTGTGCTTAAAACAGTGCCTAGCACATAGTAAGCACTTCACAAATACCATTTAAAAAATAAAGAGGTTTTTTTGGACATGTTAAGTTTGAGGTGACGGCGGGACAACCAAGTAGAGATGTCTTGATGGCCGGGGAAAATGTGAGATTGCAGAGAGGGAGGGAGAGCAGCGTTTGGGAATCCTCTGCATAGAGAGGGTAGTTACAGAAGCCAAGGGAGCAAATAAGTTTTTCAAGGGAGCTGGTGTAGATGGAGAATAGAAGGAGACTCAGAACTGAAACTTTAGGGAGACCCACAGTTAGGGGGTAGGAGCCGGAAGAGCCCGCAAAAGAGATTTGAGAAGGAGCGGCCAGAGAGATAGAAGAACCAGGAGAGGACAGTGTCAATGAAGGCGAGAATGTTTCCAGGAGAGAGGGGTGGTAGACAGTATCGAAGGCAGCTGAGAGGCTGAGGAGGATTAGGATGGCGTAATGGCCATTGGATTTGGCAAGAGGATCATTTGTGACCTTTGAGTGGGCGGTTTCTGTGGAATGAAGGGGACGAAAGTCAGGGGGTCAAGGGGAGAATTGGAGGAGAGGAACTGGAGACAGCAGGTGTAGTCAACTTGCTCAAGGAGCTTGAAGAAGAATGATAGGAGGGAAATGGAGGGAACCATGGGGTCAAGGAAGGGTTTTTTTAGGATGGGGTGACATGGACATGTTTGAAAGCAGTGGGGAAGAACCCTCTGGAGAGTGAAGAGTTGAAGATGATGGTCAGGGAGGGGGCAACTGCTTTGATAAGGTCTGAAGGGATGGGGTCAGATGTGCAGGGGGAGGGAGTGGAATTTGGGAGAAAGCAGGAGATGTCCCCTTGAGCTACAGCTGGGAAAAATCGGAGAGTTGAAGGAAGGAGGGACTGGAGAAGAACAGGGGAGATTTTAAGGAGATCGTGCCTGGTAGTTTCAATTTCCTCAGGGAAGTACTTGCCCAGGTCATTAGGAGCAGGGATTGGAGGGGCGTGGGGGATAGGGGTTTGAGGAGGGAGTTTAACATCTGGAACAATGGGCCAGGGCGATGGGCATAGGTGTCAATAAAGCTCACAGCCTAAACCTAAGCCTAAAAGTGGGAGGGGAGACTGGTGACAGACACATAAGGAAAGATGAAACAGTCAACAACGTGAAAGAGGACAAAGAAAAACACACCAAATTAAAACAAAAAGAGCAGTGGAGCAGTATGGCTAGAGGAGGGAAGTGTGATTCCAGCGGCAGCCTGCCTCCCAACGCCGTAAATATGGGGGAGGCATCATGTTGCAGCTGCTGTCTGTATTTTCTTCCTTGGGACACTTTGAGACACATTTCCAGTTGCTCCTACGATCTGGATCCTAGAGGCCTGCTAGATTTCGCCCGCTGTTGGGTAGGGACCGTCTCTATATGTTGCCAACTTGTACTTCCGAAGCACTTAGTACAGTGCTCTGTACACAGTAAGCGCTCAATAAATACAATTGATGAATGGATGAATTTCTTACCACTACATTCCATCCCAGTCTGCAGAGACCGCCTCAAAGAAATTTGGGCTGCTTCTTTCTCCTCCCAATGTCCTTGGTTCACTTGACGTTTTGTCTGGTTCTCCTTGGTCTCTAGTTCATGTCTTTGAACTTGAAAGTTTCATTTCCCAGCAGCTGCTGTCTGTGTAAAGTCGTTGCTGCAGGAGGGAGTTGCCAGATCCTAGCTTGCTGCATTTTGAAATATTTTTACCCAGATGAAAAGGCCCAGGAAAGAGAAAGGGGGAAACAAATTCAGAAAAGCACAAAAGGAAAATAAAATCCAGACTGTTCTGCCTTAAAGTGAGAGGAGCTAAAACAAGGAGACCTTAGTGAATAAAAGAAAAAAGAGTATGAAAAATCTTTATGCCCAAGTTTTTACTGATCAAATGCTGAAGCATTTTCTTCCAAGCAACCCCATTAGTCTCTGGAGAGAGTACTGGAATGCATTTGAAAGCAACTAGAACATGCCAAAATGTGAGTTACTTCTTCATAGCGCAGCAAGGAAAGACGTTTGGGGGAAGCAGTGTGGTCTAGTGGAGAGAGCATGCACCTGAGAGTCAGAGGACCTGGGTTCTAATCCCGGCTCTGCCACTCAACTGCTGTGTGACCTTAGGCAAGTCACTAAATTTATCTGGGCCCAGTAACATCAGCTTTAAAAGTGGGGATTAAATCCTACTCCCTCCTGTGAGACCATGTGCGGCAGGGACTGTAAACAACCTGATTACCTTGATGATGATGATGATAATGGCATTTATCAAGCGCTTACTATGTGCAAAGCACTGGAGAGGTTACAAAGTGATCAGGTTGTCCCACGGGGGGCTCACAGTCTTAATCCTCATTTTTTGCAGATGAGGCAACTGAGGCACAGAGAAGTTAAGTGACTTGCCCAAAGTCACACAGCTGACAGTTGGCAGACCCGGCATTTGAACCCATGACCTCGGACTCCAAAGCCCGTGCTCTTTCCACTGAGCCACGCTTCTTCTCTACCTTGTACCTACCCCTAAGGTATAGTGTCTGGAACATAGTAAATGCATAACTAATAGCTTTTTCTTTTTAATGGCAGAATTCCAGAGGACTCTGAAGAAAAGCAAACAGTTACGAATTCGTCATTCTCACTTTTCATTCATTCATTCATTCATTCAATCGTATTTAGTGAGTGCTTACTGTGTGCAGAGCACTGTACTAAGCGCTTGGAAAGTACAAGTTGGCAACATATAGAGATGGTCCCTACCCAACAACGGGCTCACCTGGCTTCTTCTCCCTACTGCATCATGTGACCTTTGGGCATTTAATATTCACCCCACCCCACAGCACTTACGTATGTATCTTTAAATTATATATTATAAATGATTTATATTAATGTCCACTCCCCACTAAAGTGTACGCGCGTTATGGACAGGGAAGGTGTATCTTTAAATTATATATTATAAATGATTTATATTGATGTCTTCTCCCCTCTAGACTGTATGCTCGTTATGGACAGGGAAGGTATCTGCTCATTCTGTTGCATTGTACTCTCTAGCACTTACAGTGCTGTGCACACAGACGGAATGAATAACCCAATTCCCACCAGTGCATTCTTTCCCATCTCGTTTTGCATTCAGTAGGTCCTTAATATATTCTATTTTTACTGTGGGCAGGGAATGTGTCTGCTTGTTGCATTGTACTCTCCCAAGCGCTTAGTACAGTGCTGTGCATACAGTAAGCTCTCAATAAAGCTCTCAGGAAGCAGCATGGCCTAGTGGATAGAGCACAGGCCTGGGTTCAAATACTCCTCCCCCACTGGTCTGCTGTGTGACCCTGGTCAAGTCACTTCATTACCCTGGGCCTCAGTTCCCTCATCTGTCAAATGGGGATTCATTCATTCAGTCCTATTTATTGAGGGCTTACTGTGTGCAGAGCACTGTATTAAGTGCTTGGGAGAGGACAAATCATCAACATATAGAGGCGGTCCCCACCCAAGACTGTGAGCCCCACCTGGGACAACCTGATTACCTATCTCCCCCAGCGTTTAGAACAGTGCTTGGCACATAGTAAGCGCTTAACAAATACAATAATAATAATCATAATAATAAATACTGAATAATGCACATGGTAAGCGCTTAACAAATACTGAATGCACATAGTAAGCGCTTAACAAATATAATTGTAATAATAAATACTGAATAATGCACATAGTAAGCATTTAACAAATTTAATAATAATAAATACTGAATACTAAATACTGAATGTCTTGCTGCAGGCTACTCTGGACTCCTTTCCTACTGTAGATACCTCCCTTTTTCATGTATGTAATAATTACCCTGAGCAGTAGAAATGACAAAGAATGGCAAAATCGACCTATGGTCCTTCTTAAATCATTTAAGACTAGGAACCTACAGATAGGACACTTAAGAATGGTCAGTTTCACCCACTTTGAGTGGATGCTCATTTGTACAGACTTCTGTACAGACTTCTGGGTTTTCCTGAAAGACAGCCCTAAATGTCTGCTTTTTCAAGAAACTGTGAAAAATGTTGAAAAACGTTGATGACATTGACTGTGAAATCTACGGATGGTTAGCAGTATGGCTGAAAAGAGGATAAGGCAGGGATAAGGAGGACATGCATTTTAGTGGTTTTTTCAATGCTGGTGATTCACACCCAGCCACTTGCCTTGTAACCAGTATCACATATTGTATTGGAGAAATGTGTGGTCCAGCAGAAAGAGCCCGGGCCAGGTTCCAATCATGGCTCCACCATTTGTCTGCCGTGTGACCTTGGGCCAGTCATTTCACTTTTCTGTGCCTCAGTTTCCTCATCTAAAAAGTGAGAAGTCAATACCTGTTCTCTCTCCTACTTCGATCGTGAGCCCCATGTGGGACTTGATTATCTTGTATCTACCACGTAGTAAGTGCTTAACAGAAATCATTGTTATTATTAATAGAGGATGTTGAATTGGGGTTAGGGTTGCAGAATATCTCTTTTCCCCTTCATCGTCAGCAGGCATGGCTCTACCCTCATCCCTTTTATGGACTGTCATCAAGTGAAATCCAAACATCCGTCAATCAATCAAATTAATCGAGCACTAACTGTGTGCAGAACTTTGTACTAAGCTCTTGGGAGAGTACAACCCAACATGGACAAACCACTGGGGCCCTCACTAAAAGTCCAGTAGTGGGGTTTGGCAGGTGGGCGTTAGGAGAAGGAAAGTTGCAGTCAGTGTGAGGCTAGGAAGGGGGAAAAAATAAGGAAGAAACATGTCAAAAGAGATTCTAAGATGCATCTATTCTTTCAATTGTATTTATTGAGCGCTTACTGTATGCAGAGCACTGTACTAAGCGTTTGGGAGAGTACAATACAACAATAAACAGACACATTTCTTGCCCACAATAAGCTTATAGTCTAGAGGACGTGTGTTCACCATCATCCACATCCACAGCTGAAGGAAAGAAGGCCCACAATCCCACTTAATAATAATAATAATGGCATTTATTAAGCCCTTATTATGTGCAAAGCACTGTTCTAAGCGCTGGGGAGGTTACAAGGTGATCTGGTTGTCCCACGGGGGGCTCACAGTCTTAATCCCCATTTTACAGATGAGGTAACTGAGGCACAGAGAAGTTAAGTGACTTGCCCAAAGTCACACAGCTGACAATTGGCAGAGCCGGGATTTGAACCCATGAACTCTGACTCCAAAGCCCGGGCTCTTTCCACTGAGCCACGCTGTAGCCCCCACCCCTTCTTGGGCCAAACCAGTACTGAAGCAAGTTCCATCTCCTGCCTGCCCTCGGTCTCCTTTTCTGACCTCTCGGCCTCAAGTCAGTTCGTCTCCACAATAGGAGAGCTCTGGTTCCCGCAACTTGCTCAGAGAGGTCCAATCCTTGGACGGACACCCAGAGAAAAACAGAGACAGAGAGGAAGAGGCCCATAAAGAGACCACAAAAACAGCAAGGGAGCCAGAGCCAGATCTGGAACGATGAGAAACACAGAAAGTCCCAAAGGAGAAAGAAATAGAGACAAGGAAAAGAAGTGGGATAAAAATGTCAGAAATTGAGAGCCAGAATTGAGGCTGAGTCTCTACACTGTAAGCTTGATCCGGGCAGGGAATGTGTCTACCAACTCTGTTGTACTTTCCCAAGCAATCAATCAATCAATCAATTGTATTTATTGAGCGCTTACTGTGTGCAGAGCACTGTACTAAGCGCTTGGGAAGTACAAGTTGGCAACATATAGAGACAGTCCCTACCCAACAGTGGGCTCACAGTCTAAAAGGGGGAGACAGAGAACAAAACCAAGCATACTAACAAAATAAAATAAATAGAATAGATATGTACAAGTAAAATAAATAAATAGAGTAATAAATATGTACAAACATATATACATATATACAGGTGCTGTGGGGAAGGGAAGGAGGTAAGATGGGGGTAAGTTCCAAGCACTTGGAACTGTGCTCTACACTCAGTAAGCGTTCAATAAATACCACTGAAAGATTTAGTCTTTTAATCAACCTGCTTACTCTTGCTATTACCAACTGTATTTTTGTTCTCCCTCCTCTCTACCACAGTAAGGCACGAGAACTATTCATTTGCAGGGCAGTAACCACACTTCTTGATCGGGTCTGTCACAGAAAAGCAGTCTCACGCTTTATTTGGATTGGTGTCCTTAAAATTAGCCTGGGGACTTCTAAGTATTCACTTCAGTTTGCTTGCCTCTGTCTGCCAGAGACCCTTTGGCTCTGTCTCCATGACACCCCTCCATCAAATTCACCTCCATGCTCGAAAGGAAAAACGGGTACCCCGACTTGGAAATACTTGTAAAGGAGAGCTCTTGCCTGCTTGTAGCTGATACCTTCATCTGTGGAGGCAGGGCCACCTTAAAATGAATGCAGTCCTGAATGTTTAGCTTTGCAGATGTAGGCCACTGGTCTGAAATCGTCAAAGGGAAGATCAGTGTCAACTTCATGCACAGGCTCTAAGGTGCCCTAGTTAAATCTCGGTGTCTCATTTTGGGCTCTTGCAAGCCTATCGCATAGGGACGAATAAGCCCCCAGCTGGGAAAAGGAGGGAGCAGGAGGTTGATGACGTGGGGCATGGAAAGAGTAGGAGGATGGGATGTTGTTTATCATGAACTATTCAATCATTCATTCAATTTAATCGTATTTACTGAATGCTTACTGTGTGCAGACCACCCTGTTAAGTGCTTCTCTGTGCCTCAGTTACCTCATCTGTAAAGTGGGGATTACGACTGTGAGGCCCCCCCCCCACCATGGGACCACCTGATAATAATGATGGCATTTATTAAGCACTTACTATGTGCAAAGCACTGCTCTAAGCGCTGGGGAGGTTATAATGTGATCAGGTTGTCCCACGGGGGGCTCACAGTCTTCATCCCCATTTTACAGATGAGGTAACTGAGGCACAGAGAAGTTAAGTGACTTGCCCAAAGTCATACAGCTGACAATTGGCAGAGCCGGGATTTGAACCCCTGACCTCTGACTCCAAAGCCTGTGCTCTTTCCACTGAGCCATGCTGCTTCCCCTGATCACCTTGTAACCTCCCCAGCGCTTAGAACAGTGCTTTGCATGTAATAAAAGCTTAACAAATACCATCGTTATTATTATTATTACTTGGAGAGCACAGTGTAACAACAAACTGACACATTCCCTGCCCACAAGGGGCTTACAGTCTGGAGGGGGCAGGGGACGGTTGGGGGGGGATGTGCCAGGATGGGTGAATGAACCAGTAAGTAGGGGAAAGTCTGCTGGGGCCCTGCTATTGGTGGAGAAGGCTTTGATCAAAACCACAGGGACCAGCAACCTTTTATTTATTTTCTTTTTTGCAGGAGAGTCTCACAAAATGGAACCTCGCAGCAGTTGGGGAGCAAACAGCCCTCCAGATTATGCCTCCCGCAACCCCCATGCCCAAGTGA
Source organism: Tachyglossus aculeatus (assembly GCF_015852505.1). Taxonomy (NCBI): domain Eukaryota; kingdom Metazoa; phylum Chordata; class Mammalia; order Monotremata; family Tachyglossidae; genus Tachyglossus; species Tachyglossus aculeatus. Next base: position 47,570,519 of record NC_052067.1, read on the forward strand.
CACATGACCTCGTTGCCGCATTCTTGTCTCACTGCCCGCCTCTTGGTTCACATCATCCCTTCTGTCTGGATCTCCCTTAATGTCAGACACCCCACAGCCTTCCCCATTTCCAGGACTCCTCTGAAATCACATCCCCTCCCAGAGTCCTTCTCTGATTCATCTTCTCTGCTGTCATGCTTCCTATTGGCACTTCAGTGCTTCTGCATCCCTCTCCAGCTCTTAGGTACCAATTTTCAGACGCTTTTGCTTCTCCCTACTTAAAATTTATTTTAGTGCCTGGCTCCCCCGTAAGGACATTTTCTACTAACTCAGTAGGGGGCTTAGTACAGTCCTCTGCCCTGAGTAAATGCTCAATAAACATGATTGACTGATCATTACATCACGCAGCATGTGATGTGACTGCAGCCGTCTCACTGGGTAAATTGGCACATCTCCGATCCTCGCTACCTGACTTCCTGCACCATCACTCAGCTCAGCCCAAGCCCCAAACCCCTGCTTGCTAATGCCCCTTCTTGGGGCTGTTAGCTTTGGCTAGTGATGCTATCGGTATTTTGGCCCAGTGCGGGTGATTTCGGGGGCGGTTTAGCCTGTCAGCTGCTTTGCAGCTAAGGGTTTTGTGGGCAGAAGAGGCAAAGTAATACTTAGACTTAAGAGCCCCAAGAAGGGAAGGGACTGTGTCCAACCTTATGAAGCTGTATCGTACCCCAGTGCTTAGAACAGCATTTGACGCACAGTCAAACCAATTAAATACTATGAAAAAAGGGAGAGATCTCCCACCTCCACTTCTCTCCTTGCAGGACTGGGGAGGAGGGGGCTTTCTGCCCCTCCTGACTGACTGAACACGGGTCTTCTGAGCTTGACTGTCTGGGGGCATGGCTCCCAGCGACCTCCAGCCCCCTGTTCCTGGCCACAGGTCAGGGTTGCATGAAAGGGAATCCAGATGCGGGGGGTGACGGGTGAAGGGTCCTTCATGCGGCCGCGTGTATGGATGGGATCGCGGCGGCGGTTTAGAGACCGCACTGCAGAGTGTTCACCTCTCCTCCCCCCAACCTGCTTGAGCCACAACCCCTGGACTTCAGCCCGGTGCTTCCCGTTGAGCCCGTCGCCAACGGGCAAGGTGCCCACACCCAGAAGGCCATGGCCTCAGTCCCCCATTTAGGGGGCCAGAAAACTCCAAGATGACCCAGGGCCCGGGCTCACGATGCTCTGTCCAGTAACCCCTCGTCCAGATCCCCCTGGAAGGGGAGTGGTTTCTGCCCCAGACAGCAGCAGCAGCTGGATGGAAGGGAATCATCCCCCTCCTGGGATGCTTCTGCGTGCTCAGGTGGATTTTGTTCCCATCCCTCTTGCCGCTCCTGCCCTTATAGCCCTACCCCCTGTCCCTCCACCCGGTTCTGGCCTCAGTCCCCCAATTCACTCCAGTTTCAGCTGCTGTGTATCCCAAAGAGCTGATTTGGAATTTGCTTTAAAGACAGAAGGAGCCGGGCAGGGGTATTTGGAAAAATGGCCTAGGTCTTACTCTGCTAAGTAACAAAGAAATGGTTAGGGGGAGGAGAAAAGCAAAGAGGAAGAGAAAAGAAGCAGAGGAAAGTCAGTCAGTCAATCATATTTACTGAGTGCTTACTGTGTGCAGAGCACTGTACTAAACACTTGGGAGAGAACAATATGACAATATAACAGGCACATTACTTGCCAACGAAGAGTTTACAGTCTAGAGGGGGAGACAGACATTAATATAAATTACAGATATGTACATAATTGTTGTGGGGCTGAGGGAGGGGTGAATAAAGGGAGCAAGTCAGGGCAATGCAGAAGGGAGTGGGAGAAGAGGAAAGAAGGCTTAAGTCAGGAAAGTCCTTCTGGAGGAAAGGTGCCTTCAATAAGGCTTTGAAGAGGGGGAGAGTAATTGTCTGTTGGATATGAAGAGGGAAGGCATTCCAGGCCAGAGGTAAGATGTGGGCTGGAGATTGGCGGAGAGATAGACGAGTTGGAGGTACAATGAGAAAGTTAGCGTTAGAGGAGCGATGTGTGCGGGTTGGATTGTAGTAGGAGAGTAGTGAAGTGAGGTAGGAGGGGGCAAGGTGATTGAGGGTTTTAAAGCCAACGGTGAGGAGTTTCTGTTTGATGCAGAGGTGGATGGGTGACCACCGGAGATTCTTGAGGAGAGGGGAAACATGACCAGAATGTTTTTGTAGAAAAATGATCTGGGCAGCAGTGTGAATTATGGACTGGAATGGAGAAAGAAAGGAGCCTGGGAGGTCAGCAAGGAGGCAGATTAAGTAATCAAGGCGGGAGAGGATAAGTGATTGTATTAATGTGGTAGCAGTTTGGACGGAGAGGAAAGGGTGGATTTTAGTGACGTTGTGAAGGTCGAACAGACGGGATTTAGTGATGGGTTGAATACGTGTGTTGAACGAGAGAGGAGTCAAGGGTAATGCTAAGGTTATGGGCTTGAGAGACAGAATGGATGGTGGTGCTGTCTACAGTGATGAGAAAGTGAGAGGGTGGACAGGGTTTGGTTGGGAATTTCAGTTTTAGCCATATTAAGTTTGAGATGATGGGAGGACATCCAAATAGAGATGTCTTGAAGGCAGGAGGAAATGTGATCCTGCAGAGAGGGCTGGAGGTATAGATCTGGGTGTCATCCGCATAGAGGTGGTACTGGAAACCATGGGAGCAAAGGGGACCCAGAACGGGAGAGGAAAGTGAAATTTAATGCGGTTGTTGTCTTCTTCCTCCTCCTCCTATCATCACCATGGTGATACCACGGCTGTTTAACTCGGCTGCTCCCGGACAGGACCCGTGAGGGCCCATGGTAAGTGTTTGTGGCTGAGCCCTCCCCAAATCCCAGCGCCGCGGTCAGGGCCTGGCCATCCGGCACTGGGCACAGGGTCTGCTCTTGGCCCCCCTGCCCATGGTGGTTGAGCGATCCCTTCCCCTGTGCGGCCTGGCTTGAGCTCGCTCTGCTCTCAGAGAGGCCCAGGGCTGCCCTCCTGGCTCCCCTGACCCGAGGGCCTCTTGGACTCAGAGGGCACGGGGGACTCAGCTGCTTGATGATGGCATCGCCTTCCCAGAACCGAATCTGCGGGTGGGTACCTCTGCTCAAGAGCCATGTCTGGTTCTGAGAAGAGCCAGATGATGCTCCTGAGCCCCGGGTTCCCGACCCCTGCTCCATGGCACCTTGCACAGTGGAAAGGCCCAACAGGAATCCTGAAAATAGCTGGCTAATATGGGCGGCAAACCCCCGCCCAGTGGCTGCCAAGGAGGCTACTTGCTGTTGGCACAGCACTGCCAGGCCGCTGTGGACACCACCTAAAATTCTTCTCACTTCATAATGTACTTCCCCTAGCTCTCCGATCTTCTTACCGTACCCACTGCCCCAGTGGGAACCTGACTGGTAGGTACAAGAGAGTCGAGGGGCACGGAGCAGATCATCAATGCCCCACAATCGATGGGTTCTCAGTCCCCAAACCTCCATGACTAGCAGCGGAAGAGCATGGCATACTGGATAGAACAAGGGCCTGGGAGTTGGAAGAAAATGGGTTCTAATCCCTGCTCCACCACTTGTCTGCTACGTGGCCTTGGACAAGTCACTTCACTTCTCTGTGCCTCAGTTACCTCATCTATAAAATGGGGATTAAGACTGTGAGCCCCATGCGAGACGGGGACTGTGTCCAAACCCCCTCTGGACTGTGAGTTAGTTGTGGGCAGGGATTGCTCTCCTTATTGCTGTACTGTAGTGCTCTGCATATAGTAAGTGCTCAATAAATATGATTGAGAGAATGAATGAATGATTTTCTTCTATCCACCCCAGTGCTTAGTACAGTGTCTGGCACATAGTAAATGCTTAATAGATGCCACAATTATTATTATTATTATTAGTGTTATTAGACCACGGTTCATCCACCATTTACCATTAAAAGACACCATCACCCATTGTTTCAGGATTTTTTTATGGTATTTGTTTTGTGCTTACTATGTGCCAGGCACTGTCTTAAGGGCTGAGGTAGATACAAGCTAATCAGGTCGGACATAATCCCTGTCCCACATGGGGCTCACAATCTTAATCCCCATTTTACAGGTGAGGGAACTGAGGCACAGAGAAGTTAAGTGACTCACCCAAGGTCACACAGCAGGTATGTGGAGGAACCAGGATTAGAACCCAGGTCCTTCTAACTCCCAGGCCCATGCTCTGCCCATTGGGCCGTGCTGCTTCTCTCTTCTTCAGCACATACATCAAACTCTGCTCAACTCGAATGCCAACTCTGTGGCATTGTACTCTCCCAAGCACTCAGTAAGCGCTCAATAAATATGACTGAATGAACTGAACGAATGAATGGTGCTAATGGTAGCATCAGCGGAAGAGAAAGAGATGGACTGGGGAGGAAATAAAGGAGGAGGAAAAAAATAAAGAAGACTGAGTAGCTTCTCTGTTCCTCTAAGTCCCAGCGTTGGGCATCCCAGCTTCGGCTACAATTGTCAGATCCCCCCTCCAACCCTACCTAATGGAAGGTTCCGTGTAGGTTTTGCTAGAGGCTTACCGTCACCTGCAATGACCCTGTCTAAAGCAGAAGGAGAGGAGAACGGAGGGAGAAAGACGGGGACCACTCACGGAACTTGGGGGTTCTGAAATTCAATAGCGATCCAACTCTGAACTGGAGTGTTTCACTACTTTATCGTCATTTAGTAACTTTCAAAACTTTGTAAACGTTATTCTGGAAGACAGGGATGAAGTGTGGCCTCGGGTCCTGAATTAAGATGTTACATAAAGGAGCTCTGCCAGCATTGGCGGGATCTTCCACATCCCAAATTTCAAGCATGCTGCAACCTGGCCTAGAAAAATAGTCATATATGTTAAACTACAGATACATACAAAGTAAACGCACAGTATGTTCAACTTCCAAGTTATTTTCTAAGCTGATGTGAACCAAACTTCGCCTTTCCGTTTTAAAATTTCTTCAAGTCCTTAACAATAAGCACTTATTATTAGTTATTATTTTGTTACCTAATACAATATTATCCCTCTAGACTATAAGCTCTTTATGGGTGGGGAACATGTCTTCTAATTCTGTTGTACTCTCCCAAGCACGTAGCATGGTGCTCTGCATATAGTAAGCCCTCAATAAATACCATTGATTGACATAATGATAATAACGGTAAGGAGAAAGGTTAGCTCTCCCTTGAAAAAATATCAGGAGATCAAGCGACAAATCAAAAACAGCAACAAGCCCTATAAATGGCAAATGCATCAAAGTAGCAGGTGTTTTCAAAGCCCAGGTTTACTGTTGATGTGAAATACTAACACAACATCTCTAGATTCTAAACTTATTGTGGGAAGGGAATGTGTCTGCTGACTAGGCTGTATTACACTCTCCCAAGTGCTTAGTGCAGTGCTCTGCACAAAATAGTGCTCAATAAGTACCGCTGATGATGATCTTGGAGTAGTCTTGATGTTGTTCTAGTATTTCTCTCATTTCCTCAGCAGTAAAGATTATACCACTGTGTCCCACTGTGGTCTGAAATTGCACTGAGATTCTGGGAGCATTTAACAGTATTCTTTAGTGTGATGGTCTTTGTTAAGCACTTGCTATGTGCCAAGGACTGGTCAAAGCAATGGGATAGATAAAATTCAATCAGTATTTGGCCCAAGAGGACTCTTACTACTTCATTCATTCAATCGTATTTATTGACTGTGTACTGTGTGCAGAGCACTGTACTAAGTGCTTGGGAAGTACAAGTCGGCAAGAGATCTTTCTACCTGGACTGTGAGCCCCATGTGGCACAGGGACTGTGCCCAACCTAATTGACTTGCATCTACCAGAGCGTGTAGAACAGTGTTTGACACATAGTAAGCACTTAATATACCCTTTAAAACAACCAACTAGGGTCTTAGCAGCAGTGGCTTTCTATTTCCTTCAGCATCAAGCAAGCACTCCTTACAACTGGGTTCAAGGCTCTCTACCAACGCCCCATCTTATCAGCTTCACCCCAGCTCATACTGTTTGGTCCTCCCCTGCTCACCTTCTAACTGCACCTCATTCTCAACTCTCCTGCCTCCATCCCGACGTAGAACTCCACCCTTGCCTTAATCCAACAGCTAGATCCCCTCTTTGACACCCCTTTAACGATCCCACCTCCTTCACAAGCCTTCTCCAAAGAACCCCCAACATCTTGAGTCAAGTCCAATTTAAACTGAACAACGGCCATCTTCTCCATAAAATACCTTGTATTCTTTATGGTATTCATTAAGCACTTACTATGTGCCAGGCACTGTACTAAGCACTGGGGTAGATACAACTAATCAGGTTGGACACAGTCCGTGTCCCACATGGAGCTCAAAGGCTTGAATCCCCATTTTACAGAAGAGATAACTGTGGCACGGAAAAGTGAGGTGATCTGCCCGAAGTCACACAACAGACACGTGGCAGAGTCAGCATTAGAACCCGGGTCCTTCTGAAAAACCTTCCCACACCTTTGAACACCTCTCTCCATCAGAGTCATCTTTTTTGAGCTGTCAATTGGATTTTCTGAGTGCTTCTTGTGTGCAAAGCACTGTACTAAGCAGATGGGAAAGCACAGTACCAAAGAGTTGATAGACATGTTCCTTGCCCAAAGGGAGCTAAGAGTCTAAGAAAGGAAGACTGACATTAAAATAAATTACTGCTATGTAATGAGGGTGGGATGAATATCAAGTGCTCGAAGGGCGGAGATCCAAGTGCATAGGTGATGCAGGAGGGAGAGGGAGTAGGGGAACTGAGGGCTTATTTAGGAAGGTCTTTTGGAAGAGATGTGATTTTAATAAGGCTCTAGACTGTAAGCTTGTTGTGGGCAGGGGACGTGTCCACCAACTCTGTTATACTATACTCTCCCAAGTGCTTAGTACAGTGCTCTGAACCCATTAAGTCCTCAATAAGTCCAACTGATTAGTAAGGCTTTGAGGGTTGGGAAAGTGGTGGCCTGTCATTTATGAAGAGGGAGGGAATTCCAGGCCAGACAGAGGACATGGGTAAGGGGTGATTATTTTATAAATCCATCATCTTGCTTGAAAATTGATGCAAGACCTGTTAAATCCAAAATTGTAGGTGGTGGGAGAGAGACAATAACAACTTTTATTTTGGGGGGCAACTCGCAATGATGCCTGGGTGCAGAGAGTTCAGTGAGATCCTCCAGTTATCGCTCCATATTACTGATCATTTTCCTGACCAAACTCCTCAAATGAGGTGTAGATAGATATCTGTTGACTCCCCTTTCTCCTCCAACTCTCCTCTTGACTTACTTCAAGCCCCTTCACTCCACTGAGTCTGCACTCTTTGACGGTACCAATGGTAACATCCTTCTTGCCCAATCTGATGCGCTCTACTCTATCTTAAGCGTCCTTGACTTTTTAGCCACGTTTGACAGTATTAGTTGACTCCCTTCTTTTAGGAGCAGTGTGGCCTAGTGGAAAGAGCCTGGGCCTTGGGAGGCCGAGGACCTGGGTCCAAATTCTGGCACTGCCACAGTTTCGTCATCTATAATATGGGGATTGAGACTGTGAGCCCCACGTGGGACATGAACTGTGTCCAACCCGATTACCTCATAGTAAGCACCTAACAAATTCCAAGAAAAAAAAAGAGTTACACGGGTTAAGGTTTATCTTTCTCTGTTCAGCCACATCCGGTGGTAAAACAAGTCAGGGACCCATGGAGGTTCTTTTGCGATTTGTGAGGCTCAAATTTAGCTCCAAGTATACGTTAAAACCTCCCTGTATTTCTTTACTAGTCCACGCATCTTCAGTGGCAAATCTCAGGATCTGAATCTTTCTGCTGGCATTCCTGCCAAGTGTAATACTGATTAAACACTGACTTTGGCCTTTATTTTGTTTGAGGACTTAGTTCAGTTGCGGTGACCGAGGCCAGTGGCAAAGAAGGATTTGCTCCAGGGGGAGGGAAAGAGTTTAAAGGAGCAGGCAGTAGACACCTGGCTCGTTTGGCTCCTCCCTCTCACCTGCTCTCTTCTCAAGCTGAAGAGAAGCGCTTAGTACAGTGCTCTGCACACAGTAAGCGCTCAATAAATATGATCAAATGAATTAAGCCAAGACCTGGGAGGTCACAGAACCCCACCACAGGAATAATACACGTCAAATGGACTGTAAGCTCCTTGTGGGCAGGGAATGTGTCTATCAACTCTGTTTTATTGTACTCTCCCAAGTGCTTAGTACAGTGATTTGAACACTGTAAGTGTTCAATAAATACCACTGACTGACTGTGAACTTTGGAAGGGAAACAAGATGAAACTGTGGTTTAACATCAGCCTAGGGAGAGCTAAGCTAAAACTGCATTTTATTTCTCACGTCTCTTCGCCAGCGTTTTCTCGCGGTTTTCGTTTATGTCCCCCCAGCTAGGGGAAACTGAAGATTGTGTCATTTTTTTATGGGTACAGTGAATATTGATTTAATCTCTATTCCTTAAAGAGGCTTGTGTGGTCTTTCTGTACTTTGTATTCAGTAGACAATCAGTAAATACCATTGACTATTTGCTTTCCTAAATCTACTTTCACCAACTTTAGGATCGTGTTATGCCCAGAATGGACTTGTGCTGTGGAAAGAAAGTTCCCTAATACTTCCATCATGTCTTACCCAGACTGGATAATGAAAACACGCATTATAGTAAAAATGACTGTATGCTCTGACTTTCTAGATCAACTGGAGAAGAAGCCTCCCCCGCCAAAAGAAATAGAAATCCCTTCTCCCTATTGCTGCTGTGGAACTCAGGGAGGACCACAGTGCACAGCAAAGATTTAGAGGACCCCGGGCAGGCAAACTCTGAGGGGTGGTCTGAACTCTGAACTGTTCAGGGTTTGGGCCGGGGAGAAATAGCTCCAGGAAACTGACCCTTGCATGGACACCTACTTTACACTCCAGTGGTCCCCCACCATCAGAAGGGACGGGAGTGGCAATGACTCCCTCCCTCTTCTCACCCCCCTCCCCACCCCACAGCACTTGTGTATATATGTGCATATTCATTACTGTATTTATTTTATTAATGATGTGTATATATAATTCTATTTATTTATATTGATGCTATTGATGCCTGTCTACTTCATTTGTTTTGTCTATCTCCCCTTTTCTAGACTGTGAGTCAGTTGTTGGGTAGGGATCGTCTCTATTTGTTGCCAAATTGTACTCTCCAAGTGCTTAGTACGGCGTTCAGCACACAGTAAGCACTCAAGAAATACGATTGAATGAATGAGTGAATGTGGCAGTGCTGACAACAGAATACATTACCGCCTCCCTAAAATAGCACCGAGGCAAGGCTACCCACTGCCGTGATGGAGGTTGGTGTGCCTGGCCCTCTTTGAGGGGTGACGGGCTGGGAGAGGGATTGCACTAGCTCCAGCATTTAGAACAGTGCTTCACACATAATAAGCGCTTAACAAGAACCATAATGATAATGATGATCTCGCTCATCACTATCTGAGGGGGAAATTCATTCATTCAATCATATTTATTGAGCGCTTACTGTGTGCAGAGCACTGTACTAAGCGCTTGGGAAGTACAAGTCGGCAACATATAGAAACGGTCCCTACCCAACGACGGGCTCACAGTCTAGAAGGGGGAGATAGACAACAAAACAAAACATGTAGACAGGTGTCAAAATCGTCAGAACAAATAGAATTATAGCTGTATGCACATCATTAACAAAATAAATAGAAAAGTAGATATGTACAAGTAAAATAAATAGAGTAATAAATCTGTACAAATATATACAAGTGCTGTGGGGAGGGGAAGGAGGTAGAGTGGGGGGAGATGGGGAGGAGGAGAGGAAAAAGGGGGCTCAGTCTGGGAAGGCCTCCGGCTTAAGCAGTCACCCTCTCTTTTCACAATGGATAGCGTGGGTTCACGCATGTTTGACATCACGAGCTCCTGAATTGAATGTAATTAAATCTCTTCCTCCAACTTTCCTAGAGTTTGGTTCAAAGACTGTCTTCTGAAATACAACTTTACAAAAGTGGACTCTCCCAACAGAAAGATGATACTTTCTCATAATTTGGTAAATCGATTCAGAGGTGGGTCAATACTCACTTAGTTCTCACTACGCACCAAGCCTCTTCTAATACGTAGTAATTCACACCTAAGTTTAAAAGTTGACGCTGCACTTCCTTTGCCGGTTTCCGGCTGTACATGGAGTAAACGGTTTTCATTCTGGCCCTTTCAAGACAAAGAGTAAATTAAAAGACTTTGAGTGAGAGAGAACAGATTGAAGAGACGGAGGAAGTTCCTGGGTTAGGAGCAACTACGTATGCTGAGGGAAACGGGCCAACCCGATTCAGCCTTGTCCAGATGGACTTCAGCGCTTCAGAGAAAGGCTTCAGGGGAAGCCCAACTATGAGAAGCCACGTGGCCTAACGGAAAGAGCCCCAGTATGGGAGTCAAAGGATGTGGCTTCTAATCCCACCTTTGCCAACTGCCTGCTGTGTGACCGAGGGTATGTCATTTCACTTCTCTGTGCCTCGGTTACCTCCTCTGTAAAATGGGGATTAAATCCTCCTCTCTCCAACTTAGACTGCGAGCCCCCTAAGGAAATGTTTCCAATTTAAATGTCCTGAATCTACCCCAGCACTTAGTATAGTGCTTGGCACCTAGTAAGTCTTTAACAAATACCATATTATGATGATGATTACTACATGCGGCTTTGGGACAGTGACTTTGGGCTTACCCAGTCCTGGTCCTCCTCACTCACCACTGCAAGGACCCAGCCGCCCCGACTCCTTGCAGAACTGTTCACCCTGGCACCTCCTAGTGAGGGGACTGAGGTTTGGGGTAGGCAACTGGGGACACATTTTGCTTTTCAAGCTTTTGTGTACCCAGGGCCCACTGAACTGGGCCCTTGTCAGTGGAGTGGAGAACATCCGACGTATTTTAAGCCATTATTTCCCAGTCGATACTGGAAACTTCTGCTAATGTAATCTAATGCTGGGAACATTAATAACATAATACAGACTAAATAACACGACTTTTTATACAGCAGATTACCCACTGCTTTGCAGCATATGCAAAGCACTATGGATAATTAGCATATGGACTGAGGTTATGCACTATTCCGTGGTGCGGACATTCACTTCCCAGTCAAAACTGCCCTTTGGAAGTAGAGTTAAAAATAGAGTTAAAAATTCCCACCACATCCTGCTTTAGAAAGAGTGCCCTGCTGAATGTTACTTGGATGTCAAGGAATTAACAAATCAACACAACGCTTTGGAAAGTAAACAGATGAGGCATCAACATTCCAACAAGCTCCAGTCAAAGCTAGTTATAGCAAAAATGAGAAACACAAAGCAAGGCTGCAAGGCTTCCATTTTTTATGGTACTCGTTAAGCACTTACTATGTGACAAACATAGTAAACCATTATATTTCTGGTACGACAGAAACTTTTTTTACAAACATGGCACACATAATCACCCCTGAAAAATTGGTTAAAGACCCGTTTCTAAAACCGCATATTCTCTTCTATCTCTAGTGTTTCTCTTTAGAAGTAATGAAGGGAAACCATTTAGAAATTATAAACTACCCTTGACCTTATCTCTCTATCCCCACAAGGTTTGGCTCCAAAGGAGCTGCTCGCTTACTGATTGAAATACGCTATGCCGGTCTAACCGCAGCAACTGACTCACAGTTTTCTGCTGGGAAACAGCAGTCTGAGACATTGTTGTTCTGCCTCCTTAAAACATTCCTCTGTCCTTCTTGGTTTCACACAGCTGCCTGGGTATTCTGCTGTTGTTCGTTCTCCTCGCGTCTCACCCAGAAAAGCTGTGTCTGGGGGACCGTAGCTTCAATGTCAGGAGACTGACTGTTCCAGAACATCACTGTATGTTCCTCTGCCTTGCCTTTTGATTTTGATCCCGAAGGCCTTACTCAAGGAGTTGGATGCTACGTTCATATGAGGTCCGGCTCTCACATCCGTAGAGGGGGTTGGGCCGCACTACGGCTCTGAAGATCTTTATTTTGGTCTGGATCCTTATTCAATCAAGCACTCCACCACCTTGCCCCTTCTACCTCACCTCCCCACTCTCCTTCTACAACCCAGCCCGCACATTTCGCTGCTCTAGTGTTGACCTTCTCACTGTGCCTCAATCTCACCTATCTCACCTCCGACCCCCACCCCATGTCCTACCTCCGGCTTGGAAGGCCCTCCCTCCTCAAATCCAACAGACAATTAGTCTTACCTCCTTCAAAGCCTTATTGAAGTCACATCTCCTCCAAGAGGTCTTCCCAGACTAAGCCCACCTCCTCTTCTCCCACTCCCTTCTGCATCGCCTTTCTCCCTTTGTTCTTCTCCCAACCCAGCCCCATAGCACTTACGTACATATCTGTAATTTATTTATTTGTAATGATGTCTTTCTCCCCCTGCCACCTCCCCAAGACTGTAAGCTTATTTTGGGCAGGGAATGTGTATGCTAATTTTGTTGTACTGTACTCTCCCAAGCGCTCAGTAAAGTGCTGGGCACACAGTAAGGGCTCAACAAATATGACTGAATTGAACTGAATCAATTGCATTTATTGAGTGCTTACTGTGTGCAGAGCACTGGACTAAGCACTTGGGAGAGTACAATGCAACATGATTAGCAGACACATTCCCTGCATATAAGAAGCTTACAGCTTAGAGGGAGAGACAAACATTAATATGAATAATTTATATTATAAAATTTAAATCTATGGAAAATGTCCAAAGGTCACAGATCCAAGCCCATAGACAATGCAGAAAAGAGAGCGAGCTGGGGAAAAGAGGGCTTGTTTGGGGAAGGCCTCTTGGAGGAGATGTGACCTTAATAATGCTCTGAAGGAGGAGAGAGGAGGTCTGGCATATATGGAGTGGGAGGGAGTTCCAAGCTGGGGGGCAGGATGTTGGGAAAGGGGTCGGCGGCGAGATTCATTCATTCAATCATATTTATTGAGTGCTTACTGTGTGCAGAGCACTGTACTAAGCACTTGGGAAGTACAAGTTGGCAACATACAGAGACGGTCCCTACCCAACAACGGGCTCACAGTCTAGAACGGGGAGACAGACAACAAAACAAAACATGTGGACAGGCGTCAAGTCGTCAGAACAAATAGAATTAAAGCTAAATGCACATCATTAACAAAATAAATAGAATAGTAAATATGTACAAGTAAAATGAATAGAGTAATAAATCTGTACAAACATATACACAGGTGCTGTGGGGAGGGGAAGGAGGTAAAGTGGGGGGATGGGGAGGAGGAGAGGAAAAAGGGGGTTCAGTCTGGGAAGGCCTCTTGGAGGAGGTGAGCTCTCAGGGCTTTGAAGGGAGGAAGAGAGCTAGCTTGGTGGATGTGTGGAGGGAGGGCATTCCAGGCCAGGGGGATGACGTGAGCCGGGGGTTGACGGCGGGACAGACGAGAACGAGGCACAGTGAGGAGATTAGCGGCAGAGGAGCGGAGGGTGCGGGCTGGGCTGTAGAAGGAGAGAAGAGAGGTGAGGTAGGAGGGGGCGAGGTCATGGACAGCCTTGAAGCCCAGGGTGAGGAGTTTCTGCCTGATGCGCAGATTGATTGGTAGCCACTGGAGATTTTTGAGGAGGGGAGTACCATGCCCAGAGCGTTTCTGCACAGAGATGATCTGGGCAGCAGCGTGAAGTATAGACTGAAGTGGGGAGAGGCAGGAGGATGGGAGATCAGAGAGGAGGCCGATGGATGAGATTGGGGCACAGTAAGTAAGATGATACTAGAAGAGTGGAGTGTGTGGGCTGGGCTGTAGTAGGTCAATGAGGTGAGGTAGGTGGGAACGAGCTGATTGAGTGCTTTAAAGCCTATGGTAGGGATCCTAATACCGTGCTGCCAATACATATTCTGTTTGACGGTTTCCTAAAGGATGTGCTGGCCTCCTAAATTCAAATTTCTACTTCTCTGTCCACCGCTGCTTTCTCGGTCTGTGTGCTACCTAAACAGCAGAATTCTGTAACAGTACTAAATCCAGGGTTGCCAATATCAATTTTTGGTTGTGTGTCTGGCCGCCCTAGGGCAGGCTGCTACATCACCTCGGTTTTCTTTAGATTTGCTGTCAGCCTGTAATGGCCTACTGAGAGCTCACCTCCTCCAAGAGGCCTTCCCAGACCGAGCCCCCTTTTTCCTCTCCTCCTCCCCATCCCCCCCGCCCTACCTCCTTCCCCTCCCCACAGCCCCTGTATATATGTTTGTACAGATTTATGACTCTATTGATTTTCCTTGTACGTATTTCCTATTCTATTTATTGTGTTAATGATGTGCATCTAGCTTTATTTCTATTTCTTCGGATGACTTGACACCTGTCCACGTGTTGTGTCTTGTTGTCTGTCTCCCTCTTCGCGACTGTGAGCCCATTGTTGGGGAGGGACCGTCTCTATACGTTGCCAACTGGTACTACACAAGCGCTTAGTACAGTGCTCTGCACACAGTAAGCACTCAATAAATACGAATGAATGAATGAATGAATGAATTTAGGGAAGTAGCTTACAGGTCTTCTGGGTTCTGTGTCTTTAACGGGGGGCTCACCGTCTCCATCCCCATTTTGCAGATGGGGGGACTGAGGCACAGAGGAGTTAAGTGACCGGCCCAAGGTCATGCAGCAGACCACCTTGTGACTCCCAGGCCCCTGCCCCAACCCCATGCAGCAAACCTTGTGACTCCCAGGCCCATGCCCTATCCCCATGCCATACTGCTTATCTGTCGATGGTTATCGATTGATCTCTGCTATGTACTGAGCGCTCGCTCGCTTTGAGGAGAGCCCCGTACAAAACGCTCGGGAGGGCACACTCCAACAGAGTCGGTCGATGGGACCCCTGCCCGCAAGGAGTTTAGAGGAGGAGTTGGGCGTTCAAAACAGATCATTGGATTGGTTTCATCGCACCCCACAGACAGACGCTTTCAGTCAGTGCCTGCCGATGACAAAGGAAGAAATCATCTTTAGGAGGCGTGAAGATGGAGCCATCTAGTCTCGGCTTGCTACTGCTCCAGCAGAACCCTTACATTTTGGCCTCATGATGGCTTCTGCTTAGTTACTCGGTTTCATGAAGAAAAATTGGATCTCGCACCTGCAGTATTGGGGAACATCCAGCGCCTCAATTTTACTCGCTTTTGGCCCGCTACACATCTGCCATACACCCCCTGGCCTGGAATGCCCCCCCATCCCACATCCGCCAAGCTAGCTCTCTTCCTCCCTTCAAGGCCCTACTGAGAGCTCACCTCCTCCAGGAGGCCTTCCCAGACTGAGCCCCCTCCTTCCTCTCCCCCTCGTCCCCTCTCCATCCCACCCGCCTTACCTCCTTCCCTTTCCCACAGCACCTGTATATATGTATATATGTTTGTAAGTATTTATTACTCTATTTATTTATTTATTTTACTTGTACATATCTATTCTATTTATTTTATTGTGTTAATATGTTTGGTTTTGTTCTCTGTCTCCCCCTTCTAGACTGTGAGCCCGCTGTTGGGCAGGGACTGTCTCTATGTGTTGCCGACTTGTACTTCCCAAGTGCTTAGTACAGTGCTCTGCACACAGTAAGCACTCAATAAATACCATTGATTGATTGATTGATCATTTATTTATTTATTTTACTTGTACATATCTATTCTATTTATTTTATTTTGTTAATATGTTTTGTTTTGTTCTCTGTCACCCCCTTCTAGACTGTAAGCCCACTGTTGGGTAGGGACCGTCTCTATGTGTTGCCAACTTGTACTTCCCAAGCTCTTAGTACAGTGCTCTGCACACAGTAAGCACTAAATAAATACAATTGATTGATTGATTAAAGGTGCAGTCATCTGTGTACGGCAGTTCTTAAATGAATGCTTTTAGGACTTTGGGTGATGCTCACCTTCCCCAGAGGTGTAGAAACCAGGACTCTTGCCATGTAGAATAAGTTGAACAGGCCCAGGCCAGATACTTAATCCCCATTTTACAGATAAGGAAATTGAGGCACAGAGAAGTTAAGTGACTTGCCAAAGACCACACAGCAGAGCCAAGACTAAAACCCAGGTCCTTTAGACTCTTAGGCCGGTGAACTATTCAATAGGTCATGCTGCTTCTATCATTTTAGGTGAGTTTAATGCTAGAGGTGGTTGCAACTTTGTGGTCCAGCTCAAAATCGGAGGTAGCCCTGATTTAGGCAAATCAGCACAAATGGAACTCTTCTTCATATATGTTCTAATCCCATCTCTGCCAATTGTCTGCTGCGTGACCTTGGGCAAGTTGCTTCTTTGTGCCTCAGTATTCTCATCTGTAAAAAGGGGATTAAGTATCTGTTCTCCATCCTGTGAGCCCCGAGTGGGATAGGGACTGTGAGCAGCCTGGTTGTAGCTACCCCAGTGCTTAGTACAGTGCTTGATACACAGTAATCACTTAACAAGTGCCATTAAAAAGAAAAAAAAGACAAGATATCATAGAGAAGCAGAAGCATGCCTCAGTGGAAAAAGCCCGGGCTTTGGAGTCAGAGGTCATGAGTTCAAATCCCGGCTCCACCAATTGTCAGCTGTGTGACTTTGGGCAAGTCACTTCACTTTTCTGGACCTCAGTTATCTCATCTGTAAAATGGGGATTAAGACTGTGAGCCCCCCGTGGGACAACCTGATCACCTTGTAACCTCCCCAGCTCTTAGAACAGTGCTTTGCACATAGTAAGCGCTTAATAAATGCCATTATTATTATTATTATTATTATTACTCTGAGAGAGAAACATCAGTGCTGCCGGATCATCTTCTTGTGGCTAGCAGAACGAGACTTGAGCTTGCATTATCATAGCACCAGTAGTGTGAGCCACCACCAAAGAAACTTGACATGTGAGTTTTGGCTCTGGCTACCATCATCATCAATCGTATTTATTGAGCGCTTACTATGTGCAGAGCACTGTACTAAGCGCTTGGGAAGTACAAATTGGCAACATATAGAAACAGTCCTTACCCAACAGTGGGCTACCAAACATCACGACCTAGCCAACAGGAATGGCCCAGACTCCTGACTCACTCTCATATCCTGATCATGCAGATCTTAAAGCTGCATGCTCCGGAGACAAGGCTTCCGGCAGAATGATGATGATGATGGCATTGGTTAAGTGCTTACTATGTGCAAAGCACTGTTCCAAGTGCTGGGGGGATACAATGTGATCACGTTGTCCCATGTGGGGATCACAGTCTTAATCCCCATTTTTACAGATGAGGGAACTGAGGCTCAGAGGAGTTAAGTGACTTGCCCAAGGTCACACAGCAGACTTGTGGTGGAGCCGGGATTCGAACCCATGACCTCTGACTCCAAAGCCCGTGCTCTTTCCACTGAGCCACGCTGCTTCTCTAATGAGTCTACAACCAGCCTGCCATGTGGGAGAAAGAGGCTACTGGAGCCCATTCCCCCCAGGAATTCCCCCAACTCTTCTCCAGCCTGGAAAAGCAGAGGAAACTCCTACATCGTGACACCATCTCTAGTTTTAATTGCTTTCCCCAAAACCAAACCGTTTTGAACACACATCTCCTCCAAGAAGCCTTCCCTGATTAAGCCCTCCTCTATTCTCCCACTCCCTTCTGCATCGTCCCAACTTGCTCCCTTCATTCATCCTTCCTTCCAACTCCACAGCACATATGTATATATCTGTAATTTATTTATCTATTCATTTATTTATATTAATGTCTGTCTCCATCTCTAGACTGTGAGCTCATTGTGGGCAGGAATGTTTCTGTTTGCTGATACGTTGTACTCACCCAAGCACTTAGTTCAAAGCTTTTTGCATACACTAAGCACTCAGTAAATACAATTGAATAAATGAAGGAATGAACATTGGGAAAACTCCTCCACGGAGCCACAATGAAGCTGCTCCTCTAGCCCACAATGGCCCTACTGCTCTTGTATATATAGTCTTCCCTGTCTGTCATATTGCTTTTGTGCTTTTATTGTTTCATCTTACCCTGTGGGTCTGTCACCAACCAGCCATTATGGGCTGACAACAAATCTAAAGAAAATCAAGGTAATGTAGGGAAGCCAGACACATAACCAAAAACTGATATTGGCAACCTAGGACTTATCCCTGTTAGAGAATTACGTTTACAGGTTTCAATGATGCAACGATGGACAGGAAGCCGGGATTTGAATTGATTAATTGTTTGGTTGATTATATTTTATCCCTTGCTTATTATTGGATTGGGAGCCCACTGAGGGCCAGGGATAATGACTAATTCTCATCCGCATATTTTTCCCAGAACTTAGTGGAGTGCTTTTCACACTGAGGTGCTCAACAATTATTATTAGTTTGACAATTCAGTTGCAGAAATGATGGCATTGCCAAGAGAAAACACTGATATCGGTTCGCTGAAATTAGCTGCTGGAGACCATGCATAATTAATTTTGGGCACAGATCAACGATGGGGATGTCACTAAGAAAAAAAAAAAAGTGACCATCAGCACACCTAACCAACTGGCAACACGTCTTACTCTGCTACATAATAATAATAATAATAATATTTATTAAGCGCTTACTATGTGCAAAGTACTGCTCTAAGTGCTGGGGAGGTTACAAGGTGATCAGGTTGTCCCATGGGGGGCTCACAGTCTTAATCCTCATTTTACAGATGAGGTAACTGAGGTCCAGAGAAGTTAAGTGACTTGCCCAAAGTCACACAGCTGACAATTGGCGGAGCCGGGATTTGAACCCATGACCTCTGACTCCAAAGCCCGGGCTCTTTCCACTGGGCCACGCTGCTTCTCTACAGGAGAGAGAAGTCCTGGAGGGCAAAAATTGAGGAGCTGCAGGCAACAGTTGACTGCAAAAATAGCAAGAATTTTTTCAAAGAGCTCTGTGCGGCCTATGGACCGAAGCCCACTGGTGCTAATCTCATTCTAAATGCTGATGGAAATAGCACGAACCCGGGAGTCAGCGGAACTGGGTTCTAATCCTGACTCGGCCATTTGTCGGTTGCGTGACTTTGGGCAAGTCACGAAAACTTCTTTGTGCCTCAATTTCCTCATCTGTAAAATGAGGATTAAGATGGTGAGCCCCATGTGAGGCATGGACTGTGTTCAACCTGATTAGTTTGTATCTACCCAGGTACTTAGTACAGTGCTTGACACATAGCAAGCACTGAACAAACACCCACAAATATTATTCTTACTATTGCTATTATTATTATCATTATTTCCCACGGTCATCTCAAACTCATTACGTCCAAACCCGAAGTTCTCATCTTCCCTCTCAACCTCTCTCCTCTCCGCGACTTTCCCAACACTGTTGAAATCGCTACTTCATTCAATGATTCAATATTTATTGCGCTCTTACTGTGTGCCAAGCACTACATCCTTACTGCCTCATGAGCCTGAAACCCTGTCATTATCCTCAGCTCATCTCTCTCCTCCAGTCCACACAGGCAGTCAACCACTAAATCTTGTCAGTTCTATCTCTACGACACTGCCAAAATTTATTCCTTCCTCTCCATCTGGTTCCAGCACTTGCCGTAACCCGTCTTGATTACTGCATCAGCATTCTCACTGGTCCAGCTTCTTCCCAATTCACTTTGCTGCCTGGATCATTTTTATAAGAAAAAAATAATTCGGCACACATCTCCCTCCATTGGTTACCATCCATCGTTGCATCAAGCAACTTCTCGCATCCCATCCAAGGCACTCAATTAGGTCTTTTCCCCTTATCCTTCTTCTTCTCCCTTAACAATCCAGTCCATACACTTTTGCTTCTCTAAAATCAACCTACTCATGGTCCCTCATTCTCACCTCACCCACCGTCGCCCCCCAAGTCCTCCCTCCTGCCTGGAATTCCTTCCCCGCCAAGATATCCTACAGTCCACCACTCTCCGCATCTTCAAGGCCCAACTAAAAATCACATTTCTAGGAAGTCTTCCCTGACTAAACTCTCATTCCCTTATCCTATATTCCCTTTCTACTACCTTACCTCCTTACTATTTAGGTATTCGGCCTGCCCCTACTCTCACAGCACTTATGCACATTTCCCTACATTTGTTGCTTCTCTTATCTGCAATTTATTTTCATGTCCACCTCTCTCGCTAGATTGTAAGCTCAATGAGGGTAGGGATCAAGTCTAGCTTAGTGTATTCTCCCAAATGCTTAACACAGTGATCTGCACACAGCAAGTGCTCAATAAATACCACTGACTGACTGATCACAGATGCTTTCCACCATAATGTTCACAGTTTTGATGCCTGGAATATGGTAGGGAATGTGGGGTTTATGAGCAGTTCCCCCTAGATGGTGGACTCTTGAGTTTGCAGAGACCTTGTACAAGGACAAACGTGGTAAAGATTCTTGTCTGTGACCTCATCTGTTCGCTGATAATTATTCGCCAGTGGCCAACATTTTTCAAGACAGTCAATTTCTCACTAAGTGTTCTGCATGATCTGCTACATGCTTTGAGCAGGCAGTCAGTTTGAAAAAGTCCAAAGTCATGCTTCAGCCAAAGTCCTAAACCATAACTCCCGGCAGAGCTATAATAATGATTGTATTTATTAAGCGTTTACTATGTGCAAAGCACTGTTCTAAGTGCTGGGAGGCTACAAGGTGATCAGGTTGTCCCACGGTGGGGACTCACAATCTTAATCCCCATTTTACAGATGAGGTAACTGAGGCACAGAGATGTTAAGTGACTTGCCCAAAGTCACTCAGCTGACAAGTGGCGGAGCCGGGACTTGAACCCATGACCTCTAACTCTAAAGCCCATACACTTTCCACTGAGCCACGCTGCATCTCTATGTGTCGATGGTGTGCTGCTTAAAGCTTAAATAAAAATTCGGCTACTTGGGGAGTGTGTTTCAGAAAATGCTGCTACTGATGATGACATCTCAAGATCAATTAATCAGTGGTACTTATTGAGTGCTTACCATGTGCAGAGTACAGAGTGCAGAGTACTGTACTAAGCACTTGGAAGAGTCCAATATAACAGAGTTGGTAGATACATTTCCTTGCCTACAGTGAGTTTACAGTTTAGAGGGGGATACAGACATTCATATAAATAGGTTATGGCTACGTACATAAGTGCTGTGTGGCTGAAGGAGGGGTGAATAACTTTGCAGATCCAAGTGCAAGGGTGACATAGAAAGCAGTGGGTGAAGAGGAAACAAAGACTTAGTCCTCTTAGAGGAGATGTGCTTCTAATAAGGCATTGAAAGTGGGGAAACAGACCAGCTATGAAGAGGCCGGAGGCAGGATGTGGGCAAAACGTTGGTGGCAAGATAGACGGGATCGAGATACTGTGAGTAGCTTGGCATTAGAGGATCCAACTGTGAGGGCTGGGTTGTAATAGAAGAGCAGTGAGGTGAGGTAGGAGGGGGTAGGGGGACTGAATGTTTTAAAGCTGACGGTATGGAGTTTCGTTCTGATGCGGAGGTGGATGGTTCTCGAGGAGTGGAGAAACACAGACCAAACGTTCTTGGAGAAAAACCATCTGGGAAGTATGGACTAGAGCGGGGAGAGATGGGCGGCTGAGAGGTCAGCAAGGAGGCTGTTGTAAGACCTTGGACAAGTCACTGAACTTCCATGTGCCTCAGTTACCTCATTTGTAAAATGGGGAATAAGACTGAGAGCCCCATGTGGGACATGGACTATGTCCAATCTGATTGGCTTGTGTCCTCTGCAGCATTTAGTACAGAGCCTGGCATATAGTGAGTGCTTAAACAGAAAAAGTGATTGGATTAATGCAGTAGCAAATTGGGTGGAGAGGAAAGTATGGATTTTAGTGACGTGGCGAAGGTTGAACTGACAGGATTTGGTTACAGATTGAAATTTTTTTTATTTGTTAAGCACTTACTATGTTCCAGGCAATGTTCATTTATTTATTCATTCATTCATTCATTCATTCAATCACATTTATTGAGCGCTTACTATGTGCAGAACACTGTACTAAGTGCTTGGGAAGTACAAGTTGGCAACATATAGAGACGGTCCCTACCCAACAGCGGGCTCACAGTCTAGAAGGGGGAGACGGACAACAAAACATATTAACAAAATAAAATAAATAGAATAAATACGTACAAATAAAATAAATAAATAAAAAGAGTAGTAAATACGTATAAACATATATACATATATACAGGTGCTGTGGGGAGGGGAAGGAGGTAGGGCAAGGGGGATGGGGAGGGGGAGAAGGGGGAGAGGAAGGAGGGGGCTTAGTCTGGGAAGGCCTCCTGAAGGAGGTGAGCTCTCAGTAGGGCTTTGAAGGGAGGAAGAGAGCTAGCTTGGCAGATGTGCAGAGGGAGGGCATTCCAGGCCAGGGGGATGACGTGGGCCGGGGGTCGACGGCGGGACAGGCAAGAACGAGGTACAGTGAGGAGATAAGAGGCAGAGGAGTGGAGGGTGTGGACTGGGCTGTAGAAGGAGAGAAGGAAGGTGAGGTAGAAGGGGACAGGTGATGGAGAGCCTTGAGGCCAAGGGTGAGGAGTTTATCAAATGCTATTTGTCAGAGCACTGTACTAAGAGCAGGATGGGGGTGAGACGCCTCAATTGCTAAAGACACCCATTTCAATCAGTCAATTGTATTTATTAAGCCCTTATCAGACAGATTCCCTGCCTACTAGGAGCTTACAGTCTCGAGGGGGAGACAGACATTTAACATAAATCAATGTCATCCATTTAAATAGCAGTCACAACGAGTCAGGGGAGAAATCAACTGACAAAATTTTACAGGCTAGGTTCCAACTCAAGGAGACATTTGCACTTTGTAACTCAGGTTCCCACGAGCTTCAGTAGGGTACTCTGCATCTAAGTACTGAATGACTAGTATTGGTGACTCAGCTTCTGCTGCTAAAGCCGTGCTTGTGGTTGTGGTGCTCTGGGTCAGTTTGGCGTATTTATTGAGCGCAGAGCACTGTATTAAGCACTTGGGAGAGTCTAACAGAACAGACACATTCCCCACCCATAACCAGCTTACAGTCTACTCCACACAGGTTCAGCCACTGAACCCCAAGTCACTGCTGGGCTTTTAGGGAGCTGTAATGGAGTCTCACAGGGGAGAAGGGGCAACATGTATCTTGGGGTACAGGTACTGGGAAGCCCAAAAAGAAAGTCTCCAGACGGCGCGCTGCAGTTGGTGCAATCCTGCCTTTGATGGGTGCACGACAGTACCACCACCCCACCCCATCGGCGGGTCTCGGTTCCTGCCCCTGGAGGCTCACAGTCGTCAGACCGTATCGCTCCGATACGGATGCTTCCGGGACCTGCCCACAGCGCTGAGTCCACTGAGGACGGTGGAGGTTTCCAGGGGACGGGGGCTGGATGGGGGATTGGTGGTGAGGCGGCCGGAGCCTTGCAAAAGCAGCCCCTCACCTCCTACCACAGTCCTGGTGCGGGGTCCCATGTTGAGTTTGTGCAAGGTCACTGGCCTTAGTGACTTTTTGGTTGAGTGGGAAATGCTTGCTGACTTGGGTCTGGCAAGAGCACAGGAGGAGGGCACAATGACAGACACACACAAAAACAGGCACACAGAGACAGTGAGCATGCACCCCATGGTTTTTGCCCCATCCATCTCTCCCCCAACACTAAAACCCTCATCTCTGGATCCACAGCACCAGTCTGTCCCCTGAAGACAGACTGCATAGCATCACAACCCCTCAACTTCCTCCACTCCAGAGACATTTTCTTGTCCCAACCAAGTGGAACACTCTCTTTCTGGATCCCAGACTCATCTCCAAGTCAACAAAAACCAAAACCTGTGTAGCCCGTAGCAGGCCTTGGCCCTCTAGGGCATGAGTATTGGAATCAAATCAGAGGCTGGGCCACAAACACTGCCAACCACACACAGTGTCCAACTTTCTGTCTACCCCACCACTTCAAACAATGCTTGACACATAGTAAGCACTTAACCAATACCATCATCATCACCACATCAGCCTTATGGACACATCACTGGTATCAAACACATTCCCCATACCACCCTCAGCCCTCTCCATAGCCAGCACAACAAGAATGCAGTTGACATTGACTAGCAAACCCTGGCCATTACCCCCAGGCACCCCCATCACAAGTGCGTGCTTGCACGCACACACACACACACACAAACACACACACACAGCTTTATCCACAACCTCCTGGATAAATTACTACAGTAGGTATCAGTTCTAAGCACTGGGGTAGATGCAAGGCACAGTCCCGTCCCACGTGGGACTCACGGCCTTAATACCCATTTTACAGAAAAGTGAGGTGACTTGCCCAAGGTCACACTGCAGACAAGTGGCAAACCTGAGTCTAATCAATCAATCAATCAATGGTCTTTATTGAGGGCTTATTATGTTCAGACCGTGAGCCCACTGTTAGGTAGGGACTGTCTCTATATGTTGCCAATTTGTACTTCCCAAGCGCTTAGTACAGTGCTCTGCACATAGTAAGCGCTCAATAAATACGATCGATGATGATGATGATGATGATGATACATAGTAAGCACTTAACAAATACCACAATTATCATTATTATTATTATTATCCCAACATCTAGTCAGGAGTCCAACATTGAGGTACTGGAATGAAGTTAGGCTACTAGCACCGACACAACAATGGCAACACAACTTTATTGGAGCAGATGTGAGGAGGATGGATGTCTAGACTGTAAGCTCGTTGTAGGCAGGAGTCATGTACTTGTACTCTCCCAAGTGCTTAGAAAATTCATTCATCCATTTATTCAATCGTATTTATTGAGCACTTACTGTGTGCAGGGCACTGTACTAAGCACTTGGAAAGTACAAGTCGGCAACATGTAGAGACGATCCCTACCCAACAACGGGCTCACAGTCTAGAAGGGGGAGACAGACAACAAAACAAAACATGTAGAACAGTGCTCCTCACACAGCAAGCACTCAATAAATAGCACTGATCAATTGATCAAATTCATCTTAACAATTAGGATTATACTATCTACCAGTCTCTACAAGAAGAAATCCAGAAAAAGCAGCATTTCAGGTGTGACTTTTGCAGACAGAAAGTAGACAGTCTATCAGTCAGTCAGGGGCAGAGGATAGGGACACAGCCATGGAGCCTAGAGAAATGCCACCTGGCATTTCAGGAGGGGCAGCCTGAAAGCCACTTTCATCCTCCTTCCCAAATTGTGAGGCCCCACATTTTTTCCAAACCCTTAGAATGTCTGAAATATTGTGATATTTTGTACCAAAGGGCCAGGGGCAGAAGCAGTGTGAAAGCGAGAAAGGACATAACATATCTTCTACCATAACGGTTCCGGTTTGAATTTTCACCTGTGATTTTTGACCTACATACCTGTATTCCCCCTCTTGAGGGTCTGAGACTAAGTCTGAATTAATTTCCTTTCAAACAGCATTCGTATCTCAATCAATCTGATGCTGTTGAGCCATCTCCAACCCATAGCGACACCACGGACACATCTCTCCCAGAACTCCCCAACTCCATCTGGTAGTGGATCCGGAGAGTTTTCTTGGTAAACCTACGGAAGGGGTTTACCATTGCCTCCTTCCGCGCTGTAAACTTGAGTCTCCACCCTCGACTCTCTCCCAGGCCGCTGCTGCCCAGCACGGGGGAGTTTTGACTTGTGGCAGATTGCTGTCCACTCACTAGCCACTGCCCAAGCTAGGAATGGAATGGCTGCTTGATTCTCCCTCCTGTAGTCGAGACTGGTAGAGTACTGGAAACTCTCCAGGTGCGACCCTGAGAGGGGCTCAATCAATCAGTCAGTGGTATTTACATGGAAGAGTATAGTACAGTAGAGTTGGTAGATAAGAAAAGACACCAACATCCTTGTAATCAGGTTTCCTGGGGAAGAAGGGGAGTCTGTCGGCTAAAAGGAGGTTTGGGGATGAAAATGATACCAACTGCTCCTGCCCCTTTATTGCCTTTGAGAATGAAGCTATTTTAATTTTACCCACAAACACTGACCTCGAGCCCGTGTCCTCGTAGTGCGGGTGGTTGACGATGGGTCGGTGAGCAGAGAGCTTCACGCTTGCCATGGTGGGCATGGTGCCGGCAAACACGGCACCTGGAAAACAGAGGCAATGCTTCACAGGAAAATGGAAGCTAGTATTTTCAGAAATTCAAAACACTCTATCAGCACAGAAATAAGGCACTTTGGAATTAATATTAGGTCATTATATGGCTGTAAGGTATTTGGGGATGTTGCTTAGTCTGGTGTCTGGCCTTCTTCTAGACTTTAGTTTGACTAGCCCAGACAGAAGAGATTCTCACCTATTTTTAGAGATCTTCATACTGGAATAGTAGATCTTTGAGAGCCCATTGTTGGGTAGGGACCATCTCTATACGTTGCCAACTTGTACTTCCCAAGTGCTTAGTACAGTGCTCTGCACACAGTAAGTGCTCAATAAATACAATTGAATAAATGAATGAATGAATGAGAGGGAACATCCTAGAGAAATCACTGCAGCACATGGGAGAGGATGAAGAAGAAGAAAAAAGCAGCTGGGTCTCTTTGATTGAAATTGGTCTCCCTGAGGGGCAGGACAGCAGCTGGATTTTTTTTCTTATGGAGCTTTCAATTTGACATTCAGACAGTCCTTAGACTTTGGCCTCCCAAATCCTGTAAATCCTCTTAAACCTCCCTCTATAACAAAAGCACTTTGCCACATCATCATCATCAATGGTATTTATAGAGTACTTACCATGTGCAGAGCACTGTACTAAGTACTTGGGAGGGTACAATACAACAGATTTATTATACAGATTTATTACTCTATTTTACTTGTACATATTTACTATTGTAATTATTTTGTTAATGATGTGCATCTAGCTTTAATTCTATTTGTTCTGACGACTTGACACCTGTCCACATGTTTTGTTTTGTTGTCTGTCTCCCCCTTCTAGACTGTGAGCCCGTTGTTGGGTAGGGACCGGCTCTATATGTTGCCAACCTGTACTTCCCAAGCACTTGGTACAGTGCTCTGCACACAGTAAGCGCTCAATAAATACGATTGAATGAATGAATGAATGAACAGAGTGGGTAGACACATTCCCTGCCCACAAGGAGCTTATAGTCCAGAGGGGGAGCCATAGTAATATAAATAATTTATAACATATAATTTATAGATATGCACATAAATTTATAGATATGTATCTATAGTCGCCGTCGCTAACCTAAAGGCCCCAGCAATGATAATAATACTAATGATGGCATTTATTAAGCACTTATTATGTGCAAAGCACTGTTCAAAGCACTGGGGAGGTTACAGGGTGATCAGGTTGTCTCACGGGGGGCTCACAGTCTTCATCCCCATTTTACAGATGAGGTAACTGAGGCCCAGAGAAGTGAAGTGACTTGCCCAAAGTCACACAGCTGACAGTTGGTGGAGCCGGGATTTGAACCCCTGACCTCTGACTCCAAAGCCCGGGCTCTTTCCACTGAGCCACGCTGCTTCTCAACGATAAACACACCCACTTCGGCTATAGCAAAGCCGTGGTCGTTAAGAACCTCAGGTTATGGTTAAAATGGTGCTAAAAAAAACCAGTCAATGGAAATGAATGCATTAGAGTTTTGAGATCGGTGCCATGGTGACTAACGTTTCTGATACAGGTTCCTATATTATCCTTATGTATTGATTTTTTTTTTATAAGGAGCAGTGGGCCTAGGGGAAAGAGCACAGACCTGAGAGTCAGAAGACCTGGGTTCTAATCCCAGTTCTGCCACAGGCCTGCTGTGACACCTTGGGCAAGTCACTTTTCTTCTCTGTGACTCAGGTACCTCATCTGAAAAATGGGGATTCAATATCCGTGCTCCCTCCTACTTAGGTTTTGAGCCCCATGGGGGACAGGGACTGTGCCCGACCTGATTGCTTTGTATCTTCCCCAGCGCTTAGAACAGTGCTTGACACAAAATAAGTGCTTAACAAATATGACAATTATTATTATATTAAGTATCTTTGTACTGCATGGAAAACAGCATTGTAAAAAGGGGCCAAATCACCAGGCTGTATTCCACTGTACTGTCAGCCTAGTTCAGTGACACTAGGCTGAGGCCCTTGCAGAAATGATGTGGTGGCAGCAACACACCCTAACCAAGGTCACAAGCAGGGTGGCTTAGTGGAAACAGCACTTGGGAGTCATAGGACGTGGGTTCTAATCCCGCCTCCACCGCTTGTCTGCTGTGTGACCTTGGCCAGGTCACTTAACTTCTCTGTGCTTCAGTTCCCTCATCTGTAAAATGGGGTTTAAGACTGTGAGCCTCCCATGGGACAAGCTGATCACTTTGTATTCCCCCCAGCACTTAGAACAGTGCTTTGCACATAGTAAGTGCTTAACAAATACCATTATTATTATTATTATTAAATACTATTGACCAGTTGACTATTTGGAAAGTAGAATATAGTGCTGGTGATTGCAAGGTATATTGGGATGGTGGCAGATTTGCCACCTTGTATCTACCCCAGCGCTCAAAACAGTTTTTGGTACATAGAAAGTGCTTAATATCATCACTTCCTATGACAGGAAAATCTACTTTTGCCAAGACAACTCGAGTTTGACTCAGCCCTCCTTGCACTTAGGAAGAACGTTCCATAATTCCCTCAGAGCATTCAATCCCCAGCACACTCTGAAAGCATGTGCTATAAAAGAGCCGAGAATAGCAAAAAAAGGAAGAAAAATTCTGGATAGGCTCCTTAGAGCAGCTCCTGAAATTTGACAGTCCAATCATCACAGAAGAGTTCAATGCAAGGGTGGGTAGGGTGCCAAAATTGTAGAAAAAAGACATTATTATAGGACTGACTGGAAAGCTGATAGAAGAGGTCTACCTCTGCCTAGCAAATCTGCCACCATCCCAATATAATAATAATAATAATGATGATGGCATTTGTTTAAGTGCTTACTATGTGCAAAGCACTGTTCTAAGCGCTGAGGAGGATACAAGGTGATCGGGTTGTCATCATCATCAATCATATTTATTGAGCGCTTACTATGTGCAGAGCACTGTACTAAGCACTTGGGAAGTACAAATTGGTAACATATAGAGACAGCCCCTACCCAACAGTGGGCTCACAGTCTAAAAGGGGGAGACAGAGAACAAAACCAAACATACTAACAAAATAAAATAAATAGAACAGATGTGTACAAATAAATTAAATAAATAAATAGAGTTAAAAAAATATGTACAAACATATATACATATATATAGGTGCTGTGGGGAAGGGAGGGAGGTAAGATGGGGAGCTGGACGGGGGACGAGGGGGAGAGGAAGGAAGGGGCTCAGTCTGGGAAGGCCTCCTGCAGGAGGTGAGCTCTCAGCAGGGCCTTGAAGGGAGGAAGAGAGCTAGCTTGGCGGATGGGCAGAGGGAGGGCATTCCAGGCCCGGGGGATGACGTGGGCCGGGGGTCGATGGTGGGACAGGCGAGAGCGAGGTACGGTGAGGAGATCAGCGGTGGAGGAGCGGAGGGTGCGGACTGGGCTGTAGAAGGAGAGAAGGGAGGTGAGGTAGGAGGGGGCGAGGGGATGGACAGCCTTGAAGCCCAGGGTGAGGAGTTTCTGAATGATGCGCAGATTGATTGGTAGCCACTGGAGATTTTTGAGGAGGGGAGTGATATGCCCAGAGCGTTTCTGGACAAAGATAATCCGGACAGCAGCATGAAGTATGGATTGAAGTGGAAAGAGACATGAGGATGGGAGATCAGAGAGAAGGCTGATGCAGTAGTCCAGACGGGATAGGATGAGAGCTTGAATGAGCAGGGTAGCGGTTGGGATGGAGAGGAAAGGGCGGATCTTGGCAATGTTGTGGAGCTGACAACAAGGGTTGTCCCTTGTGGGGCTCACAGTCTTAATCCCCATTTTACAGATGAGGGAACTGAGGCTCAGAGAAGTTAAGTGACTTGCCCAAGGTCAATCACCAATACTATCTTCTTTCTACTTTCCAAATAATCAACTGGTCAATAGTATTTAATAATAATAATAATAATAATAATAATAATGGTATTTCATAAGCACTTACTATGTACGAAACACAGTTCTAAGTGCTGGGGGAGATACAAAGCGATCAGGTTGTCCCACGGGGGGCTCACAGTCTTCATCCCCATTTGACAGATGAGGTAACTGAGGCCCAGAGAAGTGAAGTAACTTGTCCAAAGTCACACAGCTGACAAGTGGCAGAGCAGGGATTAGAACCCACAACCTCTGACTCCCAAGCACAGGCTCTTTCCACTGAGCCACGCTGCTTCTTCCTCTGTGCAGAGACAGTACTAAGTGGCTGGAAGAGTACAACAGAGATAGAAGATACGATCCCTGCCCTCAGGGAGTTTAGGCAGCATGGCTTAGTGGATCATCATCATCATCATCAATCGTATTTACTGAGCACTTACTATGTGCAGAGCACTGTACTAAGCACTTGGGAAGTACAAATTGGCAACATATAGAATAGAGACAGTCCCTACCCAACAGTGGGCTCACAGTCTAAAAGTATAGAGCATGGGCCTGGGAATCAGAAGGACCTGGGTTCTAATCCTGGCCCTGCCACATGTTTCCTGTGTGATCATGGGCCAGTTACTTAACCTCTCTGGGCCTCAGTTACCTCATCTGTAAAAATGAGGATGAAGAGTGTGAGCCCCATGTGGAACAGGAATTGTGCCCAACCTGATTAACTGGTATCTACTTCAGTGATAAGTAGATACGAGCACAAGTATTATTATTAACACTCTTAAAGGGGAGGATGAAGATATCTATCAGGCAGGGAATGTGTCTGTTAATTCTGTTGTATTGTGCTCTCAGGTACTCAGTAGAGTGCTCTGCCCATAGAAAGCACTTAATACCATTGATTGACTGATTGATAAGAGGAAGAAGAAACTGGGAAGATGGATAGGTGGACAAGTAAGTGCTTACCCAATAGAGTATGCAAACTGATATGTACAACAGGGCTACAGATGGCTGTGAGTAAATGCTGCGGTGATGGCAAAGTGCTGAACTAGTAATTGGGAGGATATGGCCCGGTAAGAAGAAAAATTAATTAGGGAAATCCCACTGGAGGAGGTGGGGATTTCGGGAGGGCCTTGAAGACGGGGAGAGATCTGGGAGATTTAAATGGCAGGAGGGGTTCCAGGGAGGAGAAAGATTGTGACCAAAGGATCAGAAGTGAGAGCTTAGAGAACTAGGACTATCGAGAAGGTTAGCTTGGCACGGATGGAGAGTATGAGCTGGGGTAAAACAGAAGAACAGAGTTGATAGGTAAGAGGGAGAGAGTTAATGGAGTGGTTTAAAACAGACGGTCGAGAGTTTCTGCTTTATGTGAAGAGGAGTGGGTAAACCACTGAAGGGTTTTGAGGAGAGGTATACTGAGCAGCCACCTCTCAGGGTCGCACTTGGAGAGTTTCCAGTACCCTAAAAGTCTCGACTATGGGAGCGAGAGTCAAGCAGAGGCATTCCCATTCCTAAGCGAGTGGAAGACAATCTTCTACAAGTCAAAACTCCCCTGTGTTGGGCAGCAGCGGCACGGGAGTTGAGGGTGGAGACAGGTTCATTGTACGGAAGGCTGCAATGGTAAACCCCTTCTTTATTTTTACCAAGAAAACTCTCTGCTTACCCTACCAGAACGACTGCAGATGGAGGTGGGGCGTTCTGGGAGAGACGCGTCCACGGTGTCGCTATGGGTCGGACACGACTCGACAACACTGAGCAACATGATAGAAACATGACTCAGGCAGCAGAAAGAAGTATAGACTAAAGAGAAAGGTGATTAGAGTCCGGGACCCTAAGGAGAAGGCTGAAACAGTAATCTAGTCAGGATATGTCAAACACTTGGAGCAAAGTGGTGGTCATTTGGATGGGAGAAAGGGGTGGATCAGGGAAATGTCGGGGAGGAAAAACCGGCAGTCGAAAGTAAGAATTAAAAGAAAGTGAGGCGTTCAGACCGTTAGCTCACACCTAGACTGTAAGGCTGTTATGGGCAAGGAACACGTCTGCCAGTTCTACTGTATTGGGTTCTCCTAAGTGCTTAGAATAGTGCTCTGCACGTAGAAAGTGCTCAATAAATACCAGACTGTTCCCTGCCAGTCACAACTACCTGGGATTGTGACAACTGGTAGGAAAGGAAGCTGAACAAACAGATTGGAGTGATAGAAAGAGAGCAGCAGAGGGGACCTCAAGGATGTATTCATTCCACGTGAGGCAAGGAAGGCAGCATGGCTGAGTGCAACTGGAAGTTGTGAGGTAAGGATTCTCTTCCCAGCTTTATCCCTCGCCTGCTGTGGGACTACAGACAAGTCACTTAATTCATAAGTCCTTCAGTTACCTTATTTGTAAAATGGGGATAATCGTTCCTACCTCACAGGGTTTTTATAGCAATCATTTTTTTTAACCAAAGGACCACGAAAATTCAAGGTATTATTACTATTTATCAGCATGGCCTAGTGGAAGGAGCCCAGGCTTGGGAGTCTGAGCAACAGGATTCTAATACCAGGTCCACCACCTGTCTGCTGTGTGACTATGGGCAAATCACTTGACTACTCTGTGCCTCAGTTACCTCAGCTGTAAAATGGGAATTCAATACCTTTTCTCTCTCCTACTTAAACTGTAAGCTCCATGTGGAACATGGACTGTGTCTGACCTGATTATCTTGTATCTTTCTCCACTGCTTAGAACAGTGCTTGACATATAGTAATACTTACCAAACAACATTATTATTATTACTACTGTCATTATATTAGGGGGAGAAATGGTCCTTGTTTGGACTTCCACAAAAGTATAAATAAGGATGGTCCTTTATTGGGAAGAATTTCCGTAAGCTTGTCTGGAACATCAGTTATGGAACTGATGATTCTCTTTCCCTGGAAGTTCTTAGTAATAGAATAGACAGCTTTTCCTCTAATAATAATAATAATGACGACATCTGTTAAGCGCTTACTATGTGCAAAGCACTGTTCTAAGCGCTGGGGAGGATACAAGGTGATCAGGTTGTCCCACAGGGGGCTCACAGTCTTAATAAATGCCATCATCATTAAATTCCCATTTTACAGATGAGGTAACTGAGGCACAGAGAAGTGAAGTGACTTGCCCAAAGTCACACAGCTGACAAGTGGCGGAGCCGGGATTTGAACCCATGACCTCCGACTCCAAAGCCCGTGCTTTTTCCACTGAGCCATGCTGCTCCTCAATGGTTACACTACAAGAGTAGGGGAGATCAGTTGACCTTTCGAGCTCTCCCACACGTCTCTGGTCACAGAGAGTACTTTCTAGTCTTTGGATTTTGTGACTTTAGATTGCAAAAGTGATGGTAAAACAACAAATAACTAAAGAACTCTTTACCTTGATGGGTGCTGCTGTTGATCCACATTAGAAGTTCCTCCTGTGGCTCATTACTGCATTCTCTAACTATGCTCCACTGACTCTGAAGATTTATCCAACCTTGAATTGACATCGCCGCTATAATACCAAAGACAATATTCTCACGACGGACTTTGCCAAAGAGCCATCCAAATAACTGAAATGAAAGACACCACTTGATTTTGTATAAATATCCTGCACGCTTATGTACAAAGAGAGGAAAAAAGAATGAGAGTGCATCCACACTCTCCGCTGGATTAGAAGAGGCAGCTGATGAGATTTTTACCATTCATATTTTCCCACAGTGTTAACTACCATCTCTATGCAATGAATCCCAAATCTACTTTTCCAGCCTTGTCCTCTCCCCTTCCCTGGAGTCTCCTATTTTCCCATGCCTTCAGGACTTCTCTGCATGGATGTCCCACAGACATCTCAAATTTAAGAAGCCCCAAACAGTACTGTGTTTTCCCACCTAAACCTTGTCCTCCCCTTGTCTTTCTCATTACTGCAGACAACATCACCATCCTCCCAGTCTCATCAGCCCATAGTCTTGGAAAAATCCTCATCTCTCTCATTCAACCCACATATTCTCCCCCTCCTATCTTACCTCGTTGATCTTTTACTACAACCCAGCCCACACTCTTTGTTCCTTTAATTCATTCATTCAATCATATTTATTGAGCGCTTACTGTGTGCAGAGCACTGTACTAAGCGCTTGGGAAGTCCAAGTTGGCAACAAATAGAGACGGTCCCTACCCAACAGCGGGCTTAATGCCAACCTCCTCTATGCCTCCATCTCACCTATCTCACCACCGAGCCCTTGGCCACATTTTTTAAAAATTGTATTTGTTAAGCACTCACTAAGCCTGACACTATACTAAATGCTGGGGGCAGATACAAACAAATCAGGTTAGACATAGTCCCTGTCCCATATAGGGCTCACAATCTTAATCTCTAGTTTACAAATGAGGCAACTGAAGAACAGAGCAGTTAAGCGACTTGCCCCAAATCACACAACAGACAAGTGGTGATGCTAGAATTAAAATCCAGTTCCTTCTGACTCCTGGGCCTGTGCTCTATCCTCTCCGTCCTGGAACTCCCACCCCTTCATATCTAACAGACCACCGCTCTCTCCTCTGTCATGCTCAGTGCTTAGAACAGTGCTTTGCACATAGCACTTAATAAATGCCATTATAAAAAAATAAAATAAAAATCACATCTTCTCCAAGAGGCCTTCCCTGACTAATAATAATAGTCTCATATTTGTTAAGTGCTGTAATAATAATAATGATGGCATTTATTAAGCGCTTACTATGTGCAAAGCACTGTTCTAAGCACTGGATGTGCCAAGCACTGTTCTAAGTGATAGATACAACTTAATCAGGTTGGATACAGACCCTGCCCCACATGGGGCTGAGTCTAAATATATATTTTACAGGATGCCAGTCTGCCTCAGATTCAGGCTGTTCCTGATATCTATACTCAGAAAGTGTCATCAATTTGGGCCGTGCCCAATTGTTCTGAATCCTGCCAATGTTTCTCAGCCCTGACTGTGTTCCAGGACTTATTATTATGGCCAATAAGGTTGCCATTTGAAACTTCATGTGGTTTTTCGCAAATTCTAACAGAGCAAAGCAGGCCCAAGTGGGCCGGTGAACTCCTACCCCAAGGGGCTCCCTGAGCTGAAAGCCTGATGGCCACAACCTCCCCACCCCATGGGACTGGGCCAGTGAGTCTTGTGGCCAGGGAATGTATCTCCCAGCTCTGCTGTATCGTACTCTGCCAAGCACTTAGTACAGAGCTCTGCATACAGAAAAGCATTCAATAGATATCATCGATTGAATGAATGATTGATTGATTGACAAGCTTTTCCCCCAGTTATTCCAGAGAACCAAGGAAAAACACACGAGGCTGGAGGGTTTCCTCTCAGTATTTTTATTGTCCGATCAGCAGTAGCCTAATTTTCATTCATTGCCCAACTCTGTCTCCTCGTACAGGTGATAACCACTTTCGCAAGGGCTTGCTTCCATTGAGATTTACTAAAGCAGGGGGGAAGGTGGAAGAAACCTAAAAAAAAATCTGCCATTCAGGCCAGGCCAGAGGAGCGATTTAATTTGTCCCATCAGTTTCAATCATTCATTCTACTCCATCATTATCTGAATACACTCTATTTAATGAACTGCAATGAATAAAGAGTGAAATTTATTCTTGCTTCTATTCTGAGCATTTTCTTTTATTATCATTTCACTGGGGATTGGGTCAAGGGGACAAGGGAGACTGGAGAGTTCCCGGCGGGATGGAAACTGCCGTTTTCCATGGCAAACCTGGGCTTGCTGGGGAGCATATGGAGCCCTCCCTACTGCTAACACCCCCAATCCCCGCCATGTGGCTGGAGGCAGGCGGCTAGAGCTTGGAGGGACAGTCAGGGAGCGAGGGCTCTGTGGGAGCAGAAGCTCAGCTCTCTGACCCTCCACCCACCAAATGCGCTTTACCTTCCCCATCAACTGCATTCCCTCTGCCAGGTAGAGGAAATCCCTCTTCCCTTTCCCGGCAGAAGGTGTTGGGGGGGACCCAGCTGAATTCCCTTCTGATTCCTGCTTGGGCCCCCATCCTTCAGTCAGCCAACTAAATGATTTTGACACCTGTCTACAAGTTTTGCCTTGTTGTCTGTCTCCCCCTTCTAGACTGTGAGTCCGTTGTTGGGTAGGGACCATCTCTGTATGTTGCCGACGTACTTCCCAAGCGCTTAGTACAGTGCTCTGCACACGGTAAGTGCTCAATAAATACGATTGAATGGATGAACGAACTAAAAATGCATTCAAACCAAATATTCCCCTTCAACTCCACTCAACTTAATCTGTGTTCCCTCTCCCTTCTCATACTTGCTGAGCACGGCAGAGCTCTGCACTAAGCTATCAATCGGTCAGTCAAAACAGCATTGATTGAGTGCTTCATGTACGCAGAGCACTGTACCCAGCATGTGGAAGAGTCCAACACAACAGACTTAGTAGATCAGATCCCTACTCTCATGGAGCTTGCAATCTAATTCCCAACCACGGGTTGGTTCCTGCCTTAAAGGATGACATCCATGTACCAGGTGCCCCTTGCTGCTGGGACATGGGGACCCAGGCATGGGGCAGTATTGTCATCTCTGTCAGCACCCTCCTTCTCAGAAGGCACCAGTGGCCATAAAATAAAATAAAATAAAATAAAAGCCTGAGGGTGGCAAGATCCCGGACAAGGGCAAGGAGACCATCACCTGGGACAAAGACCGGCCCGAGGGCACTGAGGTCTCACCCCCGAGCAGCCACAAACCAGTGCAGACCATCCGAAGTTGCCCGGGACAGAGACTTGCCTGAGGACACTGAGATCTCTCTGCCGAGTGGCCTCAGCTGGACCAGGTCATCGGACATCGGAACCACTGCCTGCCATCCGCCCACCGGGACTCTGCCATTTCATTCCCGAACTGCTACTGCTGAGAAGCAGTCATTCCTTCAACTTCCCCCTCCCTCTGAAGCCAAGCCTGAATCCACAGTAGGGAACACAGAACAGGTGTGACTGTCTGACACTCAGGGGACAACCACTGGGATTTTTAAATATCAACAGCTTCCTAGCTTCACATCAACCCAGCTTCCTAAACACTCACCTCTTCATTCTCAAAGACCCAAGGACCTCCGTACAATTCAACAATTTACTCAGGAAACCACCTGATTAATCAATTATTGCTGTTGATAACCTTACCTACAATGCTTAAATTTCCCTAGCCTCACCAGGAGCCCTCAATTCCCACCCTCCAGTCAGCCCATCCCTGTGGCTCCTTCCTAGCAAACCCCTTTCTTTTCCTCTATCTAACCTCTCCCCACTCACTTCCACCACTCCACCCCATCCATGTTATCCTATACCGGAGCTGTCTCCCATCCCCCTTGCCACTCCCATCCACCCCTCATACCATCCCCTACCCAAGTGGTAGCCTAAGCCGAGGCCTACTAAGCACTTAACAAATGCCATTATTATTATTATTATTATTTTTAGGAAGCATTAGAGCATGTAGAAATGTTATGAACCCACAAATAGTGAGCTCTAATTTTCACTTCTTACCTGCGTTGAGCAGATCAGAGAAGCCATAATGCACATGTGAGGTGTCAGAAAGAGCTTCATCTTCATGATAAACACACTAATGACAGCGTAGGCTAAGAACTGCAAGGCATGAAAAATCAGCTGCAAGAATATAGACATAGAATTAGATAGTTTTCTCGCGGCTTTTGCATTTTTTCAGTTTTTAAAGGTATTTTCAAAGGAATTTGACACCTGCCCACATGTTTTGTTTTGTTGTCTGTCTCCCCCTTCTAGACTGAGAGCCTGTTGTTGGGTAGGGACCGTCTCTATATGTTGCCAACTTGTACTTCTCAAGCGCTTAGTACAGTGCTCTGCACACAGTAAGCGCTCAATAAATATGATCAAATGAATGAATGAATGAATGAATGAACCGTTACTCCTTGGAACAAGGAATCTTTCACTTCCAATGGATCATCCACTTCCCATTTTGAGTGTTCTTAGGGGGGAAGGGGAGACGTGTCCCCCATAAATGGTCCCCACCCCTTTGAGATGGATGTAAACATCCCAAGGAACTACTCCAGCTCCGTCCCTCCCACTCAACCCTACCACAGAGACTCCAAGATAGGATCAGCTCTCCTTTTAGAGCATCGATTGCTCGGTGGCCCTTTGCCCAGTGAGTCAGGCCGGGGCCTTGTAGTGTCCCCGGATGGGCGTGAAGTTTGGGACACTCACAGGGTGGATCAGGGACCTCTGTCTTCCGGCTAAGATTACTGGGGTGCAGAGTTCTCCCATTTGCTCAGTGATTTGGCTGGTGGTGGTTACCTGAGCTAGATGTGCGATTATTCAATGGCACAGTTGGGAGGGTTGAGGAGGAGGAAGGTGGGAGGGTGGGGGAATGGCTTTAATAATCTCCTCCAGATCCTAGACGCTAAAATATATCATAGGGGCAGATACGACTCTTTCCATCAAATACTTTCCTTCAAATTCGGGTGGACTTGAAAAATATAAAATAACCCCCAGAAATAAGACCTAAAATAGTCTCTAAAATAAAAAAAAATGACTGTCAATTTTATTTGTGGGCAGGAAGTGGTGTAGAATGCAGTGAAACAGTGTGGCTCAGTGGAAAGAGCATGGGCTTGGGAGTCAGGGGTCATGGGTTCTAATCCTGGCTCCCCCACATGTCTGCTGTGTGACCTTGGGCAAGTCACTGAACTACTCTGAGCCTCAGTTACCTCATCTGTAAAATGGGGATTAAGACTGTGAGCCCCACGTGGGACAACGTAATCACCTTGTATCCTCCCCAGCACTTAGAATAGTACTTTGCACGTAGTAAGTGCTTAACAAATGCCATCATCATTATTATTATTAGAATGATAAAAGGATCTCTAAAAATGATGTCAAGACCATTTTGTGAGCATCATTGGATTTCATAATTTTAAACACCTCTTTTCCATTTGAACCCTTTTACAAGTAATTTGCCAGTAGCCTAACTCTTCTAAACCCATTAGCCATCACCAGGCTTTAGAACTCAGACACAACTTCATCACTTTCATCTACACATTCATATTAATAATAATAATAATGGCATTTGTTAAGCACTTACTATGTGCAATACACTGTTCTAAGCGCTAAGATGGATACAAGATGATCAGGTTGCCCCACGTGGGGCTCACAGTCTTGATCCCCATTTTACAGATGAGGTAACTGAGGCACAGAGAAGTTAAGTGACTTGCCCAAAGTCACACGGCTGACAAGTGGCAGAGCCGGGATTAGAACCCATAACCTCTGATTCCCAAGCCCGTGCTCTATCCACTGAGCCACGCTGCTTCAAATGAACATTCCATTGTTTATCCTGACCACTCCACTTTTATGTCTGTCTCTGTTGAGTGGGCAAGGATTATTACACTTATTTATTTTTTGTGCTTCTGAAGTGTGCAGTTTGCACCTTGCATTAACAACTTATTAAATTTAATGTCCTTAATGTGTATCGCTTCCTATGGTCTCACCAGCCAGCCAGATAGGCTCCAAGCAAAGACCAAATGTTGATAAACCTGAAGGGGCTCCAGGAGAGACACCTTCTAAGAAGGGCACACAAAGGAACTGTAACTGATAGGTTAGGGTAGTTAGATAATAATGATGGTATTTATTAAGCGCTTGCTATGTGCAAAGCACTGTTCTAAGCGCTGGGTTGGAAGAACCTCGATGTAAAGGTCAACTAGTATAAAAGGCTGGGGGAAATGTCCGCCGCCACTGCTTGTTGTTACCCAAGTGGATGACAGAGACAGCCGGGGCAGGAGGAGACCTCTTAACCAGAAATGCTCCTGTCTGCCTTAAGCCCACAGTCAGACTGAATCCCAATTTGGGATTGATCGTCCCACGGTAGGAAATTCTCAACGCCCCTGGGTTGAGGCTTAATGGTGTCAGAGAGCTCAAAGCCCCTGGGTTGGAGGGCCTAATGGAAGCAGGAACATTTACTATTAATGTTTTGTGTATGCTAATGAATGTTTTCTTACTGTAATACTGAATGCCGTGGTCTGTTCTGTCGGTAACAGAAGCAGGGTAGAAGTGTATGGGATGAGTACATATCTGTATATATCCGTAAATTACATTTTTATAGTAATGTGTGTCTCCC
Source organism: Tachyglossus aculeatus (assembly GCF_015852505.1). NCBI lineage: Eukaryota > Metazoa > Chordata > Mammalia > Monotremata > Tachyglossidae > Tachyglossus > Tachyglossus aculeatus. Next base: position 47,610,438 of record NC_052067.1, read on the forward strand.
CCTCTAGACTGCGTGCTCCTTGTGGGCGGGGAACCTATCTATTAATTCTGTTCTTCTATTGTCCTCTCCCAAGCCCTTAGTACAGTGCTCTGCACCAAGGCTAGAATTAAAGAAAGAAAAAAATAGGGAGCACAGAAGAGTGGGGAGCACTGGAAAACAGCTGAGAAAAGAGGAGGGATGGGAGGATATCGATTTACCAGCAGTGATAACATTAACAGCAATTTACAAGTGCTGGAATATATCCACAAACATGTTTGCATGTGCCTCCTTATTGCATGGACTGTGGGGGGCTTGGAGCCTGTGGGATTCCTGAACTAAAATCCCACACATGCTCTGTGGGTATCATCTAATATTATGATCATTTTATTGTGATAAAATAGTACAATGCTATAATAACATACTAATGACTATTGGCTCAGACTAAAAAGAACATTCAGCAGACAAAATCTTTACCTCTGCATTGTCCAAACGTTGTTTTCTGAAATTAAAACAAAAATCCATTCAATTTGTTGGTAACATAAACACTAGCATCATTCATTTGTTCAATTCAAAACAATTTATGTATTTCCCCAGATCACCTACAATGAAAACTAGGTCAAAAATCGAGTTGTAATGCAGAGGCTCTGGCTACAAAGCTTAAGGGCTTTCACGTAAGTGCTGTGGGAAGGACAGCTTCATATTACTTCGAATATGAAGGATATGATACATAAACATCATATACAATTATCCTAGGTGGGACAGGCTAAGAGAGAAGACCAGTTTGAGAAAATGAGGACTGAACTGAGTCCTACAGGTTCTACCGGGCAGGGGAGAGGGAAGGGTTTCAGAGATAAGTGCTTTCTGAGCCTCTTACATTCTGGAACCTTGAAGCAGATAAAATAACTGCCTGACCTCACTGCTAGAATGGTGTCTAAGTAAAGAAGCAAACTTTACAGCAGAGACGGCACAAGGAGTATTGGGAATTATAGGATAACACCTTTATTCGAAAGGAAATTAATAATTGTGATATTCATTAAATGTGAACTAGATGCCAAGCCCTGAACTAAGCGCTGGAGCAGATGGAAGATAATCATGTGGAACACAGTCCCTGTTCTGCATGAGGCTCACAGTCTAAGGGGGACTATGTATTAAGTCTCCAATTTACAGAGGAGGAAACTGAGGCCTAGAGAAGGTAAGTGATTTGCTCAAGTTCACACAGCAGGCAACTGGCAGAGCTGGGATTATTAATAATGATAACAATAATAATAGTAGTAATTGTGATACTTGTTACTATGTACCAGGCACTGTTTAAGCACTAGGGTAGATACAGAGAAGCGGCATGGGCCTTGGGGTCAGAAGGCTCCACCACTAGCCGGCCACGTGACCATGGGCAAGTCACTTCACTTCTCTGTGCCTCAGTTATCTCATCTGTAAAATGGAGTTGAGACCGTGAGCCCCACATGGGACAGGGACTGTGTCCAACTCTATTTGCCTGTATCCACCCCAGCGCTTAGTACAGTGCCTTTCCCACTGTAACAGATACTATTATTATTATTGTTACAACAAATCAGGTTGGACAGAGTCCCTGTTCCAAATGAGACTCAGAGTCTTCATCCCCATTTTACAGATGAGGTAACTGAGGACCAGGGAAACTAAGCGACTTGCCCCAGGTCACACAGCAGACACGCGGCGGAGCTGGGATTAGAACCCACATCATTCTGACTTCCACCCCACGCTCTATCCATTAAACCATGGATTAGAATGTGGGTCCTCTGACTCTCAGACGCACACGCTTTCCACTAAGCCATGCTGCTTCTCCTCATCCTGCTCTTATAGTGTTGGGAATTGGGAATTGGGAGATACAGGTTCTAGTCCTGGCTCAGTCACACGCCTGTTGTATCATCTCGGAAATTCATTTAGCTTCCCTGCGTCTCAATTTCGTCAGCTGTAAAGCAAGGTTAAAATACCGTGTCTCCCGGCTTAGACTGTGACCCCCTGTTGATTAGAGGCTATGTCTGACCTGATTATCTTGTCTCTAGCAAAATGCTGGGCATAGAGAAGGAACTTAATATCAATGTTATTATTTTTTTTTAATTAAAAAATCTCAAGGGTCTGATCTAATTGAAGTAGAGAATATGACTACTATTGAGCCGGCCACAAATTGTGAGGGGCATACAGATCCGGTATAATTGCAAACTGAAAATTAAATTGTTATTTAATAGCAGAATAGAGAAAACACTTTCAGAAAAACCAATACATTTACCTTAAATTGGTCCGTCTCTTAGACAAATAAAAAATATCCCCAAGGGTCTGTGAACAAAATTACACAGTTTCAGTTTATTAGATTAATAATTCACTAAATGTTTTATAAAAACTTTGTAGGATATTAAATAGCCTAAATTATCACCCAGAAAAGGTCAAAATCAAGGATCAATTCATGATGTAAAAAGGAGGCATCATAATAATTGTGGTATTTGTTAAGCAGGTACTAATTGCCAAGCACTGTGCTAAGCACTGGGGTAATCACAAGATAATCAGGTCCCCCATGGGGCTCACAGTCAGAGTAGGTGGAAGAGCATGCACTGAATACCCATTTTTTGGGTGAAGAAATTGTGGCACAGAGAAGCGATGTGACTTGCCCAAGGTCACACAGCAGATGAGTGGAGGAGCCGGGATTAGAACCCAGGTCTTCTGACTCTCAGGCTCATGCTCTTTTCCTTATGCCATGCTGCATAATCATCTTCATTATTAACTGTATTTATAGAGCATCTGTTGCTTGCAGAGTTCTGTACAAGGCCATTGGGAGCATGTAGAATAAGGAAACGAAGATAAGGTCCCAGACCTTCCAAAGTTCACTTGGGGGATAAAGACAGATTCAGATTAATCTGAGTATGTAACATAGAAAAGAGGAAAAATATTTGTAAAACTACCAAAACTGAAAGTAAACAAAGAAGGAATGATTCAACCAACCACCACATGAGTGACAGGGGTGGCTGTTGAGATTGTCTGTAAGCATCCTTATGTATGAACAATTCCTTTCTCTTGGAAAATTCTATAAGGACCTGGATACGGTTTGCATAGTGGCTCCAAAAATTTAAGCAACACGGAGACCACAATACATGGGTAGCAGTGATCCTGAAACATGGTAGAGAAGCAGCGTGGCTTAGTGGAAAGAGCCCGGGCTTTGGAGTCAGAGGTCACAGGTTCAAATCCCGGCTCTGCCAACTGTCAGCTGTGTGACTTTGGGCAAGTCACTTCACTTCTCTGGGCCTCAGTTACCTCATCTGTAAAATGGGGATTAAGACTGTGAGCCCCCCGTGGGATAATCTGATCACCTTGTAACCTCCCCAGTGCTTAGAACAGTGCTTTGCACATAGTAAGCGCTTAATGAATGCCATTATTATTATTATTATCGGGCACCATGGGATTGCGAAGCCAAATGGCAGTGGCTCTCTGAACCTCATCACTGCAACTATCTTCTGCCTCCCCAGAAAGAGAAAGACGTCAGGGAGACATCCACATTCCAAACATCGGCAAATCGAGATTGGATTATCAGCCACTACTAGGGCTTGAAAGATGTATGGATCACAGGAGCCATCCTCACTGGAACAATCATCAGCTTCAAGTTCGAGCCATTATCACATCCACTGCCTCGAAAAGTGGCATCCGAAGCACGGAGAATGCTGAATATCGAGATTCTAAATAATAAAGACACCTTCAAGGTGCTTTGCAACATTACAGCAGCCCTATTAGAATAAGGAACCCTGGCTACAAACTCTCAGGTGAACAGCAAATGGATAGCTTTTTTTAACGGGCAGGCATCAAAAAGGTGGGGGGGGGAGCTAGCAAGGACACCATTAAGACTGATTTGATTAAAAGATCTTCAGATTTCACAACTTTTTGCAGTCAAGCGATAAATGCATGAACAAAAACTGGCTCCAGGACATACACATGAAGCCAAAAAGCATGCATGACCAAAGTGATCCAGGGAATAACTTGCCTGTAATCAAACCAACGCATTAAAAGAAGCTTCACCCAAAATACAATGATGCTGCCCTGAGGTGACACCTGAGCTCTCCTTTCCGCCACTTGCTTTATTCCTGGAGATTTTTCTGGCTCCCTTTCCCCCTGCCTCTTAGTTCCTGCCCTGGTCCTGCTCTCCAGTATACTTTTAATCCCAGCAACAGCTGCTTTTAAGGGTGAAGTTCTGTCCCTGTCTCCATGGCTTCAGCCGGGGTTGTGGGAAACAGGGCTACATCCTGGGAAGCAAGAGGGAAGGGGAGGTATGATAATAATAATGATGGCATTTATTAAGCGCTTACTATGTGCAAAGCACTGTTCTAAGCGCTGAATAATAATAATGGCATTTATTAAGGGCTTACTATGTGCAAAGCCCTGTTCTAAGCACTGGGGAGGTTACAAGGTGATCACATTGTCCCTCGGGGGGCTCAGTCTTAATCCCCATTTTACAGATGAGGTAATTGAGGCCCAGAGAAGTTAAGTGACTTGCCCAAAGTCACACAGCAGACATGTGGAGGAGCTGGGGTTTGAATCCATGACCTCTGACTCCAAAGCCCGGGCTCTTTAAACTGAGCCATGCTGCTTCTCTAGTTGCCACGCCTGCCGCAATGGTTGTTGCTAGAATTAAAATTCCAACGAAGACACAGAAATACTGGAACGCGGGATGTGGAGGAGGATGGGGAAGCCAGGGGAAAGGGGCTGACTTTGAGGCATAGGAGATGGGCAGAAAAATCACGGGGAACAGGGAAGGAGACAGGAAAGAAATTGATTTCCATCTCTGGTGAGTGACAGGCCTGCAGGGGTAAGTCAGTAACTCAAGGTACTTCCGCAGTTACTTTGTTGACCAAGTTCATTTTCATAGTATCTCAAAATTTCAAGTTAGTAGGCCATCACCATAAGGGGAGAAACCTAAAAAAGCAGAGGATTCAGGGAAAGATGCTTCCTGCATGGGGGCTAACATGAACCAGCAGCACTAAGACGTAGTACAGAATCGATAGCCACCTAGTGAATTGGGGTCGAAGTCGAGCAAGACCCTCTGCCCTGTAAGAAATAGGGGCAAAGGTCCCAGGTTGGTTCCCTTCAAAAGACAGTGGGGAATCCTCTCCAAGGAAGAGGAACCCTGCCAGCGGGGGGGGGCTGGGAAAGAGGCAGATGTGGATTGCCCAAAGAACGACTGAGAGGTGAGATGTGATAAGGATGGATAATAGTAAAAAAATAGACATGATGGAAACTCAGGGAGCGGCCTTTCCTGCGGTTGCTCTTCTGGGTCTCTCCACCCCACCGGAAAGACAAAGTCGGGCCACCAGTGGCTGAGCATGCGACATTCTGGAAGCCCTTGCCAGTGTGGGTCAGTGGGGCTGAGCCGGCCAGACGTTTCTCCCTCAGTGCCTCCTGGACATCAATGTTGGCCTGGGTAACGAATCTCCAATTAAGCATGCCCTGACATGGGAATGTCTTGACATTCCCTGAGGTTGGCGTGGTATCCGATTGAGGTTTCTAAGGAAAGAGGGAAGGCAGACCCTTGGATAGACAGGTTCTCCCTACTGGCAGGATACAGGTCGAGGTCCTCACCATCTCTGGGACCAGCCTACAAAATAGCAGACGAGTTGGGCCACCGGCTGGCTGGTATTAACTCGGTTAGGCAATTGGGCCAACTCCAATGTGAGGAGCCAGGTGGACTCCTCCTTCCAAGCAGCCCTAACAAATATAGTAGAAGCGAAAATTTTTCTCCCAAAACAAGCTTTATTTTGTCAGCTGTGTGACTTTGGGTAAGTCACTTAACTTCTCTGTGCCTCAGTTATCTCATCTGTAAAATGGGTTAAGAATAAGACTGTGAGCCCCATGTGGGACAACCTGACTACCTTGCATCCCCCCCGTGCTTAGAACAGTGCTTGGCACTTAGTAAGTGCTTAACAAATGTGATGATTATTATTATTATTTTTTTTAATCTGTCATTGCTGAAAAGCTCCAGGGAGCCTTCGAATTGAGGGGTAGCAAAAATAAACTACTTAGTTTCTGGCCCAACCTTTTTCTAATGTAGCTGTTGCCTGGGTGACCTCAGAAGAAGGTCAAACACATTTTCTAATAACGTTTTTTGAGGGGAATGATATAATTTTTTTTGTAAAATAAAGCGTACAGCAGGTGTAGCCCAATTATAAACGCCACTCGCTACTTTAGGAGCCAATTTTAGTGCAAAAAGACTCATAAACTCACCAGATCATGAACATACCTTTCTAAAAATTAAAACTAAAACGACCAGAACAACTGGGAGTAGCAGAGTCTTTGTGTACCTCCACGGAGTCTGAAATACAAACAACTGTTTCATTGCAAATACGGAAACACTTTAGTTCAAAACAAGAATCGGTGTGAATTTCTTTAAATAAAGTGGCAGTACAAATGGGGAGCAGAAGGGTTTATCAGCCCACTGAAACCTGGACCGCACCATAAAATAAATCAGGTAAGCATCAGAAAGTTGTGCAGGCAGAAAATATGAGTAGGCTCACAAAGAATTTAGATAAACCAATGGGCCTGCAAGTGAAAGTTAGGGGTATTAGATAATCAGTCGATCAGTGGCATTTATTGAGTGCTTACTGTGTGTAGAGCATTGTATTAAGCACTTGGGAGAGTACAACAGAGTTGGTAGAAATGTTCCCTGCCCACAACAAGCTTACAGTCTAGATAGTATTCAGAGCTTAGAACAGTGCTTTGCACATAGTAAGCGCTTAATAAATGCCCTCATTATTATTATTACATCCCCAGACATTACAATCAGTGACAAAGAGGAGCATCCGTTGAATGGTTTCTCCAGGCAACCTATTGGCACCCTCAAAATAAAACAGTGAATTTGAATGTCCCAAACCACGAATGGCATCTAGCTTATGTTCCTATATTCTTGGGTACTTCCCCTTAAATGGAAAACTTCGAAACATGCCTCTTACCCCTTTATCCATGTAGTCAAATTCGGGAGCACAGCTGTAGTATATTAATGTATCAAAATGTGTGGATTTGAAGAGTTTGTATAATAGCAGGTCAATTATGCAAATCTGGAAGGAAATTAATTTTGAAAAAGGGAAATTTAAGAACGGATCACAGAGCGTGTAAGAGCTCAATTTGAGCTAGTGGGCAGAAAGCCTAATAGACAAAAGAACCCAAGAGAATTTAAAGCTGCTCAAGCAGTTTTACAAACATAGTGTGCAGGAATCTCAGGAAAGAGAGGAAAGATGTCAACACACCAAGATGACTACACTGAGAGAATGGAGAAATAAAAACGGAGAAACTAAGACATGTTGGAGTACTAAGAAATAGCAAGATTATATAAGAACAAAAGTAGAAAAGCCAAAGGAAAAGGGGACATGGAATTTACAGAAGATAGAAAAAGCAACAGCTACCAGACCAAGGAGAAGGACTAAAGGAAATATGAGAGCGAAATCCAATTACTGCAATGTAGGCAGTACAAACAGTAGTCAAAAAGTGAAGTTAAATACACAGATAATACAGGCTTTGGGTATATTATTTATGTATCATTCAGATTGGGTTTGGACAGGAATTTTACACTACCTTCACTGAATCGAAGATATCTTGGAGAAGGAGCACTCTGGGATGAGGGTTGGATACAATCGTGAGAAATGTGAGATTCAGAATAAATCTGGGCTAGCAAGAAATGGGAGGACCAACATGGTAGGAGCTCAAATCCCACGGTGGTAGGGGAAGACTTTTGTATACATGGGGCCACCCGTAAATCTAATAATGATAACAATAATGGTGGTATTTGTTAAGTGCTTACTATGTGCCAAGCACTGTACTGAGCACTGGGATAGATTCAAGATAATCCGGTCCCACATGGGGCTCACGGTCTTAGTGGGAGTGAGAACAGGTATCGAATCCCCATTTGGCAGATGAGGGAACTGAGGCACAGAGAAGTTAAATGACCTGCACAAAGTCACACAGCAACCAACTGGCAGAGCCGGAACTAGAACACAGGTCCTCTGAATACCAGGCCCATGCTTTTCCCACTAAGCCATGCTGCCTCTACCCTATAGATATCAAAATCTATGTAAATGATATGAACATGAACTCACATATTATGCTCCTACACCCTCACAAATCCACACCCAATGTGAGAACATACAGAAATTACACATAATGCGATAAGGGGTTTGTTAATTTAGTACAGGTGGAAATACTCACACTGTTGGAAGCATCCAAGATTAAAGATACCAAAAACTTCAGAAGGGCTATTCCAAACAACCAAACACAACTCTGAAAAGCCTGGAAAATGAAGATTGAAGTAAGTTTTTATAAATGTTCTTCTTCCAAAAGCTAAATAGATCTTGAATGACAAAATGAAAAATTAATTCACTTATAAACTAATAAATGAATGTTACAGATGTTTAGAAAATTTAAAAATGCATTTTTAATGCAGTTGTGCAAAAATTTGAACAAATCAGATTTTAAAACACTCTGAAAATATATAATTGATGCTTCAAACAATTTCACTTCTAAATTAAAATAACAATATTGATTTCATTGCAAGCATGGAATAGAATTCTCAAACTTAAAAACTAATTCCTTTGCAAAAAGTAGGTCTTGTCCTTTTTCATGTTCTTTAAAATGACATGATGACTGGAATCATCATCATCATCACTGGAGTCTTAATCAGGATATTTCCACTGGTTCACTGATTATAAATCTACTTACCCTTTCAGGTGGCTGGATGTTTTCATTTAACCATCGAGGGCATTGCCACATAGGAATACTTTCTTATTCCTGTTCTATCCTACCCTTTCAAATTCCAGCTTTCAGTTTTACTCTATTTCACTACCGCATATTATCTTTTGTTTCTGATTTTGGGGTTCTGTCCTTAAGCATCTTTACTATTTCTTCAAAACTTTTTCTGACTTCCGTACAAAGTATTATAAAAGATATAAACCTTCAAGGGGAAATTTTCTATTACAGTTTATGCTGGCTTTCTTGCTAGGACCTAAAAATGTAAATGCTGATTTGGGTCATCAAGCAGTAGTATTCACTGAGCGCTTACGGTGTGGAAAGCAAATACCAGTATTGGTTGAGTACAAAAGAGTTAGAAGACATGATTCTGCCCACGAAGAATTCTAGTGGGATAGATAGGTATTTAAATAAATAAATTACAGATTGGGGAGTAATAGAGTTTATGAGATATGACTGGGATATGTATGGTAAGCAGCATGGCCGAGTGAAAATTGAATGGACTTTATTCTATCCTAATTCTTCTTGTCTCTAAGACTATCACTTTTTCCAGAAAATACTATCAAACACTGGATTCTGTGACACTGTCTTCTCCTGAATCTTGTCTTACCTCTCTGGCTGCTGCTCTAGACTGTAAGCTTATTGTGGGCAAGAAATGTGTCTGTTTATTGTTATATTGTACTCTCCCAAGTGCTCTACAAACAGTAAATGCGCTCCATAAATACGATTGACGATTGAGGATTGCTTTTTGGTCTCTTTCACTGGCCCCTCCTCGGCCTCTCACCTCAACTGTGGGGGTCTCTCAATAATCAGTTTTGGGTGCCCTTCGATTCTCCATTTGGACTCACTCTCCTGGGGAGCTCATCTGCTCCCAAAGCTTCAGGTATCATCTCTTTGTGGATGACTCCCGAATCTCTCTCACTAACCCCGATCTTCCTCTTTCTCGGCAATCCCACTGGGATTCTGGAAGCCTCGAATCCTATCTCGCTGGCTTAATTGACCTTGGTTAATCTCTTTAGTATTTCACTTCATGGTCTCCTGAAAAATGGAGTAACGATGCCTTCCTTACCTACACCCTCCTTCCCATTTTTTCCTTAGGGATGTGGGGAGGGAAAAAAGAATAACATGTAAGCATTTTGACATCTTTGGAAGAAAGAAAATATATAAATCCAAGATCAAATCATTATTATTATCATTATTATTTGCCTTTAACTAGTGGCACTGCGATATTTTATTAACATAATTGACTTAGTGGATAAGAGCACGGCTTAGGAGTCAGAAGGATGTGAGTTCTAATCCTGGCTCTGCCACTTGTCTGCTGTGTGACTTTGGGCAAGTCACTTAACTTCTCTGGGCCTCAGTTACTTCATCTGTAAAATGGGGATTAGGATTGTGAGCCCTGTGTGGGACAGCAACTATGTCCAACTTGATGATCTTGTACCTACCCCAATGCTTAGAACAGTGCTTGACACACAGTAAGCACTTAACAAATACCATCATTATTATAATCATTTTTAAGAATGTTATTGTCCACACGTATTTTCTAAATGCAGACTAATGAAGATCAAGTAGAAGAACACCTCTGAGGAAACTTTGTTTAAACATTTAATCCTTACCCATGAGTGGCGTTCACATACATCCATGTATAATAATTTTGATCTCATTGCAATCAAGCCCTGAGAGAATTAAATAAAATTATAATTGCAGTTAGTATAGATATGCATATGTACATCTATATAGCACACTCACACATATATATACACATATACATACATATATACACACAAATATATATACATTATATATGCACACATATATAATCCTAGGATCAAGGCTTAAAAATATATTAAACAAATTGTCAGCCACATGAAAATGATAATCAATCAACTGTACTTATTTTTTAGTAGCATGGCCTACTGGATAGAGCACGGGCCTAGGATTCAGAAGGACCTGGGTTCTAATCCCAGTTCTGCCATTTGTCTGCTGTATGAACTTGGGCAAATCACTTAACATTTCTGTGCCTCAGTTTCCTCATCTGTAAAACAGGGATTAGGACTGTGAGCCCTATGTGGGACAGGGATTGTGTCCACCCATTGTATCTACCCCAGCGCTTAGTTCAGTGCTTGGCACATAATAAGCACTTAAGAAAATCCCACCAGGAGCTTAGGATATAGATATGAAAATAAATTATGGATATGGTCATCAGTGCTGTGGGGCTGAGAGGGGGTGAATAAAGCGAACAAATCCAAGTGCAAGGGTGACACAGAAGAGAAAGGGAGTAGGGGAAATGAGTGCTTAGGAGGGGAAGTCTCTTGGAGATGTGATTAATAATAATGATGGCATTTATTAAGCGCTTACTATGTGCAAAGCACTGTTCTGAGTGCTGGGGAGATTACAAGGTGACCACGTTGTCCCACGGGGGGCTCACAATCTTAATCCCCATTTTACAGATGAGGGAACCGAGGCACAGAGAAGTTAAGTGACTTACCCAAAGTCACACAGCTGACAATTGGCGGAGCTGGGATTTGAACCCATGACCTCTGACTCCAAAGCTCATGCTCTTTTCCACTGAGCCCGCTGCTTCTGATTACTGTGAATTCGTTGTGGATAGGGAACCTATCTGCCAACTCTGTTGTATCGTACTCTTTCGAGTGCTTAGTGCAGTGGTTTGCACCTAGTAAGCATTCAGTAAATACCACTGATTGATTAACTGATTATCATGGATTGACTGAGGTAGGTGTGAATGAGCACTGAAGAGCCCCCTACCCATCATCACACCTCTGATATGAAAGGAGAGTGCTTGGTGCTGTTGAATGTTTGGGGAGGTTTGGAAAACAGGTCATTTAAAATGAGCAGAGGCAGGTACGGTGTCAAAGAACTGATCTGGAAAGAAAGTTCTGGTTAAGAGAGGCTAAAGGAATAGAGCAGCTGGTTGCCTCTGGAGAGGAGGGGAAGTGATTGGAGAAAACCCAGACTCCATCACAGAGGACATTCTGGTCTTGAAAACCCTGCCACAGGCTTATACAAGGAATAAATAATAATAAATGATTTTGGTATTTGTTAAGCGCTTACTATGTGTAAAGCACTGTTCTAAGCGCTGGGGAGGATACAAGGTGATCAGGTTGCCCCATGCGGGGCTCACAATCTTAATCCCCATTTTACTGATGAGGTAACTGAGGCCCAGAGAAGTGAAGTGACTTGCCCAAAGTCACACAGCTGACAATTGGCGGAGCAGGGATTTGAACCCGTGACCTCAGACTCCCAAGCCCGTGCTCTTTCCACTGATCCATGCTGCTTCTCTAAGGAATTCTGTTTATTATCTATATATTTCATATTATCTATACATTTCATTTTATGGTATTTGTTAAGTACGTACTATGTGCCAGACACTGTACTAAGTACTGGGGTAGATACAAGCTTATCATTCATTCATTCACTCAATCGTATTTATTGAGCACTTAGTGTGTGCAGAGCACTGTACTAAGCGCTTGGGAAGTACAAGTTGGCAACATATAGAGACGGTCCCTACCCAACAACGGGGTCCCTGTTCCACATGGGGCTCAAAGTCTTAATCCTCATTTTACAGATGAGGTCACTGAGGCACAGAGAAGTGAAGTGACTTGCCCAAGGTCACACAGCAGACCAGTGGCAGAGCCGGGATCAGAACTCAGGTCCTTTCGACTCCAGGCCTCTGCTCTATCCAGTAGGCCCTACTGTTTCTCAATATTGAATTGAGACCCCTCTGGGATGGATTTTGCCCCATGTTTAATATAGTGGCCTTTTAATTCCCTTGGAAATTGCTTTGCAACTTAGTTAGAATCACCTCATTGTGGGCAGGGATCATCTCTCTTTATTTCTGTATTGTACTTTCCAAGCACTTAGTACAGTGCTCTGCACAAAGTAAGTGCTCAGTAAATATGATCGAATGAATGAGTTACCATGTGAACATCTGAATAAGAGAGAGAGAAAGCGGAGCAGAGCCCGGGAAAGTAGAAAGCTCCACATAAGGCAGGAACCCTCTAACAATGGTGCTGTTGGGCTCCTAGTTTTTTAAGGGGTTGGGAGAGAAAGGAACGTCCTTCATTCTCTCTTTAGTTTTAATAATGGGTTTGTTTTTTAATGTGTTTTTTTAAATGGTGTCTATTAAGCTCTTACTATGTGCCAAGCGCTGTACTAAGCAATGGTATAGACAAGTTAATCAGGTTGGTCACAGTCCCACATGGGGTTCACAGTCTTAATCCCTTTTTGTTTTTTACAGATGAGGGAACTGAGGCACAGAGAAGTAACATGACTTGCCCAAGGTCACATAACTGACACATGGAAGAGGCAGGATTAGAACCCAGGGCCTTCTGACTTTTCCACTAGGCCATGCTGTTCCTCAAACCTTTCTAGTAGAGGATTCATCATCCTAAGAGTCCCGTGGACACAGTGGGGTAAATATCTCTTTTCTTCCCAAGAGCAAGATGGGCATCAAGTGGTCGGGGGTGAATTCTTTCCCAGAGAAGTCTCTGCCTTATCTATGGGGAGATCAGCCTCTCAAAACTTTTTCTTTCCAGAGAAAGCCCCCCTGAAACTGAGGTTATACATACCAATGTAATTACCAAAGAGGAGGCAAAATACGAGGTTAAAAACTTTGTGTTTCCAAACATCAGAGCGAAACAAATTGAAAGAGAAATCTAGAAAAGAAAACACAATTGTACAATTAATACCATGGAAGAGGACCCTGAAGAACATGTAGTTCAAATTAATTTGTAAGCAATAAGAATCAAGGAACTTAGCTAAACGTTCATTTGATTTAACTAATCGGGTAGGCAGATAAACTCCAATTCCTTAATTTATTAATTTATTCATGTATTTTGTTATCACCCAAAAATTCCATTACCATTTGGTCCAATGACAGCAGGACTGAAAATGACTACCATGATTTATATCCAGAGATGTAAATCATGTAAAATGGGAAACTGGATTGAAAGTCAAAATATTGTTATCCTTTCTGCTGGATTTCTGAGGAACTACCTCTCACTTCGCAGAATCTAACTTTAGAAAATTGCGCAAAGGGATGAACTAAGATCATGCATCATCAAACCCTAGATAAAACAACACCAGCTGGGTGCCGAGTACAGATTTAGCACAGTATCCTGAAATAAGCAAGGAGAAAAGGAGAAGAGAAGCTCCCCAAATAGCTAGGAAAACAAAAAGAGTAACAAAATGGGGAAGAAAGGGAAAATAGGGTCTTGAAAATTTTGGATTTCCTTGCCAACAGTGGAGTTTGGCTTCGCCTGAAGCTTATGAGCTCGTGTGGGCAGGAAATGTTTTACTGTAACTTTGCTTTATTGTACTCTTCCAAGCACTTAGTACAGTGCTTTGCCCACAGTATGCATTCAATAAGTACTACTGATTGAATGATTGATTGATTTGAGGTACTGAAGGTACCCTCCTAAATTTGGCAAGCACATGGTTGGCAAGATCAAAGGGAGAAATTTTAAAAGCATTTCTATTTTAAGCTGGCACTGCTCCGAGAAGGATATAATTGTTCCAGAGAAGCACAGCGAGATCAAAGATTCAGCCAACTTGAAATGGTAGGTAAGTGACATCCACCGCCAAAGAAACTGTGGCTACTCAAATGGGATTCCATGGTAACCAGAAGAGTCTAAACAAAATGGAGAACGGACACTCAAAACCGTAGCTGGGAAACCTGGAGTGAACACGGGAAATTCATTCATTCATTCAATCGTATTTATTGAGCGCTTACTGTGTGCAGAGCACTGTACTAAGCTCATGGGAAGTACAAGTTGGCAACATATAGATACGGTCCCTACCCAACAACGGGTTCACAGTCTAGAAGGGGGAGACGGACAACAAAACAAAACATGTAGACAGGTGTCAAGTCATCAGAATAAATAGAAATAAAGCTAGATGCACATCATTAACACAATAAATGCAATAGTAAATATGTACAAGTAAAATAAATACAGTAATAAATCTGTACAATTGTATATACAGGTGCTGTGGGAAGGGGAAGGAGGTAGGGCGGGGGGGGATGGGGAGGAGGAGAGGAAAAAGGGGGCTCAGTCTGGGAAGGCCTCTTGGAGGAGGTGAGCTCTCAGTAGGGCAAGCTTGGTGGATGTGTGGAGGGAGGTCATTCCAGGCCAGGGGGAGGATGTGGGCCGGGGGTCGACGGCAAGACAGGCGAGAATGAGGTACAGTGAGGGGGTTAGGGGCAGAGGAGCGGAGGGTGTGGGCTGGGCTGGAGAAGGAGAGAAGGGAGGTGAGGTAGGAGGGGGCGAGGTGATTTAGAGCCTTGAAGCTGAGAGTGAAGAGTTTTTGCTTGAAATCTGGTGAAGGATCCACAGGTAATAGAACTCTCCTATTTCCCTTCATCCCCTCATTGCCCGACAATATTCTGAAGTCCCAAAATAATGGCAGCAGCAACAGCTGCGGCTAGGGTGTTTAACATTCCCTACCCTGTGATTTTTCCAATTCAAACCACCTTCTTACCACTCTCACCCTCTCCCTTCCCCATGTGCCGTGTCCAATGATGGATGCTGAAAGACAACGTTCTTATTCCATTCCGGCTGCTGCCACAGGACTCTGCCACGAGACTCTGTCAGGGATCACTCGACAATCACCCCAGCAAACTCTACCCACTCTTCCCTCCACAAATATGAGTCTTTCTGTGTAAAACTATTACTGGTATCTGACACTTTTGTGTATGTGTTGTTTTTGTGTTGCCATTAAATTACAACCTCTTCCAGGGCAGGGGTCCCCTGCTTCTCCACCCCTCTGGAAATCCCCAAGAGTCTACCACAGGGGTCTAAATACTGGAAACAGTAAACGAGCCCTACTCTTCCCCATGAGTGGGTAGGGAGTGGATAAAAATTCCCTCAGTTTCCTCTATTCACCTCTAGAAGAAGGCTTTACACCTTCTTCTAGCAGAGAATCACTCTGAGGAAGTGACTGCTCCATAATACCTCTCTTCCAGGAGCACTGGGTAGTTGTTAGAAGTTAAACAGAACAACAACCGTACTAATGGCCTCCAAAAAGTGCTCATCTCTCCTCTGAAAGGGCACACAGCCAAGGCTCCATCTCTCCACTCTCTCCACTGAGGCCATATTTACGCCCGAGGCATGTCTTCACCATCCTAGCACAGAGGGTATGCAGTCTTCCCTACCCCAGTCTGATCAATAAAATCAATCAATTGCATTTCAGTCATATTTATTGAGTGCTTACTGCATGCAGTGCACCGTACAAACTCCTCACTATTGGCTTCACAGCTCTTCATCACATTGTCCTCTCCTACCTCACCTCCCTTCTCTCTTTCTACAGCCCAGCCCGTACACTCTGCTCCTCTGCTGCTCACCTTGTAACCTCCCCAGCGCTTAGAACAGTGCTTTGAACATAGTAAGCACTTAATAAATGCCATCATTATTAATTTTCTCCCTGGGCCTCGTTCTCACCTGTCCCGCCGTCAACCCCTGGCCCACATCCTACCTCTGGCCTCTACCTCACATCCTCCAAACTAGCACACTTCCCCCGCTTCAAAACCCTACTGAAAGTTCACCTCCTCCAGGAGTCCTTCCCAGCCTAAGCCCCCCTTTTCCTCTGCTCCTCCTCCCCTTCCCATCGCCCTGACTCCCTCCCTCTGCTCTACCCCCTTCTCCGCCCCACAGCACTTGTGTATACATGTACAAATTTATTATTCTATTTATTTTATTAATGATGTGCATATGTCTATAATTCTATTTATATTGATGCTATTGATGACTGTCCACTTGTTTTGTTTTGTTGTCTGTCTCCCTCCTAGACTGTGAGCCCATTGGGTAGGTATTGTCTTTATTTGTTGCCGAATTATACTTTCCAAGGGCTTAGTACAGTTCTCTGCACACAGTAAGCGCTCAATAAATACAACTGAATGAATGAATGAATGAATACAAAGGCTTGGGAGAGTACAATATAAGGGACACATTCGCTGCCCACAGTGAGCTTACAGTCGAGAGGGGAAGAGAGACATTGATATAAATAAATTATAGATGTGTACATCTGTCCATATCTGTGTGGCTGGGCGGGTGGAGGGATGGATAAAAGAAGCAAATCAGGGTGGGAGGAAAGGAAGTGAGGGTTTAGTCTGGGAAGGCCTCTTGGAGGAGATGTGCCTTCTGTAGTGAAGCAGCATGGCTCAGTGGAAAGAGCATGGGCTTGGGATCCAGAGGTCATGGGTTCTAATCCCAACTCTGCCACTTGTTAGCTGTGTGACTTTGGGCAATTCACTTCACTTCTCTGCGCCTCAGTTACCTCATCTATAAAATGGGGATGAGGACCATGAGCCCCACGTGGGACAACCTGATCACCTTGTAGCCCCCCAGCGCTTAGAACAGTGCTTGGCACATAGTAAGCGCTTAACAAATGCCATTATTATTATTATTATTCTATAAGGCTTTGAGGTTGAAGAGAGTAACTGTCATATATGAAGAGGGAGGCCATTCCAGGCCAGAGGCAGGACGTGGGTGAGAGGCTGGAGATGAGATAGATGAGATCAAGATACAGTGAGAAACTTTGCTTTAGAAAACTGAAGTGTGCAGGCTGGGTTGTGGTACGAGAGTAGTGTGGTAAGTTTGGTGGAGGCAAGATGATTGAGGGCTTCAAAGCCGATGGTAAGTAGTTTCTGCTTGATGCAGAGGTGGATGGGCAACCACTGGAGGTTCTTGAGGATTGGGGAAACACAAACTGAACATTTTTGTAGAAAAACAATCCGCGCAGCAGAGCGTTGCATGGACCAGAGTGGGGAGTGACAGGAGGCAAGGAGGTCAGCCAGGAGCTTGATACAGTAATCAAGGTGGGATAGGATATGTTTTTGGATTAAGGTGGTAGCAGTCTGGATGAAGAGAAAGGCATATTTTAGTGATGTTGTGAAAGTTGAACTGACAACATTTAGTGATAGATTGAATATGTGGCAATATGTGAATATGTGGGTTGAATGAGAGAGAGGAGTCAAGTTTAATGCCAAGGTTATGGGCTTGTGAAACAGGAAGGATGGTGGTGCATTCCACATTTTTCACTCTCAGCTTCAAGGCTGTCCATCACCTCGCCCCCTCCTACCTCACTTCCCTTCTCTCCTTCTCCAGTCCAGCCCGCACCCTCCGCTCTTCTGCCACTAACCTCCTCACTGTACCTCGTTCTCACCCGTCCCGCCATCGACCCCCGGCCCATATCCTATCCCTGGCCCAGAATGCCCTCCCTCCACACATCCACCAAGCCAGCTCTCTTCCTCCCTTCCAAACCCTACCGAGAGCTCACCTCCTCCAAGAAGCCTTCCCAGACTGAGCCCCCTTTTTCCTCTCCTCCTTCCCATCCCCCCTGCCCTACCTCCTTCCCCTCCCCACAGCACCTGTATATATGTTTGTACAGATTTATGATTCTATTTATTTTACTTGTACATATTTACTATTCTATTTATTTTGTTAATGATGTGCATTTAGCTTTAATTCTATTTGTTCTGACAAGTTGACACCCGTCCACATGTTTTGTTTTGTTGTCTGTCTCCCCCTTCTAGACTGTGAGCCTGTTGTTGGGTAGGGACCGTCTCCATAAGTTGCCAACTTGTACTTCAAAAGCGCTGAGAACAGTGCTCTGCACAGAGTAAGCGCTCAATAAATACGATTGAATGAATGAATGAATGATGCTGTCTGCAGTGATAGGAAAGTCAGTGGGAGGCCAGGGGGAAGATAAGGAGTTCTCTTTTGGATATGTTAAGTTTGAGGTGACGGCAGGACAATCCAGTAGAGATGTCTTGAAGGTAGGAGGAAATGAAAGACTGAAGAGAGGGAGAGAGCTCAGGGTATCATAGGTATCATCCACACAGGGGTGGTGGTTGAAGCCATGGGAGCTGATGAGTTCTCCAAGGGAGTGGGTATAGATGGAGAATAGAAGGGGACCCAGAACTGAACCTTGAGGGACCCCCACAGTTAAAGGGTGGGAGGCAGAGGAGGAGCCCATTAAAGAGACTGAGAAGGAATCCCCAGAGAGATAGGAGGAGAACCAGGAGAGGACAGGGTAAGAGAAGCCAGGTTGGATAATGTTTCCAGGAAAAGGGGGTGGTTGACAAGTGTCAAAGGCAGCTGAGCAGTCAAGGAGGATTAGGATGGAATAGAGGCCATTGGATCTGGCAAAAAGGAGACCATTGGTGACCTTTGAGAAGATGGTTTCTGTGGAGTGAAGGGGGCAGAAGCCAGATTGGAGGAGGTCAGAGAGAGAATTGGAGGAGAGGAACGGGGTATTCCTGGATGTAGAGATCTCACTCATGGAGTTTGGAGAGGAATGGTAGAAGGGAGATGCGCTGATAACTGGAGGGGGCCATGGGGTCAGAGGAGGGCTTTTTTAGAAGCAGCGTGGCTCAGTGGAAAGAGCATGGACTTTGGAATCAATGGTCATGGGTTCAAATCCCAGCTCCGCCAATTGTCGGCTGTGTGACTTTGGGCAAGTCACTTAACTTCTCTGAGCCTCATCTGTAAAACGGGGATTGATTGTGAGCCTTCCGTGGGACAACCTGATCACTCTTTAGCCTCCCCAGCACTTAGAACAGTGCTTTGCGCATAGTAAGCGCTTAATAAATGCCATTATTATTATTAGTAGTAGTATCTGGGAGACATAAGCATGTTTGAAAGTAGTGGGTAAGTAGACATTGGAGAGAAAACAGTTGAAGATATCAGTCAGGGAGGGAAGAGGTAATTGGGCAAGTGCTTAGTTACATTTCATTCATTCATTCATTCATTCATTCATTCATTCAATCATATTTATTGAGCACTTACTCTGTGCAGAGCACTGTACTAAGCACTTGGGAAGTACAAGGTGGCAACATATAGAGACGGTCCCTACCCAACAGCGGGCTCACAGTCTAGGAGGGATAATGATGGTATTTGTTAAGTGCTTACTATGTGCCAAGCACTGTTCTAAGTGCTGGGGGGTACAAGGTGATCAGGTTGTCCCATGTGGGCTCACAGTTTAATCCCCATTTTGCAGATGAGGTAACTGAGGTGCAGAGAAGTTAAGTGACTTGCCCAACGTCACACAGCTGATCAGTGGCAGAGGCGGAATTAGAACCCATGACCTCTGACTCCTAAGCTTGTGCTCTTTCCACTGAGCCATGCTGCTTCTCTTTTATTTTCATTTTATTTTATTTCATTTCATTTCATTTTGTTTTATGGTATTTGTAAAGCATTTACTACGTGTCAAACACTGTTCTAAGCGCTGGAGTGGGTATAAGTTAATTAGTTGGGAGAAAATCCCTCTTCTACATGGGGGTCACAATCTAAATTGGAGGGAGAACAGTACTTAATCCTCATTTTATGTTAAGGAAACTGAGGCACAGAGAAATAATAATAATAATAATGATGGCATTTATTAAGCGCTTACTACGTGCAAAGCACTGTTCTAAGCGCTGTGGAGGCTACAAGGTGATCAGGTTGTCCCACGGGGGGCTCTCAGTCAATCCCCATTTTACAGATGAGGTAATTGAGGCACAGGGAAGTTAAGTGACTCGCCCAAAGTCACACAGCTGACAAGTGGCGGAGCCGGGATTTGAACCCATGACCACTGACTCCAAAGCCCGTGCTCATTCCACTGAGCCACCGCTGCATGTGACTTGCCCAGGTCATTCAGCACGCGACTGGCAGAGCCATAATTCGAATCCAGGTTCTCAGACTCCCGGGCCCACTAGTAGGCCGTGCTGCTTTGATAAGGTGTGAAGGGATGGGGTTGGAGGTGCAGACGGAGGAGGTGGATTTTGAGAGGAGGTAGGAGCTCTCCCCTTGGGTTACTGCTGGGAAAGATGGGAGAGGGGAAGACCGGGCAGGAAGAGGGAGAGACGGGAGAGGAGAAGGGAAGATTTTAGAGTGACAGATTCAATTTCTCAATAATGTACGTAGCCGGGTCATTAGGGGCAAGAGAGACAGAGGGTTTGAGGAGGGAATTAAACATCTGGAACAACTGAGGAGGGCAACTGGCATGGGTGTCAATAAGGATGGAGAAATAATTTTGCTGGGCAGAGGAGAGGGCAGAGTGAAAGCACGCAAGGATGAACTTGAGGTGGACGAGGCCGGCCTGATATCTAGATTTCTGCCGGCTGCGCTTTGCAGAATGCAGTGTGACCAGAGTCTCACGTTAGGAGAAAAATAGCAATCTGGGAGCTCTGGCCTACAGGAGATCTGAGAGCCAGAACTGGGTCCATATCCACATGGATATCCCTAACGACTCCTCTGCCGCCCGCCTTCTATCTCTCCTTGACGCTGCCAACCTCTTCCTCCACCCCACCTCACCCACTCACCAACTTGGTCATACCCTCGACCTCATCATCTCCTACCGCTGCACTGTGTCCACCCTCACCAATTCTGAAATCCCTCTCTCTGATCATAATCTTCTCACCTGCCTCCTCACTCACACTCCTTTCCCCTGTAAATCCGTATTACTCCCTCACAGAGATCTCCGCTCTCTGGACCCCACCCATCTTTCGGAGCGCCTCACACCCCACCTCGCCATCCTCTCCTCTCTACCCAGTCTTGATGATCAGATTACTGCTCTCAACTCTACCCTTTCTACTCAGTTAGACTCACTCGCTCCCCTTTCCCTTCGCCTCTCTCGTACCACTAACCCACAGCCCTGGATCACTGCCACTGTCCGCCTCCTTCGCTCTTATGCTCGAGCTGCCGAACACTGCTGGCGAAAGTCTAAACACCATGCCAACCTCGTTCACTTCAAGTTTATCCTTTCCTGCCTTAACCCAGCCCTCTCCTCTGCCAGAAAAAACTATTTCTCCTCCCTTATTGACACCCATGCCCATCACCCCCGCCAGCTCTTCCGTACACTCAACTCCCTTTTCAGGCCCCCGGTTCCTCCCCCTCCTCCTTCCCTCACCCCCAACGATCTGGCCTCCTACTTCATTAACAAAATTAAATCCATCAGGTCCGACCTCCCCAAAGTCTCTTCCCCCCTTTCTCCATCCCCCCGGCTCTCAACACTCTCTGCTACTCTCCCATCCTTCCCAGCAGTGTCCTCAGAGGAGCTCTCCTCCCTCCTTTCAAGTGCTACTCCGGCCACCTGTGCTTCTGACCCCATTCCCTCTCATCTCATGAAATCTCTCGCTCCATCCCTTCTCCCCTCCTTAACTTCCATCTTCAACTGCTCACTCTCCACTGGTTCCTTCCCCTCTGCCTTCAAACATGCCCATGTCTCTCCCATCCTAAAAAAACCCTCTCTTGACCCCACCTCACCTTCTAGTTATCGCCCCATATCCCTCCTACCATTCCTTTCCAAACTCCTTGAACGAGTTGTCTACACGCGCTGCCTGGAATTCCTCAACAACTCTCTCCTCGACCCCCTCCAGTCTGGCTTCCGTCCCCTACATTCCACGGAAACTGCCCTCTCAAAGGTCACCAATGACCTCCTGCTTGCCAAATCCAACGGCTCCTACTCTGTCCTAATCCTCCTCGACCTCTCAGCTGCCTTTGACACTGTGGACCACCCCCTTCTTCTCAACACACTATCTGACCTTGGCTTCACAGACTCCGTCCTCTCCTGGTTCTCCTCTTACCTCTCCGGTCGTTCTTTCTCAGTCTCTTTTGCAGGCTCCTCACTGTGGGGGTTCCCCAAGGTTCAGTGCTTGGTCCCCTTCTGTTCTCGATCTACACGCACTCCCTTGGTGACCTCATTCGCTCCCACGGCTTCAACTATCATCTCTACGCTGATGACACCCAGATCTACATCTCTGCCCCTGCTCTCTCCCCCTCTCTCCAGGCTCGCATCTCCTCCTGCCTTCAGGACATCTCCATTTGGATGTCTGCCCGCCACCTAAAGCTCAACATGTCGAAGACTGAACTCCTTGTCTTCCCTCCCAAACCTTGTCCTCTCCCTGACTTTCCCATCTCTGTTGACGGCACTACCATCCTTCCCGTCTCACAAGCCCGCAACCTTGGTGTCATCCTCGACTCCGCTCTCTCATTCACCCCTCACATCCAAGCCGTCACCAAAACCTGCCGGTCTCAGCTCCACAACATTGCCAAGATCCGCCCTTTCCTCTCCATCCATACCGCTACCCTGCTCATTCAAGCTCTCATCCTATCCCGTCTGGACTACTGCATCAGCCTTCTCTCTGATCTCCCATCCTCGTGTCTCTCTCCACTTCAATCCATACTTCATGCTGCTGCCCGGATTATCTTTGTCCAGAAATGCTCTGGGCATATCACTCCCCTCCTCAAAAATCTCCAGTGGCTACCAATCAATCTGCACATCAGGCAGAAACTCCTCACCCTGGGCTTCAAGGCTCTCCATCACCTCGCCCCCTCCTACCTCACCTCCCTTCTCTCCTTCTACAGCCCAGTCCGCACCCTCTGCTCCTCCACCGCTGATCTCCTCACCATACCTCGCTCTCGCCTGTCCCGCCATCGACCCCCAGCCCACGTCATCCCCCGGGCCTGGAATGCCCTCCCTCTGCCCATCCGCCAAGCTAGCTCTCTTCCTCCCTTCAAGGCCCTACTGAGAGCTCATCTCCTCCAGGAGGCCTTCCCAGACTGAGCCCCTTCCTTCCTCTCCCCCGCATCCCCCTCTCCATCCCCCCATCTTACCTCCTTCCCTTCCCCACAGAACCTGTATATATGTACATATGTTTGTACATATTTTTTACTCTATTTATTTATTTATTTTATTTGTACATATCTATTCTATTTATTTTATTTTGTTAGTATGTTTGGTTTTGTTCTCTGTCTCCCCCTTTCAGACTGTGAGCCCACTGTTGGGTAGGGACTGTCTCTAGATGTTGCCAATTTGTACTTCCCAAGCGCTTAGTACAGTGCTCTGCACATAGTAAGCGCTCAATAAATACGATTGATGATGATGTCCAGCCTCCCATTTTCCGGATAAGCGGAGTTTGCCGGTCACAAGCCATTCCTTAGAGGTTTCCAGTGTGGCCACTCTGACATGTTTCTTGCCAGGTTGGAAATTTTGGAAGTACAGCCCACCTTAGCAGCAGGGCCCATTGGGGCAGTGCAGGAAGAAGCAGGACAGAGGGTGGGGGCTGAGTGAATGAAATATACACGTGCGTGCATATGTGCTTGTATGTGTGCCAAAATGTGAGTTCATTCATTCATTCAATCGTATTTATTGAGTGCTTACTGTGTGCAGAGCACTGTACTAAGCGCTTGGGAAGTACAAGTCAGCAACACATGCTCCCTGGGGGCCCTGACGTCTGGAGGTCTAGTCCTGTCCTACTCTGAGCACAGTGAAAGAGAGTTGTTTCCCCGACAAGGGATGTCCCCAAAGGCTGACGACATCCTACACTTCTCCTCCACAGCAGAAGAGTTGAGTTCAATAGCAGAGGACGCTGGCAGATTATAAGCATAAAGTGCTCTCCAAAACAGAACTGAACACTGCCCTTTCCCAGTGAATTCTAGAAGCGGCCCATTTAATTATCAGGTCACCCTATCACAAACCAACATTTTCCCCAGGATTTACTGAATCATGTAAACCAATTAATACATGAGCGACTAATACATAGATTTGCTATGACTGAGAAAGAGCAAAAACATTACCAGGTGCACATAAATGATCTTCTTCAATTTGTAGGGATCAATGTAACCCAGCATATATAAAGGAAGTAACGAAGCTATCTGGAAGCAAAAACAAAGACTTTTAAAAATCAAATACAGATTTATCGGGTAAAATCTCACTGGTCGTGGGGATTATATTTCTGAAAACTGTTGGGACCAGCACCTAAACAATGGGCTTAGGGGATTGGGAAAAGAAAAAATGAAAAGGCAGCAGATTGAAGGGAATGGGCAGAGCCCATGGTGGAAATGATGGCATCCTGAGTTAATACTGGGCAAAGGGAGCTAGTTTGGGCCATTATAAACCCAGAAAAAGTACAGCATGGAGCTTGGAAATGCTAAAATCACTCCATTTAACAATTGGGAGAAAGAAAAAAAACTGTACAGTGATTTTATTTTGGGATTTAAAGAAAGCACTTAGTACAGTGCTCTGCACACAGTAGGCGCTCAATAAATACGATTGATTGATTAATAAATCCGTCCAAACATATATACAGGTGCTGTGGGGAAGGGATGGAAAGGGGGGTAGGCAGCAACAGTTCTCCGGAGCACCCGATGCACAGAAACGCAGGATCCCCTAGGGGTTGGGATTTAATCCTATCCAAAAATCCCAACAGGAGAGGTAGGGAGCTGGTGGCACTGAATGCAAAGTTTGTTGAGGGTTGGCACAAATTCTGCATTTCCAATCTGCCCCCCAGGGTCCTTTATATCTACGGGTGGCCCTGCCCCTGACTGTGAATGAAGCTCAGCTGTTGAGCGCTTAGCACAGGGCTTTGCACACACTAAGCGCTCAATAAATATAATTGCATGAATATTATTCATGAAAGTTTAGACATTTTGACTATATACTCAGTTCTCCCATAATGGGAGGGTTACATAAGAAGCAGCATGGCTCAGTGGAAAGAGCCCGGGCTCTGGAGCCAGAGGTCATGGGTTCGAATCCCGGCTCCGCCACTTGTCAGCTGTGTGACTTTGGGCAAGTCACTTCTCTTCTCTGTGCCTCAGTTCCCTCATCTGTAAAATGGGGATTAAGACTGTGAGCCCCCTGTGGGGCAACCTGATCAACTTGTAACCTTCCCAGCGCTTAGAACAGTGCTTTGCACATAGTAAGCGCTTAATAAATGCCATTATTATTATTATTAAATTCCCAAAGAATGCCATGTCATAAATACATTTATTTTGACAGGGTCTGTCCACATGGACGCAACTGTTTCCTTCAATCTTGCAGCAGGTTCTATCCAGATAGCTGCCCATTGTTGGATAAGCATTTCCTAATTCCCTAATAGTGATCTATCTCAATATGAAGTAAATTTGGGAATAAATCAGTTTCTGCCAATTTGAGCTTATTAAGCAAGGGGTTACACTGGACTGGACTGAATGACTATGACAGGTTGGGAGCAGATGTCGGGGGGCAAGGAAAGGAGTTTTTATGCCGACTAAGACAGGAAGATCTCCAATTTCCTCAGTTAACTAGTACCACAGTGCCTCTCTTTTTGATGCTTCCAACCTGGATTAGAAAGATGTTCTGCGGGCCTACTATATATGATGTTATCAGCATCCCAGAAGCAGCTGGACCAACTAGGCTCTGATCTTGCCCCTAAGGCAAGGCTTCCCAGCCAGTCTTTGAATCCCCGTACCTTATCCTGTAGACACCATTCCTTTACCCTCCCCTGGCTTCCATGGCTTCCAGCCAGCCAGCCAGCCCTCTCTGGTCCTAGAAAGCAGCAGTCTAGCCCCCTGTAATCTGGGAAGCAGGAGAAGGCTGGTCCTGAAGTGGAAGGGAGCAGAGCCATGTAAAACTTCGACTCTTTGTCCGGGCAGGTCTCTATCTTACCCACCTGGGCCTGCCGGGAAGCCACCTACTTCGGACAGAGGTGGATTGGGGCAGGATTAGGATAAAAGCAGCCAGCAACAGTTCCTCTATAGGATAATAAGTTGGAGACAGAGAACAACAGGTGTCCCAGTGGAAAGTTGAACTGGGGGTGGAAAGAGGGCTAAATTTGGGGGAATTAAGGGAACTTTTCTCCATTTGCTGGGTCAAGGGTTAGTTAGAAGGCTCCTCTCCTGGGGATGGTGAGGGCAGGGACAAATAAGCACTCAAACTGGCTCTCCCATCTATGATCTTGTACGTTCTAACCTATGGAATTGCAGAAATGCCAAAGTATTTCAAAGATGCCATCATTTTCACCATTTTCTGAAAGGAAGGTTTTGCAATTGATTGGAAACTATAGGGGGATCTCACTGCTGTGCACAGCTGGCAAGATCATAGACAGAGTCCTTGTTAAAATGAAGCTATGAAAAGTGAGGGCAGTCTGAACCTTGCTTCAGCCCTCTTTCTAGGATAGTAAGACAACAAACTTACTAAATATTGCATTATTTAATTGTACTAGTGGCAGAATGCATAGGAACCTTTGGGTATTTTGAACATTTGAATTGAATATATTTATTTTCAGCCTAAGAAATTAGGCCTTTGTCTATTTCTCCTTCCTCTACTCCTTCTCTATTAAGTTTTTCTCCGTAACTGTAGCCAGGGATCTATCACACCATCTCTTGTTTGCTATGCCTAAGTCCTTGATAGTACACCAATAAGTAAGCACCCCCGTGGATCTCCCTGGCAGGAAAGGGCAATCATGGAAAGGAGAATGCAGAATGTGTTGCCTTCCATTGAAGGGTACACTCAAAATGTCAATCAATCAGAGCAGTGTACTCAGTGCTTGGGAGAGAATAATACGATAGGGTTGGTAGACCTGATCCCTGCCCATAAGGAGATGTGGGCTGAGTGACTTTTTAGAAAAATGATTTTGGCAGCAGAGTGACATATGGGCTGCACAAGATAAAGCCAGGAGGCTGGGAGGTCGGCGAGAAGCCTGAGGCAGTAATCAAGGTGGGATATGATCAGTGCTCAGATCAGCTTGGCAGCCATTTGGACGGAAAGAAAGGGGCAGATTCTAGAAACGTGATTATGGTAGAACCAACAGAATTTGGTGACAGAACGAATATCCGGGTTGAATGAGAGAGATGAGTCAAAGACAATGCCAAAGTTATGGGGCTTGTGAGACAGGAAGACGGTGGTGATGTCTACAGTGATATAATGATAGTAAAGTTGAGGGGAGGACAGGGTTTACGTGGAAAGATGAGGAGTTCTGTTTTGAACATGTTAAATGTGAGGTGTCAGTGGAACATCCAAACAGAGATGTCCTGGCATTTAGCTTTAGGTGCCCAATAACTGCCACTGATTGACCCTTGCCTAAAGTTTACTGCAAGCCAGATATTTGGACTCTTTCCAGCTCTTTTTCCACCTCACATTCTTAAACTTCTGAGTAAAGTAGATGTGTTTCTTTAGTTTAAAATCATGTTACCTGAATGAGTAGAACAAACTGAGCACACTGCCAGGGAAGCATAGACAAGACATTGAAAATGCCGAGTGCAACCAAGCTTCCTCTCTGAATACTTGTAGTCCTTGAAGAGACAAAATATGTTCCAGTGAGTTTAATTGTACCTGCACAGCTGTGACCCCATTAGAGGTTGCAACTATCTAAACGAGACTCAGTTCTCATCACCCGAACAAATCATTTTGTCCTCTCTGTTCAGGCCCACATTGCTCCATTTCCCCAACTCAATGTCTTCGGTGTTTCCCTTTTTCATTATTCCAAGTCCGACGCTCAAATTACACCCCACGATCCCTGCGAATTTTCTGATGCTTTTCTAGTTTGAAAGCTAAACATTAGATTACAAGCTCTTTGTGGGCAGGGAACGTATCCACCAACTCTGTTATTCTGTACTCTCCCAAGCGCTTATTACAGTGCTCTGCACACAAGTGCTCAAGAAATATCATCGATTGATCCTGTCATTCACCACATTGACAACAAAAATTATTTTTTTTTAATCAGAAGAGCAGAGTGTTGTAAGTGAATGCTGACTGAAATCAATTCTGTGGAACAGTTAAAACAGTTCCAATTGATGCAACCGTTCACTCAAAATTTTAGGAAGCCCAGAAAAGAAGAATGTAAAGCTAGATTGGTGAATATTTTCGGCAAAAACATTTTGCTGAGTTAATAAAAGAAAAGGAAGGCTAAAGCTGACATATATATTCATTCATTCATTCATTCATTCATTCAATCGTATTTATTGAGTGCTTACTGTGTGCAGAGCACTGTACTAAGCGCTTGGGAAGTACAAGTTGGCAACATATGGAGACGGTCCCTAGCCAACAGTGGGCTCACAGTCTAGAAATATGTATATATTTATATATAGATACACAATGTATATACAATAGTATATATATATATATATATACACACAATAGTATATATTTATACACAATAGAAATGTGTGTGTATATATATATATACACATAATAGAAGGTATTTAAATTACAAAAGTTAATCTGTTACAATTTTAAAAGATCAGTGTCAGGCTCTCTTAATTCTCCATTACCAGAGTGATACTTCGCTCTGTACCAGAGGATACAACTGCAGAGGTGAAATAAAATCCTTATAAATAAATGATTAAAAACCAGCTTGATCCAAACAAATGATCAGGGCATCATGTGGTCCACCATAACTTTTTCAATGGCTCATCATGGAGGGGAGAACATTTCTCTCTCATCCATACCCATCCAACCCACCTAAAAATGGGCTGATGCACCAGAGGGCTGACACTGCCTGTCCTGCTCCCGTCTCTGTTGGATCAAGGACGGGATGGAAGTGCATATACGTGCTCTACGGTGCTTCTGAAACACCGGTTTTAGAACTTGGCTTGGAGATGGGAACTGGAGAGTCAGGGTCTACCAGGACACGGCAATGTGGCCCAGGTTACCCTTCTGTTGACAACTCTTAAAATCCTCCCTAACTGGCTCCTATGCAGTGATTTCTCCTTTCCCTCTGCCTCAAGCAAAAATGTCTTACAATTGCCTTCAAAGCTCTCTTCCCGCTCTCCCCATCTTATTTAATGGCTCTCTGCACCTGTACACCTTCTATCCCGTCCCTCTGACATCTTGTTCATCTTGTTCTCCCAACCTGGAACTCCCTCCGCACTCTATCCTCCAGGCCACACTTATACCCATCTTCAATACTCTTCTAAAATAACATTTGTGGATCCCATTCTAGTTTCAATCTGCTCCCATTTTCTTGGAGCGCTCATCTGATCTCACGACTTCAACTACCACCTCGATGTGGATGACTCCCAAATCTTCCTCTCCAGCCCCAACCGCTTTCTGTCTCTATAAATTTGTGTCTCCTCCTTCCTCCAGCACATCTATACAGGGATGTCCTGTCAGCATCTCAAGTGCAGCATGTCCAAAACACTACTCCTTATCTTTCTTTCCAAACCTTCTCCTCGCCGACAACTTTCCTATCAATGTGGACAGCACCTCCATACTTCCTATCGCTGAAACCCACAACCTTGGCATTACCCTTGACTCCTCTTTCTTTCTCAACTGACATATTCAATCGGTACCAAATCCTGTCATTTCTTTCTTCATAGCATTCCCCTATGTTCCCCTCTTCCTCTTCTTCTTAACTGCCACCACGCTGGTCCAAAAACTTGTCATTTCCTAACTCACATATTGCATCAGCCTCTTTGCGGACCTCCTTGCTACCAAGACTCTCCCCTCTCTAGCCCACACTTCACTTTGATACCTGAATCATTTTTCTAAAACACTGTTTGGCACACATCTTCCTATTCCTTAAAATCCTCCAATGGCGGAAATTCCTGACCTTGAACTTTAAGGCAATCATGGCTCAGTGGAAAGAACATGGGCTTTGGAGTCAGAGATCACGGGTTCAAATCCCGGCTCCGCCACTTGTCAGCTATGTGACTTTGGGCAAGTCACTTAACTTCTCTGTGCCTCAGTTATCTCATCTGTAAAATGGGGATGAAGACTGTGAGCCCCCCACTGGACAACCTGATCATCTTGTAACCTCCCCAGTGCTGTACTTTGACATTTGATTCCACATCATCTAGGAACTTGTATACTCATAATTCCTGTAGCACTTAAGAAAATATCTTTTTACTGTACCGATTCCCCCTACTCATGATTTATTTTTGTCTCTCTCTTCCCGACTAGACTGCAAGCTCTTTAAGGGCAGGAGAATGTCTACTAACTCCTATTATACTTTTCCAAGTGTTGTACAGAGCTCAGCAGAGACGAAGACTCAATAAATACTCTGCATTGCTTGAATGATCGACTCTCTGGGAAGCTTTTCCAGATGAATTCTCATCATTCTAGACATCTACCAATTTAGCACTACTTATGTACCTATGAATATTTTACTGTTTTATTTATGTGAATATTAAATCATTTATTCAGTTGTTTTTATCCTGTTAAATGTATAATTATATCCTTGTTCTTCCTTCTGCTCCCAGTATTTGTAAATACTTCTAATTCTTATCTTTTGGTCCATGCCACGAGATTGTAAACTCCTGGAGGGCTGAGATCTAGTGGCTGGGGCTGTCTTCTACCTTTCCAATTCTCTGGATGGAGAGTGGGGGTCCTGAGTGATGACATTGCCACATCAAGCTATTTATGATCTCAACTGCATCAATAAATATGATTGAATGAATGAATCACATGAGAGGCCTTTTAAAACAACTGAGCCCTGGACCCTGCCTCTAGTTAATCCGGCCTTGCCCCTCTCCCTTCCTGCCATAAATTGGAAGGAGTGGGAGAAGGTGAGGCAACTATGGGAGAGAATAACAGAGGATACATAGAGTGCCATGAAGGAAAAGTCAGTTCTTCATGCTGACAAGGAGAAGGAATGACCTCAGGAAGAGGTCAAGGATGAAGGAGAGTGCTTGCACATCATGGAGCAGTGGATTCACAGGCTGCATTTAGACAAGATTGTGAGGTTGTGGATGGAAGGAGAAGGTTCCTGAGAGAACACCTATCCTAAAAAAACCCTTGTCTGGACCTTCACCCACCAGTTATTGACTCATCTCTCTTCTCCCATTCCTACCCAAACTCCTCAAACAGGTTGTATACACCCAGTGTCTTAACTTCCTCCCCTCCAGCTCCCAACTGAACTCTCTGTAATCTGGTTTTCATCCCCTTCCATCTTCTGAGACGACTCTCTCCCAGGTCTCCTTCTTTCCAAATTTAATGGACTCTAATTCCGTCTTAAGCTTTCTCAATCTCTCAGTTACCTTTAATACTTTGGATCACTTCATTCTCCTAGAAACACAGTCTAACTTTGGTTTTTTTATGGCACAATACTCTCCTAGTTTTCCTCCTACCTCTTTGGTTAATCCTTTTCCATCTCTTTTGCTGGCCTCCCTCTTTGAAACCCTAGTCCCATGACATCTTAGCCCTCCTGAGACCGATCCTTCATCTTCTCTCCTACATTTCTGTGGAGTTGAGATTGTCTCTTTCACTTTTATTGCAAATGAGCAGGTTCTTAACTGTCCTTGCTCTTCCTTTACCTGTAGACTTAATTTTCACTGAACTTTCCCAGAATAGGCTGGTTCTTGGCACAACCAGGGAGAAAGAGTAGAGAAAATGAGGGTTTAGTCAGGGAAGGCCTCTTGGAGGAGATTTGATTTTCATAAGGCTTTGAAGGTGGGGAGAGTGACAGTCTGAGAGATATGAAGGGGAAGGGCAAGGGGCTGGAAGCAAAATAGATAAGATCGAAGTACAGTGAGTAGGTAAGCATTAGAGGAATGAAGTGAGAATGCTGGATTGAGGTAGGAAATCAGCAGGGTAAGATAGGAAGGGGCAAGGTGAAAGTGCTTTAAAGTCAATGGAAAGGATTTTCTGTTTGATGCAGAGATAGAAGGGCAGACACTGGAGGTTCTCGAGGAGTGGAGAAACATGAACTGATTTTTTTTTTTAAGAAAAATGATCCAGGCAGCAGAGCGAAGTATGGACTGGAGTGGGGAGGCCAGCAAGGAGGCAGATGCAGTATTCACAGAGGGGTAGGATAAGTGCTTGAATCAATGTGGTAGCAGCTTGGTTGGAGAGGAAAGGGTGGATTTTAGTGATGTTGTGAAGGTGGAACTGACAGGATTTGGTGACAGACTGAATTGTGTGGGTTGAGTGAGAGAGATGAGTCAAGAATAATGCCAAGGTTACGGGCTCTGAGACAGGGAGGGTGGTGGTACTGACTTCAGTGATGGGAAAGTCATGGGGAAGGCAGGTTTAGGTGGAAAGATGAGGAGTTCTATTTTGGACATGTTAAGTTTGAGGTGACTGCAGGATATGCAAGGTGAGATGCCCTAAAGGCAGGAGGAAATGCAAGATGTCAGAAAAAGAGAAAGGTCTGAGCTGGAGATGCAGATTATAGCTAGACATCCACATAGAAATGGTAGCTGAAAACACAGGAGTGAATGAGTTCTCTAAGTAGGTGAAGACGAAGAATTGAAGGGGACCCAGAACAGAGCCCTGAGGGACTCCCACAGTTAGAGAGTGGGAAGCAGAGAAGGAGTCCATGAGAGAGAATGCGAACGAATGGTCAGAGAGATGAGGAGAACCAGGAGAGGACAATGTCAGTGAAGCCAGGATTGGATAATGTTTCCCGGAAAAGGGAGTGGTCCACGGCATCGAAGACATCTGAGAGGCAGAGAAGGATTAGGATGGAGTAGAGGCTGTTGGATTTGGAAAAAAGGAAATCAACGGTGACCTTTGAGAAGGCAGTTTCTGTAGAGTGAAGGGGGCAGAAGCCAGATTGGAGGGGGTCAAGGAGAGAACTGGAGGAGAGGAGCCAACCTTCTATGTGGCTGTGAGACCTGCATGTACAAACCAAGACATTCATCCAGCTTCTTAACCTGATCATCAAATACAGCATCCTGGAATCCAGTCAGTTCACCAGCGCCAAGACAAAGCAGATGGCAGTTCCGATTGAACTTGGTGGGACTCGTGAGTGAAAAGGGGAATGGATGGCTGTGTGGTGAAATGTAAAGGGGTCTATCAAGCTGAAAAGACACAGGGAAGTACAGTCTCAAATTATACAGTATGACACTGATGGAGTCTTCCCTTGAGAATGACGAGCGAGTCCCAGTGCTGAGCCTTCAGGGCAATGTGTACAAAGGAATGGATTCTAATGCTGGTGGCTTGTAGAACGCCATTTGCGCTCTCTCGCCCTTGCCACTTGTGTTCCTTTTGAGTCACGGAGGGAAACGGTTGGGGAGGTGGGCAGGGTCGCAGCTTACTGCAAAGGGCACCCAAAGGTTCTTGTACACACAGGACCCATTGATAGTCAAGACCCAAGTGAAGTGCCGAGGCTGTGCCTAAATGCCACAACCCAGAAACTCTGCCTCGATTTCTGCTGCAATCTTTGCCCCCATGTTGTTTTTCGGGATTCCATCTCGTGAACTGTCCTAGCTGGTTCTTCTGGCAGAAACCTGTACCAGTGACGGCCTACCCCAGCAAGCAGAGCCAGAACTGGAAAGCAGGACTTTCAATTCCCCGAGATGAGCTCTTTCCGCTGAAATAACAGAAATGGTCTGCTCCCTGCCTGGCCCCTGAGAACTCACTCCCGAACTGCCACAGCCCTGATCAGCTGGCCCGGGATACTGAACATCAGAATCACTGCCTTCTCTGGGCCGGGACCCTGAAAACGCACTCCCCAGCTGCTGGAGCGGAGAAGTGTTCACTCCTTCATCCTACCTCACCCTGCTTGCCTGGAGTCAGGGCTGAATTCATAGCAGAGAGCACCAACCAGGTGAGGCTGCCTGATGCATTGGTGAGGATTCCTGGCCTTCTATACATTTCAACAGAAGTCTGTTTCCACTTCTACACAGCTGCGTCAGCTGTGTACACCTCAATATTCACCTCAAGGATCCAAGGATCCCCCTGACTGGGTGTGTCCCTGATCTCACAACAGAAAGGACCCATATTCAGTCCCACAGTTAATCACAGGAAGCACCAGTGTATGCTGCTACTAGCTACTACTACTGACAGGCTCTCTTAAGACCCTTATATCTTCCTGATCTCACCATGTCTCCTCCTTCTAATTACCCCATCCCTGCCTTTCTTTCCCACCACACCTCCAATCAATCAGTAGTATTTAATCCTTGCTTACTGCGTGCAGAGCACACATAAGCACTTGGGAGAGTACAATAAAATAGAGCTAATAGACATGATCCCTGCCCACAAGGAGTGTACAGAAGCAGCGTGGCTCAGTGGATAGAGCACGGGCTTTGGAGTCAGAGGTCATGGGTTCAAATCCCGGCTCCGCCAGTTGCCAGCTGTGTGACTTTGGGCAAGTCACTTAACTTCTCTGTGCCTCAGTTACCTCATCTGTAAAATGGGGATTAAGACTGTGAGGCCCCCCCGTGGGACAACCTGATCACTGTGTATCCTCCCCGGCACTTAGAACAGTGCTTTGCACATAGTAAGTGCTTAATAAATGCTATCATTATTGTAATAATAATAATAATAGACAGACATTAAAATAAATTATGGATATGTATACAAGGCCTGTGAAGCTGAGGGAGAGTTAATAAATTGTACAAATCCAAGTGCAGGGGTGACACAGAAGAAGGACGGAGTAGAGGAGATGTGGGCTTAGTTGGGGAAGGCCTTTTGGAAGAGGGGTGATTTTAATAAGGCCTTGAAGGTGGGTAGAGTGGTGGTCTGTCAGATACGAAGGGGAAGGAAGCTCCAGACCGTTGGAATTGGCAAGAAGGAGATCACTGGTGACCTTCGAGAGGGCAGCATCCATGGAGTGAAGGGGGCAGATGCCAGATTGGAGAGGGACGAGGGGAGAACTGAAGAAGTGAACGTGAGCTCATTTTAAAAAAGAAATCTTAGCAGCTTGAGCCTGCATCCCAGGCATCCTGATCCTGCCTTTCTTCTTATCCTATCACTGCTTAAAAATACTATTTTACTCCCTCCTCAGTAATCAGGGAATGGGGAGTTCATGTGATTGAGCAATTAAAAATGATATTATTAATTTTAAGAACTGGGCAGAATCTAGATGCACATGGACTTTTGACAAAGCAGCATGCTCTAGTGGCTACAGCATGGGCTTCGGAGTCAGAGAACCTGGGTTCTAATGCCAGCTCTGCCACTTGTCTGCTGTGTGACCTTGGGCAAGGCACTTAACTTCTCTGTTCCTCAGTTACCTCATCTGTAAAGTGAGGATGAAGACTGTGAGCCTGATGTTGGACATGGACTGTGTCCAACCTGATTAATTTGCATCTACCCCAGCGCTTAGTACAGTGCCTGGCAAACATTAAGCTCTTAACAAATATCATTTAAAAAAAATGGCGGCTCTCCCTATACTTCCATTGTAGGTACTTGAGGGCTTTTGAGATTCCCCAGTGGAAAAGTTGAAAGGGACTTTAAGCATGAAGAAAAGAGATCTGAAAGATGTCAAAGATGAATATGAGGGGGATATTGATTAATTATCCCAAATTCCCAAAGAGGATAAAGCAAAACGAAATAAGCGTAAGGAGACAATCTTGCCTTTTCAGAGTGACATAATCACAGGTAGCTGTTGTCAACAGAATTCAAGAATTTCTACCCCTGGAAAACATTGAAAATAAATGACACTGTCTCCCTGGAGTGATTTAGAAATTCACCTGCCTGGAGGCAAGAATTTCCCAGAAGGTGGACCTCTTGAAACATCTTCCAGTTCTTTTAAATTATACAAATCAGTTTGGTAAAGCATCTGTTCTTCTCAAACCTACTGGCTATAGTAGTACCCTTAACCAACTTGAGAAGGAAATAAAGTCATATAACCATTGAAACATGTTCAAGACCTCACACTAAAAACATGGTGATTCTTTCAGCTGATATGGTCCTTCCTAAGTAAAATGATTTCATAAAACTTGAAGGGTCTAGGAAATATCCAAAAACAATTCATTACGATGGAGTTTTTTGTTAAATACCCAAGCATTAGCTTTGCAAATAAAAAAAAAAATTTGTATTCAATGTGGTTTAAACTGAACTTCAGTTAAGAATTATATTTGTTTTTTCATCGTGGAAGCCAAATGTTTTCATTTGCAAAATATTCCAAACAGAAGACTTGAATTTTGATAACTGCATTAGTTCTGAAAGTGGCGTGTATCTTAAAATTCCATTTTTGACCCTTTCAGAATAAATAACTGAGCAGCAACGAAAATTACCTGAGAATATGAGTTACGAGCAACATCTGAAGTACTAGGAATGGGTAGGAGAAATTTTCACGAAGAGGCGGAGCCCACATCACACGGGTACACTGAAAACAAAAGGAAGCTTCATTAATCATATGTTTCATTGCTTTTTGCAAATTTGCCTTTGTGGCTAAATCAGATTCTATCCAAATTAACCAGGAACCTTAAAAGATTTTAGAGGTGATCACAAAGTTGTCTTCATCCTTCCTTCACTAATCTCCCCACCCTACTCGCTCTCCTTCCTGCGTTGTCTATGGCACATGGGTCTGTACTCCTTAAGCACTTTGTGACTTCACTCATCATCATCATCATCATCATCAATCATATTTATTGAGCGCTTACTGTGTGCAGAGCACTGTACTAAGCACTTGGGAAGTACAAGTTGGCAACATATAGTCCCTACCCAACATACAGTCCCTACCCAACAGTGGGCTCACAGTGTAAAAGGGGGAGACAGAGAACAAAACCAAACATACTAACAAAATAAAATAAATAGAATAGATATGTACAAGTAAAATAAATAAATAAATAAATAGAGTAACAAATATGTACAAACATATATACATATATACAGGTGCAGTGGGGAAGGGAAGGAGGTAAGATGGGGGGGATGGAGAGGGGGACGAGGGGGAGAGGAAGGAAGGGGCTCAGTCTGGGAAGGCCTCCTGGAGGAGGTGAGCTCTCAGTAGGGCCTTCATTCATTCAACCTATGTGCTGAGCGCTTACTGTGTGCAGAGCACTGTACTAAGCGCTTGGAAAGTACAATTTGGCAACAGATAGAGACAATCCCGACCCAACAACGGGCTCATGGTCTAGAAGGGGGAGACAGACAACAAAACAAAACAAGTAGACAGGCATCAATGTCAACAAAATAGATAAATAGAATTATAAACATATACACATCATTAATAAAATGAATAGAGTAATCCAACCTCTGGTCTTACAGCATTTACGATCACATTCTACACTCTGATGCTTCTCCCATCATAATTGATTTTAATGTCCTCTAGGCTTTACAGTCCTCTAGATTGCAAGCTCCTTTTGGACAGGGAACATGACCACAAATTCTGTTGTACTCTTTCAAGCACTTAATCCAGTGCTCTGTACCCAGTAAGTGCTCAATCTATACCACTGATTGATTGATTGTCTCTGCCAATAGACTATAAGCTCCTCAAGGGCAGGGATCATGTCTGTCAACTCTATTGTATTTCTCAAGCACTTAGTCCAGTACCGAAAGCATCCAGTAAATACAACTGATTGCTTGTTTACAGAATATTGAGGAAAAAAAAGTAGATACATGGCACTAATTCATTCACTCATTCAATCGCATTTATTGAGCTCTTACTATGTGCAGAGCACTGTAATAAATGCTTGGAAAGCAAAATTCAGCAATAAAGAGAGACAATCCCTGCCCACAGAGGCTTCACAGTCTAGAAAGGGGGAGACATCCATCTAAACAAGTAAACAGGCATCAATAGCATCAATATGAATAAATAAAATTATAGATATATACACATCAAAACAAGTAAAAAGGCATTAATGTAAAGAAATAGAATTATAGGTATGTACATATATACACAAGTGCTGTGGGGTGGAGAGGGGGGTAGAGGAAAGGGAGTGAGTGGGATGATGGGGAGGGGAGAGGGAGCTGAGGAAAAGGGGGGCTTAATCTGGGAAGGCCTCTTGGAGGAGGTGAGCCTTCAGTAGGGCTTTGAAGCGGGGAAGTATGATTGTTTGGTGGATCTGAGGAGGGAGAAGCGGCATGGCTCAATGGAAAGAGCCCAGGCTTTGGAGTCAGAGGTCATGGGTTCAAATCCCGGCTCCACCACTTGTCAGCTGTGTGACTTTGGGCAAGTCACTTCACTTCTCTGGGCCCCAGTCTGTAAAATGAGGATGAAGACTGTGAGCCCCCAGTGGGACAACCTCATCACCTTGTAATCTCCCCAGCGCTTTGAAGAGTGCTTTGTGAGAAGCAGCGTGGCTCAGTGGAAAGAGCAAGGGCTTTGGAGTCAGGGGTCACGGGTTCAAATCCCGGCTCCGCCAATTGTCAGCTGTGTGACTTTGGGCAAGTCACTTCACTTCTCTGGGCCTCAGTTTACCTCATCTGTAAAACGGGGATTAAGACTGTGAGCCCCATGTGGGACAACCTGATCACCTTGTAACATCCCCAGCTCTTAGAACAGTGCTTTGCACATAGTAAGTGCTTAATAAATGCTATCATTATTATTATTATTATTATTCCAGGCCAGAGGTAGGATGTGGGCCAGGGGTCAATGGCAGCACAGGCGAAGACAAGGTTAACACCAGAGGAGTGGAGTGTGTGGGTTGGGATGTAGAAGGAGAGAAGGGAGGTGAGGTAGGAGGGGGATTCATGCATTCAGTTGTATTTATTGAGCACTTACTGTGTACAGAGCACTGTACTAAGCACTTGGGAAAGTACAATATAGCAATAAACAGACACATTCCCTGCTCATAATAGGATTCATTCATTCATTCAATCGTATTTATTGAGCACTTACTGTGTGTAAAAGACTGTACTAAGTGCTTTGGAGAGTACCAAATAACAATAAACAGACATATTCCCTGTCCATAATAAGCGTACAGTCTAGACAGGGAGACAGACATTGGTATAAGCAGCGTGGCTCAGTGGAAAGAGCACGGGCTTTGGATTCAGGGGTCATGGGTTCAAATCCTGGCTCCGCCAGTTGTCAGCTTGTGACTTTGGGCAAGTCACATAACTTCTCTGTGCCTCAGTTACCTCATCTAGAAAATGGGGATGAAGACTGTGAGCCCCCCGGGGTACAACCTGATAACCTTGTAATCACCCCAGCACTTAGAACAGTGCTTTGCACATAGTAAGTACTTAATAAATGCTACCATTATTATTTATTTACTATTATAAATTAGAGACTCAGTATGGTTTAGTGGAAAGAGCTCAGGCTTGGGAGTCAGAGGTCGTGGGTTCTAATCCTAGCTCTGCCACTTGTCTGTTGTGTACACTTGGACAAGTCACTTCACTTCTCTGTGCCTCAGTTGGCTCATCTGTAAAATGGGGATTAAGACTGTGAGCCCCACGTGGGCCAAACCTGTTTACCTCATATCTACCCCAGCACTTAGAACAGTGCTTGGCACACAGTAAGTGTTTAACAAATACCATTATCATTATAAATAAATAAATGACAGATATGTACATAAGTGCCTTGGGGCTGGGAGTGGAGATGAATAAAGGGAGCAAATCAGGGCAACACAGAGGAAGTGAGAGAAGAGGAAAGGAGGGCTTAATTAGGGAAGGCTTCTTAAAGAAGACGGGCCTTCACTAAGGCTTTGAAGCAGGGGAAAGTAATTGTCTGTCCGATTTGAGGAGGGAGGGCATTTCAGGTCAGAGACAGGATGCAGGCGAGGGGTTGGTAGCGAGAGAGATGAGATAGAGGAACAGTGAGAAGGTTGGCATTAGATGAGTGAAGTTTGTGAACTGGGTTGTAATAGGAGAGTAATGAGATGAGGTAGGAGGGGGCAAGGTGATGGAGTGCTTTAAAGCCAATGGGGAGGAGTTTTTGTTGGATGTAGAAGTTGATGAGCAACCACTGGAATTTCTTAAAGAGCAGGGAAACATTGAACGTTTTTGAAGAAGA
Source organism: Tachyglossus aculeatus (assembly GCF_015852505.1). Taxonomy (NCBI): domain Eukaryota; kingdom Metazoa; phylum Chordata; class Mammalia; order Monotremata; family Tachyglossidae; genus Tachyglossus; species Tachyglossus aculeatus. The sequence continues at coordinate 47,650,477 of NC_052067.1, forward strand.
GTGATCCAGGCAGCAGAGTGACCTATGGATTGGATTGGGGAGGGACAGGAGGCTGGGAGGTCAGCAAGGAGGCTGATACGGTAATCAAGGCAGGATAGGATTAGTGATTTCATTAAGGCGATAGCTTGGATGAAGAGGAAAAGGCGGATTCTAGGATGTTGTGGAGATGGAAACGACAGTGGGTTGAATACGTGCATTGAATGAGAGAGAGGAGGCAAGGAAAATGCCAAGGTTACAAGCTTGTGAGACAGGAAGGATGGTGGTCCCATCTACAGTGATGGAAAAGTCATGGGGAGGACGGGGTTTGGGTGGGACGATAAGGAGTTCTGTTTTGAACACATTTAGCTTGAGGTGACGGGAGGACATGCAAGTAGAGGTGTCTTGAAAGCAGGAGGAAATGCAAGACTGCAGAGAGGGAGAAAGATCAGGGCTGGAGATGGAGATTTGGGTATCATCCGCATAGAGGTGGTAGTTGAAGCCATGGGAGTGAATGAATTCTCGAAGGCAGTGGGTGTAGATGGAGAATAGAAGGGGACCCAGAACTGAACCTTGAGGGACACCCACAATTACTGGGTGGGAACCGGAGGAGGAGCCCATGAAAGAGACAAAGAATGAATGCCCAGAGAGATAAGAGGAGAACCAGGAGAGGACAGTGTCAGTGAATCTTAGGTTGGATAATGTTTCCAGGAGAAGGGGTGGTCGTTGGCATGGACTAACAAAATTTTTGTATAATTACCCTAATCACAGTCTAGAAGTGGGCTCACAGTGACTTGCCCAAAGTCACACAGCTGACAACTGGCGGAGCTGGGATTTGAACCCACGACCTCTGACTCCAAAGCCCAGGCTCTTTCCACTGAGCCACGCTGCTGTACGGAAGTGCTGTGGGGCTGAGGGGAGGACGAATGAGGGTGCAAATCCAGTTGTGAGGGTGCCAGAGAAGGGAGTGGGAGAAGAAGAAACGAGGGCTTAGTCGGGGAAGGTCATGCGGATGAGATGCGCTTTCATTTAGGGCTTTGAAGTGTTTGGGTTGGGTTGTAGTCGTAAAGCAGAGAAGTAAGGTAGGAGGGGGTGAGCTGATTATTATTATATGACTGATATTATATGATGGCTGATACATCATTTCTGTGTTTGTTTGGTTTTTATTTTTTAGATTTACCTACAGCCCAGATGGTTGGATCTGTGCAGCCTGTATTCTCAGGTGCGTCCCTCTACGGGGTGGTCATCTGCCTGTAAGCAGTTCTTGAATGATTGTCTCAAGGACTCGAGAAGCAGTGTAGCTGAGTGAATAGAGCACTGGCCTGGAAGTTAGAAGGACCCGGGTTCTAATCACGGCTCCACCGCTTGTCTGCCGTGTGACCGTGGGCAAGTCACTTAATCTCTCTGGGCCTGTGTTAATATGTTTTGCTTTGTTGTCTGTCTCCCCCTTCTAGACTGTGAGCCCGCTGTTGGGTAGGGACCATCACTATATGTTGCCAACTTGTACTTCCCAAGCGCTTAGTACAGTGCTCTGCACACAGTAAGCGCTCAATAAATACGATCGAATGAATGAATTGAGGGCTTTGAAGCTGAAAGCAAGGAGTTTCTGTTTGATCCATAGGTGGCTGGGCAACCACTGCAGGTTCTTGAGGAGTGAGAAAACATGGACTGAGTGGTTTCACAGAAGAATGATTCAGGCAGCCGAGTGAAGTATGGATTGGATTGGGGAGAGTCAGGAGGCGGGGAGATAAGTAAGGAGGCAGATGCAGTAATCAAGGCAGGATAGGGTAAGTGCCTGGATTAACGTGGTAGCAGTTTTGATAAAGATGAAAGTAGCGTGGCCTAATGTCTAGAGAACTGACCTGGGCGTCAGAAGGACCTGGGTTCTAATCCTGACTCTGCCATTGCTGTGTGACCCTGGGCAATTAGCTTAACTTCTTTGTGTCTCAGTTCCCTCAAGTGTAAAATGGGAATTAAGACTATGAGCTCCATGTGGGACATGAAACTTGGATCACATTGTTAAAAAACTGTAAATATATATCACAGGCATGTAGTTTCTTTCTTGCTTGCTTGGGGTGTGTCATTATGATCTGTCTTCTGCATCTATCTGCCTCTTCATTCATTCAATTGTCCCGTCTTTTGCCATCATCCATAGCCTTGCTAATGATTCTTCCATTATCGTTGTTAGGGTTTCTAGCCACCTAGCTGCTGAGCTGCCACTTCCACTTTTTTCCTGGACTTAGTGTCTTCCCCAGAGAATTAGTCCTCCTGATGATATGTCCAAAATATGCTCACACAAGTCGAGTCATTTGGCCTTCCAAAGACCTTGTCTTGTCTTACGCCGCCAAGTTGTTTCCAAACCATTTCCTGCTCCCACGAGCTTACAGTCTAGAGGGGGAGACAGACATTAATAGAAAGAAAGAAATTACGGATATGGAAATAAGTGCTGTGGGGATGGGTGAGGGGATGAAAATAGGGAGCAAGTCAGGGTGATGCAGAGTGGGAGAAGAGGGAAGGAGGGCTTAGTCAGGGAAGGCCTCTCGGAGGAGATGGGCCTTCAATAAGGCTTTGGAAGGGGGGAGAGTCAATGACTGTGGGATTTGAGGAGGGAGGGCGTTCCAGGCCAGAGGTAGGATGTGGATGAGAGGATGGTGGGATAGATGAGATGGAGGTACAGTGAGTAGGCTGACATTAGGAGGGAAGCATGCAGGCTGGGTTGTAGTAGGGGAGTCCTCGTGTCTCTCCCCACTTCAATCCATACTTCATGCCGCTGCCCGGATTGTCTTTGTCCAGAAACGCTCTGGGCATGTTACTCCCTCCTCAAATATCTCCAGTGGCTACCAAACAATCTGTGCATCAGGCAGAAACTCCTCACCCTCGGCTTCAAGGCTGTCCATCACCTCGCCCCCTGCTACCTCACCTCCCTTCTCTCCTTCTCCAGCCCAGCCCGCACCCTCCGCTCCTCTGCCGCTAATCTCCTCACCGTGCTTCGTTCTCGCCTGTCCCGCCATCGACCCCCGGCCCACGTCATCTCCCTGGCCTGGAATGCCCTCCCTCTGCCCATCCGCCAAGCTAGGTCTCTTCCTCCCTTCAAGGCCCTACTGAGAGCTCACCTCCTCCAGGAGGCCTTCCCAGACTGAGCCCCTTCCTTCCTCTCCCCCTCATCCCCCTCTCCATCCCCCGTCTTACCTCCTTCCCTTCCCCACAGCACCTGTATATATGTTTGTACATATTTATTACTCTATTTATCTTACTTGTACATATCTATTCTATTTATTTTGTTAGTATGTTTGGTTTTGTTCTCTGTCTCCCTCTTCTAGACTGTGAGCCCGCTGTTGGGTAGGGACTGTCTCTATGTGTTGCCGATTTGTACTTCCCAAGCGCTTAGTACAGTGCTCTGCACACAGTAAGCGCTCAATAAATACGATTGATTGATTGATTGACAGAAGCCAGACTGAAGGGGGCCCAGGAGAGAATTAGAAGAGAGGAATCTGAGACAGCAGGTGTAGACGACTCGCTCGAGGAGTTTGGAAAAGAATGGTAGGAGGGAGGTGGGGTGAAAACTGCAGGGAGCTGTGGGATTAAGGAAAGGTTTTCTTTTTTTAGGATGGGGGAAACATAGGCATGTTTGAAGGCAGTGGGGAAGAAACCACTGGAGAGTGAACAGTTGAAGACGGCCGTTAGGGAAGGAAGGAGGGAAGGGGTGAGAGTTTTATGAGGTGTGAGGAATGGGGTCTGATGCATTTAAGAGGAGGCAGGGGAATCTCCTCTGGAGATACTGATGGGAAAGTTGGAGAGGGGGCCGGGAAGCGGAGGGACTAAGGAGGCACCTCATTTTCAGGTGAGATGCAGTGATGCCAGAGATACACCAACTAGCTGAATGTGTTTCTACTGGTTTGAAATCGCAAGTTAAAACTTATATTCTTGCAATGGATTGGAATTTAGAGAAACAGTTATGGTACCAGAGATGTCAACATTTCATTGTGAATGTGGGTATAATTAGTGGGCAAAGATTTTAGGAGAAGCAGTGTTGCTTAGTGGAAAGTGCAAAGGGGTGGAAGTCAGGAGTCCTGGATAGCCTGCTGTGTGACCTTGGGCAAGTCTATTAACTTCTTCGTCCCTCTGTTTCCTCATCTATAGAAAGAAGAGCAAATCCAGTTCTCCCTCCCTGACTGTGGCCCCGATGTGGGACAGAGATTGGGTCTGACTTGATCGATTAATTCATTCAATCGTATTTATTGAGCACTTACTGTGTGCAGAGCACTGTACTATATCCGCCCCCATTGCTTGGTGCAGTGCTTGGCATAGAGTCAGCATTTAACGAGTATCACTATTATAATAATTACTATTAGTGTTTGACAATAAACAGGCTTAGTGAAGCACTTTTCTATTCTACCTATTCTACCAGTACAAAATTAAGGAGGTGCAAGTAGTCATCTGCTGTAGTTGCCCCATGTAAGCCCCTCCTTTAATTTTGATTTTAAGTAGGCTTGGCAAAATCACTGGGTCTTCAGGAGTTATATAAGACCATAATGCCAGATTCTCCGCTGTTCCTATGTTTGTTTCTACCGAGATTCATTCAATCATATTTATTGAGCGCTTACTGTGGGCAAAGCACGGCACTAAGCGCTTTAGGTCAACCATCAGTCTGACACAATATGCCTGATCTTCTTATAATTAAGTTGTAGAGAAAAGAACCTACCAATCTGAGAATTTCTGCCTGCACTGACAGAATGAAAACCAATATATTTAAAGGCTTTAGATTGTTATGGGATCTGGTGGAAATTTATATACTCATGTATATAAATGTTCAATCAAACTATTCATTCAACCGCATTTATTGAGCACTTACTGTGTCCCAAGCGCTTAGTACAGTGCTCTGCACAGAGTAAGTGCTCAATAAATACGATTGAATGAATGAATGAATGAATGAATGCAGAGCACTGTACTAAGCGCTTGGGAAGTACAAGTCGGCAACACACAGAGACGGTCCCTACCCAACAGTGGGCTCACAGTCTAGAAGACTGTTATTTATGATTGAAATGCACATGTAATCCAAGAATATTTGATTTTTTTAAATAAAAAAATACATGTGTTTCCTTGTCAGAAAATTCCCCTTCGAAATGTGTATATTTCTTTCTGGAAGACTTACCTCACCGTGGTTGAAAAAGTAGCACACAACTACAATTAAGCCTCCAAGTGGGTAATCACTGTGAAGGGAAAGAATACATACAGATTTATAATTACAATTCATATCACTGTCCCTGTTTCTCCGGCTCATCACCCATATCTTACGGAGTCATTATCTCTTTGGGTTTCACACCGGTGGTTTTCCATAATTAAAAAAGAGCAGCAAACAAGTGAATAAGAAAATCAAATGAACTCGGGATTAACCAGGTGTCTGTATGGGCACTGCTACCAGACATTGGCACTGGGCTTCAACTTCTTAATTAGGGGGTATGGCTAGGGCCACGCCAAAGGATGGGAACAACTGGGAAGTCCACTTTGTACTGAGGTTGCTGCTTCCCTCCCTGGTAGGAGCTTTGCTGTGTCACATCAGAAGGGCACATTATATGTTGCCAACTTGTACTTCCCAAGCGCTTAGTACAGTGCTCTGCACACAGTAAGCGCCCAATAAATACGACTGAATGAAGGGCATTGTAATTGCCTTCCATGGATACCAAGGAAAGGTTTGTGCCATTAAGCGCTTAGACCAGTGCTTTGCACATAGTAAGCGCTTAGTAAATGCCATCATTATTATTAATAACTCACCACGCCACCTGGGCAATGGACTAGTATCGGGGCAGAGTCCAGTTGCCATAGATGTAATTTAAAGAACCAATCAGTAGCGGAACAGCCAAGGGTAATTGGAATAGCAGGGATGACGTGAAAACCACATTTGGTCAGGAAATATCTGAAGATACTTTTCTCTCTATATCATAGACTCCTCGTGGGCAGGGAATATGTCTACCTAGTCTGTTGCATTATACCCTCCCAAGCACTTAGTGCAGTGCTCTCCACACAGTACGCGTTCAATAAATATCATTGCGCTTAGAATAGTGCTTTGCACATAGTAAGCGCTTAACAAATGCCATTATTATTATTATTATTATTGTTTCCCGGCGGACAACTGATCACCTTGTAACATCCCCAGCACTTAGAATAGTGCTTTGCACATAGTAAGCACTTAACAAATGCCATCATTATTATTATTATTGTTTCCCAGCGGACAACTGATCACCTTGTAACTTCCCCAGCGCTTAGAACAGTGCTTTGCATGTAGTAAGCGCTTAACAAATGCCATTATTATTATTATTATTATTATTATTATTATTATTATTATTGTTTCCCGGCGGACAACTGATCACCTTGTTACCTCCCCAGCGCTTAGAACAGTGCTTTGCACGTAGTAGGCGCTTAACAAATGCCATCATTATTATTATTATTATTATTGTTTCCCGGTGGACAACTGATCACCTTGTAACCTCCCCAGCGCTTAGAACAGTGCTTTGCACGTAGTAAGTGCTTAACAAATGCCATCATCATTATTATTATTATTATCATTATTGTTTCCCGGCAGACAACTGATCACCTTGTAACCTCCCCAGCGCTTAGAACAGTGCTTTGCAGGTAGTAAGCACTTAACAAATGCCATCATTATTATTATTATCATTATTGTTTCCCGGCGGACAACTGATCACCTTGTAACCTCCCCAGCGCTTAGAATAGTGCTTTGCACGTAGTAAGCACTTAGCAAATACCATCATTATTATTATTATTATTGTTTCCCGGCGGACAACTGATCACCTTGTAACCTCCCCAGCGCTTAGAACAGTGCTCTGCACATAGTAAGCGCTTAACAAATGCCATCGTTATTATTGAATGATTAATTGATTGCCTGACTAGCCAAGGTAGGTAGACTGCAAAATCTGGGCAGAGAGCCAAAAGAAGACGCAAGAGCCCCGTTTGGTGTCTGGGAGAAAACTTTACCAACCCACTCAACATCACGCAGTCACGCAGTCACAGCAGAAAGGGGTAATAGGATAAGGATAAGGATAGGGATAAGGCAGAGGATCATGAACATGAGGAAAGGAAGGGGGAGGGTTAGGGTTAGTTAGGTACAGCCAACTGGGGGCAGGGGTTGAGAGGAGACCAAATATGTGTATAAAAGGGAGAAATTACCAGTATTATTTTGTGGGTGTTGTGTCCTCTGGCCCTGTCCAAGCAGGGAACAATTGGGTTCTGGTGATAAGAGTGGGTTCTCCCCATTGTGAAGGTCAAATCGGGGCAGAGGTTCATCCCTAGACACTAGTGGGTAGTTTCTGTCTGACAGGCTAGGTAACGTACTATATTTCAAAAGGAATTTCCAAAAGCCCATTGATTGTGTCTATCAATTCAACAGTAACTGATTCAGCACTTACTCTGTGCAACACACTGTACTCAGCACGTGGGAGAGAACAACAGAATGGGCTGGGATGATCTCTGCCCTGAAGGACCTTACAATCTAAGGCAATGTCTATCATCAATCAGCAAAAATCATCTTTATGTGGATAGTTCCCAAAACTATATCTCCAGTCCCGATCTCTCACCTTCTCTGCAGCCTTGCATTTCCTCTATTTGGGTGCCCTGCTGACACCTCAAACTTTACATGTCCAAAACAGAACTCTTTATCTTCCCACCCAAATCCTAGCTCCCCCTACTTTCCCATCACTGTAGATATGCATTCATTCGATTGTATTTATTGAGCGCTTACTGTGTGCGGAGCACTGTACTAAGTGCTTGGAAAGTACAATTCAGCAACAAATAGAGACAATCTACCCAACAACGGGCTCACAGTTGAGATAGTCCCACCATCCTCCCTGCCTCGCAAGCCCATAACCTTTGTGATATGCTTGTCTCATCTCTCTCATATTCACATATTCAATCTGTCACCAAGTTCTGTCATTTCAACCTTTACAACAGCAATAAAATCTACCGTTTCCCCTCCATCCAAACCGCTTCCACTTTCATCCAAGCATTTATCCTATCCCGCCTGGATTAGTGCACCGGCCTCCTTGCTGACCTCCCTGCCTCTCCCCACTCCAGTCCATACTTCACTCAGCTGCCTGGATCATTTATCTACAAAACCATTCAGTCCCTATCTCCCCACTTTTCACGAATCGCCAGTGGTTACCCATCCACCTCTGCATCAAACAGAAACTCCTTAATGATTTAATGTGCCAAATCACTTTGCCCCTCCTACCTTACCTTCATGAGTTCCTATTACAATCCAGCCTGCACACTTTGCTCCTCTAATGCCAAACTATTCAAGCTACCTCAATCTCATCTAGCTCACCGCCAACCTGTCGCTCACTCCCTACCTCTGGCCTGGAACGCCCTCCCTCTTCACATCGGACAGGCAATCATGCTCCCCACCTTGAAAACCTTATTAAAAGCACATCTCCTCAAGAAGCTCTCCCCAACTAGACACCCATTTCCTCTTCTCCCACTCCCTTCTGCATCACTCTTGCACTTGGATTTGTACCCTTTATTCACCCCCTTTCAGCCCAACAGCACTATGTACATACCATGATTTATTATAATGATAATGATGGCATTTATTAAGTGCTTACTATGTGCAAAGCACTATTCTAAGCGCTGGGGAGGTTACAAGGTGATCAGGTTGTCCCACAGGGGGCTCAGTCTTCATCCCCATTTTAAAGATGAAGTAACTGAGGCACTGAGAAGTTACGTGACTCACCCAAAGTCACATAGGTGACAAGTATCGGAGCTGGGATTTGAAGCCATGACCTCTGACTCCAAAGTCTGTGCTCTTTCCACTGAGCCACGCTGCTTCTCTTTATGTATATTAATGTCTGTCACCCTCTCTGAGATTGCTGTGGGCAGGAAATGTCTCTACATCGACACGAGGAAATGTGTCTCTTATATTGTACTCAAGCTCAAGAGCTTAGTACAGTGCTCTGAAAACAGAAGCACTCAATAAATATGACTGATTGCTTCAGCCACAGGGAGGATTGTGGCGTTGTCAAAAGAAAGGGGAAAGCTGAAAGGAGTTGTGGGCTGGGGAGAAGAAGTTCTATTTCCAACATGTTGAGTTTGAGATGTCTGCAGACCACTCCGAGAAGATGTCCTGGTCCTTGTCCTGGCAACAGGAGAACAGTGAGGAAGAGCTCTGGGCAGGAGAGGTAAATTTGTGAGTCAGCTGTTTAGAAAGGGTAGTTGAAGCCAACCAAGTGAAAGAGTTCCCTAAATGAGTGGAGATAGAGGGAGAAAAGCAGGAAACACAGCACACAGCCTAGAGAGACACCCATGGTTAGAGGCTAAGAGATAGAAGAGGAGCAATGAGAATCCAAGGAAAAAGAGAAGGAGCAGCTGGAAAGGGAGGAGGAGACCAGCCAAAACCAAGATTAAATAGAGTCGACTTTCATTCTCAGTCAGCACAACTGATGGATAAATTCGCCTCTGGGTGTATGTGTAGTTAAGAATGCCAAAAAGACTTTGTCCCACGTTGTGCTGTTCTGTTTGAAGTTTACAGCATCCGACAGTTTTCATCAGCGCTTAGAACAGTGCTTGGCACATAGTAAGCGCTTAAGAAATACCACTATTATTATTATTATCTCCTGAACGCTGCTCGGAACCAACTGCTCCTTTCTCGACTGCAGTGTGTTCCGCTGGTCTAACCAAGGTAACTGACTCCCGATTTTCGGCTGGGATGGGGCAGTGCCTGATGGTTTCTTTTACTATATCCTTAAAAGGCTTCCTCTGTCCTCCTTACAAGCCCCCTGAAAGAGTGACTGCATCCACCCCAGGTAGATGGCAGCCTCTCTGAAGGGTAAAAGAAGACCTGAGCCCAAGAAAACAACAGAACTCTTAGCAGTCTGAGGACTACTGAAATACAAATGAACTCATGTATATTGAAATACTGCTCATTTGAAAAGTGTGAATGTTCACTCCCACACTAGGCCACACTCAGACACCAGGGCATTCTAGGACTTTAATTACAGATAGCCCAACATGTTCACAACTTGAACCTCTCAATCTGCCCCCTCTCCATTTCCACAGTCATCAGGGAGAAAGGGGAAGGCAGGCAGGCTGATGCTGTTGTCCAGAAGTCCCAGTTTTCAACAACAGTGATATGATCAGCCTAACGGAAGCACCTTTAGTGAAGTCTTAATCTCTGAACTTTAAAAAAACTAACCAATTCTAAGAAATTAGTATAGTTTCAGAAGAAATAATTTCTCTTGAGATGTGCGTAAGAAGTGCATTTTATTACACTTATGTTACAATGATGTGCTAAAATTTAAGTAGAATAATATACTTTTTTTACTTATCTCCAGAATTTCCTTGAAAGTTTTCTACTGTAGTTCAGTCACACATAATCAACTGCATTTACTGAGTGCTTACAGTATGCAGAGCGCTGTACTAACCACTTGGGAGAGTACAGTATAATAGAGTTAGTAGACCCTTTCCATGCCCACAAGTTTACAGTCCAGAGGAATAATCAGATCAATCAATCAATCAATCGTATTTATTGAGCGCTTACTATGTGCAGAGCACTGTACTAAGCGCTTGGGAAGTACAAATTGGCATCACATAGAGACAGTCCCTACCCAACAGTGGGCTCACAGTCTAAAAGGGGGAGACAGAGAACAGAACCAAACATACCAACAAAATAAAATAAGTAGGATAGAAATGTACAAGTAAAATAAATAAATAAATAAATAAATAGAGTAATAAATATGTACAACCATATATACATATATACAGGTGCTGTGGGGAAGGGAAGGAGGTAAGACGGGGGGATGGAGAGGGGGACGAGGGGGAGAGGAAAGAAGGGGCTCAGTCTGGGAAGGCCTCCTGGAGGAGGTGAGCTCTCAGCAGGGCCTTGAAGGGAGGAAGAGAGCTAGCTTGGCGGATGGGCAGAGGGAGGGCATTCCAGGCCCGGGGGATGACGTGGGCCGGGGGTCGATGGCGGGACAGGCGAGAGCGAGGGACAGTGAGGAGATTAGTGGTGGAGGAGCGGAGGGTGCGGGCTGGGCAGTAGAAGGAGAGAAGGGAGGTGAGGTAGGAGGGGGCGAGGTGATGGAGAGCCTTGAAGCCCAGGGTGAGGAGTTTCTGCCTGATGCGCAGATTGATCGGTAGCCATTGGAGGTTTTTGAGGAGGGGAGTAATATGTCCAGAGCGTTTCTGGACAAAGATAATCCGGGCAGCAGCATGAAGTATGGATTGAAGTGGAGAGAGACACGAGGATGGGAGATCAGAGAGAAGGCTAGTGCAGTAGTCCAGACGGGATAGGATGAGAGCTTGAATTAGCTTGAATCAGATGACTCTATAAATTCACCAACTAGTCAATGTTTTCATTTACCAACATTTTCATTTAACCAACATTTTAACCAATTCTTATCTACCGAAAATTCTTTTATCTCAAAAGCCTTACCTTAGGTATGCTCCATAAATGAAGAAGAATGTCATCATTAGTCCGTTTAAAAATAAAATCATAGCAACATAAAAGCAAGCTGGGTCTCCCAATCCTTTAAAAAACAAATATGTTACTCCATATTTAACTTCTAAACAAGCACAAAACTTTGCTGAGCACTTTTCAATGCTTTTCAGTAGTTAACCTTTACAAATTTGCTAAAAGGCAACTGTTAATTTAGCAGAATGAGGGGAGGTATAATAATGCACTAGAAAGAATCTTACCTTCACAGCTTTCAATGGGACTAAGCCCCTGTCCTCTGCTAACAGTCCAACATATCTTGCTTGGAATGCCGAAAATATCCATCATTCCCTTATATATGCGATACCAGCTGGCTAAGACTACCTAGAAAGGAAACAAAACAGGGAACCAGTGAAAATATTTTCCTTTTAGCTCGTTTGTTGCTACTGTAAAGATTTGGGAAGTTTTGCCAATCTCAGAATATCATGAACATTATAATCAATCAATCAATTGTATTCATTGAGCACTTATTGGGTACAGAGCACTGGGCTAAGTGCCTGGGAGGGTACAAGCACTCTCAAATACAAGTACAAGTATGAGAAGCAGCATGGCTTAGTGGAAAGAGCCCGGGTTTTGGAGACAGAGGTCATGGGTTCGAATCCCGGCTCCACAACTTGCCAGCTGTGTAACTTTGGGCAAGTCACTTCACTTCTCTGTGCCTCAGTTACCTCATCTGTAAAATGGGGATTAAGACTGTGAGCCCCAAGTGGGACAACCTGATCACTTTGTATCCTCCCAGCGCTTAGAACAGTGCTTTGCACATAGTAAGCACTTAACAAATACCATCATTATTATTATTATCATCACACTATAGCAGAGGTGGTAGACATGTTCCCTGCAGGGCACAGCGGATACAGCATGAAAGAAGATCATGAGTTCTAATTCCAGCTCCACCACTTGTCTGCTGTGTGGCCTTGGGCAAGTCACTTCACTTCTCTGGGCCTCAGTTACCTCATCTGGAAAATGGGGATTGAGACTGAGAGCCCCACGTGGGGCAGGGACTGGGTCCAACCCGATTTGCTTGTACCCGCCCCAGTGCATAATACAGTGTCTGGCACATAGAAAGCGCTTAACAAATACCCCATTATTATTATCATTATTAAGGAACTTCAAATATTTACAGAATTCATCAAATCACTTTATTTAAGGGACGGTCAGTGACTGAGCCCAATGTCTAGGCCTGCAGCTCCTAAGAACACAGTTTTACAGTCCTGGAGCTGAGGAAGCTGAGCGCTCACCTCCTCCAGGAGGCCTTCCCAGACAGAGCCCCCTTTTTCCTCTCCTCCTTCCCATCCCCCCCGCCCTACCTCCTTCGTATATATGTTTGTACAGATTTACTACTCTATTTTACTTGTACATATTTACTATTCTATTGATTTTGTTAATGATGGGCATCTAGCTTTATTTCTATTTATTCTGATGACTTGACACCTGTCCACATGCTTTGTTTTGTTGTCCGTCTCCCCCTTCTAGACTGTGAGCCCGTTGTTGGGTAGGGACGTCTCTATCTGTTGCCAACTTGTACTTCCCAAGCGCTTAGTACAGTGCTCTGCACACAGAAAGCGCTCAATAAATACGACAATGAATGAATGAGTGAAAGAAGGTAGAAGGGGGAGAGCTGATTGAGTTCCTTAAAATTGATGGTAAGGTCTTCTGTTTGAGTGGAGATGGATGGGCAGCCATTAGAGGTTTTTGAGGACTGAGGAGATGGGGGCTGAGTGACTTTTTAGAAAAATGATTTTGGCAGCAGAGTGATGTATGGGCTGCACAAGATAAAGCCTGGAGGCTGGGGGGTCGGCGAGAAGCCTGACGCAGTAATCAAGGTGGGATATGATCAGTGCTCAGATCAGCATGGCAGTAGTTTGGACGGAAAGAAAGGGGCAGATTCTAGAAATGTTATGATGGAAGAACCAACAGGATTTGGTGACAGAATGAATATCTGGGTTGAATGAGAGAGATGAGTCAAAGACAATGCTGAAGTTATGGGGCTTGTGAAACAAGAAGATGGTGGTGATGTCTACAGTGACACAGTGATTAGTAAAGTTGAGGGGAGGACAGGGTTTACGTGGAAAGATGAGGAGTTCTGTTTTGAACATGCTAAATTTGAGGTGTCAGATAGATGTCTCTATCTGTTGCCAACTTGTACTTCCCAAGCGTTTAGTACAGTGCTCTGCACACAGTAAGCGCTCAATAAATACAATTGAATGAATGAATGAAGTCAGCTTCCGTCACCTCCTTCCTGATTTTCCGATTGAAGCTCGCTGAGGCCACCTGGGCTGGGGCCTGTGCTCTCAGTCCATTCTGGGACGCCCCACCAGGAGGGACCTCTGATCCCTGTTGAGACGGAGGGAGGCAGGTGGAATCAGTCCACAGGCCCTGAGGAAGTTCAGAGGGTTGGCCAGAACTGCCCGAAGTTTGGAGTGGACTGAAAGATGATGCACGGCAATATGGCCTAGGGGAAAGAGCATTCATTCATTCATTCAGTCGTATTTATTGAGCACTTACTGTGCGCAGAGCACACAAGGCGGCAACATACAGAGACGGTCCCTACCCAACAACGGGCTCACAGTCTAGAAGGGGGAGACAGACAACAAAACAAAACAAACAGAACAAAACTATATGCCAGGCACTGTACTAAGCGCTGGGGTGGATTCCAGCAAATCGGTTTGGACACTGTCCCTGTCCCACATGAGGCTCACAATCACTATGTTGCGGATATTCTAATGAACACCTGTGGACTTTGATTCTTGATTTCATTTATATATCATTTCATTTATCTTTCATTTATATATATTTCTCTATATACTTTTAAAAGTTGATTATTAAAGTCACCCAAGCCACACTCCATGTTCCCAATCAGAATAGATGGGCAGACCCCTACTTAGCAGACAACTCCAAGCACAGTTCTGGGAGTCAAAGGACCTCGTCCGCTGCGGGACCTACGGCGGTCAGTTAATTTCTCTGTACCTCAGTTACCTCATCTTGAAAATGGAGATTAAATCATATTCCCTTCGATTTAGACGGTGTCCCAACTGGGACAGAGACTGTGTCCAACCTGATAAATTTAGATCCACCTCAGCGCTTAGAATAGTTCCTCTAATGCTAACTTTCTCACTTCTCATCTATTTTGCCACCGACCTCTCACTCACATCCTACCTCTGGCCTGGAACCCCCCGTCCTCCTCATATCAGACAGATCACTGCTCTCCCCCACTTCAAAGCCTTATTGAAAGCACATCTTCTTCAAGAAACCTTCCCTGACTAAGCTCTCCTTTCTTCTTCTCCCACTCCCTTTCATTCATTCATTCATTCAATCGCATTTATTGAGGGCTTACTGTGTGCAGAGCACTGTACTGAGCGCTTGGGAAGTACAAGTTGGCAACATACAGAGACGGTCCCTACCCAACACCGGGCTCACAGCCTAGAAGGGGGCGACAGACAACAAAACAAAACATGTGGACAGGTGTCAAGTCACCAGAATAAATAAAAATAAAGCTGATGCACATCATTAACAAAATAAATAGAACAGTAAAAATGTACAAGTAAAATAAATAGAGTAATAAATCTGTACAAACATATAAACAGGTGCTGTGGGAAGGGGAAGGAGGTAGGGCCGGGGGCATGGAGCGGAGGAGAGGAAAAAGAGGCCTCAGTCTGGGAAGGCCTCCTGGAGGAGGTGAGCTCTCAGTAGGGCTCCCTTCTGTGCTGCTCTAAGTCGCTACGTCATTTAGTCTCCCATCTCCACGGCACATAGTTGTATATTTATTTATTTCCTTATCTCTTTGTTTATTTATATTAATGTCTGTCTCCCCCTCTAGACTGTGAGCTTGTTGCGGGCAGAAATGTGCCTGCTGATTTTGTACTCTCCCAAGCTCTTGGTACAGTGCTTTGCATACAGTAAGCGCTCAATAAATACCATTGAATGAATGAATTAATGAATGAATAGAGCTTAACAAGTACCCTAATAATAATAATAATGATATACTATTATTATTATGCTACAGGCCACCAACGTCCTAGGCTGGGCTGAGCTCAGCTACTGGCCTGAATTGGACAAACACATTAAGGTAAACAGTATAGCAGGTCAAGATGTCCAGCCCCCTGCAGGGTCCCTAGTCTGGGAATAATCCTGGTCAATACCAGAAACCCGGGACACCTGAAGTGCAAATGGTCACCCAAGGACACCTCAAATTATTGGCCATTCCACGGGAATTTGACCCCCTATGAGAAGCAGGAACTTCATTCAGTACCCTGTGAGCTCGCTCGGTAAGCACTGCGGAGTACCAGACAGAGCACGGCCCTTGGAGTCAGAAGGTCATGGGTTCTAATCCCTGCTCCGCCACTTGTCTGCTGTGGGGCCTTAGGCAACTCACTTCACTTCTCTGGGCCTCAGTTACCTCATCCGTAAAATGGGGATTTGAGACCGTAAGCCCCACGAGGGATAGGGACTGTGTCCAACCCAATTTGCTTTTATCCACCCCAGTGCTTAGTACAGTGCCTGGCACATAGTAAACACTTAACAAATCCCATAATTATTATTATTATTACTAGTGGAAAGACGACGGGCTTGGGAGTCAGAACACCCGGCTGTAACCCTGGCTCCACCACGTCTCTGCGGTGTGACCTTAGGCAAGTCACTAACTTCTTGGTTTCCTCATCTGCAAGATGGGGACAAGGTACCTGTTCTCTTCCCCTCTTAATAGTAATGATAATAATAACTGTGGGATTTGTTAAGCATTCACTATGTGCCAGGAACTGTATTAAGTACTGTGGAATAGAGATTTTGTCCGGTATGCATATAATTTATTGACTCCAGTGCTTGGCACATAGTAAGCACTTAACAAATACAACAATTATTATTATTAAAATACCTTAAATGGGTCATGAAAGTCCAGAAAGTGAAATAAATCAAATTATCACTACTTCTTCTTCCAAGCCAATCTGTCAAAGCATACCAGATTCATTCAAAAATATTTTAAATTTACTGCTCAAAACCTGGTTTGGAGCTGAACTCATGGGGCAAGGCAATAACTTTTGGGTGATGGGCAAGATTTCATAGCAATGACTATGCTGGGCTAAAGAAGGAAAAAAGCATTTTCTAAAAACCTTCTCTGTCCCTTTCCCCCCTCCCCATCAGAGCTTTAAAAGTTTTTTGGAAAACACCATTTTGGCTACTATTAGTTTAGTTTTAATGGGGTCCAAAACAACTTTTGGTAATTGGTGAAACATATTCTTTTCTCTTTAAAAGACTGTCTGGGCCAAAGTGAAAGTTGCCCAGGGTTTGGTGCAAAGGAAATACCAAGAGTTGCTTTAGATATGAAGTGCTTAGAACAGGGCTCAGCACTCAATAAATACCAGTGATTGAGATGAAGATTACTACTCTACTTAAAAACATCAGTAACCTCAATTTTTAGTAGGAAAACGTGTCTGTTTTCTCGGTTCTCATTGTTCGGCTGAGGAACAGCCAAGCCTCCCTTCCCTCTAATATTTCTGGCTAGTCCAAACCTGACCCCTCTAGACTATAAACTTGTTATGGGCAGAGAACATGTCTGCTGATTCTGTTGTACTCTCCCAAGCACTTAGGACAGTGCTCTGCACACTCATTGTGGGCAGGGAATGTGTCTGCTTACTGTTATTTTGTACTCTCCTAAGAGCTTAGTACAATGCTCTGCACACAGTAAGCACTCGGTAAATACGATTAAATGAATGAATGAACGTGCTCAGTAACTGCCACTGATTGACGTGAGAAAGCAAAGATCTGGGAGGGCTCAGTAAGTGGAGAAGCACGGGCCTGGGAGTTGGAAGGTCATGGGCTCTAAACCCGGCTCCACTCATCTGCTGGGTGACCTTGGGCAAGTCACTTCACTTCTCCATGCCTCAGTTACCTCATCTGGAAAATGGGGATTGAGACTGTGAGCCCCACGTGGGACAGGGACTGTGTCCAACCCGATTTGCTTGTATCCACCCCAGTGCTTAGAACAGTGCCTGGCACATAATAGGCACTATTATTATTATTATTATTATTATTAATAGAGGTGATGTTCCAGTTGTCCGTGACAGCATAATACTTGTTCATTGATCATGCAATGGTATTTATTAAACACTTAATATATCCACAGCACTAGAAGTGCTTCGAAAATTACAACAGAGTTGACAGACACGTTCCTTGCCCTCAAGGTGCTTACGTTCTTGGGCGGAGACCGAAATTAAAATAGATTATGGATAGGGGAAACAGTAGAGTATAAGGATACTTATGTAAGTGCTGTGGGGCTGGGGTGAGTATCAAAGTGCTTAAGGGATACACAGCCAAGTTTATCATCAACACAGAGAAGAAGGGGGGCAGTGGAAATGAAGGGTTTAGTCTGGGAAGGCCTCTGGAGAAGGTATGATTTTAGGAAAGAGACTCATAGAGTGGAAACTGATTGTGTGCATTATTTACAGAGAAAATCATCATCAATCGTATTTATTGAGCGCTTACTGTGTGCAGGGCACTGTACTAAGTGCTTGGGAAGTACAAGTTGGCAACATATAGAGACAGTCCCTACCCAACAGTGGGCTCACAGTCTAAAAGGGGGAGACAGAGAACAAAACCAAACATACTAACAAAATAAAATAAATAGAATAGATATGTACAAGTAAAATAAATAGAGTAATAAATATGTACAAACATATATACAAGTGCTGTGGGGAAGGGAAGGAGGTAAGATGGGGGGATGGAGAGGGGGACGAGGGGGAGAGGAAGGAAGGCGCTCAGTCTGGGACTCGATGGCACATAATAATAATATAAGAGTAAGAATAACAGAAGTGTTATGGGGCTGGGGAGGGATGAATAAAGGATTGAGTCAGGGTGTCACAGAAGGGCGTGGAGGAAAAGGAAAAGAGGGCTCATTTGGGGAAGACCTCCTGGAGGAGATGTGCCTTCAATAAGGCTTTGAAGGGAGGGAAGAGTAATTGTCTGCTGGATATGAAGAGGGAGGGTGCCCAGGACAGGGGCAGAATGTGGGTCAGAAGTCAGCAGCGAGATAGATAATAATGATGGTATTTGTTAAGAAAATAAAATCAATACTTGGTTATGGTCTAGCCCTGATTGCAGTGGCTTTCTAGACTGTGAGCCCATTGTTGTGTAGGGACCGTCTCTGTATGTTGCCAACTTGTACTTCCCAAGCGCTTAGTACAGTGCTCTGCACACAGTAAGCACTCAATAAATACAAGTGAATGAATGAATGAATAATGATGGTTGTAAAAAATCATGCACAACCATTTCTTTTTTAATAACTCAAAATCATGATAAGGGTCAAGCAGGGATTCCTTTCTTTAGGGGAGGGAAATACATTAAAGTTGAAAGTAAAGATAACTAATCAAGTCACTGGACTTGGTTTGATGAGATACGCTCAACTCTTTCAGTTGAAAGTTTGGTTTGTGTAGATATTAGAATCATTACTCTACCCTTTTATTAGACAATACGCAGCAAATGCAATCTTCAAGCCCTTTACAAAATAATTTGGTGTGGGAGCAGGAGATTCTCTGTATGAGGTTTTTTCTGTTTTTTTTTTTTTTATTTGTTTGCCTTAAGTTAAACACTTACTAGGGTGTCAACCAAGGGTTGGGGTAGATAAAAGTTAATCAGGTAGGATTGAGTCCCTGGCCTACCTGAGACTCATGTCTAAGTAGGAGGGAGAATAGGGATTGAATCCTCATTTTACAGTTGAGGAAACTGAGGTACAGATAAGTTAAATGACTTGCCCATGGTCACACATCAGGCAACTGGCAGAACCAGATTAGAGCCCAGTTTAAGTAAATAAAGGTGTTGGTGACACTTGATTTTTCCTTCATCTAATCCTACTCCAAATCTATTGGTATTTTAAAATGCATTAATTTCAGACAGCTTTCAGGGATCTTGATTTTTACTTATGAATTGTATTATTCAATTGCCCTTCCACTTTGCTATTGAAAACAGTTATCAGCTTCCAGATTGTGAGCCTGCTGTTGGGTAGGGACCATCTCTGTATGTTGCCAACTTGTATTTCCCAAACGCTTAGTACAGTGCTCTGCACACAGTAAGCGCTCAATAAATACGATTGATGATGATGATGAATAAATACGACTGAATGAATGAATAACAATGTAGAGCTTGAGTTAATGTAGAGCTTGATTTAATGTAGAGCTCAATCAATGTAGAGCTTGATTGAGAAGCAGCATGGCTTAGTGGAAAGAGCCCGGACTTAGGAGTCAGAGGTTGTGGGTTCTAATCCCGCCTCCACCACCAGTCAGCTGTGTGACTTTGGGCAAGTCACTTAACTTCTCTGGGCCTCAGTTCCCTCATCTGTAAAATGGGGATTGTGACTGTGAGCCCTACGTGGGACAACCCTGTATCTACCACAGCACTTAAAACAGTGCTCGGCACATAGTAAGCACTTAACAAATACCAACATCATTATTATTATTTACAATTAACCCAAGTACATCCGTAACAATGAGCTTTATTTGGGCAAATTAGTCAGTTCGAATGCACTGACACTCAAAGGTCTAACTTGCCAGTCATTGAATGAATGGATGAATTAATACAAAATGGGTTATGACAATGAAGATTCCCCCATACTATCCAAATCCTTGAATTAATGTCTCAACCCTAACCTGAATAAAGATTAAAAACTGGAAATTTAATTAAGGTTCCTATTGCAGACAATTAAAAATATGAGGGCACAGACAAAGCAAACAGCCTCTGATTGCATAGTTTAGAAGCAGGGTTCCTTTTTAAAAATGAAAATTACATCTAGGAATCAAAAACTATACACTCACCTTGTAAAATGTGAATTTTGCATATTAAATGTACACATATTATATATATATATATATATATATATATACTTTTATTAGAAGCACTGATCAAATGTATGGTTTAAACAGAGGGTAATAACATGGACTTATACTTCAGCACTTAATTTCCTTCCAAAATAATGCATTTTCACTTTTCTCAAATCTTATTTTTGTATAAGAGGTTAAAACTGGAATAATAATCTTTTGCAGTCAGTAATTTTCTTGTCTTATTGTTTTCAAAGTTTTGAAGGTTTTACTGGGATTGGCTTGACATTAATGTCAAATATCCTTTTTGGGAGAGAAAATTTTGGTTCAAAAAATGAATCCTTTTCTCCGGCCTGGCTACAGTGTGTCTTTCAAAAGACTGACCGTAGGGGAAATATGGTCACTTTAATCCAAGACTTTTAATAAATCATAAATTTTTGCTTTTGCCGTTGGGGAAGGAAAGGACTAATATTCAGATGCCCCTGATGGGGGGAAATTCCTGTTTCTGGGGACCCAGCTCATCGAGATAAAGGCAGGAAAGAGCTGAGGATGTCTTTAGACTACACCAAGATAGACTTGCTGGTGCCAACTGGAAATTAAATGAGGAAACACAACCGGATTTGGCGGAACTGAGCACCTGGGAGCTGTCCTGTGCCCGCTCCCTAGTAACTGAACACGTGCAAGTTTGGCACAGTAGGCTCTGATGATGATGACATTTATAAAGCGCTTACTATGTGCAAAGCACTGTTCTAATTGCTGGGGAGGTTACAAGGTGGTCAGGTTGTTCCACAGGGGGCTCACAGTCTTAATCCCTATTTTACAGATGAGGGAACTGAGGCACAGAGAATTGACTTGCCCAAAGTCACACGGCTGACAGTTGGCAGAGCTGAGATTTGAACCCCTGACTTCTGACTCCAAAGCCCGGGCTCTTTCCACTGAGCCACGCTGCTTCTCCGTTTTGTCGCTGAGATCTTGGGTTTCTTAGTGCTGTTGTGGGGGAAGAGGTCTGCTGGGGACCCCGGCGATAACTCAGCTCCTTCTTCACCTAACAAGTCTCATTTGCTGTCAGGTAACCTGGAGCTGCTCTGAGCCAGTGACTGACTTCAACCCGTGTCATTTGTGGATGGAGATCTAAGGGAAGAGCTGCTAGGGTCCTGGCTAGTAGTTACCATTTCAATAATGATGAATCAAAAGTAGAAGCCGATGACTTTGAACAATATACCCTGAATGGCCTCTCATTCAGCAACTAGAACGCTACATTTGATAAAAGGAAGCATACATGGGCAAAGAAATTGGATGGCTTTGAGTATTGGTACTAGGCTGCTGATAATAATAATAATAATAATGGCATTTATTAAGCGCTTACTATGTGCAAAGCACTGTTCTAAGCACTGGGGAGGTTACACGGTGATCAGGTTGTCCCATGGGGGGCTCACAGTCTTAATCCCCATTTTACAGATGAGGTAACTTAGGCACAGAGAAGTTAAATGCCTTGCCCACAGTTACACAGCTGACAATTGGTGGAGCCGGGATTTGAACCCATGACCTCTGACTCCAAAGCCCGGGCTCTTTGCCACTGAGCCACGCTGCTTCTCTTGTTCGTACGCGGTTCACGTAGAGTGGCTGAAAAGTCTCACCATCCATTGGCCGTTTAGTGCTCTGCCCAATAGGCTGGCAATCTCAATCTATCGGTTAGCTGGATATGTCAAAAAATATTATCATTCTTGTTTCTCAAGATTCCAGCAATCGAACCAAATATTGTCCTTATTAATGTATTAAAGGGACTATTGGGGCAGATACAAGTTAATCAGGTCGGGCACAGTCCCTGTCCCACATGGAGCTCACAGTCTAAGTAGGAGGGAGAACAGGTATTGAATCCCCATTTTACAGTCGAGGAATCTAAGGCACAGAGAAGTAAAGCAACTTGCCAAAGGTCACACAGCAAGCCACTGGCGGCACTGGGATTAAAACCCAGGTCCCCTGGCTCCCAGGCCTGTGTCTTTCCACTAGGCCAATGCTACTTCTCAAATAGTACATAGAAAGGCATGAACATGAAGTCTGAATGAGATTTGCAATCCTATCTTGAATTACTGACCTGCTGATGTCACAAGCAATCGTTAGTGAGTAGGGCTTGCTGACTGAAACCTTGTACTGTCTCTGCTGTGACCCCGGACCATCTCTATATGTTGCTGATTTGTATGTCCCAAGTGCTTAGTACAGTGCTCTGCACACAGTAAGCGCTCAATAAATACGACTGAATGAATGAATGAATGCTGTAACCATTCCATCCACAGCATGCAGCCAATTCAGCTTAGAGACGCTTGCTCATTCATTTGTGATGGACTGAATCATCTTTGGAAAAATGATGGATCTGGTCTTTAGTGTGGTCTTCCTTTTTTAACCTAATGGAAATCTGTTTTTAATCTAAGCAAGTACAGTAACTTGCATGAGATGCCATCTAGATGCTTGCAAAAGCAGTTTAGAGAAAAGCAAATTAATTCTGTTTTATTGGCTTGGTTTTGTTTTAATTTTACTACCCACATAAATTGAAATTGCAGTTTCCTTTTCACTGGGTGAAAAGGATACAAATTAAATATCGGCATTTATCATTTTACTGCCTTCTCAACTGTTAGAGCACTGAGAAGCGACAGCAGCTTGGAAACAAAGGCTAGGAACCGTTCGAATTATATCTGAGTCTTTGGGTCCTTAGACCTTGTGCTCATGGAGTTTTACTGATGTAAAGTGCTTGTGGCAAAAATAATTTTTCAAATGGAAAATTTTCTTGTGGCCATAATCGCCACTCCACTACATCCTCAAAAATCTCCAACAGCTCCTCCTTGCTTGGTAAAACCAAAAATGCCTAACCGTTATCTCCAAGGCTGTTGGTTTCTACTTAACTACCTGCTGTCCTTCCCCTCAGCTTTCCCATAAAATGCCTGACTTATAAGTTCTTATAAAAAGTCATCTTCTTCCAGAAGCATTCTCAACGTAAGTCGCTCTCCTTTCCAACTGTGCTTTGCCACCTCAGGACTCCTGCAATTCTATTATTGAGTGATTTATTCACTTGTGTTTATCGTTTGTCTCAGTTCTCTCATTCTTTCACCTAATATTTACTTGGGATTTTGTGCCTGCAATTAGATTGCAAGCGTCTTGAGGACAGAGACTATGTCTTTTACATGTACTCTCTGGAGTACTCTACACACAATGGGCACTCAATAAATAGCAATGAGAGAATCTCAATCACCTGTAAAATAGGGATGATAATAATAATAATGATAATAATAACGGCATTTATTAAGCGCTTACTATGTGCAAAGCACTGATCTAAGCACTGGGGAGGTTACAAGGTGATCAGTTTGTCCCACGGGGGGCTCACAGTCTTAATCCTCATTTTACAGATGAGGGAACTGAGGCACAGAGAAGTGAAGTGACTTGCCCAAAGTCACACAGCTGACAATTGGCGGAGCCAGGATTTGAACCCATGACCTCTGACTCCAAAGCCCGTGCTCTTTCCACTGAGCCACGCTGCTTCTCTGACAGTGAGAAAACTGTGAGCCCCACGTGGGACAACCTGATAACCTTGTATTTACCCCAGCGCTTATAGCAGTGCTTAGCACATACTAAGCACTTAACAAATACCATCATTATCATTAATATTATTATTATCAATCAATCAAATTTTTAAGCACTTAGCAAATACCGTCATTATTATTATTATTATTATTATCAATCAATGGAATTCATTAAGCATTTACTGTGCACAGAGCACTCTACTAACCACTTGGGAGAGAACAACATAATAGAGTTGGCAGACACATTCCCTGTCCACAACGATCTTAATCTAGAGGGAGATATAAATAAAAAATTTAAAATATATAATTTATAGATATGAACGTAAGTGCTGCGGGGCTGAGGGTGGGGCGAATATCAAATGCCCAAGGGTCACAGATCCAACTGCACGGACGATGTAGAAGGGACAGATTTCGATCCTCCATCCCTTTTGGAGGTTTCTGAAGTGTGTGGAGGCTGAAGTGTGAGGCCCGTGGTCACTTCGTCGCTGGTTATTCTGAAGCGCCTTGCAACCTCTTTTCGCCTACAGCACGTCTCCTTTGCTACAGCAACATGCTTGTCCTCAAAGAACTGAATAACTGAATGACGCATCGGATGCCAGGAGGACTAGGCCCAGGTCATGATCTTCCAAGCGCTGGTATCGATGGACCACATCCTGAGGGTGGGATGAAGTAGCGTGGCTCAGTGGAAAGAGCACGGGCTTTGGAGTCAGAGGTCAGGGGTTCAAATCCCGGCTCTGCCACTTGTCAGCTGTGTGACTTTGGGCAAGTCATTTAGCTTCTCTGTGCCTCAGTTACCTCATCTGTAAAATGGGGATTAAGACTGTGAGCCCACCGTGGGACAACCTGATCACCTTGTAACCTCCCCAGCGCTTAGAACAGTGTTTTGCACATAATAAGTGCCTACTAAATGCCATTATTATTATTACTACTTTACATTTTTCTGGACACCTCTACAGCATGATCCATTGCTGAGCGCTTCATCAATTGTCTTAATTGTGGCATGTGTTAAGCATCTACTATGTGCCAAATACTGTAGTAAGGGCCAGAGTAGATTACAAGAGGATCAGGTCAGACACAGCCTGGGGAATTCTTTCATTGTTGGCTTGTTGGTACCTACTTTATTGAGAAAATTGACATTATCAGAGAAGAGAAGAGAAGCAAAGAAACAGCATGGCTTAGTGGAAAGAGCCTGGGGTTTGGAGTCAGAGGTCAGGGTCAAACCCCGGCTCTGCCAATTGTCAGCTGTGTGACTGTGGGCAAGTCACTTAACTTCTCTGTGCCTCAGTTACCTCATCTGTAAAATGGGGATGAAGACTGTGAGCCCCCACCATGGGACAACCTGATCACCTCGTAACCTCCCCAGCGCTTAGAACAGTGCTTTGCACATAGTAAGTGCTTAATAAATGCCATCATTATTATCAGTATCAGGCGTGATCTCCCTAAAATCATCCCTGTCCCTCCCCAGTCTCTCCCCCTCCGGCCCCTTCTTCCCATCTTTCCCATCATATCTCTTGCCTTCTCTCAAAATCCACTCCCTCAACCTCCTCCATCCAACCCCATTCCTTCACACCTTAATCCCTTTATTCCCTCCGTAACAGCCATCTTCAACCGTTTGCTCTCCAATGGCTCCTTCGCCACTGCTTTCAAACATGCCCATGTCTCCCCTATCCTAACAAAAACCCTCCCTTGACCCCATGGCTCTTTCCAGTTATTGCCCCATCTCCTCCTATCATTCCAAACTTCTTGAGAGAGTTGTCTACACCCACTGTCTCAAATTCCTCTCCTCCACCCCCTCCAATCTGGCTTCTATCCCCTTCACTCCACAAAAACTGCCCTCTCAAAGGTCACCAATGATCTCCTTCTTGCCAAATCCAACGGCCTCTACTCCATCCTAATCCTCCTCAATCGCTCAGCTGCCTCTGACACAGTCGATGACCCCCTTCTTCTGAAAACATTATCCAACCTCGGTTTCACTGACACTGTCCTCTCCTGGTTCTCCTCTAGTCACCTCTTTCGCGGGCTCCTCCTCTGCCTCCCACCCCCTAACTGTGGGGGTCCCTCAAGGTTCAGTTTTGGGTCCCCTTCTATTCTCCACCGACACCCACGCTCTTGGAGAACTCATTCACTCTCATGGCTTCAAGTACCATCTCTATGCGGATGCTACCCAAATATACATCTCCAGCCCTGATCTCTTTCCTTCTCTTCAGTCTCACATTTCCTCCCGCCTTCAAGACATCTCTGCTTGGATGTTCTCCCGTCACCTCAGTTTAACATGTCCAAAAGACTCCTTATCTTCCCACCCAAACCTTGTCCTCCCCTTGACTTTCCCACCGCTGTAGACGGCACCACCATCCTTCCTGTCGCACAAGCTTGTAAATTTGGCGTTATCCTTTGGCGTTATCAGGCAGAAACTCCTCACCCTCGGCTTCAAGGCTCTCCATCACCTCACTCCCTCCTACCTCACCTCTCTTCTCTCCTTCTACAGCCCAGCCCGCACCCTTCGCTCCTCTGCCGCTAAACTCCTCACCGTGCCTCGTTCCCACCTGTCCCGCCGTCGACCCCCGGCCCACGTCATCCACCTGGCCTGGAATTCCCTCCCTCCGCACATCCGCCAAGCTAGCTCTCTTCCTCCCTTCAAGGCCCTACTGAGAGCTCACCTCCTCCAGGAGACCTTCCCAGACTGAGCCCCCTCTTTCCTCTCCCCCTCGCCCCCCTTCCATCCCCCGTCTTATCTCCTCCCCTTCCCCACAGCACCTGTATATATGTATACATGTTTGTACATATTTATTACTCTATTTATTTATTTATTTTACTTGTACATATCTATTCTATTTATTTTATTTTGTTAATATGTTTGGTTTTGTTCTCTGTCTCCCCCTTCTAGACTGTGAGCCCACTTTTGGGTAGGGGCTGTCTCTATATGTTGCCAACTTGTACTTCCCAAGCACTTAGTACAGTGCTCTGCACACAGTAAGCGCTCAATAAATACGATTGATTGATTGATTGATTGATTGACTCCTCTCTCTCGTTCATTACCCTTTTCCAATCCATCAATCATAGCTAAAATCCCCCCTTCCGCATTTCTTATCACTTCAGTTATCCTATCCCATCCTGATTACTTTATCAACCTCCTTGCTGACCTCCCAGCCTTCTGTCTCTCCCCACTCCAATCCATATTTCACTCTGCTGCCTGGATCATTTTTTTCTACAAAAACGTTCAGGACATGTCACCCCCCTCCTCAAAAACTCCAGTGGTTGCCCATCCACCTCAGCATCAAACAAAAACTCCTCGCCATTGACTCTAAAGGACTCAACCGCCTCGCCCCCTCACCTCACCTTGCTGCTCTTCTACTACAACCCAGTCTGCATAGTTTGCTCCTGTAATGCTAACCTTCTCAATGTACCTCAAACTCATCTATCTCGCTGGCTACCCCTAATCCATGCTCTGCCTCTGGCATGGACCTCCCTCCCTCTTCAAATCTGACAGACAATTACTCTCCCCTGATTCAAAATCTTATTGAAGACACATCTCCTCCAAGAGGCCTTCCCGGACTAAGCCCTCCTTTCCTCTTCTCCCACTCCCGTCTTCATCACCCGGACATGCTCCTTTTTTTCATCCTCCCTTTCAGCCCCACAGCACTTAAGTACATATCTTTAATTTATAAATAAATAAATTACAGTCTAGAGTCTAATAAATAGACGGTTAAGCTCATTGTGGGCCGGGAATGTGTCTGTTTATTGTTATATGGTACTCTCCCGAGCACTTAGTAAAGCGCTCTGCACACATAAGCGCTCAATGAGCCCGTTTCTAGACTGTGAGCCCGTTGTTGGGTAGGGACCGTCTCTAAATGTTGCCAGCTTGTACTTCCCAAGCGCTTAGTACAGTGCTCTGCATACAGTAAGCGCTCAATAAATACAATTGAATGAATGAATACCACTGAATTAATGAATGAATAGTATTAATTTATCATCAATGCAGTTGAGCTTGGCTCCTAAGTGTCAACTTCTCTTTCTAAGCTCTTGAATAAACAGGTTGTTGGGATTTTAGGGGGAAGCAACATGGCCTAGTGGCAAGTCAATCAATCATATTTATTGAGCACTTACTGTGTGCAGATCACTGTACTTGGGAGAGGTCAATATAACAATATAACAGACCATTCCCTGCCCACCACAAGCTTACAGTCTAGAGGGGGAGACAATATAAAGTTACACATATGTACATAAGTGCTGTGGGGCTGGGAGGGGAGATGAATAAAGGGAGTAAGTCAGGGTGACGCAGAAGGGAGTGAGAAAAGAGGAAAGGAGGGCTTAGTCAGGGAAAGCCTCTTGTAGGAGATGGGCTTTAAAGGTGGCAAGAGTAATTGTCCATAAGATATGATGATGATGATGGCATTTGTTAAGCACTTACTATGTGCAAAGCACTGTTCTAAGCGCTGTAGAGATATGTAATAATAATAATAATAATAATAATGATGGCATTTATTAAGTGCTTACTATGTGCAAAGCACTGTTCTAAGTGCTGGGGAGGTTACAAGATGATCAGGTTGTCCTACGGGGGGGCTCACAGTCTTCATCCCCATTTTCCAGATGAGGTAACTGAGGCCCAGATAAGTGAAGTGACTTGCCCAAATTCACATGGCTGACAATTGACGGAGCTGGGATTTGAACCCATGACCTCTGACTCCAAAGTCCAGGCTCTTGCCACTGAGCCACGCTGTATTTAGAGGGAGGGTTTTCCAGGTTAGAGGAAGGATACGGGCGACAGGTCGGCGGTGAGATGGGTGAGATCGAGGTACAGGAAGCAGGTTAACACTAGAGGAGCGAAGACTGTGGGTTGGGTTATAGTAGAAGAGTAGTGAGGCGAGGGCAGAGGGGGAAGGTGATTAACTGCTTTAAAGCTGACAGTGAGGAGTTTCTGTTTGATGTGGAGGTGGATGGGCAACCACTGGAGGTTCTTGAGGAGTGGGAAAACTTGGACCGAATGTTTTTATAGAAAAATGATCCAAGCAGCAGAGTGAAGTATGGACTGGAGTGGGGAGAAACGGGAGGCTGGGAGGTCAGCAAGGAGGCAGATACATAAATCAAGGCGGGATAGGATAAGTGCTTAGACAGAGCAAAGGCTGGGAGCCAGATGACCTGGGTTCTACTCCCGACTCTGCCAACTGCTTATTCTGTGTCCTTAAGAAAGTCATTTAACTTATCTGTGCCTCAGTTTCCTCATCTGTAAAATGGGGATTCAATATCTGTTCTCCCTACTACTTGGACTGTGAGCCCCTTGTGGGACAGGGACTGTCCCCAACCTGATTATCTTATATCTCCCCCAGCGTTTAGAACGGTGCTTGACGCACAACGAGATCTTGAGATGTACAACAGTAATAATAATGAGTGTTGGGAGGGACAGGCTTTCAATTTTGGGGTCTTTTGAACCCTGATAAGAAATCCCCAGGTCTTGTCAGAGGCCTGGAATGAGCAAGTCTGGAAGATCACCTCACTTTGGCTACTCTAGTCCAGCTCCTCCATGCCCCCGTGGAGAATAAGCCCACGGCTCCGATTATTATCACACCTTGATGCCTGCCATCTCATAATGTTGCAGGGACTCAGGATCCAGGATGCAATATTGCCATTTTATTCCAGCTAGTTGCCTCAGAGAGTATATATGTTGTTTAATATGGTTATTGGTATGATGTCATGCCTCACAGCCATGTAACAATATTGTAGTATTAAGCCCTTGATATTCACCACACTCTCAGCCTCACAGCCCTTAGGTACATATCTGCAATTCATTTATTTATATTATTGCCTTACTCCCCCTCTAGATTGTAAACTCGTTATGGGCAGGGAACATGTCTACCAACTCTCTTGTATTGGATTCTCCCGAGTGCTTAGTATAGTGCTCTGCATATAGTAAGAGCTCAATAAATACCATTGATTGATGGACTGCAGTGACAACAGCACAGTAGATGCCAATCTTTGGAGGCTGACTATAATTTCTTCCCAGAGCTGACGTTCCAGCTTTCTATATGCTGGGCGAATCATGCCGTCACATAATAATAATAATAACAATGGTATTTGTTAAGCACTTACTATGTGCAAAGCACTGTTCTAAGCACTGACACATCTTGAGAGGTCATCAGTGATAGCATTTTGCAAAAGTACACTGCACAAGTGGCAGAATTTTTTTGATGGGTTTAAGCTGCACTGTATTCATGGCATACAAAACAACTAGACCACTGATGGCTCCACAGGAGCAAAAACTGTAGTACTGGACTTTCGCTTTTCACTTGTAATTAGTACAGAAAAAAGCTGGCAGTATTTCCCTATTTCCACACATTGTTATCCGAGGAAAAATAATATACTATGCAGATAATGTAATGGAGAATATGGAATTTCTACCTTTAAATTATGGCTTACCTCTGGATAAAGACTGAAGCGTTTCAACGAATTGATTACAAGAGGATATTCTGTTACTTCATCATGTATAATCATCCAGATTCCATCAGAAAATGAAGGTGCTTCCACTAGGGTCTTGAAGAAAGAGTAATAAAATCCCTGTAGAATAAAAATACAGCAATCTAATGAATCCTAAACAGAGTAATTTCTATTTTTGTTTCTTCCACCCACATCAAGCATCTTAAAAATTATTATCAATAGTCCAGATTTGGTTAATTCTACATGTTTCTCCTCACTACTCTCTTTCTGGGACTCAGTAATAATAATAATAATAATAATAATAATAATTATGGTATTTGTTAAGTGCTTACTATGTGCCGAGCACTGTTCTAAGTGCTGCGAGGTTACAAGGTCATCGAGGTTGTCCCACATGGGGCTCACAGTCTTTCATCCCCATTTTACAGATGAGGGAACTGAGGCCCAGAGAAGTGAAGTGACTTGCCCAAAGTCACACAGCTGATAAGTGGCAGAGCTTGGATTAGAACCCATGACCTCTGACTCCCAAGCCCGGGCTCTTTCCACTGAGCCACGCTGCTTCTAAGTATCTAGCGAGCCCTTTGATCTTGCCTCAAAAAGAGAATGAAATATACAGAAAAAAACCTTCAAAATGTTTTCGAAATGTTGCCCAGTGGCAGGGTTTGTGGGACAAAGAGAGGGAAGGGGTCAAGGAAGGGGAAAAAGCACGGCCTAGTAGATACAGACCAGGCCCGGGAGTCAAAAGAACCTGGGCTCTAATCCCAGCTCTGCAGCTTGTCTGCTGTGTGACCTTGGACAAGTCATTTCATTTCCCTGCACCTCAGTTACCTCATCTGTAAAACGGAGATAAAGATTGTGTGTCCTATGAGGGACATGGGCTGTGTCCAACCTGATTATCTTGTGTGAACCTCAGCACTAAGCACGGTGCCTGGCACATAATAACGATAATAATAATAATAATAATGGCATTTATTAAGCACTTACTGTGTGCAAAGCACTGTTCTAAGCGCTGGGGGGTACAAGGTAATCAGGTTGTCCCACGGGAGGCTCACAGGGTTCATCCCCATTTTACAGATGAGGGAACTGAGGCCTGGAGAAGTGAAGTGACTTGCCCAAAGTCACACTGGTGACAATTGGCAGAGCCAGGATTTGAACCCATGACCTCTGACTCCAAAGCCTGGGCTCTAGCCATTGAGTCACACTGCTTCTTCACATAGTAAGCACTTACCCAATGCCATTCAAAAAAAGTCAATGGAGACATTCTAGATAATAGATAGTCCTTCCCTAAACATAAGGATAGAAGTTCAATCAATCATTCATAAATATGGAGTGCTTACTGTGTGCAAAGCACCATCCTAAGCAATTGGAGAAGTAGGACAGATTTGGTAGATGACATTCATTCATTCAATCGTATTTATTGAGCACTTACTGTGTGCAGAACACTGTACTAAGCGCTTGGGAAGTACAAGTTGGCAACATATAGAGACAGTCCCTACCCAACAACTGGCTCACAGTCTAGAAGGGGGAGACAGACAACAAAACAAAACATGTGGACAGGTGTCAAGTCATCAGAATAATAGAAGTAGAGCTAGACGCATATCATTAATAGAATAAATAGAATAGTAAATACGTGCAAGTAAAATACAGTAATAAATCTGTACAAACATATATACAGGTGCTGTGGGGAGGGGAAGGAAGTAGGGCTGGGGGGATGGGGAGGAGGAGGGGAAAAAGGGGAGTCAAGCCCAGAGTGTTTCTGTAGAAAGATAATCCAGGCAGTGGAGTGAAGTATGGACTGGAGTGGGGAGAGGCAGGAGGTTGGAAGGTCAGAAAGGAGGCTAATGCAGTAATCCAGTTGGGATAGGATGAGTGACGGTACTAATGTGGTAGCGGTTTGGATGGAGAGGAAAGGGCAGATCTTGGGGGATATTGTGAAGGTGAGACTGGCAGGTTTTGGTGACGGATTGGATATGTGTGTTGAATGAGAGAGCGGAGTCGAGGGTGACACCAAGGTTATGGGCTTGTGAGATGGGAAAGATGGTTGTGCCATCTACAGTGACGGGAAAGTTCGGGAGAGGACAGGGTTTGGGAGGGAAGATAAGGAGCTCTGTCTTGGACATGCTGAGTTTGAGGTGGTGGGAGGACATCCAAGTCTGGAGCCTGGAGGGAGGGAGAGAGAACAGGGGAGGAGATGTAGATTTGGGTGTCATCCACATAGAGATGGTAGCTGAAGCCAAGGGAGTGAATGAGTTCTCCAAGGGAGTGAGTGTGGATGGAGAATAGAAGGGGACCAAGAACTGAACCTTGAGGGACCCCTACGGTTAGGGGATGGGAGGGAGAGGAGGGGCCCATGAAGAAGACTGAGAATGAACGGCCAGAGAGACAACAGGAAAACCAGGAGAGGACGGAGTCCATAAAGCCAAGGTTGGGTAACGCTGAGGAGAGGAGATGGTCCGCAGTGTCAAAGGCAGCTGAGAGGTCAAGGAGGATTAGGATGGAGTAGGAGCCGTTGGATTTGACAAGAAGACCACTGCATTGTGTTCTTATGTTCTTAACATTATGTTCTTATATCAAATTACTTCTAATTCATAGTTTAACTCTTTATGAACTTATACAGGTTTAATTATTTCGGAGAAACTAACCATTTCAGTGCGGAAACTCATCTCCCTTTCCAACGTGGAGAGGTGAGAAAAGTGACAGTCATTTTCAAAAAGTGTTGCTATATGACTCCTGAAAATATGAAAGAAAAATATAAAGAAAAGGACACGTTATAAAATTAGTACTGAAATGACCTAGTACTCGGTCATTTTTTTTTAAAAAAGAAAACTAGAATAGAACTTCACAATAGCAATCAATATACTTCTTGAATTCCAGATGCATTTCTACTCTAGTATATATGGACTTCAGAATGATCTAAAGTCAAATATATTCAAGTTCAATAGCAAAAATATATCAAAGATTGAACTACTTGAGATTACGGCACATCCCAAGCATAATGAGAATAAATGGTGAGTATAATGAGACTAAATGACATAACTAAAACAAAACAAAATGATCATATTCCAGTACCACAAATCTAAGGATCAAATTTCAAATGTTTTTGTGAAAGAGGATTGTACTGTGGGGAAAAATACTATTAATGCAATTGGGCTAATCCAAAACAAGAGCATGAAGACTATGAAGACCATACTTGTTTTACGAAATGAATTTATCAATATTTTTAAAAAATTAAAATGACATTTATAATAAATAATCTATTTTGGAATGATCGCCTTGGACAACATATTCATGAAACACTGCTATGGGAAAAGAGGGCGAGAAAGAGAGAGAGAAAGAGCGTTCCCTTTCTGGGTTGAAAGATGAAAATACTGACGGTGGAGATTTTCTCTCCATGGGGATGGTTGTTAACACCAAAGAAATCCTATTCTTTCCATATCATGTATATCCATATCATGTATATGGAAAGACCGTCCCTTGCAGCTATATGAATTGTCTGGTGCTATTTTTAGTCCTTCCAGGTGTCATCTTCTTGAAGGCTCTTTTCTGAGAGGCATTTTTTATTTTAATTGCTGTAAGCCAAGTTGGTCTGGTCTGGTTTTGCATTTTGCATTGCTCTATTGTTAAAATGGTTATTTTGCCCTCTTCGTTCATGCTCTTCCCACAGCCGCTATCCATTCACTGTTATTTGTTCTACCCAACGGAGGGGTGATGGGATCAGCATTGCTACAACGCTGCTGAACTGTGTTCCAGGAGTTCACTGCTAGTAACCTTATCTTCGCATTTGATATCAAATGTGGCACATAGGCAGCATCGATAGACGTGCTCTAGAAGATGGATGTGGCACCTGTGGAAAACTGAAGTCTCTAAGCCACATAGAAGATCGAATACTGCTAAAATTTCCACAGTTCGGTCAAAAGTTAAGACAGCATTCCGTTTGTCGATCTCCTAATGGGCCCATTAGCCTTCTTGTTTTGCTTTTCTACTTCTCCGATTGCTCTTGTATCACTAAACATTAAATGGGCTTAGAAAGGATCACACAAAACCCCTGAAATTCTGACACAGATCAACATTTCATCTTAGGATCTTGATCCATTTTCAGGGTGGCCAAACCTTCTTAGATCTGCCAGAAGCTAGATCCGCTGGTGTTGTCAAAGAAACATTATTGCTACATTCATCTAAGTGGGGGGCCCCTCCAAACCCTCACAAGTCATCGCAGAGAGTGTAAGACTGCATGCGGGAGGTGAAGGGGGAGGGATTCATTAATATTTCCTTAGAGAGACCACTTTTATTTCAAAGAAATTATCTTTTCGTAGCCGGGCCTTTTATCATTTTATTCTTGCATATATAGAGATATACAGCAAACTCTCCAAATTCTCTATATTTTGCTGTTTATGGGAGCAATTCCATATTTGATGCGCAGGACATGGCTCTAGTAAATTTGAAACTAAGTGTATTCGTTAACTTTCCATTGCAAATATATCTTACCAGTGCAAAAGTCCCCCAAAAGTAGCTGGAAGAAAAAAAGAAAGCATTGTTACAAGTTTTTTTATTCATTTTTACCTCACAAATAAGTACTTCAAATGCGTATGAGATCTGAAGTACACTCAAATGATTAGAAGTACTCTCAAAAGTACTTCTCAAATGATTTGAGAAGCCACGTGGCATAGTGGAAATAGCTGTTCTCTGCCCTACTTAGACTGTGAGCCCCATGTGGGACAGGAACTGTGTCCAACTCATAGTAAGCACGGAAAAAGTACCACAACTATTATTATGATTATTATCATTAGGGAGATATTTGTGCTCCTCCTCAAGGTGCTAGTTGGAGGAAAAAGAAATTCCCCCTCCTATTATTCTCTACTCAATTATCTCTTGAGGCACACGGCTGTTGAGCCTTGGAGAAAAAGAGGGGGTTGCTAGTGAAGATAGGTGATTTGGGGCTACACATGATTAAAATTAAATTAAATTAAATAATACAATGATAATTAAAATTAAAATTAAATTAAATTGAATAATTAAAATGATAATTAGAAAAACACATCTTATCTCATTACTCTCTATTATGCATAAACACAATTGACACCCAAAATATTTAGTAGCCATAAAAAGTTTCTCAACAGCTAGATGAAACAGGTAAATAAGATAATAATGACATTTATTAAGCACTTACTATGTGCAAAGCACTGTTCCAAGCACTGGGGAGGTTACAAGGTGATCAGGTTGTCCCACGGGGGGCTCACAGTCTTAATCCCCGTTTTACAGATGAGGTAACTGAGGCCCAGAGAAGTCAAGTGACTTGCCCAAAGTCCCACAGCTGACAATTGGCGGAGCCGGGATTTGAACCCATGACCTCTGACTCCAAACCCCGGGCTCTTTCCACTGAGCCACAGTGCTTCAATTAGGGTTCTTCATTTTTCAACTGGTATAAATGACTACATCTCCCTAACTCCAAGTTGATATGGTCTCGAATGGGGGGTTTGACAGGAAAATACAGGGGAGTGATATTTCAATAGGGGCAACCCAACTGAAAAATATCTAACTAGGATCCAGGATAATTTTCGATTATACCCATGTCATTCTAGAAGTGGAGGATCACCAAAGCATAAAGCTGCCAACCCGAATGTTCTGCAGCAAATACTGCCAAGAAACACACCAAAAAGTAGTATAAACCCGTAAAAGGTGGCAGACTTCTGAATTGACCCTAGCAATTCACACTTCTCCCTTTGTGCCCAGGCCCAACTATATGGACAGATCCCAGTCTAGAAGGCTGGCTTTTCATTGGCACTCCCTCTCGTTCATTCGTATTTATTGAGCGCTTACTGTGTGCAGAGCACTGTACTAAGCGCTCGGGAAGTACAAATCGGCAACATATGACAACGGATGCAAACTCCTCCTCTCCCAAGTGGTGGAGGGAGGATAGGAGGATGCCACGAGTCTCCAGATTCTCTCAGATACAGACAGACGAGAAGAACGGCATGGTCTAGTGGATCGAGCCCGGGCCTTGGAGCCGGAGGACCTGGGTTCTAATCCTGGCTCTGCCACTTGTCTGCTGTGTGACCTTGGGCAAGTCACTTCACTTCTCTGGGCCTCAGTTACCTCATCAGTAAAATGGAGATTAAGACTGTGAGCCCTATGTGGGACATGGAATGTGTCCAACTTGATTATTTTAGAACAGTGCTTGGCACATAGTAAGCACTTAATAAATACCATACTAATAATAATATCTACTCCAGTGCTTCATACAATGCCCAACGTATAGTCAGTGCTTAACAAATACCATAAAAAAGTCAAGTTCTTGCTGAGAAGCAGCGTGGCTTAGTGGAAAGAGCACGGCTTGGGAGTCAGAGGTCATGGGTTCTAATCCCGGCTCCGCCGCTTGTCTGCTGTGTGACTTTGGGCAAGTCACTTCACTTCTCTGGGCCTCAGTTACTTCATCAATAAATGGGGATTAAGACGGTGAGCTCCAAGAAGGACAACCTGATTACCTTGTATGTACCCCAGCACGTAGAACAGTGCTTGTCGCACAGTAAGTGCTTAACAAATACCATCATCATCACTATTATTATTTAAGGTATCCTTGCAGAATCCCATGTTAAGGAAAACTTGCATTTTAGTACCAACCGCATGTTCAACATCAAATGCAGACCTCAGGTGCTTCTTCAGACACTGCACTGTATCAGGACAGGTGCATACTGTCAGAAGCACAATCCCTACTTTCACAATTTTACTGCATTATCTTATTCAAAATGGAAAAACACGTGTTATGGAAAAATTAACTATGCGTAGTAAAGCAACTGCACTCTGAATATGAGAAGATGATGATGATAATGATGATATTTTGGGTTTTGTAGAGGGCTTTTATTCATGAATCCCTCTCCCATAATTCATCTCATTTTTGCAAATGACTAAAAGCAGGTAAACAGATGAGAAGCAACGTGGCTGAGAAGTAACGTGGCTCAGTGGAAAGAGCACGGGCTCTTGGTCAGAGCCTCAATTCAGAGGTCATGGGTTCTAATCCCGACTCCGCCAACTGTCAGCTGTGTGACTTTGGGCAAGTCACTTAACTTCTCTGTGCCTCAGTTACCTCATCTGTAAAAGGGGGATGAAGACTGTGAACCCCCCGTGGGACAACCTGATCACCTTGTAACCTCCCCAGCACTTAGAACAGTGCTTTGCACATAGTAAGCGCTTAATATTACTATTATTATTATTATTATTAAAAGCAAAGACAATGCTGTAGATGAGAAAAGAGGCTGGAGATCTTTGAAACTATGGTCCAATATCTCTCCTCAGAGCCAAAACAAAAAAATTTTCACAAGTCATACCAAACTACATTAAGAATAACTTCAAGCCAAATTTCATTATTACAGTCACATCTCCCCCAAGAGGCCTTTCCCAATTAAGTCCCTTTTCCCCTACGTACTTGGGGTCTGTCACCTTTGGGTATATAATATTCTCTCTACTCTCAACCCCGCAGCACTTATGTACCTATCTTTAAAGTATATATTATGAAATTCATTCATTCATTCAATCGTATTTATTGAGCG